>NC_081833.1:54792394-55509269 GCF_030867095.1 Alligator mississippiensis | reverse complement strand
CGTCTTTGGCAAGGGTAGGGGCAGCCCTGGCATAGGGAGGTAGGGTGAGCAAGGAGGGAGCTGCTATGTGCTGCCCCTACTCTGGGCATGCAGATTCTGGACAGGGAAGGGGCAGGCCAGGAATCAGAGCTTCCCAGATAGCTTCCAGGTGTTGGCAGCTGGCTCTGGCTTCAATATGGCTGCCAAGTGATGGCAGCCATGTGGCTGTGGTCTGGAGCTCCCCCCGGTGGCCAAAGGGGCACATGGCAGGGCTGCAGGGACTTGGGACGAACTTTAATGCCAAGTCTCTGCACATGTGGACACCTGTCAAAAATCACTTAATGAACTTTGAATTTAGTCACACTTAAATGCACATGTAGATGTACCTTGAATATCAGAAGAAAGTTCTTGTTTCTAGTAGCCACCTTACCTATCCAAATTCTGCCTCTAGGTCTGGTAGCCCGCTAACCCATCCAGGTTCTGCCTCCTTCTGTGACAAAGGGACAATCCCTGGATGTCCTTCATTGTGTTCCCCCTTTGTATAGGTAAAGAAATGTTTCAGTTATCTTACAGAATTATTTACAGAATAGTATCTTGGAAACTTCCATTATTATTAAATGAATTATAAGTGGAGCTGGTATTGTGCCTGTAGTCAAGGATGTCTGGCATTTTCCATTAGAGGACCTTACTGTGAGTTGCTTACCATTCTGCCAAATTTTAACTGAGAAGTTTCCATGCCAGGTATTTGCCTTAGATCAGATCTACACTACAAAGTTTTGTTTAAAAAAATGAAGAAAAAAAAAATCACACCCCATGGTTAACAGAGCTGGGTGAACAAAAGTCCTGACAAAACTGGGGTACCTATAGTCCTTCAGCTGGCATAGACCATGTCTGTTCTACAGTGCTTTGTTCAGGAAGTCAGCTAGACTAGTTACAGCAGCAGAGACTCTTCTCATATAAAAAAACCTTCAGGCTGCTTTTCTTGTAAACTTCACGTGAAATGGCTCGGTCCTTTCTATAAATGAGATAGTGTAAAACAATGTGCTTTTCCCACGTCAGTGTGTTCTTAGGATTGTCTGAGAAATTCTCCCACCTCTGTGCTTTGGTACAACTGGAAGATGGAGATACTACCATCACCTTTCCTCACAGAGAGACTTCATAAATAAAGCACTAGCTATGATGTGGGAGCCAGAGTTGAACTTGAAAGTTGTCAAAAATAAATAAATAAATAAAATTGAGATCAGTTTCTCTAAACTATAATTCTTTGAAAAATGCTGATCCTACAGACAAGTTCATATTTATAAAATTTTTGGACTGATTTAAAATGCAAAATCTTGGAATAAAATTTTTTCCAGGGGTTGGAACGTCTGATTTCCCTAGCAGCCCTAACATCAATGTGGGATGCTTATCAAGTAACTTATTTAAGACTGAAAAATTTTAGGCTCTTCTGTGACCAGGTGATGCATCACCGGGACAAAGGAGAAGAGGTGGATATCATATTTTTGGACTTCAAGAAAGCCTTTGACCTGGTGTTCCATGATGTCCTTATGGAAAAATCAGGGAATTGCAGCCTTGACAATTTCACGGTCCAATGGCTGAGGAACTGGCTCCGTGGACAGACAGAGAGTGATAGTTGATGGAACGAAATCAACAGGTGCATGGTGACCAGTGGCATCTCCCAGGACTCCATTCTCAGACCTCTACTGTTCAGTGTGTTTATAAATGATCTGGACTCTGGTGTCAGAAACAGACTGGCTAAGTTTGCTGATGACAGCAAACTATGGAGAAGTGCGGTCACCCTAGAGGATAGGCTAGCAATCCAGGCCAACCTCGACAGGCTTACAAGGTGTGTAGATCAAAACCTGATGGCATTCAACACTGAGCAATGCAAGGTGTTCCACCTTAGGAGAAAAAACCCAGACCATACTTATAGGCTCAGCAGTGCTATGCTCGCTATCACCACGACTGAAAGAGACTTGGGGGTTATGACTGACCACAAGATGAACATGAGCCACCAATGTGATGCTGCAGCTGGCAAATCAAGTAAAACTCTGGCTCACATCTGCTGATGCATCTCAAACAAGACCCAGGAAGTCATCCTCCCACTTTACTCAGCCTTGGTGAGACCACAGCTGGAATACTGTGTCCAGTTCTGGGCTTCACAATTCAGAAAGGATGTGGAGAAGCTTAAGAGAGTCCAAAGGAGAGCCACACAAATGATTAGAAGTCAAGAGAGCAGTCTTTTTCAGGAGAAGCTGTGAGACATAGGACTCTTCAGCATGCAAAAGCGTAGACTCAGGGGTGACTTGATGGCAGCCTGTAAGTATATAAGGGATGTGCATCAGGAACTTAGAGAACAACTGTTCATCAGGGAACCCCATGGGAAGACAAAGTCCTATGGTCACAAACTCCTGGAAGCTCGTTTTAAGCTGTACATAAGGAAAAACTTCTTTACTGTCCGAGTCCCCAGGGCCTGGAATAGACTCCTCCCAGAGGTGATGTGAGCACCTACTCTGGATACTTTTAAAAACACTTAGATGCCTATCTTGCTGGGATCGTTTGACCCCTGCTGATTTCCTGCCCTTTGGGCAGGGGGCTGAACCAGATCATTTTGCAAGGTCCCTTCCAGCCCTAATGTCAATGAAATCCATGACATCTATGAAAGCCTCCACAGGCTCTGCTCAGCTGTGCTCCTGCTGTGCCATCAGTAGGGAGGAGACCAAGCTCCATGCTCTGCTCTGGCCACAGCAACCATCACATCTTGTGCACAGCAGCTGGGGCTCAGGTGCTGCTGGCTGGCTTCAACTGGTGCCCAGGGGGCAAGACATGAGTAGGGTGCAGGTACCAGGTTCTGTAGCCTTGGCAGCTAGGGGGAGCAGGGTCAGGAGTGAGGGGCTGCAGTGGGGCTTGCGTGTCAGGAGTGAGAGGGCAACAGCAGGGCTGGAAGGGTATGAGGCTGTGGGTCAGGAGTGAGGGGCACTGGCAGGACTGGGGTGGCTGTAGCTTGGGAATGAGGAGCAACAGCATGGGCAAGGGCAGGACACTGGCATATCAGGGCTGTTTGGCATTACAAAGCAACAGGGGGGACAGCCACAGCTGGACCCGTGTCCTGGTGAGTGAAGAGGGCAGGGGAAGTTCTGATTTTCCATGATAAAAATACCCAAAATCAGGCACCAAAATTTATAGGAATTTATTTTATTATAATGACTAAGGCACTGGTAGGCTTCCAAATTGCTTTATAATTGTAAATATATCTATAAAACACTGTTCAGCTATACCTATGTAGCCCAGGTGTACTCGGGTATGTACTCCCTTCTCCAATTGAAAGGGATGGTTAGCAAGGCAGGTGTGCTGTGAGTGGGAACAGCTGGCTAAGCCAGTTTCCTTGTGTTCCTTATACAGCCAGGCTAGACCAGTCTGAACTTAACTGTATACAATTTATTAATACAAACAAATCATAAAAGAAGCATACACACACACACGAACCCTAAAGACAATATCTATATGATCCTATACCACCACTTGTGATATAGGTGAAGTATAGGTAAATAAAAGAAAAGGATCCCAACCAGAATCGTAGATGGAGCACTTAATAAGGAACTCTCCAATTACAATTAACTCATAAACAAGAAATTCAGTGAGCACAACATAAGGTGCTGTGTATGTAATGTAAGACACATAAACCTTAGACACAACTTCACTCTCAATGGGGGGGACCCCAAACTTCCCCAGCAGTTACCTGATTTGGTGGGCATGCTCCACCAATCACAACAAAGATGCTCCGAATCCAGGCATGCTGGACTGTATCGGTAAATCCACCACACCTATATATTAGTAGCATTTCATTTTAATCATGGAAAAACATGGATTGTGGGGGTGTAAATCAGAGAATTTTGGATTTTTAAACAGAGGAAGCCAGAACTCCAACTGTGGCCTGACCAGTGTTGCATAGAGGGGGAGGATCACCTCCTTGGCCCTGCTCCTGATGCATCTGTGGATGCACGACAAGGCGCAGTTAGCCCTACTGACCGTGCCCTCGCATTGGCGACCCATATTCATCTTGGAATCGATAATGACTCCAAGATCTCTTTCTGTCACTGTGCTTTCGAAAAGAGAGTTCCCCAGCCTGTAGGTATGCTGCTGGTTCTTACTGCCCAAATGCAGCACCCTGCACTTGTTAGTATTGAATCCCATCCTATTCTCATTTGCCCACCCCTGTAACCTGTCCAGGTCCAGCTGTATCCTGTCCCTCCCTTCTAGTGTGCCCACCTCACCCCAAATCTGAAAATTTAAACAGGGTGCTTTTCACCCCCTTGTCCAAGTCACTAATAAAAATTTGAACAGTGTGGGCCCAAGGACCAAGCCCTGGGGGACTCCACTGCTCACATCCCTCCAGGTTGAATATGACCCATCCACCACGACTCTCTGAGTGCAGCCCCTCAGCCAATTTGCTATCCATCTGACTGTGTAGCCATCAATGCCACAGTCGCCTAGCTTTTTAATGAGAATGGGGTGGGAGACAGTGTCAAAGGCCTTCCTAAAGTCCAGAAAGACTATATCCACCACGACACCTGCATCCAATGATTTTGTGACCTGATTGTAGAAGGCAAACAGGTTGGTCTGACAGGATCTGCCCCTAATGAAACCATGCTGGTTGCCCCTGAGCATCATCCCTGCTGCTGGCCCTTCACAGATGTGCTCCTTGATAATCTTCTCAAAGAGCTTCCCCAGGACTGAAGTAAGACTAACAGGCCTATAGATGCCTGGGTCCTCCCTCCTCCCTTTTTTGAAGATGGGGGCCACATTGGCCCTCTTCCAGTCACCCAGCACCTGGCCAGAGCACCACGAGTGCTTGTAAAGCCATGCCAGGGGCCGCGCGATAACCCCTGCCAATCCCCTCAGCACCCTAGGGTGAAGAGCATCTGGACCTGCTGATTTGAACACATCCAGCCCCTCCAGAAGTTCCTTAACTCGGTCCTCCCTGACCCTAGGCCTGGCGGAGTCTCTCCTGAGTCCGTCCCGAATCCCAGTGGGGGAGTCCCAGTCCCTGCACAAAAAAATGGAGGCAAAGAAATTGTTAAGAAGGTCTGCTTTCTCCTCTCGTGCAACCACCAGATTGCCTAATGTATCCTACAGGACCCCCACATTACCTGGTGCCTTCTTCATACTCCCTATGTATTTAAAAAAGGACTTTTTGTTCTCCTTGATCCTAGCCCTAGTTCCATATCTGTCTTAGTTTTCCTAACAGCCCCCCTACAGACCCAAGCAATGGAGGTATACTCCTCTTTGGTGATAGACCCTCCCTTCCACTGGGTGTATGCCTCCTTTTTGGTAATCAGGCATTCCCAAAGACCCTCGGTGAGCCAAGGGGCTTTTGAGCACTCTTGCCCCCTTTGATTCTCATTGGGATTGTCACCCCTTGGGCTCTGAGTATCGTCTCCTTAAGGAATGACCACTCATCTTGGGCACCCAGTTCCCCTATTCTCCAGGACCCCAGTGCCTCTCCCACCAATCTCCTCAACTCATTGAAGTTGGCCCTCTTGAAGTCAAGGGCTACTGCCTTGCTGCAGGCCCTTGACACCCAGGGCTGGATGATGAATTCCAGCAAGCGATGATCACTGTCGCCCAAGTGGTTGAGAACCTGGAGTCCCCTCACCAGGTTGTCACCTGTGGCCAGCACCAGGTCCAGCAGGGCATTTCCCCTGGTGGGACTGTGCACCTCCTGGGTTAAGTGGAGGTCCTGTATCTCGGCAAGAAACCTTCGTGAGCATTCCGACCTGGCTGACTGCTCCTCCCAGCAGATGTCCAGGTAATTTAGATCACCCATGACAACTACATCCCTTGTCTTAAGTGCCTCCACAAGCTGACCCGAGAATTCATGGTCTAGCTCTTCCCTTGCTTGGGAGGTCTGTAGAAGACCCTCACCGTTAAGTCCCTTTCCCCACGACCCCCCTGTATTCTGACCCAGAGACCTTCAGCCTGCCCCTCCTCTGACCCCATCCTGCTAGTTGAGGATGTGTATTGCTCTTTGACGTAGAGCGCCACACCCCCGCCTTTCCTCCCCGCTCTATCCCACCTGTATAGTCTATAGCCCCTAATGTTAACCACCTAGTCATGGGATGAATCCCACCAGGTTTCTGCGAGCCCTACTATGTCCCGGTTTGAACTAGCTATCTGGAGTGCAAGTTCCACCTGCTTATTCCCCATACTATGAGCATTGGTGTAGAGGCATTTAAGGCCTTGAATTGGTGCGTGTGCCACCCTCCAATTCCCAGGACTATCCAGACCCCTGTCACTTACTCTGATTGATTATGTTTGCTCAAAGTGTATTCTGACTTTTGTTCTACCCCCCTCCCCTCTCCCGATCAATAAAGGAATCAGGTTACAGTGTGCCTTACTGTTTTGCTGTGGAGGGGTGAGAGGGAAGCCTTTTTGTTCCCAGCTTGGCCAACAGAGCTTGTCTGTTTATGTTCCCTCAGTCCTACCTGAAGTTATCTTGGGATGCTTCAGGCTGAAAGAGTCACCCATAAATATTACTAGTGGGCAAAGCACCCCCGAGGCTTATTGCAGGCTCTGTCTGCCACGGGCAGCACAGAGCCCTAATAGAGACCAGTGCCCAGGTGGTGGCAGTGTTACCCCAGGCTTGCAAGTGTTCTCCAGGAAACAGGATAGCTGGTTGGGTTTACAGAATTTAGCATTTTCTTACACATTTGCATCTTAACCTTTATGAAAATTAAATAAATGAAGCCAGGTTAAAATAATAATACTAATTATTATTATTACTATTACTCCTCCATGAAAGGAAAAACTTGTAGAATCAGTTAGAAGCAGCTGCTTGGATAATAGGATGTGTAAAAATTCAGAGGGGGGAAAAGTGAATGAATTTAATAATGTCTGATTACGTCTGTTTTCATAGCATCTAGTATAATTTTAGTCTGCAGTAAAATCTCCCAATATTTCAGTTAGTAAAAAATATACTGCACTATTATGCTTTGTATTATATTCAGCCTTCTTTGTTCCAGTCTTGACTTTATTCTTATTTGTGACATATGAGAGATTTCTCAGTAGCACAGAGCAGCAATAATGGCCCTATGTCATATCCAAAGCAAGGTTAGAGTCTTTTGCAAGAAAACTGAGTCCTCTGCAATGCCTATAGCAGTCAATTCCTCCCTTGTTTTGTGAAGCAAAGAAGGGAAGGCTTCTTGCTAGGAATCTCCTTCTACTTCACAAAATTTGGGATGGAAAGTGCTAATATCGTGTGTTCTCTAATAAAAGAGACATCCCAGTTGTAGGAATCCATGTTGTTCTGGAGGTTAATCTAGCTCAGTAATTCTCAGCCAGGGGGCTGAGGTGCCTTAAGAGACTTTCAAGGGTGCTGCAGGGTACCAGGCAATGTTAGCACTGTTACATGTGTAAACATGATGCAAAAAATAAATGCAGACTTCAAATACCAATTTATAGAATTAAAAACATTCTAACCTGTTGTGATTTTTCTGACTCCTTCACTAAAGATGAATTGCTCTGTTATTTTTCTGTAGTCAAAACATGAATGAAGATTAAGAGCTTAAATTTTTCAAGGGGTGCCTTGAGCCTAAAAAGGTTGAGAGTTACTAATCTAGCCATTGGCTTCAGACATTCCTGGTAATTATGTCAGAGCAAGGGGAACACTGGAAAAAGAAAGAAGCAAGGCCAGAGAAACTGGATGGATTTTGGAAATTGAGAGAACACAAAATGTACAGTCTGAACTCCTTAAATCCCCTGTCTGCTTCCAAATAATAGGGAATACCAACAAAAATATCTATGCCTTAACCAGACTGGCCAGAGTCCAAGAAATCAGAGCCTGGCTATTGCAATTTACACTTAGATTCTTTTTTTTTTTTTTAATTATTGGATATCCGGTTATTCCACCCTCTTTGTCAGTAGTATCAAGTATCTGAATTCTTAACATATGGGGGTGCTGTTAATTTTTTTTTTTTTTTTTTTACTATATTCATTTTACATCGCTTGTTAGTTTTAAAAATAAGATTGAACTTTTTAAGAAAATTAATCCCATTAATTAAGATGAATATAAGTTTTAGGAGTACTAAACATTAAAAATTATTTACTATAAACCTAAGAAATTTTAATTAGAAAATGAAGGGTATATGAACATGAATAAGCAATGTATCACACAAGTAGTAATTCTATATAATAATATAAAGAATAATACATCTAATTGTAGCAGCCTTTAAAAAATGGACACACCTGAACAGAATGGGAAGGGCCGCCTGGCAGTGAAGCTGTTTGGGAGCAGCCCTGTTGGCAGTGGGAGGGGTGATGTAACCCCAGCAAAGTTTTGAAATAGAGCCATTAGCAAAAGCTCGGGCAGGACCCTGAGCTGGGATTGGCTGAGAGGCTTGGATAAAAGGGGGAGCAGATTTTCCTGTGGGGGGAACAAGAGAGGGGGGCTGAGGGACAGGCTGGAGACCGGATTCACAGTCTCAGCACAGTGGTCCCTCGGAGATCCCCTGAGAGAGGCCTGCAGGAGCGGCAGTGGAGAAGCGGCGGCGGCAGGAGCAGGAGCAGGCAGGGACTGCTGGTGTGGAGAACCCAAGCCTGGAGAGACCTGGCTGCAGCCGGTGTGGCCGGGTGAGCACAGCAGAACCGGGGGGAGGGGGGGCTGCCGGACTCTGCCCTAGTTTCCCTGAGGGGTGAGGGGCCCCAGGGGCAGGCCAAGCCCAGGGAGGGGCTGCATTTGCTGGGGCTGTGAGGCTGTGGGGCAGGAGGGTTGCTACAGCCTGCAGCCCAGACACTGCTCCCAGCAGAGCCAGGGAAGGGGGTCAAAGGCAGGGGAAGGCTGTCTTGCAGGAACTGCAGAGGAGTTGCTGCTTGCTGCCCGGAGACCCCAGGAGCACGGAGACGGACACCAGTGCCAGGGAGCATCCACAGACCACGTGCAGGGACACAGACAGTCCCGCTCCCTGAGATACCCCACCAGGGACAGTGCACACGGGATCCCCAGTACACTGTGTGCAAGTGAGAGACTGTGTAAATAAGTTCTTGAGGGTTTATTAGCTGGTATATCCATGTGCTTATTTAATGATTATTTGTTATGTTGTAAATAATTAAATCTTGTAAATAGTTTGAGAATTGTCTGCAAGGGTGCTTGATTGTAAGGGGAGGCTCTCCGCTCGGAGGCACTGCAGCAGCTTCCCAGGGGGGCTGGGCAGGGCAACTGGCTACCGGGTATCCCAGGATCCCATTATTCAGGTGAGGGCGCATGTAGTGTTGCGCCCAGGGTTACATAATATATAGAAATAATTCTATATAATAATTCTATATATTTATATATAATAATTCTCATTTCTATTATTTAAGAGTTAAAGAAAGCCATTTAATAAATAATAATACAAACAAAAGCTACCCTCCCAAAGATCTTCAGATGGAGGTGGTAATCAACGTTAGTCTGAAATCAGGCAAAAGGTAGAACAGAGTGACCTTTCAGAGCAGGATTCAACCATACACTAACTTTCAAGGGAAAAAAAACTTAAAGTATGCTCAAAAGTGCCATCTTGTGGTATTACCATGTTATAAAACTTTATTATGTACAGGCAGCATAAAGCAGGGAAACTGAAGGAATAAAAGTTACTTATTGGCATGTGAATTGGTCTGATGGTCAAGAAGACCTGATTAGAGGCAAAACTAAAAAGATTCATGTTATTCTTCGTAGTTGCTCCCCCCATTTCCTCCCTCTTCAGGCCTATCAGAGCCCAAGACTATATACCTTTTGGCAGCACGGCAAGACCTTTCTATTTGGACAGGCATTTAGAAACCAAAGCTAGGACAAGATGTTTAATGGGTCTCTGCTTTATTTTGTTTTGTATATTCTATTTGCCCTTTTACATTGCTCTGTTTCCCTTGCTCCAGGCCACCTGCAGTCTTTGTTGGGAAGTGTGGCATATATACTGCCTAAATAAAATAGAAAATAAGATTTCTTTGCTCTATATGCAGTGGAAGCATACCACTGATTATTTTGTGGATTAAAAAAATTCCAACTTTTCTGTTTATGTATTAGCAGAACAGCAAACAGGGGAGAGAGTACAAAGGAGGCTTCCCACTTTATCACAAATGGCAGTGAGTGAACTAATGAGCTAAAGGGAGGACTAGCCTGATTTAGGCAATGGACTTAAAGGGCACCTATACATGTGCCTGACTCCTGCTCTGACACATTCTAATTAATCAAGTCTACTGGAGCGTTCTAACTGGGGGTGGGGGGCAGCGGGTCAGGAGTGAGGGGCACCAGCAGGGATGCGGGGAGTGAGGAGCTGTGGGTTGGGAGTGAGGAGCAACAGCATGGGCAAGGGCAGGGCACTGGCACACCAGAGCTGTGCAGCACCATAAAGCAGTGGAGGGGGACAGCTGCAGCTGGACCCATATCCTCATGAGCAAAGGGGGCAGGGGGAGCTCTCATTTTTCATGATTCAAAAACCAAAATCAAATAAAATATATAGGTATTCAGAATTAACTTTATTATAATGATTGAGGCACTGGTAGGGTTCCAAATTGCTTTAAAATTGTAAATATATCAATAAAACATTGTGTTCAACTAACACGTAGTGGTGTTTCATTTTAATCACAGAAAAATATGGATTGGGGTGTTTTTTAATCAGAGAATTTTGGATTTTTTTTAACAGAGAAAATCAGGATCCCTGACAAATATCAGTAAACTTCTATATAGCTAAGAGGCTCTGTTGCCCACTCTCCCAACTTGTCACATGTAATTAGTATGGCTTCACCCTCTACGGGGTAGAGATGGATCAGACAGCCAAGCGCCTCATCAGCATATAAATTTTGGAGGGTCCCAGGACTTGTGAGACTAACACCCAGTTTCAGTCATGAGTGGGAAGCTAATTAACACATGGATCCTTTGTGGGGAGGCAGGGGATGGGGAGGTGGGCGTTTGTATCTGAAGTATACACACATACTATGCAATGCGTGGCTGTGGGGTCACAATGGCTTGAAATGCTGTTGAATCTGCTGAGGCCAAGCCCAATGAACTATATGATAAGTCATGAGCCTTTTCACTTCTCTTTGTCTCTTCCCACCTCACTCCTAACCCCCTTACTATCATATACAACTAACTTCCACATCATCTCTGTGGAGGAAAGGGAACATGAGCAAGGTCTGAAACTATGGGGTGGGGAATGAGGGACAGGAAGCCTGCAAAGGGAAGAAGTTGGAGGAGCAGAGGGCAAGGGGGCTACCTGACACCCCTTCCCCCCATCACTATTTTCCAAGCTGTAGCAGGGGAAAGGGGATGAAGTAAAAAAAAAACCAAAAAACCCAATAATTAGATTTTACACCTGGAAATTTGTAAGGAGTTTATAGATTATTTTTTCCATATATAGAATCTAATTATTGGGGGTTATTTTATGTTCCAGGTCATCTTGTATTTGAGTAAATACTGTACTATTACTCCTGTAATAAGTACCTTGCATTTCCTGTTACAGCACTTTTTAAACTTATTGTTGAATTTAATGGACAAGCTTATCTTAACACATGTTAAAGATGGACTAAGGAACTATATATCTTTGCTCTGTAGCATCCAGGATTGTATGGAAAATTAAGCAAAACAAGAAAAGATTTGGCAACAACGCTCAGGTTAGGCCAACAAAAAAAGAACTGAGACTTTCATTTCCAAAACAAATATATAGGAACACAGGACTGGAAGGGATCCCTTGAATCATTGAGTTCAGATCTCTGAAATCATGGTCCAGAGGCATCCACAAAATCATTCCAAGCCACAAGACAAAACACCCCCCACACCATATCACAGAGTACAGATCATTAAACTGAAAAACCAAAATCACTCAAATTACATTGTACCCCAGGAAAGGAGCAGCAGACCCCAAGGTCACTGCCAATGCTTTGGGCTCTTGTCGTGCCAGGAAATTTACAGGTTAAAATCTGCCTAGATGATCCTTGGAAGTAATCCATGTCCCAGGATGTAGAGGAAGGCCAAAAAATTCTCAACCCCAAATCTTCTCAACCTGATCTTATGAGCAGAACACACCCAATAGTTTCCCTGGAACCACTAGGAACACCATCACATCACACCCAATTTTCTATTGCTAGCTGTGGCCATTCTCTGTGTTTTAGAGGAAGGTGGGGAAGAAAGAGAAAGGAAATACAGAAGCCAAATTATTCTTGCCAAAGATGGGGCACACCTGGCTTCAATAATATGATCTCTTCCACCCCACACAAGCAGCAGAGGAGAGGCCAAACCCTGCAACTTCATACCCCACTGATTTGGCTCAGGAGCTGGGCATCACTTTTTTCAGGGGGATTTGGCAGGGGGGGTATCAACCTGGCCACCTACAGAGCAAAGCAAGTACCTCTGCCCAGCAAGGGGCCAGGGAGAGGAGGGAAGGACCTGAGGTAAGAAGTCCCTTCCATGGGGCTTGTATCTTAAAGATAGTGGCAGGGTTTAGAGACCAGTCAAGGTGGGTGAGCACCACAAGAGAAAGAGGGCCATCCCATCTCGGAGGAAGGGTAGCAAAAGGGCACAGCAACTCCCTTGGCTCAGCAGGGAACTTGAGGACTTCCTACACCTCAAAAGAGCCCGGACCACTTATAAAGGATGGAAGGCTAGAATTACCGCCAAGGAGTAGTCATCAGCACTGGTCCGTACCTTCAGGGAGCGGATCAGGAAAGCCAAGGCTGCAACCGAGCTCCATCAGGCTTCACATATCAAGGATAACAAAAATTTCTTTTTCAGATATGTAGGGAGTTGGAAAAAAAAGCAAGGGTAACATTGGACCCCTGCTGAATCAAACATGACAGCTGATAACCGACACCCAGGAAAAGGCCAATCTGCTTAATGGGTACTTTGCATTGGTCTTTCATCAGTCCAATGGGACACTCCTGCCTAGCAAGACATGGGATGGCCAGGGTGAGGGTGTATTTATACCCAGCATAGATGTTGATCTAGTAAAGGATCACCTTGACAGGCTGGACACCTTCAAGTCAGCTGGTCCTGACAGATTACACCCCAGAGTACTCAAGGAGTTGGCAGGTGTCATAGCCCAACCATTGGCAAATATATTCAAATCTCGTGGTGCTCAGGTGAAGTACCTGAAGACTGGAAGAAGGCCAACATGGTACCCATCTTCAAGAAAGGGCAGAAAGTAGATCCCAGGAATTACAGGCCAATCAGCTTGACCTCAATCCCTGGTAAGATTCTGGAGAAAATTATCAAGGCAACCCTTCTGGATAAGCTGGCTGAGGGCAACATCCTGAGGGACAGCCAGCATGGGTTTGTTGGTCAGGCAAGACCTACCTGCAATTTCATCTCCTTCTATGACCAGGTGACATATCACCTGGACAAGGGAGAAGAGATTGATGTCATATATCTGGACTTTAAAAAAGCTTTTGATCTGGTGTCCCATGACCTCCTCATGGAAAAATTGGCTAACTGTGGCCTCGGTTACGCTACAGTCCGATGACTGGGAAATTGGCTCCAAGGTCGAACCCAGAGAGTAGTGGTCGATGGTAGTGAATCATTATGGCACTCCATGACCAGTGGTGTCCCTCAAGGCTCTGTCCTTGGACCGGTTCTCTTTAACATCTTTATCAATGATGTGGACATTTGTGTCAGAAGCACACTGGCTAAGTTTGCCAATGACATTAAACTTTGGGGCATAGCGTCCACACCTGAGGAAAGGCTAGTGATCCAGGCTGACTTGGATAAACTTAGTAAGTGAGTGGATACAAACCTGATGATGTTCAATACCGATAAATGTAAGGTACTCCACGTCAGGGGGAAAAAACCTGCAGCATGCTTATAAGCTTGGCAGTGCTTCGCTTGCTAGCACCACTGCTGAAAGAGACTTGGGGGCCATGACTGACCACAAGATGAACATGAGCCACCAATGCAATGTCACAGCTGATAAACCAAACAAAACTCTAGCTTGCATCCATAGTTGCTTCTCAAATAAATCTCGGGATGTCATCCTCCCGCTGTACTTGGCCTTGGTGAGGCCACAGCTGGAGTACTGCATCCAATTCTGGGCTCCGCAATTCAAGAAGGACATCAAGAAGCTTGAGAGAGTCCAGAGGAGAGCCACACCCATGATCAGATGGCAAGAGAATAGGCCTTATGAAGAGAGGCTGAGAGCCATGGGACTCTTCAGCCTGGAAAAGCGCAGGCTCAGGGGGGACTTGGTGGCTGCTTATAAGTACATAAGGGGTGCACATCAGGATCTGGGCAAACGTCTGTTCAACAGAGCGCCCCAAGGAATAACAAGGACCAATGGTCATAAACTCCTCCAAGACAGTTTTAGGCTGGAAATAAGAAAAAAATGTCTTGAGCCCCCAGGACCTGGAACAGACTCCCTCCAGAAGTGGTGCAGGCATCTACTCTGGACTCATTTAAGAAACGTTTGGATGCTTATCTTGCTGGGATCCTTTGGCCCTAGCTGACTTCCTGCCCCTGAGGCAGGGGGCTGGACTTGATGATCTTTGAGGTCCCTTCCAGCCCTAACATCTATGAAATCTATGAAAATGTGGATGGGGCACAGGCTTGGGAATTCAGCCTGCCCACCCCTCTTCCTCTTGGGTCCACCCCGATCCCTGAGCTGGCCCTGGGGCCTCAGATGGGTGCTTCAGGGCCAGGGTGGATATGGCCGGTCACATTTCCTATGGAGAATTGCCGGCCGTGAGCCTCTTTTTCTATAGAACCGTGGTTTGCGATGTCCCGGCCAGCTTCCGACTGCTGCCCTCACTCATTCGCCACAGGGCAGAGCCAGAGGGCTTGTTTGTGCTGGCGTTCTGGGCCTCAGTCAGCCTGGCATCTCGCCAGCTGGCTTCTTCCTCACATCCAGGTTCTGGTGAGGTTTTTGAATCTCCCACAGTGGCAGCCTCAGCTGACGTAATCAGCTGGCCACCACCCAGCTTAATTGAAAGCCACCTGAAGTGCCAACACAACACCAGCTTGTGTGGCTCTTTCTCTATAAGTTTGCGGTGGCATCAGGGTCCCTGTTCCCCTCTCCGGGAGTGTCAGGGTCTGGCTCCAGCACTTCCGGCCCCCCGAGGGAGTACCCCACCGCCACACATATGTATGGATGAGCAAGCAGCTTAACTGATAGAGATAGGTTGGCACAGCAGCATCATGAATAGGGCCTGGTTTAAATTGCAGACCCAACTTGTGAATATTGGGGCCTGATCATCATGGGGGCTGCCATTTTCATCCCCTGCCCCCTCTCCCCCACCTGCTGATTGGCTTAGGAGGCAGGTTTAGGGCCATCTGACTAACTGATCCCAGCCCCCAGTGCCAGGCTGGGGGCAGGGATCAGGAGTGTCCAGCACACGGGATGCGGGGCATGGGATAAAGGGATTTTGAGGTGGTGGGCAGGGGCTGGAGCACAGGCAGCATTGCTCACTTTCAGGGGACCACTGCTTCTCAGCTTCACTTGCTGCTGCTCCCACCACTGCTCCCAGTTCTGCTCACAAGCAGGAGCACCACTGGGGCAGCACTGAGCACTGCCCTCCCACTGCCTGCCTGGCTCTGCATGGTGCTGCACTACTGTTGCTACCACTACTGCAGTGAAATGCCATGGATATGTCCACTTGCTGGGAAACTCCCCAGCAAGCAACCATATCATGACATTTCATTGCAAATCACATTTTTCATGGGAATCATAAAAAAAATGCAAAATCACAATTTAAACCAGGCCCTAACCATAAATGTGTTTAGACAATCTGCTTACCACACTAAACATTTTGTAATGAACTAATTTAATGCTGGGGTGGGGCAGTAATAGACTATTTTGAGTTCACTTTAAGCCCCATCTCTAATCATTTGCTTTAGTGCTGAAGAGAGAGAAATGACCCCAGAAAAGCCTTGCCACCCTCAATTATCGCTGGGATTTGTGTTTCTCTCCCGGCACATGCCTAGTGTCCATGACTCCCACTAAACCAAGTTCACATTCACTGCCTATGAACTGCAAATGTATTGCAGCCAATATCATCACAGGAAAAATCACATGTGCACCTCACACCCTCTCTCTCTGCTATGCAACAGAGATGCATTCAGTATAAGAACCCATTCACACTGCCTAAAATGCAACATACTGCCAAACGCTGATTTAGCAAGAGATTTCCCTGTGTAATCAGGAAGCCATTCATTTCCACTTATGCCTACTCATTCCCAAGAGTTTAAAGGATATCTGAAAGCTTGGTTCAGCCAACTCACAAAGTCATATTTTAAAAAGCCCTACTCCAGAAGGTGCCACAGAGTCATGTCTGATTTGCACAGATGCACAAAAAACCACCACAACAACTCCTCAAAGCCAAGGAAAGCAGCAGATGATTAGCACATCTGAAAACTAGGCTTTCACCCTTCAGATGATATCATGTTCTATAACTATGACAAACTGCCTTACAGATGATGCTGGCCTTCTCCAAACTGGCCCCCACTGCCGTGCTCCAGAACCTTGGCAAATATCTTACTTCAAGGTCTAAAGTTCACTCCTTGTATTTGGCATTAAACTAACAATTCTCTTGTTAGGTTAACATTTTAAACTGCAACAAATTCCAACTGTAATAAATTCCATCCTTTTGCAAGTAAAATTGTGAGGATGGGGGAGATAGCTCCAGGTTTTTTGCTATCACTTGGTAGTTTGACACTAGGGCAATAAGATGGTAATACGGTAGTTAAACACTTGTCCTCAAAAGCATCCTGGCTGTTTCTTCACCAATTCCAGGGAAGCTTGCCAATCAAAATTGGACTAGATAATCAAAATTGCATCAGGAATTTGCCTCATAATTTTCCATATATAAACACCACTGGATTTATGACCCAAATACCTTCTTCCAGGCAGACCCAGACCCTCAGACCAACCACAACCTCTCCATTCAATTATAGACAAATTTTATTGATACACAGTGATAGCAGATAAGATTAATGCAAATAATTCTATATCTACCAGTCCTAGAGTTGTCGCAGAGGGAAGGTAATTCTGGCCAGTACACCAGTTTCACCCTGAGGTTCTTTCTTGAATGTCAGATGTCAGCAGCCTGGAGGTCAAAGGCCAAGGCCCACCCTCCCCAAGTTGGCTGGTGGTATGCCTTCTGTCCATAGTGACCTCAGGTTCTCCTCTTGGGGACCCTTTCTTCTCTGAAATCCTTCTTTTTGTATCCTTTTCCTCTTCTAATGACTCTTCATTCCTGGGTATCATTGATTGGTTTCTCTGTTCTCATACCATCCACATTCTGTCCGGTCAGCATATTCCTTTATTTCCAACAAATCCATCACATGCACACCTATTAATCTGGTTATGTACCAGGCCTCCTAATTTTGCCTGTTTACCAAAACCAGAAATTCAAGGACGCTGTAGTTTGGCACTGTGACCTAAAGCCACCTTATCTCATGTTATGGAACAGTGTGCTACATGCCTTCAATTTCCTAGTCTGTCTGTCTGCTGGCTTCAAACACAGGGGGGCTTGAAGGAAACTTTGTCATGAACAGGTTTTTAGAAAATAATTAACTCTTGACGCACACCTGGACCATTATTCTAATGCAATATCTACTTTACCTACAAGCCAGTTTCCAAAAGCAAACCTCTAAATACCATTTTCTAGCCATCAGCTGCTCCCCCAGAAGCCAATCAGGATGCCCTACCCGTGGCCAGCTGATTCATTAGCTGAAATAGGGTGCCAGTCAGACACCCCATTCAGGTGGGGCCAACTAGACATTTAGCCCAGGCTGGGCTGCCTGTTACATCAGCTGACACCTTTGGATCAAAAGGATTATTTTGAATTTTTTTAATTTTCTAAGTGCCATATGAGCAGCTTAAAAATGGAATCCCTGGCTGTAAAAGTAGTCAAGCAATGCCACCTGCTGTGAGAATTTCTGACACAATTCTTGTTGGTAGTATCACGAGTTTTCTTTACCTGTGAAAAGTATACATCTGTTTGTTTCCTCCTAGACCCATCATTTTCAGCTTTTTCATACATGAGAGAGAGGAGTGAAAAGTTAATAATAGGCGCATCTAAACATTGTGCTATGTTGCCATAGCAATGCATTTCAGCAACGTAGCAACCACATGGATCTACATATGATTGGCAGCTACTTCACTGTAGTGGTGCACTCCTTCATTCTAGAGCGCCACTATGGTGAAATGGTGGCTAAAACTAATCATGCACCACGCACACAGCACAGTACAGGTGGTTACTGTGCTGTGCTTTAGTGCTGGCAAAACAAAGCACTAAAGCATGGTACAGTAACAACTTCACCTTAGGACAATGCGTAGTTGTGCCCACAGAGCCCAACCAGCCTTCTTTTATTCCCACCAGTCTAGCTGACTTGGAGAAGGCTGCTTCATTGTATGCCATAATTGGGGTTGTTAACTTTAGGCAGGAGCAGTTCCGGAAAGGGTGAAGGGTTTTGGCATCCCATACCAAGCCCTAAAGCTTTTAACCCCAGAACCTGGGCACTGATCTCATACATTCTCGGGCCCATCACAACTACCCATGTGTCAGGGTGAAAAAAGAATTTCCTCATGCCCACAGGGGACACGTTTCCTGGCTAAGTCTCTGGATCCATACCCAGACTTGAGCTCACAACATTCCCACCAATAACTCAATGTGTAGAACCTTAAGCCAAACAACAAGAGCAGCAACAACCCCTTCCCAACCTCCCTACCTAGGCCACTACTACATGCACCTACATAAAGATGCATACCACCACCTCACTTTAAGAAAGAAAGAAAATTTAAGTGCTCCAATGGACAGAAATGGGCCAGCCACAAATATCCCCCTTTTCCATGCCAGCATGATGCTCAGCAAGGTTCCCTCTAAGGTGCGTGCATGCGCAGCTGCACACAAGTAAAGGTACGCACGCACCAACTTTCTCAGGCCATGCACCCACCCACTGGGAATGGAGCTGGGCTGAAGCATGAGACACTTACTAAAGGTAAGCTCCTCCCCGAGGCAAAGCGGAGGTGGGGGCTGGCATGAGCTCCACCGTCTCTAAGGAACTGCTCCGCTCCCCAACATGACTTCCGGGAGCGAGGAGGCATGTAGTGTCAGGGCCAGGGAGTGGAGCACTTCCCCAGAGCTGACGGAGCCCACAGAGCAGTTGCCCAGAGCCAGCAGAGCCTCACTCAGGGCAGGCAGTGGCTCCTCCTGAGGCATGGCAGGGACAGAGGCTAGGGCGGGGACTGGCGCAGGCTCCACTGGCCCCGGGGAACTGCTTCAAGGGCTCTGGGGAAGTGCTCCACTCCCCGGCCCTGACGCCACGTGCCCCCTCGCTCCCCAAGGCAATGCAGGGAAGTGGAGCGGTTTCCTGGAGCCCGCGGAGCTCATGCCAGCCTCCAGGCTCCAGCTCCCAGGCCCCAGCCTCCAGCCCCCCCAGCTTCCAGGCCCCAGGCTCTAGGCCCCCCAGCCCCCGCTGCCTGCCCTGGGTGAAGAGTGAGGAGCTTACCTTCAGTAAGTGTCCCACACCACACCGAAAGGGGGAGGCAGGACCAAAGCAGCGTGCTCACAGACCGAAGCAGCGCACTCACAGACCACTACTCCTTAGAGGGAACATTGATGCTCAGCCCCAGAGATAAAACTCAACCCTCCAGAGCTGCTGGCTTCCTCACTGCTCAGGCCTCAATGTTTTCAGCTGCACCAAAATTGAAAAAGAAAAAAAATACATTTTAGCTGCACCCAGAGAAAACTTCCTAGTTGAGTATCCAACCACATTTGAATTCACAGCCTTCCCACCAGTAGCTCAGCATGGAAAACCCTGAGCCAAGCAACAAGACAAGCACCTGTGACTTCCCAACCTTCCCAGCTAGCCCACCCACTTCCACACACACATGCACATGTACATGTACAAGCACACACACACCACCGCCCCACACTTTAAAAAAAAAAAAAAATCAATCAACCAAGGGACGACCCTGAGCCCCACAAGAAGAAGTCACAGGCAGCCACAAACATCCCCCTGTTTCCCTGCCAGCAGGATGCTCAGGCCCAGAGATACAACGCAAGCCTCCAGGACTGTTGGCTTCCTCACTGCTTGGGCCTCAATGGTCTCGGCTGCCCCAAAATTGAAACAGAAAAAAAAATACATCTTGGCCACACCGACTTCCCCTTCCTCAGAGACACTCCTAGTACTCTGATTGAAGCACAAGCCTAAAATCTAGGGCTGGGTGTGGCTTTCAGCATGCCATACCCAGCCCTGCAACTTTTAGTCCTGGAGCCTGGGCACTGGTCTGATAACTTCTTGGGCCCTTCACATCTTGCCATGTGTCGAGGCAAGAAGAAAAATTTCTCATGCCCACAAAGGACACCTTCCCTGGCTGAGGCTCCAGGGCCATACCCAGACTTGACCTCACAACCTTCCCAAAAGAAGTTCAAAATGCAAACCTCTGAGCTGGACAACCAGACCTATGCCCTTTCCTTGCCAATCTCCCTGCCTAGGCCACCACCACACACGTATACCTACATATGTACACCACCACCCCACACTTAAGTAAATAATTAAAAACAAAAAAAAAATTCACTCCTCTGAGGGACAGCCCTGTGCCCCACAAGAAGAGGTCACAGGCAGCCACAAACCTCCCCCTTTTCCCTGCCAGCAGGATGCTCAGCCCCAGAGATACAACACAAGCCTCCCAGGGCTGCTGGCTTCCTTGCTGCTCAGGCCTCAACAGTCTCAGCTGCCCCAAAATTGAAAAAAGAAAAAAAATACATTTTGGCCACACTGACTTCCTCTTCAGAGATACTCTTAGGGCTCCAATTGAAGCACGGTCCTAAAATCTGGGGCTAAGCATGGCATGCCAAAACCCCAACCCATACCACACCCAGCCTTGCAATGGGGTACAATAGGAAGCTTTCTCCAACACCGGCCAACAGTCATGTTATTCCACTGCTTACCAGAAAGCCTAGGACCTCCATTGGCAAGCTTAGTTGCCAGTACACTAATGCCAGAAGCATGGGAAATAAGCAGGAGGAACTGGCGCTCATACTAACCAAAAAGCAATACAATCTTATAGGGATCACGGAGACTTGATGGGACTCCCCCTATGATGGACCACAGGGATACCCCTGTATAGGAGGGATCATATATTGGGAAGAAGGGAAGAGGAGATGCTCTCTATGTAAAGGAACATTACACCTCCCTTGAGGTGAAGATTGGAAACAAAAGAGGGCCTCTCTGGCCCTTGAGACTCTCTGGGTCAAGATATGAGGAGAGCCTGAGGACTAAAAGGGGGGCAATACAACCAGTGGAAGGGAGGAGCTATCACCAAGGAGGAGTACTCCTCCTTGGCCCCGGAGTGTAGGAGGGCCATTAGGAAGGCCAAGGCAGAGATGGAACTCAGGCTAGCATCCAGGATTAAGGACAACAAAAAGTCTTTTTTCAAGTACATTGGGAGCAAGAAGGGGGCACTGGGCAATGTAGGGCCCCTGCAAGACGCAAACGGTAATCTTGTGGCTACGCCAGACAAGAAAGCTGATATTTTTAACAGTTTCTTTGCCTCTGTTTTCTTGAACAGGGACTGGGATATCCCATCTACCAGAGGTAGGAACAATCTTGGGGATAGCTCTATCAGGCCTTCAGTCAGCACAGATGTAGTTAGGGATCTTCTGGAAGGGCTGGACATTTTTAAATCTGCAGGACCAGATGCCCTCCACCCAAGAGTATTGAGGGAGCTGGCAGGGGTCATCGCGAAGCCCTTGGCCTGGCAGTATGAGCATTCGCGGTCATCTGGCCAGGTGTTGGGGGACTGGAAACTAGCTAATGTGGTCCTAATTTTCAAGAAGGGGAGGAAGGAGGACCCAAGTAACTATATGCCTGTAAGCCTCACCTCGGTGCTCAAGAAGATCTTGGAGAGAATCATCAAGGAGCGCATCTGTGAGGGGCCAGCAAGGGAGATCATGCTTGGGGGCAATCAGCATGGGTTCATCAAAAGTAGGTCCTGCCTGACCAACCTGATTGCCTTTTATGACCGAGTAACTAAATCCTTAGATGATGGTGTCGCCATGGACGTAGTCTTTCTAGACTTTAAGGCGGCCTTTGACACTGTCTCTCACCCCATCCTCATCAATAAATTACGTGACTGTGGCATTGATGCCTGCACAGTTGGATGGGTAAAAAATTGACTGACGGGCACCCAGAGAGTAGTGGTGGACGGGTTGTACTCAAACAGGCGAGATGTGAGCCATGGGGTACCCCAGGTCTCAGTCCTCGGGCCCTCACTGTTTAACATCTTCATCAGTGACTTGGACAAGGGAGTGGAAAGCACACTGTCCAAATTTGCTGATGACACTAAGCTGTGGGACGAGGTGGACACACTTGAAGGGAGAGAGAGGCTGCAACTAGATTTAGACAGACTACAAAAGTGGGCAGATGAGAATAGGATGGGGTTCAACGTAGATAAATGTAGGGTGCTGCATCTTGGGAGAAGGAATCCACAGCATACATACAGACTGGGGGGCTCCCTTCTTGAAAGCACAGAGGCGGAAAGGGATCTCAGAGTCATTACTGACTCCAAGATGAACTAGAGCCGCCAATGCCAGACTGCAGCCAGCAAGGCCAGCCATACCTTGTCATGCATCCAAAGATGCATCTCAAGCCGGCCCAGAAAGGCGATACTCCCCTTCTATGTGACATTGGTCAGGCCGCAGTTGGAGTACTGCGTCCAGTACTGGGCGCCACACTTCAAAAGGGGTGTGGCCAGCCTGGAGAGGGTTCAGAGAAGGGCCACCTGCTTGGTGAGAGGGCAGCAGGACAGGCCCTATGAGGAGAGACTGAAGGACCTGAACCTGTTCAGCCTCAGCAAGAGGAGGCTGAGGGGGGACCTAGTAGCTGCTTAAAAGCTCATCAGGGGAGATCAACAGCAACTAGGCAGAGCTCTTTTCTCCCCAGCACCACCTGGGGTGACAAGGAACAATGGCTATAAACTGGTGGAGAATAGGTTTAGGTTAGAGATTAGAAGGCAATATTTTACAGTTAGGGTGGCCAAAATCTGGAACCAACTTCCCAGGGAAGTGTTCCTCGCCCCTACCTTGGGCAAATTCAAGAGGAGGTTGGATGATCACCTGTCTGGGGTCTTGTGAACCCAGCATTCATTCCTGCCTGTGGCAGGGGGTCAGGCTAGATGATCTGTTCAGGTCCCTCCTGACCCTAGCTACTATGAAACTATAAGGGGATTTGACCATAGGAGTCTATTACAGGCCTCCAAACCAAGAGGAACAGCTCAACCAAAAATTCTCTAGAGAACTGAAGGAGACTGCACGCTTGTGGAGGATGGTCATCATGGATGACTTCAACTACCCAGACATCTCATGGGATGAATACTCAGCTAGATCCGATCACTCACAAAATGTCCTCACTTCCATCAAGAAGCTCTATCTAATTCAGGAAGTCTATGACCCAACAAGGGGCTAGGTGCTCCTAGACTTGGTTCTGGCCAAAGAGGACAATGTAGTGAGCAACCTGACGATTGAAGGGAAACTGGGCAACAGCTACCATGATGTGACAGGCTAGCTGGCAGTGACTTAGCCCAGGGGTTTTGAAAGGGCAAAAGGTGATTGGAGGACTTGGGATTCCCTTTTCTCACCAATCAGGCCCCAGAGACTCACCCTCCATGTCCCCTGATTGGCCCCTTGGGTCACCTGGAGGGGGATAAAAGGGGCAGAGCAGCTGACTCAGGAGAGACCAGTGAGGAACCACAAGGAAGGAGCTTCAAAAAGCTGACAAGAGCTGGGCCAGCGGGGCGGGAACAGTTGTCCCAGAAGCACCTGAAGGAGTGGGACCTGCAGGCAGCAGTTGGACCCTCAGCAGCACAGCATGCAGCCGGCAGGAGAGGCTCCCCGCTGGGCCCCGGGATCCCCTACGAGAGGCTGCAGCCAGCAGGAGAGGCTCCCCAGCTCCAGCAAGGATCTGAGCAGCGACCTGAGAGGTTCCCAGCTCTGCTTCCAGCTACTCCAATAAGAGGTCAGGCAGCTGGATGTGAGGCCAGGGCTCGTAGAAGGTCAAGAACACTAGCAGCATAAAACAGTTCCAGTACAGGTGGCTGTGTGGTAGAGTTTCTGCTTACTATGCAGGAGATATGAGTTCAAGTCCCAGCAAAGGTGACTTGGGGTGAGTGAAATAACAAGGAGAAACTCTTGTTGCAGTGGAAATGAATCATTGTGTTTTCCTCCTTTCTCCACCATCCAGGTACCTAGGCCTTGTTATATGACATTTTGTATTTTATGCCTTTTATATTTCACAAACCAGTATTTTTTGTTCTGCTGTTTGTGTTTTATATTTTGGTTAACCCTGTCTTTTGTTAACTGGATTAATATGTCTATAAGTGTCTAACCTTTGTTGAATCCCGCCCCCTTGGGGCATTGTAATATCCCCTGGTTTATACTGGTTATGTTCCCAGTACCTCTCATTAAAAGGTATATGGTTAAGCCCCCATTGATGGTCTGGCTCTGTAGGGGGAGGAGAGTCCCTACACCTCCCACAGAGCTTGTGCACCTGCTTTGATCTCTTCAATTGGAGAGGGGGTACCTCTTGGAGTACCGCCCGGGTTACAATGAGATGATCACTTTCTCCATCCACCACAAGTAAGAGAAATTTGCCAGTAGAGTAGAAATCTCTGATTTTAAGAAAGCTGATTTCCACAAACTCAGGAGATTGGTTGGTGAGGCCCTGCGGGACCATAGCCCAGTGAGGAAGGAAGTACAAGAAGAGTGGTTGTTCCTCAAGGAAGAGATCCTAAAAGCCCAAGAAAGTCCATTCCCTTTTGCAAGAAAGGCAGCAAAAGAGCTAACAGACTCCCTTGGCTCAACAGGGAAGCCATAGACCTCCTGAAATTAAAGCAAGAAGCCTAAAAGGGATAGAAATCAGGAATAACTACCAAAAAGGAGTATTCAGCAGCAGCCTGCACCTGTAGGGAGCAGATCAGGACAGCAAAAGCACAAACTGAACATAAATTGGCAACCGGAATCAAGAACAACAAAAAATCCTTCTTTAGATATGTAGGAAGTCACAAAAGGAACAAGGGAAGCATAGGGCCCCTGATAAATGAAATGGGATGGCTGTTAACTAGGTCTGATTCAGAGGACAGTGATTCAATTTGGTGATTCAAATCACTGTCCCCATTTGATTCAGCTGAATCAGAATTGGACATTCAGCACCGATTCAGAGATTTGGATCAGCTGGAGAGAGACAGGCACAGCTGGGTGGCAGCAGGTTCTCCCATGACTCCTCCAGCTGTGCCTGCATCTCCCCGGGTGGGGCGAGCCGCAGGAGAAACCCCCATAGCTGCCCTGCCTGGCCTCCACCCAGCCCCAGCCTCCCGCCACTTTAAAAAAAAAAGCCCCGCACTCACTGGTTGCAGCAGTGGGGATCAGGGTCTCTGACGGCTCGTGGCAGAGCCCTACTGCACAGTGCAAGGCAGCGGGGGGCAGTAGGGATCAGCCCCCACCCCCTCCTGGCACCCGCACAGCAGCTGTCGCATCGCGCCGGTGCAGCACAGCTCAGAAGGGTACCACGCGCTGTCTGGGAGCTGAGGCCGCTGAGGCTGAGTGGTGCTGGGCTCTTGGTGACTGCTGGAGCTGCCCCAGCTCCCAGACAGCATGTGACACCCTGCCAAGCCACACTGCACCCGCGTGATGAGACAGCTGCCATGCAGGTGTTAGGCGGGGGGAGGCAATCTGTGCCAGCTGCCTGTTTAGTCTATGACCAAATCTCCAAAGTGACCAGATCTTTTCTGAAGCTTTTCCAGATTGATTCAGATGCTTCGAATTGATTTGGAGCTTTTAATTGGTCTCCTGATTCAATTCCAATTTGGAGATTCAGCCCCCAAATCAAGCCAAATCCCCTCCAAATTGAATCAGCTACAGAAGCTCCAGACAGCCCTACTGTTAACCAACCCTCAGAACAAAACCAAACTCCTGAATGAATACTTCATGCCGGTATTCCACCAGTCCAAGTATATTAACCTGCTTGTCGGGATACAGGATCACCATGGTCAGCGTGACCACTCTCCCATAGTTGGCATAGATCTTGTTGGGGAGCGCCTACAAAGGCTAAATATCTCTAAGTCAGCAAGACCAGATGAACTACAACTGAGAGTGCTAAAAGAACTGGCCGACATCATCCTGTGACCAATGGCAAAATTATTTGAAGACTTGTGGCACTCAGGAGAGGTCCCAGAAGACTGAAAAAACCATTGTGGTGCCTATCTTTAAGAAAGTGGGGAGGGAGGACCCGGGAAATTACAAGCCAATCAGTTTGACCTCAATCCCTGGTAAAATCCTGGAAAAAATTATCAAAGAATCCATCACACACAGGCTAACGGAAGGCAGTATTCTGAAGGATAGCCAACATGTCCTTGTTAACAGCAGGTTGTGCCAAACTAGCCTCATTTCCTTCTAGAATCAGGTTACTCGCCACCTGGATAGGGGAAAATTAGGTTGATGTTATATACCTGGACTTCAAAGAGGCCTTTGACCTGGTCTCCCATAATGTCCTCCTAATCAAATTAGGAAAAATGGCCTCGACTATTTTACGGTCTCGTGGCTAGGTAACTGGCTCCATGGTAGGACTCAAAGTGTATTGATTGATGGAACTGAGTCATCATGGCAGAAGGTGACCAGTGGCATCTATCAGGGTTCAGTACTCAGACCAGTACTCTTCAACATGTTTGTTAACAATTTGGATTCAGGTATTTTAAGCAATCTGGCAGAGTTCACTGACAATACCAAACTATGGGGGAGCGTTGTTATGATCGAAAACAGGCTGGCAATACAGACTGACCTAGACAAGCTTGTGAAGTGGACAGACCTCAACCAGGTGTCATTTAATACAGAGAAATGTAAAGTGCTCCATATGGGGAGAAATAATCCACAACACACTTACAGGCTTGGCAGTGCTATGCTTTCCAGCACCACAACTGAATGAGACCTGGGTGTCATAACTGACAACAAAATGAACATAAGCCACCAATGCAATGCCGAAACTGGTGGAGCTAACCAAACACTGGCATGCATCCACCCAGGCATCTCGAGCAAGGCAAAGGATGTCATCTCTACATGGCTTTGGTGAGACTGCAACTGGAGTACTGTGTCCAGTTCTGGGCACTGCACTTCAAGAAGGATGTAGAGAAGCTCGAGAGAGTTCAAAAAAGGGCCACACACATGTTTAGAGGCCTGGAGAGCAAGATGTATGAGGAGAGGCTGAGGGACTTGGGATTGTTCAGACTGGAGAAGAGAAGACTCAGGGGGGACTTGATGGCAGCTTATAAGTATATTAGAAGTGTACATCAGGTCTTGGGGGAGCATCTATTCACCAAGGCTCCCCAGGGGAGGAAAAGAAATAATGGGCACAAACTGATTGAAGATTGCTTCAGGCTAGACATAAGGAACAACTTCTTTACAAGTCAAGTGCCAAGGGTTTGGAACAGGCTTCCCCCAGAGGTGGTACAGTCATCCACCCTGGCAATCTTCAAAAAATGTCTTGACACCCATCATCTTGCTGGGGTCACTTGATCCCAGCAGTCTTTCCTGCCCAAGTGCAGAGGGGCTGGACCCAGTGGTCCCTTCTAGCTCCTAACATCTATGAAAGTATGAAACTTTTAGCCCTGGAGTCTAGGCTCTAGTCCAATAGCTGCTTGGGCCCAACGCATCTTGCCATGTTTTGAGGTGAGAAAAAAAAAATTCTTGTATCCAATGAGGACACGTGTCACGGCTGAGGCTTCAAGACCATACCCAGACTTGAGCTCACAGCCTTCCTAGTAGAAGCTCAGCATGCAAACCACCAAGTCAGACATCTAGACCTGCAACCCTGCCTTCCCACCCTCCTGCCTAGGCTACTACCACACACACACACACCCTACATATGCACACTGCCACCCCACACTTAAAAAAAACAAAAAATGAATCCTCTAAGGGACAGCCCTATGCCCCACAAGAAGAGGCCACAGGCAGCCACAAACATCCCCTTTGTCCCTTCCAGCAGGATGCTTAGCCCCAGAGATACAACACAAGCCTCCAGGGCTGCTGGCTTCCTCATTGCTGGGGCCTCAATGCTCTCGGCTGCCCCAAAATTGAAAAAGAAAAAAGAATACATTTTGGCCATACCAACTTCCCCTTCCTCAAAGGCACTTCTAGTCCTTTGATTGAAGCATGGGCCTAAAACCTGGGGCTGAGCATGCCAAATCCTTTTGGGTTTCCCTGGGCATGCCAAGTCCCTTTGGGTTTCAGCATGCCAAACCCAACCCTGCAACTTTTAGCCGCAGGGCCTGGGCGCTGGTTCAATGGCTTCTTGGGCCCATCACGTCTTGCCATCTGTTGAGGTGAAAAACACGATTGAAGCATGGGCCTAAAATCTGGGACTCAGCGTGGCATTCCCAAACCCAAACCCCTCCTCCCTCTCCCTCCTGCTGCTCACCAAGGCCTGTCGTTTGCTGTGGCTGCGGGCTGGCAACAGGGTACAGGGAACGCCATGCTTTCCATGGCGCTCTGGGCATGTGGCTAAAACAACCAAAAAAAGCCAATAGTCTATAATGTCATCTCTCCTTTTATCAGTGGTGATCCAACAGCCAAGTGGTATAGGTGTACCTTTTGTTTCCCGGAAGTTCCTTCCTGAGAAAAACAAACATGTTTGCTTAATGTTGACTTCCAACCAGAAGGGAAGCTAGCCAACACTTTTCTAGGTATATAATTGATGACTGACTTGTCAGCATGTCTTACTTAATGTAAAGCTGCCTTAAAATAGTGTCCTCTCTCTTCCCCTCTCATGCTGTGAGAAAACCTTAAAATATCAAAAGGATCAAATGACTCACTAATCTTATTAACAGGTTTTACCCCAAATGTAAAATGAATTTTGGCACACTGAAGAAATTTACTAACAGCAAATATGTTTAGAAGAAGAGACAGGACAAGCAGGCAACAAGATATCATCTGTTCAGTGAGAAGAAGGAAAAATTCAAACGTAGATAAGACAAAGACACACTGAAGAAAATATGGTCTGGGACAGCAGCAGGAAACAATTGAGAATATTGTGACCTTTTCTTGTCTCTGACACAGGCTAAGTTTGTTGCCAAGGGTAAGTCATTTAAATCTCTTCAAGCCTCAGTTTCCTCCTGTGTATAGTGCAGATAATGTTTATCTACTACACTGGTCTCGTTGATTTGGTTACAAAGCACTTTCAGGTCAGTGGATCAAAAGTTTCAGATAGCTGTACTTATTGTTAATTAACATGGGTTAGTAGAAATAACTGATGTTTCCCATGGCTGGCTTGTCATCTGCCTTCAGAATTTATTTTGCAGCTCTACAAAACTTAAGTCATCCCAGGTGTAACAGGGAAGTCTGTCCATTTAAGAGGGAATAGTCATCCCTATTAAGAGCACCAACTGCAGGGTATTCAAATAATGAGGGAGTGTCCCACTGGGAACTTAAAACCCCAGGGGAGAGAGCAGAAAAACAGTAAATAGTGTGTAAGGAGAAGGGAAGCTATGAACAGAACAAGGTTGCTACCAAGGATTTAGTGCTGAGCTGGGGTCAGAGCCAAAGGGATCCCTACCCAGTTCCAGGAACAAGGCAGAAGAGTTTGGTTTTGTTTTTGGTTGGTTTGCTGCTCAAAAACTGCTTTATTTGGGAGGACTGGGTGAGGAGCTCCTTAGGGAGGCAAAACCTGCCTGCAGAAACCAGCAGACCAGGCAACCCACTTACAATAAATTAAGCTTAAATAAATTTAATTTAGCCAAGAAACACCATTAAACTCTTGTGAACCTGTATAATTCTATTCTCTCTAAAGGTCAAAATCAATTATTATTAATGAAATGTTCTGGTTCTTCACAGAATTCTCCAACTCATTTTTCCTTTCATTCAAGGGAGTGTGAGTGTGAGTGTGTCAGAGAGAGATCAATAAGCCTGGCCTCCAGAAGTCGTAAGAATTTGACTCAGAAAACAACTGTTATATTTTCATTTTATACATTCCTTTTTTTTTTTTATTAATTCAGTTATTCTCTACCAGATATTTTCTAGTGCTCTGCCAGGTTTCATTTTCAGTGTCTTAAGCAATACCATTTCCATGAGCTTTTTAAGGAAATTACTGTGTAGTCAGGCAAGGTTCTTTGGGTAGATGTGATATCTTTTATTAAACCAACTAAATAGTTGGAAAAAAGTTCTTTGCAAGCTTTTGGGCACAAACACCCTTCTTCAAGCAGCGGGAGACTGCTGATGTTATGAGTTCTCCAAGGTAGAAAAGAAGCTAAAGTAAACAAGAAGTCTGTGAAGATGCAAATGGGTAAAAGTTTGGAAGACAATGGGTAGAGATAGGAGAAAGGGGGTGGGGAGGGAAAAGTGTGAAGGGAAACATGTGGTCAGCTAACAGGCAGGTTACCTGGCGTGTTAGATGTCAGGCAGGTTGTAATGTACCGTAAGTCCAATGTCTATATTAAGTCTGCGAGAAAAAAAAGAGCGGAGTGGTGAACACCGTGGCAGCGTGCGCTGCCCAAAGCCAAAGCCTGGCAAGCTGGAGCCACACTCTGCTGGTGGACAGGCTCTGCACGGCAGAATCGCTGCTGCTGCAACCCTGGGAGGCCCCCAGGACCCCAGGAAAGGATACTGGGGCCAGCACAGTGCTGGTCCCAGCCTTCCCAACCCTACCCAGGGTAACTTGCCATGCACCAGAGCGCATGTGGCACAGGCATTCCCCAGAGAACTAGCGGCGGCACAAGGCGTGCTGCTTGTAGTTGTCCCTGGGGAACCAAATGTCCGCACACGTCTGGATGTGGCCTGTGTTTATTACTATTCGATGTGGTCACTCAGACTCCACAGAAAGGGATATGTATCTCTGTGTGAAAGTTACCTCTGCAGAGCACCACATCAACACCTATTATACCACAGAAATCCCATATTGAGACCTTAAGATGGATTTAATGATTGCATAGGCCTCCCACTCTCCAAACGTTCCCCTCCTAGGTGTATAACCTGACATGGGTCATCTGGTGGGCAGTCTCTTCTCTGGATGTCCCCAACTTCAGGTCAAGAATCAAGAAAGGATGCACCCAAGAAATTACAAATGGCAATTTGATGGACTTCAGTACTACTGCAATAACATAACTCAGAGCAGAAATTTTGGTCAGTTTACTTTGAGAAAATAAGTGTAATGGACAAAGTGGTAGACAGGTGATTTTCAACTAAATGCTCCAATTTAAAGTGAATACAATCAAACCATGAGGATTTCATTTCATTTTCAATCAAACCATGTGGATTGATTGAAAAAGTCAATTCTGTATAAAAGTAGAAAAGATAAACAGACCCCATTAATTCTATTAGCTCTGGAGTTTATTAATATATGTGTAACAATATAGCATGTATTGAGTGATACATCTCTATTAAAGATTTTCTCTGGCAGTAATAAGAATAGGCACCACTGCAGTTGCTGCCACCCTGGCTTCCTGTGTCATTAGGACTGCTGGCCATACCTTTGAAAGAATATAAAAAAATATCGTCAATAGCAAAGATTGACAAAAAGGAAGTCATGAATACTGCAGATGTAGAACAAAAGAATTCATCAGACATCATTATGTCGGGAAGAAAGCTTGCTTGGAGAGAAAGAAAATTGCTCACACAGATGCTTTTGAACGATAATGATACCTATTCATTTACCATAAACAAAACAAAATTAAATTTACTAATGATGCAAAAGAATGCAGCTGGGGGGTGGGGGGGTGGGGGGCTGTTGTTTTCAGAAATGTTTTCCTTTGTCCCAGTTCAAATTTTGGATGTGTGTTAAAAATGATTCTTCCTATAATTTTGTGATAGCTCAAGTGCTTTAGGCTCCTGTTCAAAAGACAACTGGGTTGTTACCTTGAAGACCAAAGTGGTAAAAATTATGGTTCAGACTCCTCAGTTGTAGCCACAAAATGGCTGTCAGAAACAAGAGCAATTTCTAACAAACACTAGTCAATCAGTATACAATTACAATTTTACAGACCATAGTGGACAGGATGGTCCCGGCTCTTTGAAAAAAAACCCAAAACCCCCCCAGCTCATCTGGTGCTGCTGGGCGGGGGGCAATCCCCACTGCCCCACACTGCATGGGGGGCTCTTCCCTAACCCTAACCCCAACACCCCCTCACTCCACCCAGTCCCCCTACAGGTGCCATGCCCAGGCCAGCTCCGACCGTTTAAGAAAAAAGAATAACCAATAAAAGCCCCACACTCACCACCCCCTCTGCCTCCCACTGCCCCACGCCTTATGGGAGGCTCTGCACGAGCCCCCCAAAGCCCCAAGGCCACTGCAGAAATAGTGAGTCCCAGGGTTTTTCTCCTTTTTTTTTTTCTTAAAAGATTGGAGCTGGCCCGGGCAGGGTGCCCATGGGGGGGCTGGGGGGTGGGGAGGGAGGGTCGGGGGCTCATGCAGAGCCCCCCATGCAGCATGGGGCAGTGGGGGGCAGCGGGGATCACCCCTTGCCCAGCAGCACCCGGTGAACACCAGGGTCTTTTTTTTAAATGCCAGGAGCTGGGGCAGGCACAGCAGCTGTAGGGGGGCTGGGGGAGCAGGCAGGGGTCCCCCCCATGGTCCCCTTCCCCCTTTGCCCAGTCTCCCCCTCCCCCACCCCTAATACTTACCAACTCAGAGTCCGGCTGCAGCTCCCTGCTGCAGCCACCAGGGACTGCCCAAATCAAAGCTCTCCGAATCTTTTCCAAAGATTCAGACAGCTTTGAAATCGACTCAGACCTTCTAATTGGTCCCATAATTCGAATCAGATTCGGCCACCAAATCAGGCCAAATCTCCTCCAGATCGAATCACCACCCAAAGCTTCACACAGCCCTACTGCTCAGTAATTGGTGTTACTGCACAGTAGCCTATTGATGCTTACTACATAGTAGCGTCACATCACGGTTCATGCCCAATGATGCTACTGCACAGTATGCGTCTCGTGTAGACGTACCCAGTATGGAGTAACTGAATGAAATTCTATGGCCTGTGCTATAGAAGGGGCTAACTACCTAATGATCCCTCGTGGCCTTAAAAATCAATACATTTGTAAAAATAAAATGGAAATTACTCACTTTCTATAAGCAAAATAGCTTGGCTATTTGCAAGCATTTCTGGACCTCATAAAATATATAGTCCCAAAGTACCAACTATGCCCAGGAAGAGAGCTCAGTGTGATTTCCTTTAAGTAAATATAAAATATGTCAAAAAGTAGAACTTCAAGGGAACTGAAACTATTCACCAAATTTGACCCAAGCTCTTCACCCAGTCCTAAGCATTTGCAGTCATACCTCAATGAGACTGCCATAACTGGAGGTGGTCCAGTCAGTAGATTTCTAAGACATTCTCACACTTCTTAAGTGTTTAAAATTACTTATCTTGTGTGTTAAAATACTTTCCAAGGCAAGGTTGGAGAATGTCTGTCATCTTGCACCTTCACAGCTTTTAAAAGTTTGTTCATGGGTCTTTTACTTTTATACCATGGTCCTTTATACAACAGAAAACCTAAAACCCAAAGCATGTTCTAAGGTCTTTTGATAATTTTAGTAATTGTAAAATAAAATGTTTTGCAGCACTTCCTATTATATGCACTATGTACTAGTGTCTACAGGATAAGAGAGTATTCCATTAACATGTAAAAATACTGTTTTGTCTAGCTTTAAAATACTCCACATTATGTTTGTTTGCTTTCCTGAGGTACAGCTTGTTACTGGGTAGTAATGTTCTTGGTTGCATTTTGTTACTATTTCTGTATAGTCAGGGAGCTGAAGGTAGAACATATATACATCTCTTATTGTTAGAGCATTAGCATTAGATTCACCACAAACTAGCTAGAATTCATCTGTAAAGCAAGGATATGGCTAATAAGATGTCTCCTTTGCTATATTTATTCCTGAAAACAAAGTGGGGGAGGGAAGATAGAACATTAATACATATAACAAAGCCATGCATCAACAAAGTAATCATTGCAGATGTCAAAACCCATCACCAAACCAGGAGAAAAAACAAACAAAAAAACCTCCAAGTATATGACATTTTTGCAAAGTCAAACAAAAGTGCTCCTAAAACACTGGAAGATGGGTTTTTCACAGTCAATGCCTAACAGGAAAAAATAAACCCTACCTCTATGTCTAAGTACCTATCAACATGCTCGCTCACTTGCTTGACCTCTTCAAAGCCTTAATGGATGTATCCTCACCAAATTCTTTCAAATTACATCCTACTGGGTGCATCTACACATGTAATTAATGTGAAGCAATAATCTCCAGGGCATATCGTGCTGGAAATCATTGCTCCTGTGCACTGCATTTGCATGTGCCCCTGGGACCATGGCATGTTGAGCTGAGTCAGAGCAGCACAAGCTGGCAAGGGACCTGGGGAGGGCAGCCTGCCAGCCCAGGGCTGCTCCAACCCAGCTCAACGTGCTGCAAAGGGGCTGCCTGGGGCAGGAGGGTGCTTCAGTGCAGGACTAGCCAGCAGGCAGCCCCTGCACTAAAGCACCCTCATGCCCCAGACAGGCCCATTGTCATCTACATGTACATTGCTGCATAGTAAATAACATTGCCACAAGTTGGTACTTGTATATTTACAAGTACTAACCTACAGTGGTGTTTATTAGTTTACTGTGACCTAAAAGGGCTGTATGAGTAGATGTGGAGACTTTACTACAAAGCTAATTAGGCAGTTCCACAGTAAAGATCTCATGTAAACACATCCACTATGTCCCGCCGAGCCAGGAGGAATTACTGAACTAAGGTCACCAACAAAGTCTATGTCAAAACAGGGCAATAACTCAGCCCTCGCCTCCCAGCCACTGGCCTATTCTTCCTGGGTGGGGTTACAGTTCTTGTTGTAAATTGACTCAAGCAACCAGATGCTTTAACCAGGTAGAATTTGGGCTGTGTATGTAGTATATGGTCATTTAAAACTGTAACACAGAGTCGCATCATCAGGTTTTAAGCCTCTGGGACAAATTCCACTGAGGCCAATGGGAATTTTTCTAGTGCATTCAGTGAACTTTGGCTTAGGCCCAAAATGGGCAGCAAAATGACAAATGAAATTAATTTTTAGTAAATGATGAAATGTCAGTAAAAAGAATAATTTGAGAGCTTCTGGTTTTAAATGGGTTGTGGCCACTTAGAAAAACAACATGTGAGTCATTGTGGATGGCTGGGTGATAACCTGTTTAATCTGCAGCAGCAGCCACAAAAACTAATAGTGTTTAGGTATGTAAAGAATAGGATAGGAAATCCACCCATATCATTATACCCTTACTGATGAGAGGATACCCTCAGCCAGAGCACTCCAATCCATTCTGGACACCCTCTGTCAATAAAACAGTAGTAATATAAGGGAGTTGGCATAAAAGGAATAAGAATGATCTGGAAAAACATCCTACCAAGGGAGACTGTCCAAAAATATGCTTAATCCAGAGAGAAGTCAAAAAGGGGAAACACGATCAAAATATTCAAAATGCTAGATGGTGCAGAGACAGTAGATTGGTTGCTCTTATTAACCTTTTCTTATCAAAAGAACCATCAATAAAATGGAATAGCAACAGTGATAAAATACAATTCTGCAACATGGAAAATTAACTCAAGGTAATTATTTCCACCAAGCATTGTAGAGGATGAGAGCACTGCAGGATTCAGACAAAGGATTAGGAAAGAAACCCTGGCCCCTCTGGATCTGGCTCCAGATCCCTTAGGGAGACAATACTAGCCCAACAATAACTGTTACTGGATGCATCTACATGTGACGCTACATTGACGTAGCAACGCACTACAGCGCCATAGTGTCAGCAGGCTCAAACTGTGACACCGCAGCTACGCCACCATAGTGATGTGCTCTCTTGGTATAGTGCATCACTACAGCAACATAGCAGCTAAAAATAACCATATACTGCACGGATGGTGCAGTATGGGCTGTTACTGCGCTGTCATTTAGTACTTTCAAAAGGAAGTATTAAATGACGGCACAGTAACAATGGTACTGAAGGGGGGCATGTAGACACGCCCACACAGGTCTTTCCCAAGTGAAAGAACTATTAATTGTGTTTAAAATACCTTCTCTATTTGTAGTGAAGGCTGAAAAAACAGTATTTTCTTAAAATTAAACATAAGTCTACAGTATATTAGTAGGTATGATTGCTTACAGTTAGTTCAGCTTTGGAACAAGGAGTTGGTCTCCTACATGTAAGTCACCTAGAACAATATCAGCATGAGGAAAAGCAAACACAATAAAATGTTAATAATAGAAAAAGATGCAAGTGATTTGGCTGTCAGGCTGTTTCAATAAAATTGAATGCAAGCAAAATTGCTGCAGGTCTTAGCCAGTATAATTTATGCCTCTCACAAATCAGAAACTGCCTTCTATATTTGAACACTTCCAGGCTCATGAGCCATAGACAATTGAAGTGCCATAGGCATTGAAGTGATACCAGTGAACAACTGACCTTTAAGGGCCTGATCCTGTTTTATGGAAGTTTTGCCATTGACTTCAACAAGAACAGCCCTAGTACATAACTATGTATGTGAGGGAGCAACAGGCTCATCCACAAGTGGTGACAAAATGGACTGGAATTTTTTATTGTCTGCTAGTGCTATATAGAATTCAAAATTTACTAATCTCCTATGAAAGAAGACTGAGATTTTTAATGCATTTGGTATTCTCACTCTGTTTAGTAAAAGGGGTGTACCATGGAAACGTAGTGGCTATACCACTTCTGTTCAGAAAGGCAGAATAACTGCTACCTCCAAACAATTAGATGCCTCTACATATTTCACCGAAAATTACTGCTTTTGGTTTTTCAGTTGGTGTATGACAGCATTGCTACAGTCTAACCCTCCGACAGCAGCGGAGCGTTCTAACTACAGCCAGGAAGAACGTGTGATGCCTGCTGCGCTGCTGCTACACGTGCAAGTTGTACATCATCAGATTCCATTAATGCAAAAGGAATGTTAATGGACAACGGTGGTACAGCAGATGCAATGGAAGACCAGCAGCAGCAAAATAGTTAATTTGGGTTAAATACTTTCCATACTATAAGCTAACATACCTTAACACAACATGATCTATGCTTTTGGGCGCACACAGCCATACAGAGACAAATACCAGGTAGGCTCAAAGGAGAGCATTTCTCATTTCCTCTTCCAGGCAACCCAAAAGTGAAATCTTGTTATTTACATGACTACCTGTATAAGCAGCACTTTGTAGATTTGTTACATCTGTGGCTTTCTTGGCATGTAAATGCCCACTCCAAGGCTAATCAAAGACAAAGTCACTCTACCTTCACAAACAATTATTTTATTAGAATACTCTATATACTGGTAAGCTTCAGCCACCGGACCATACAAAATCCTCCCATCCTTGCAGTGCTGTAGGCCTGAGCATCATTTCTTTCCTCCATACCTAAATTGTAAATAATTGAGCATTATTCAATCCATGGGATCCCTGATCCTGTCCTCTTATTTAACTGAACCTTATTTGTGAGCCTTGCCACCCAGAGCCTGTCCCCTGAGCAGTCTGCTGTCTTCTCCATCAGGCTTTCTGCAACTGAGGTCCCAAACTGGGGTCTATAAATGAAGTTAATCCACTTGTGTCACAACCTGAGTGAAGTGAAGTTAATCAGGCTGATTAATGAACTAATTCTCATACCTGTCAGAGAGACATAGGCAAATACTGTTATTCCCACTGAGGTGAAGTAACAGAACCCCCTCCAAAACAAAGGTGAGAGCCCAGACCCATCTTTACCTATTTTTCTCTCTTTCCCCTATAGAAACTACAGATTTTTGGCATTAGATGGAGACAGGTGGTACCACCATCTACAAGATGTTTAATTCATATTAGCTTTGGAACAGCTTTTGATCTTGCTCTTTTTATGCAGTTCATTTTGGGGTAAAAGAGAGCAGTAAGCCTCTTATTCAGCAGAGAATCTCTGGTGTGCTTGAAGAGGCAGTTTTTACATCAGCATACTGACCAAACTTCATATGCTTCTACCAGTGCCAGGATCAGTTCAGATCTGCCGGTGGTTCATCATCCATTATCACTAAAGTAGCAAATAGCCAGCATTTATCCCCAGGGAAAATACCATGCAACTTAGCTATTGGCAGCACTAATGGTTGGAAGAGCACTCACCACTATTTCATTCTTCTGACGAGGAGAAAGAAGCTTTAAGCTAGGCTCAGATGTTATACTTAATGCGCATTAAGCATGCAGAAAGCACTTTAAAGCTATAACAAAACAGACGTTCATGGCACTTAGAGGGGGACCCACCACCATTTTTAAATCGCTGTAAGTTAACCCACAAATGCATGTAGCATTAGACTCAAGTGCTTTCAGTTAGCGCACCTTTTTGAACATCTCTAACAATCCACTGTGCTTCAATGTGGGTTGCATTCTGCCACCATCCCAGAGGCACCTCACTAGGTGGCTTGCTAGCCTCAGCCAGTGCTCATCTGCTCTGGGTGGTCACCAACTCAGCCCTGCCCCTGGGCTGTCTCAGAGGGGAAACAGAAAAGGCTCCATCTTCTCCTTGCACAGCTGGGCAACAGGGTGGGGAAACAGGCTCACTCTGCCACAAGGATCCCCCCCAAAGCTTACAGTCTGGGGTCTTGGTGGGGGCCAGACTGGGTCCATGTGGCACACAGGCTCCATTTCCACCACCATGCCCAGTTCCTGGTGTGGCAAGAAGCTGGGCTGGGCAGCCCTATGCTGCAGCTTCTGGCTGCCATTGTCAGGAAGCCTGGGTGGAGGGGAATGGGGTAAGGGAGCTGCCCCACCGCAAGGGCACCCCCACAGCTTGCTGGCTGGGGCAGGGGGTGGGGCTGAGCCAGGTCCATGCAGCAGGGAATCTCCCTTCTCCCACCCCCTTCTCCTGATAATGGCAGACAGAAGCTGCAACACAGGGCTGCCCAGCTTGGCTTCTCTCCACACCGGGAACCAGGGCTGGGGAAGAAAGAAGCCCCCCCTGCTGCAAGGGCCCCCCACCCCACAACTTGCTGGCTGGGGTCTTGAGGGGACAGGCTGGGTCCACATGGCAAAGGGGCTCTCTTTCCCCAAGCCCTAGATCCTAGTGTGGCAAAAAGCCCAGGACCCACCCACCCCCAAGACCCCATCCAGCAAGCTGTGAAGGGCCCTTGTAGTGGGGGGGCTCCATTCCCCCCTTCTTCCCCCCCAGCCACTGCTGACAGTTGCCAGCTGGTGGGGGCGGGGGGCAGGGCTGGAGAGACAGGCCACTTGGGCAGCCCCCTAGAAGGGGCCTTATACAAAAACACAGTGAGAACAAACCCTTAGTCCAAGTTTAAATAGATAAGATAGGAGAAAGAAAGCACTGTTATCCTATTTGACTTGCTTACATTATAGATGCTTTGAGAATATTACCCCAAGTGATTTGCTGGAGAGGTATCATACAGCTTGCCAGGGGCAGAAACAAGAAAATCCCCCACATTTTCTGAGTTTCAGGTCAGTGCCCTCACTTTCAGGCCCTCTTTGACCAATATTTCTTCCTTGCCTGACTCTTCCCCTTTGAAGAGAGGTCTTTTTCACCCCCATAACCTTTCTGGTCTCCAAAATCATCTTTTGAAACAGTTGCAAAGTAACATGGGGAATTTCCCAAGCCTGACTCAGAGCCTGGCTCAGCAAAAATTGTTCCAGTTTGTGCAATGTGCAAAGTGACAGGTTATTCATGGTTTGGCTTGCTCTGGCTTTCTGCTGAACAAGCTTCTGAAATGTAAGTGTTGCTGTTCAAGAATGTTAATACTACGTGTTTTTCCTTGGTTTTTTCTCACCTGGTGCCATGAACATAATGCTGCCTTCCTCACTGCCAAGGGCAAACTGGAATGACCAGCAAGATTGCACAAAAGCATTTATCTACCTTACAATGCCCGACCTGAATAGCTGGGCTGGGCTGCATGGCAATTCATAGGATTAAAAGGAGAAATCCCCCCCCTCAGACAGCAGAGAAGCACTGCTGGAGGCCATGCCAGTCCAATGGAAGGGATAGTTTTTGCCTCCATAGCATGTCTCCTTCACCCAAAGTGGAGCATCTAGACTCTCTGAATGGATCCTCAGCCAGCTCCATTCCCCCCTCACCCCTGCTTGTAGTGCTGTGAAAGGTACCCTGGAGGAGGTGAGCTTTATGCCACACATCCCTTCTACTTCACACCTCTCTTGAGACAGTGGCTTCACTCTGGCTGTTTTGCTCCCAAATACTGCCAGCCCCACACAGTGGGCTAGCCAGCTGCAAGTCAAGTGCAGTTTTGTGATGTGGTTAGAATCACCTTCTCTCATTGACAATGTAGCAGCTCAGTTTAAGTTGTCACTGATGTAATGAAGAAGAAAATGGTGCAAGGGGTTAAAGTGCTTGGAAAATTAATAGCACTGAGAATTCTTTTAATTAGCTAGTTAAAACTATTATAGGAAGACTGCTCAAGTATAATGGATTTGCTGCCCCCTTGCAGTTTGCTTGCTGTTCTGAATATTTTCTGAAGAGCGCAGAAGGACAATTTGAAAGTAAATAGAGCCCCTCAGACCCACACATGGCAGGACAATAGTTCCATCTGCTGTACCAAACACAGCAACAGGGAAGTAAACAATAATAAATCAAATGCAAGCTATGTTTAAAATGCACATAATTCAGGATGCCTTGAATTCCCACAACTCGCAGAAAGCCCTCTTGGGGCACACATATTCTCTGCACACAGACATGGTATGTACAAGGGAGAGTGGATGGGATCAGCTTGGATATGAACAGATTGCCAGCATTACTCCCCAAGGATATACAAATTAATATAAGATCTTCTCCACAAATTAAAATAAGATCTTCTCCATGCTTACCAGAGTCACCATGGCACTAGTCAGTATATTTCCTGGCCAACAAGTGAGGCAGGGGAAACACTGTACCCATCAGTTCCTTTCTTCTATCTTACCCTGAATGGGCTAATGATGCAGTTTCCTGCAACACAGACAAGACTTCTATCACTCCAAGGTCTTGTCTATTCTAAACTTCTTTTCTTCCCAAGTGCAGTGCTACTAGCCAAGGAAATGACAGAATATTCACATGCATTTTCCACTGAGGTAATCACTCTACCACCCTACACTGTTCAAATATAAATTCTTAGTAATATTGGAGTTAAATGCTGGCAGTAATAGGAGCCTACTTGTCCACTGTTCTCACTGCTGGCATGCTGGATGCTTTCTCCCCTAAGTGAGGTTTTGTGGGCTAAGCACCTCTCACTACCTGTTGGAGTAACAGGCCTCACCCACAATGAGATTGTACACAGAGATGTCATCAGTACAATTCTAATAAATATGACCAATGTAAGATAATATATTTGACCTGGCTGGAAACAGATTTCTCTCCAGGACTTCCAAGAAATCAACTTGTCCTAATTCTTCCTATGTGTTTGTGTTTTATAGAGCAGAATAACAACAATACTGTATTTTCTTGTACACAATATGCCCCTTTAAAAAAAAAAGCAGTTGCTGGAAATTAGAGCGCACATTATATGTGAAAAATACAGTAAGAGCAGTTTCTGCTACTTACCAGGCAAGAGAGAAAGTCTGCACGTGATCAGCAAGGAGCAGCTCCCTAGCTGCTGCTACTTGGTTACTTTCTGCAAGGAAAGATTCTTTTTTCTTTATTCTGTCTTTCAAAAGCAAAGGGTGTATCTTATTTCAGGGCATACTGCATGCAGGAAAATACAGTACTTGGAAAGTTCTTTTATCTTGGAGATTTTATTTATTTATTTATTTTTTACAGAGTGTAAAATATTGCCACTGTTGAAAAGATCATACGCTGAAAGTAAGAAGACATTTTTTCTCACTTTGTCCAGATTAAATTAATTTTTCTTGGTCCCAAATTAACCTAGCAGCGATCTGAAAACTATCCAGAATTTGCAGACATTTTATTGTTTAAGCTAGGGCTCAGGCTGGAAGAGGCAATTTCCTCAAGTCTGTCAAAAACTGTAGTTTTATGCTCTGTATAAAGTTACATCCAGGAGAGGATTTCAAATGATACAGTACAACAAAACAAATTGTTCCAAGATGTCTACCCCAGGAACTTTAGTCAAATCAGCTGTGCCAATCAGCACGACAAAAACCATTGTGAAAACTGATGTCTGCTGGACAGAAAGACAGCCCAGTAAAGCACAGGTTGAATGTACTTATTTGTACCACTAACTGCAGAGGGATGACACATTGTACGTTGTAATATAATCCAGTACAATTTAGACAGGACGCTGCTACAAGAAGCTTCTAGTTACTGAAAAAACTAAGACAGTGATCTTCAAAATTTTTAGACTCAAGACACCCCATGGAAAATGCCAGCTTAACTTTCACTCATTTTTTTGACTACAGAAAAGTCATAGAGCAACTCTTCTGTTGCAAAGAATTCAGAAAGACCACAGTAGGTCAGACCATACCAGGTGTTTTTAGTATTATAGATTCCTATTTGAAATCTCTGGCCATGTCCACATGAGTGTGGTCTGCGGTGTTTCAAAGCCTTGTGAGGCACTGCAAAATGTATGTGGTGCACGTGGATCTGTTCGCCACGCTACATATTTGCAGCATGGTGGCAAAATTAGATACCAGGAAATCCCAGTATCTAAAAAAAAAAACCATGGAAAAAAAGCAGAGGTGCATATATGGCTGCAGCATGTGCCTCCTGAAACTGGGGCCTGGGCACCCAGACCGTAGCCACTGCAGCCCTGGGAGGCCTGCAGAGCCCCAGGTAAGGCTGCTGGGGCCAGCCCAGGTGCTGGTCCCAGCCATCCCTACCCCACCCACAGCAATTTGCCATACACCAGAGTGTGCATATAGGGGAATGTCCGGGGATAAGTAGCAGCAGCACAAATAAATGATTTATCCTGTGAATCAGTTGTAGATGTTTGCATACCTAACAGTGCTAATACTGCACAGCACCATGCAACACCCTTTAAAGGATCTCAAGGCATCCTGACTGAGAGTCATTAAACTAAGGAATGAAGCATGACTGTAGGAACAGACAGTCATATAGTGAGCAGTGGGAGACTAGACAAAAGCAATAGGCAATTAAAGGGAAAATTGAAGGTGGACACAGACAACTGCTTTGTACCTTGGCATAGGGAAACTATTCTAAACATACAAACCAGCTTGAACAAGGGACTAAAAGTTGACAGTAAGGGAGTAGGTTTTGTCTGCATTCATCAAAAGAGAGAGAGAGAGAGGACAGGTAGTCAAGACCATGTTTTTGTATAAGTATTAGAAAATTATGTATAGTGGAAATGGGCCAGCATATGAAAGTGAGGCATTCTGGAAAAATTAGATTAGCCAAGACATTGTAAGTATGTGAAATATTTATATTGTCTTAATGTGATATTATATATCTAATCCTTTGGTGACGCTAGAGTACTTCACAATTACAATTTTATCTGTCCAAAGTAATGTATACTATACAATGCCTGTGGCTCCCACCCTTTGCCTCTTCAAGAATATTTCCCTTCCTAATGCCCAGTTACCATGGTTTCTAGGTGCCAACATAACACTGGGCATAATAGTCATGTACTATTTTAGAAGTACTGTTAACTTTGTATATCACTAAGTGCAAATAGCATGCACAGGCATAGGGAACCAGAGCCAAAATTACTGATAAACTGATAAAGCCATCTAAACTATTTATAATCCATCAGATACTTTGCTTTCAATTCAATTTTTTTCAGTCAATTTGACACATATCTCATAATGACTCACTGGCTTCACCGTGGGTGACATACCATGAGATATTTTTAAACTTCACTGCCTGTTTACTGCCTATTGTCAACCATCAGACACCCCTGACAGACTACATCTATGTTAAGGTCAAAGTTCTCTTTCAACACAGACAAGAGTCTTAATATGGCCAAAACTATAAAAAACATTTGTCTGTTGAACTAAGAAAATTCAGGAATTGCTGGAAGACTGCATTTTCCCAGTGTTAATCTATGGTAATGTTTAATAACTCACACAAACATGAAACACCAGAACTTTAAACATATAATGATAATAAAGATCAATCAGGTGAAATAATTCATTTAAGTTTTCATTTGCTATGTTAAATCTTTACATAAAGAATAATAGCCTGGATATAAGGATCTTCAGTATATAAGCCTTAAATTAACACATGAATTATCATGTTCCGAGTAACTACAATTTACACTGGGATACAAAATTTAAACAAACAATTATATCTTTGGGTTATTCTTTTTAAATTCTGCTGCATCTAGAATGATACAGATTTTATTCTGAAAACACAATTTTCTCTCTCTCTCTTTCAGTATTTTAGTTCACACTATCTACACACGCATCCTTGTGCATTATAACACGATGCTTAGGAGAAAAGAATTTCATTGCAGAAAACAAACTGGTGACATAAATATACTCCCTACTCCACTATGAAATAAGCTCTGTGGCATGATATAACAGACAAGTGAAATTCCTGCTTTTCATGCACTCTTCCAATTAACTTCCAAAATCTCAAGTACTGAGGTACAGTGGGTTTTGGGGCCAGCCGCTTCACACTTTTTCCTTTATTTGTTGTATAATATGTAAATCTCTCCCTTTTATTTCTATGTATTACTAATCTTATTATATATCAGAGTAAGAGACAATTTAACAACCTCTGAATGTATGAGGTATATGATAGAAAGACAGATCATTTCCAAGATACAAGCAAGATTCTCTAGGCAAAGGATTTGCATGAAGATAGTTGTGGTGGCCAGAACCAGAGGGGTTACTATCATGAGCAATAAATATATGCTCTTGGAGACATCCAGGCAATTGTCTAGCAGTTAAGATTAGCTAATGCAAAACTTGCAAGTTTGCAACCTGCAAGTGGAATTTGTCTGTCACAATTCAACCAAAGTGTTGAATCTAACTGTTTGCACTGATCATGGGATTGACTGGGCCCCAAAATAAGCAGACTACAAGATTAGATGATCTAACAGGTTTTTTAAAGGTCAGCCATAACAAGATCTGACCACCTAATATAATTAGCACATTCCAAGGAATCCAAGGAATAAGAAACCAAGGGGTTGAGCTTGGGCAGAGTAATGCTAATTTCAAACCTCAAAGTAATGTGGTGTAATTTGCTTATTGGCTGAACCCAAGTTTGGGCGGTAACCTTTCGTGATAATTTCTAACAACTTTTAATCCCATAGGGTAACAGCTATAGGGCAAGCTTGTGAGTGGCTCTAAAGCCAACAGATTAGCATAAGATAAGGCATAAAGGAACACGCATGTCAAGTTACCAGTTTGAAGGACGGGACAGAAGGACCATCACCATACCAAGCCTGGACCCCAGACTCCCAGTGTGAACAAGGACCGGATCCTGACCAAGGGACCTTCCTGGTGACTCCTCGGATAGCATTGATTGGGGACGCATGACTTCGCTGGAACAACTTAGCGTGCAACTGGCATAGAGGGACTGTCAATAAGTTGCCAACCCCATGTGGGAACTCTTTGTCATTTTGTCTATCTGTTGTTATTATTTACTATTAGCTCTTTATTATTGTACTATTTGTTTGTCGCATTAACCTTTCTGTTAACTGTTGTATGCTAAGCTATAAGTAAATTTCCCTTTACTTCACTCCCGACTCGCCTCCTCGATCCCAAACCCAGCAACCTAATGGCTGATACACTCACAGTGCCTAGCCGGCCTGTGACAGATAGTGTGTTTATTACAATTAAACTGAGATTCTCCAATGCCCCATCTTTACTCTTGTCAAAGCTGGAAGAAGTTTTATTATGGATTTCAGCAAGACTACAGTTAACTTGAGGCTGAACACCTTTGAAATGATGCAATGTACTGAATCAGAGCCTGGAAGCTTAGAGGGATTGCTAGAAGCTAATGCTATGAGTCACATGCCCAGGGAGCCTACACAAGAATAAGTCTGTCACTCTGACCTATAATGCAATGATGGCATTTCTAAAAGATGCCTGGGGTCAGAATGTGAATCCCCAAGAGAGCTGAAGAGCCAATTCTAGTGAGATCTTTTCAGGACTGTAGGCATCCACAGGACCAGCTTAAAATCAATCCACCACTTTGAGAAACTCAGAGGAAAGAATAATAAAGGCTATGCAGAGGTAAAATGATCATAAATGCTCAGTGCAGAGTTCAAGCATGCTGCAGGATTCTGCACAAGCTGCAAGCAGATAGGTTGCCCTGCTGGCATCTCCTATAAAAATAATAGAGGGCAAGAGGGCAATTGAAAAGTCACGGAAAGATTTTAAGAAAGATATGGCCTGAGAAACTCACTCAGCTGAAACCTTTCCTGACTGTCAGACATTCAAGCAATTTGGAGAAAATGACCCAATCTATACTACAGAAGCAACCCTGTTCTGTTGTACTGGGATATGTCACCAGCATGCTTTGTCCACAGGACAGTCCCACAGTTTATGCAACTCCCCTACATAGACCTCATAATCACATACTGTGAAATCACCTACAGCACAAGTGTCAATGGCAGGAAGAACACTTGAAGCTTGAGAGCTGCTAATGGAGTTACTTCAAGGGCATGTAGCTACAAACTAAACAGATTTAGGGAGAGCTGCTTGTTCCTGAACACAACTTTGGCCCAGCTGCCTGCATGTGACATCTAACTCCTGCTGTTAAGTTTGCTTTGTAATTCACATAGAGTAGACAATAGATTTCAAATATTTTTATCAGGGGCATTCCTTAGCTGAACGTTGGACCTTAATAATGGAGGTTGGGTCCAGATTTGAATTTCTCTAATGCTTGGACAGAAGCAGTGTTCAGCTGTGGTATAGCTACTTAGGCCCATTTCCAGATGAAATAACTGTTTGGAAGGTTTCAATTCTAACAGCCAACTTACCATTTTCATGTAAATCAAGAAAAAAACATTCCCATAGAGAGTTTTAGCAACAGCTCCATCTGTGTCAGCGTATGTTACTAAAAGTAGCTAGTAGTTGAAGAGGATAAGGCAGTGACAAGCATCTTGGATTTTCAGTGTTTAGTGGTGTACAATTTGAAGTAGCAGGGCCATAAAATATGGATTGGAACTCTTCTTTCCCAAGAGTTTATATTTAAATCTCAATCAGTCCATCTACTTGGATGCCCTTCATGTTAAATAATACAGTCTTGTTTGGCTTTTATGTGTTGAATTTGATTTTTATTTAATGGGCCATTCTTTGAATATAACCATTTATCAGTATAACAATCTTCAGGTAATTCAGTCGGGATCTGAACCAAAGCATTTTGGGAAGTTTTGTCCATTAATCTTATTTTTATCCATTTAATTAGAGCCCAGAGTAGGAGGCATTGCTTTATAAACGAGCCCTTCCCTGTTTTAAATGTACTATAGCTAATACCATACCATTGTGATTCAGTTATGTTGGTCTTTCATAGATTCATAGATTGCAAGGCCAGAAGGGACCCTGGAAGATCATTGGGTCGAGCCCCCTGCACCAAGCACAAAAGATAACTGGGGGTCAGGTGACCCCAGCAAGGTGACTGTCTAGTCTCCTCTTGAAGATTTCCAGGGTAGGTGACTGCACCACCTCTGGAGGGAACTTATTCCACAGTCTGGACACCCTGACTATGAAGAAGTTTTTCCTAATATTGAGCCTGAATCAGTCTTCCAGGAGTTTGTGGCCATTACTTCTACATTTCCCCTGGGGTGCCCTGGTGAACAGTTGCTCACCGAGCCCTTGATGTACTCCCTTAGTGTAGCAGTAAGCTGCTACCAGGTCCCCTCTCAGCCTTCTTTTCCTCAGGCTGAAGAGTCCCAGATCCCTCAGCCTTTCCTCGTATGGCTTGCTGTGTAAGACTCTGATCATATGGGTGGCTCTTCTTTGGACTCTCTCAAGTTTGTCTGTGTCCTTGTTGAAGTGTGGTGCCCAGAACTGGACACAGTTTTCCACCTGCGGTCTCACCAGTGCTGAATAGAGCGGAAGAATCACCTCCTTGGTTTTGCTGTAGATGCATCAACAGATGCATACCAGAATATTATTTGCCCTACTGGCTACAACATCACACTGCCAGCTCATATTCATACTGTGGTCTGTTATTACCCCCAGGCATGAGTGACTGGTGCCTCCTGATCCTGGTGGGGCACCCGCAGAAGCCGCCAATGGTGGCATCCCTGTTGGGGGGGCACCACCCCTACCAACAGCATCAATGTCGGCCACCAGGGGAGTACCAGCCCTGTCAGGGGGTGCCCATGCACCCCCTACCAGTCACCTATGCCCTCAGGTCTCTTTCATAGGTGGTGCTAGTCAGTTTGGTGCCACCAAGCCTGTAGATGTTGGGGATTGCTCATCCCAAGGTGGGTGAGCAGAGCACTTTATATTTCTCAACGCTGAACTTCATCAGATTCCGATCCGCCCAACTTGCTAGCCTTTCTAGGTCTGCCTGTATCTGTAGCCGATTTTCAACTTGGCCAGTGAGCTCTTCACCCCCACATCCAAATCATTAATAAAGATGTTGAGAAGTACTGGACCAAGCACTGACCCCTGCAGGACACTGCTGCCCACTTCTCACCAGGATGACATATCTGTTCACTATGACTCCCTGGGTCCTATCCTGCATCCAGTTTCTCACCCACCTGACCATCTCAGAGTTAAGCCCACAATCCTCCAATTTTCTTGTGAGGATCTTGTGGGATACTAGATCAGAGGCTTTTTGAAGTCAAAATATACAATGTCAACCTGCTCTCTCATGTCCAGGTGGCAAGTTACCTGGTCATAAAAGGAAATGAGGTTGGTAAGGCAAGACCTGCCCACAACGAAGCCATGCTGGCTGTCATTCAGAATATTACCTTCTGCAAGCTTACTGCAGATAGACTCTTTGATGAGCTTTTCTAAGATTTTCCCTAGGATGGAATTTAGGCTGATTGGCCTGTAGTTACCCAGGTCCTCCCTCCTGCCCTTCTTGTGGATGGGCACAACATTGGCCCTCTTGCAGTCCTCAGGGACTTCTCCAGAGTGCCACAAGTTGTGGAAGAGTTTTGCCAAGGGTTCTACAATGACTTTGGCCAGCTCCTTCATCATTCTCAGATGAAGATCACCCAATCCCACTGACTTGTATTTTAGGGCTGTGCAAAGCATCAGTAGCCGATTCAATTTGGAGGAGATTCAGCCCTATTCAGTGGCCAAATCTCCAAATCTGAATTGAATCAGGAGACCCATTAAAAGTTCTGAATAGAATCAGAAGCCTCCGAATTGATTCAGAAAAGATTTGGCGCCGATTCGAAGATTCAGCCATAGACTAAACAGGCAGTAGTCCTCAAGGATGCTGGACACAGCTGCCTCTAGCTGGTAAGTCTGATATGGTGGGTGGAGGGGGTAGGTAAAGGGTGGGGGGGCAGATTAATGCCCCCACAGCAAGGGAGGGATTGGGGCTGGGGCTGGAACAAGCTGTCCAGCCAGGGCGGGAGAGCACAGGACTCAGGGACAGGGAGTCCCGCCACTGCGTGCTGCTGGTCCAGGAGGGCATGGGAGTGGGTATGTGCCCCCGGATCTGCATGGGGCAGGCTGGGCCGGACTGCACTCTGGGACACTAGCCCCAGCCGCTCACCACCAGGCTGTGCCCCGCAGGGCGGATGGAGCCAGGGTTGTGCTCCGAGTGGCTAACCCCAGCCACTACCTGGAGCACAGCCCTAGCTCTACCTGCCCTGCAGAGTGTAGTGGAGTGGGGGCTATAGTGGGCTGTAGCCACTCTAAAATTCCCCATAGCCCCTGCCACAGGCCCCTCCCTGATCCGGGTGCACATGCCTACCACCATACCCTGCCTCTGCTCGCCCAGCCGGGGCAAAGCTACAGCTTGTCCAGGAAGCGCAGGGAGGCTGGGCGAGTGGTGGGAAGGCATAGTCCCTGCTCTGAGAGCCTTTTGCCGCCCATCCAGACTGCAGCCTGGCCCAGCCCACCCCGCACAGATCCAGGGACACACGCCTGCTCCCTTGCTCTCCTGGAGCGGTGGTGCATGGCAGCACGCAGTGGCGGAAGCCTCCCTCCCCAAGTCCCATGCCTCCCTGCCCCAGCTGGGCAGCTTGTCCCAGCCCCAACCCTAATCCCTCCCTCACTGTGGGGTCATTAATCTGTCTCCACCCCACCCACCACAACTGACTTACCAGATGGAGGCAGCGAGGACTGCTGCCTGTTTAGTCTATGGCCAAATCTCTGAAATAGTGCCAAATCTATGGATCTGAATCGGCTAAATCAAATCAGGACAGTGATTCAAATCACCAGATTGAATCACTGTCCCTCCGAATCAGCTGAATGTGAATGAAATACTTGCCACTTCACACAGGCCTATTGTATACGTCTCATTTTTTTAATTGGTCATACACCAATTTTATGGCAATAGTAGTATTCCTACTGTGCTCATAACGTACTCTACCTGGTGTTGTTTTCCCTTTGGTCTGGTGAAAGACCAAGGCGAAAGTCATTTAGGAGTAAGTCTTATGCTTACTTCAGTTATGATCAGATTCTGAGACTGTTCCCCTGGTGGAGAGCATTACTCCCACAGTTAGTTCAGTGGGACTAGTCATGAAGTAAGGTGGCCCAGAACCTAGTCCTTGAGCTTTGCCTCAGCAGGGACCATAGAATGTGGGAGCCAGAAGGTGACCTATGCTAAAAATAACCAGTGATAAAAAATGAACTTCTTTTTCAACTTTATACCTAAAATAAAACAAGGATGCAGAGGAATAAAAATGAATAATAATGCAATGTAGCCACTGGACTAGAAAGTCATCTAAAATGAGGATGGGGACACAGTCCACAACAGTTAAATCTTTAGCTATCAGATTTAGAGTACAGATAGCACAGTGTAGCTAGCTCAAGTACCTGAAGCCCTTTAGCCATGGTAGCAGGATAAATTAGCCTGCATGAAGCTCCACACTGCCAAGCCCTGTCTGCACCCAACCAGCTCATTTAGCACTGATGTGAGATGCTCTACAAGATGCCAGTGTGGAGTGGAGACCTGCTCCTATCATTGCTTTTCTTCCTTTTTGCCCTTTTCTGTCCTTTAATGTCATATTCAGAAACTCCAATTCATTTTTTTATACAAATCCTTAACATATGGTATAAGACAACAGTATTTCTGCTTAAAACAGATTCTCCCTACTCCCCCTGATAAGAGTGTGAATTATCCCATTGCCTTATGTGGGAATAGGATCCAGCCTTTCCAATTTTAAATTTTCTTAGAGCCAAACAGACTGTGACAGGCAGGCTTGTGAGGCTGCAGCCATCAGCAGCTGGACTAAGCAGCTGGTTCCATTAAAACAAGAAACAGCCTTGTCTGTAAGGAGCCTTGTCAGCATATATCAGTTCTGAAATGAAAACTGCTACTGGACTGTCCTACACTTGATTGTCTGTGCAGTCATAAAGTACACAGGCCACCTGGGAGGTGCATGTCTTCTGAGACTAACTCAGGGAACAAAAGCAAAGTCTCACATCAAATGAGATAAATATTAGAAGAGAGAACAGCAACATCACATATGATAAAACAAAGAAGGAGCAAAAAAGGGACCCAGCAGTTACTTCAGTTCTCTTATTTTCAGTCTCTGTAGACAAAGGGAAAAGGCATCTTGTGATGAGGCCTGCAAGCTGGTATTGCTACCATTGTCCTGATGAACATAAATTGTGCTGGGCACAACCACAGGATGTTTCTATTTATTATGCAAAGGTCACATCAGCATGATCTTATTTCATGCAAGTAAACAGGAGAATCCTGAGGAAAAGAAAATTGTATCTGACAACCTGTGTAACCTAGACCTCCGCACATGCTGATACCCTTCACAAGAATGCTGTCAGAGCTAGTTTTTAAAAGGGACAGATTCAGATACCTTTACTTACACTAAATAATCTCTTACTCCACAAGTAGTGGAGGTCAATGGGACTGCTTGTGGAATAACATGCAGTCTGAACAGATCAGTCTGAATAGATAGATCAGAATCTGAACCTAATTGGCTGTTCAGCACTTTGTATAACACTAAAAAGCTGAAGTGAGAAGAAAAACAAAGGCTAATAATCATATTAATAAATTATAATATTGTTTACCATATTCTCTCCTCTCAGGTAATCCAGTGTGGTGTGAGTAGATGCCTCTTGTTTTCAGTAGTCAGAGGTGAAAACCATCAACCTTTCTTCAGGCTGGGATCCCACTGAATTGTGCCACAGAAAATTGATTAAAATGACATAAAGCAGACGAGGTCAATAGAAATCAGTGATGGAACACTAGCCTAAACATAAAGAGCTTTTAATGAATAGCTGGTGAGAGAGAAGGGAACAGATGAAAGAGAGAAAGAAATTTTAAAATGTCTTCATTTTGAACCTTTACAGAGCGCCTTTTGCTCTGTCTGTGGAGTGACAGACTATTGCTGACTCTTTCAGACAAATGTAGCATAAAGCATGTTCTGCCAGGTAAGAAGCATTAACCTTTGTGTAGTAATAGGTATGAAAAGTTCATTGCATTGCTAGAAGTACAGCATCTCCACACCACTTTGTATCAATTTTCATCCTATTTCACTCTTGGAACAAACAGTAGAATCTGAACTTTCTGTCAAAGAGAAGAGTAGTATCATCTGGCTACTGTTGGTTACCCTCCATCTGAGAGCTAAATTTCTTCATCTACTTAAAACATAAGTGCAAAGAAGAATCAAGAGACAAAAACCTGACTGATATAGAATGGTATTAAAATGGCTGGGGGAAAAGCAATCTGTACAGGAGTATAGATTAAATAAGGCCCTGATTTACTGAAGAATTCCGGCATGTGCATAATTTTAAGTATGTTACTTTTGGATGCAAATCAGTGGGAGCACTCACATCAGGTAAGTGCATAAGTGTTTTGCTCAGTCACAGCCTAAACTATTTGGTGAACTAAGCATGAATAGAAAAAAAAAAATTAAATGGGCTTCCACCCTAAATATTTCCAGGTGCTGCAGTAAGCAAGATTCAATTCAGAGAAGAGAACAAATCTATAGTATACCTACACTTGCCATATTGTAATGGTACAGTAGGTGAACTTACTTTTATAGCTGTTATTCCAGACTGTGTGACAGACATCTTCAGTAAATCTCCTGCTAAGCCACAAGGAACTGGAAAAGAAATTAATTGCAGTCTTCTGAAAACACGGTGCTCTTTCAAGAGGTTAGAGATCTGCAGGATAGAAATGATGAGAACTGTAACATCAGCTGTCAGATATACTCTTCCACTGGGCTTGAGGGAAGACATTGCTGATTCCAAGCAGAAGCTTAGCTAATTGCTCTATAAATAAAATGAAAACAAAAGACGAATGTAAGAAAAGAGGAAAGGTAACAAAAAAAATAAAAGTTAAAAAAAAAGCTTTTTAAAAACAGGAAAGAGAAATGTGTAGAGCACTGCTTCCCAAACCTGTCCTCAGCATGACCCCATTTCTGGCCCCATTTCCCCAGCATAACCCCTCACTCCCAACCCACAGCCCTCCACACCCGTGACCCCATCCACTGATGTTGCAACCCCATCTGGGGCCGTGACCCACAGTTTGAGAACCACTGGTATAGAGTATAGGAACCAGAGAGAAAAGAAAGACAAAGGGGAAGAGGCAAAGGCAGATTAATCATTAAGAGGCCCTAGGCAAGGACCTGGGGGGGAGGGGACGGGGACCCCCCAGGCCCCGCCTTCAACAGCTGTTATTTTTATTGTAATACATATGTATGTATGTATGTGCGTATGTGTGTATATATATAAGGGTTATTTTATATATATAAAATACCACCCAAGGACAGGAGGGTGATCCAGGCTGACCTGGACAGGCTCAGGAAATGGGCGGGCAAGAACCTGATGGTGTTTAATGCTGAAAAATGCAAGGTTCTCCACCTGGGAAGAAAAACCTACAGCATCCTTATAGGCTTGGCAGTGCTACTCTGGCTAGTACTACGGACGAAAGGGACTTGGGGGTCACGATTGACCACAAGATGAACACGAGCCTTCAGTGTGATGATGCTGCTACTAAAGCGAGCAAAACGCTGGCTTGCATCCATAGATGCTTCTCAAGCAAATCCCAAGATGTCATTCATCCATTGTACTCGGCCTTGGTGAGGCTGCAGCTGGAGTACTGCATCCAATTTTGGGCTCCACAATTCAGGAAGGATGTGGAGAAGCTTGAGAGAGTCCAGAGGAGAGCCACGCGCATGATCAGAGGTTAGGAAAACAGACCTAATGAAGAGAGGCTGAGAGCTATGGGACTCTTCAACCTGGAAAAGTACAGGCTCAGGGGTGATCTGGTGGCCACCTATAAGTTTATCAAGAGTGCTCACCAGGATCTGGGGGAACATCTGTTCACCAGAGTGCCCCAAGGGATGACAACGTCAGATGGTCACAAACTCCTTCATAACCATTTCAGGCTGGACATAAGGAAGAATCTCTTTGCCGTCTGAGCCCCCAAGGTCCGGAATAGACTGCCACCGGTGGCGGTTCAAGCACCTACTTTGAATGCCTTCAAGAGATATTTGGATGTTTATCTTGCTGGGATCCTATGATCCCTGCTGACTTCCTGCCCCTGGGGTAGGGGGCTGGACTCGGTCTTCCAAGGTCCCTTCCAGCCCTAATGTCTATGAATCTAGTCATTCTTTCATCGTATATCTTCACAGACCAAAAAGAGCCATAAACCTGCTACAATATACACACCCATGAACCCGCACACAAGCCCGCCTCCCTAACCCAAATCCACAGTCCCTACCCTTGTTACAGGCTTCAAAGTCTCAGTTCATCCATTGTCGCTATCGCTCCAGCTTTCTTTGGAGGATCCGCTGTTGCTCTCCTCATTGCTATCCTCAGATCCAGTAGTCTCAGCGTCCTCTTCACTGTCACTGTCCCTTCCCCACCGGGGGGGTCTTGGAAAATCCTGTGTCAAGTGTCTCTTTGCCAGGTGGCTTTGACCATGTCCTCACTGTCCTCTGCTACCAATTTCTGGTAGTAGGACTGTAGTTTGCTCAGAGCCATCTTAACACAGTCTGCTACCTCTAGGCCCTTGTGCCCATACTTCAGGAGATTTCTGGATTTCCACAGGGTGCCCCGACACAGGACACAAACTGGTCAGAGTGGGCCAATGGGCTCCCCAAATGTATAGCACCACCTTTCTGGTCAATTGCCTGACCCCCGTCACCACTTCGCAGAGCTGCTTTACCCTTCTCCATTCCCCACTGGCATAGGCGCAGAGCCACAGGAGGTGATCGATTGTCTTGGTGGCTCCTTGCCAGATAACCCTTGGACAGCTGCCCCTCTCTATGCCTCTGAGCCCTCACTGGCAGAGCTCAGTAGGCTATCAGCCAGTTTAAGTCTCTGTGATCGCTGCACAGGCCCTTGTAGCAAAAGCGCTAGGGCTGTGTGAAGCTTCAGTCCCTGATTCGATTCGGCGGAGATTTGGCTTGATTTGGTGGCCGAATCTCCAAATCTGAATCAAATCAGAGGACGCTTTAATCTCTCCAAACCAATTTGGAGCCCTCCGAATCAATTCGGATAGATTCAGACAGATTTGGCTATTTGGACGTAGATACAGCTTTATATGTTTTTTCTACATACCTCTAGGTAGCAGGGGCTCTGTCCCCAATTTGGGCTGAATCCAAATCTGAATCGAATAGGGTCCGTTTTGCACAGCCCTAAAAAGCACTCCCACATAGCTTGGCAGGTGTTGCCTGGGAGCAAGTCCACAGGCAACATAATGTCCCTCAGTCTTACCACCTCCTGGATCTTTTTGTGGATGTTCATGGTTGTGTGGCCCATGTTCTGTAGGCTGTACAAGCTATAAAACTCATTCAGGATCTTGTAAAACCACAGCAGCTCCATGAGCCATGGTCTCCCATTGATCAGGACAGGCTTCAGCAGGAAAAAAAAAAATTCTTCCCCTCCGATTGGTGCTGTTGCAGAGGTATGTAACCCAGTTCTCACTCACTGCAGATTACAGTGAGCAACGTGGAGTAGGGGAGTACTCATTTGCATATTTTATTTGCATAGTCCCAGTATGTACAAAATAGGTATGCAAATTAATTTCCATGTTTTTTCTGTATTACTAACTGTGCCTGGGCAATGAGTGAATGGGAACTGGGTCAAAATTGAAAAAACAATTACATTTACTTAGCAGCACCCTCCCCCCAGGCATCCACGTGAGATAAAGGCAGGGTGGATAGGGCTGCTTGTACTGCTGCAAAGAGAAGCACAGCATCTCCTCTGCAGCTCTGGGCCCTAAGCACCTACTTAGTTTGCCTATGCATTAACCTAGGCCTGGAAAAAGGAGAAAACTAAGAGAAAGGATTGCAAAAAACACAAAATGCAAAGGGTATTAGGGAAAGCTAGAAAATTAGTTTTATTAATTTATTTTCTTATTAATTTTACTGAAGTCCCCAGTCAGAGATCAGGATTCTATTCCACTAGACATATATATGAACACATCACAATGAAATAAAGCCAGCCCCCACCCAAAGAGTTTAAAGCTTAAAGAAATATGAACAGGGATGACAAGCACCATACAGTGTCTTTTAAACTACCAACTCTCAACTTTTCATTTACTCTGTGATTGTACAGTGTGCATGAGGGTGGGGCTCTGACCAGGTTGACCTCAGGGTACTATTACAAATAGATATTACATGATAGGAAAGATTTCAGTGGCAAGTCAGGTGAGGCTGTATGTGTGTATTTTATTCTCAACTCCTTAGTTATATATTGAAGAGTAACAAAGGAATGACTTTGGGAGCCTGGCAATGAAAAAAAAGGACATGAGAGGTCATACTCCCCATGAGCAGTGGGAAAAGGGTGATTAAGGAAAGGTGTTGGAGAGATGGGAAAGAGTATGAAGGACAGGAGGAGGCAGAAAATTCTTCATTCTTATTAACACATCTTTGCTGTGAAAATTATGTACCTTCTGCAGAGCAACTGGAATCCTGGCACTTCTGGAATGCAACAGCAAAGCTCCTATTGATATCAGGTGGGCTAGGATGGCACTTTTTTTGTGTACCATAGGTAGCAGGTCTTCACCGCGGCCATGTAGATAAGGGCTGTAAATCAGCATTATGTCAAATTCTAACATTCTCCTTAAAGTGTGCTAAGCACTTGATTTTTACTTTCTTCAAAACATTATTTTTATCAAGCAAGTTTCTTGTTCACATCACTGATATCTGTTTCAGACTACATGATTTAAAGCATTCTTTGTTGGGTACAGATAATGTAGTTTAAAGTCTGTTTCCCTGAGAAAGTGAGCAGATGCGTCTCAATTACTCATTACAAATGGTAGTTTCAAATATCATGTCATTTTTCGTAATTCCTTTGGTCTAGGATTCATTTATAGTCAGAGAGAGAAAAGCAGAAAAACCCATCATTATAAAATGCACCAGCTCATTTCTATTATTTATTTATTTAGTTTGCTTTCACAGCAAAGTGCAGATTTCACATCAGGATGAATTAGAATGTTATCTTGAAAAAGATTATGACATACAGCGCGGAAATCATGTTCACGAGCAAAACTTCATCTGAGGGTAAGCCAGTTGTCAACAAATTCCTCATTTTTTAATATGACACATTTGCCTGTGTGAATAATACACTATCACACTTTCTGATCCCAATCATTACAAACCTTATCAAGATTGATGACGCTTTAGAAAGAAAATCAACATAGATTTATTATCTATGTAGCCCTGAAGAGAAAAAAAAAATACCTATTAGATCTGTGCAAAATTTCGACAGATGTTTCATTTCGAAGTTGTTTCAATGCATTTCGAGCTCGAAACAGTGAAGTTGAAACAAAACGAAAGGCTTCAAAACAGCTTCAAAATGAAACGAGGGCACTCAAAATGTTTCAAAAGTTTCGAAAGGTTTCGAGTTTGGAAGCCAGGTTTGCTTGCAGCTAAACAGAAACTAAGGGGGTGCGGGGGAAAGGACTGCGCTAATAGTGACATCTGGCTCCCAGTTCAATGCCCCAGCTCTCTGATCATTTCCCCAACTCTTCCCAGGGGGTGCAGGCCCTCGATCTGCACACAGGGTTTCAGCAGGCTGCCACTGCAAGCTAGGGCCAGTGGCAGCCGCTTGGCACAGCCCGTACCAAGCACTGGGAAGACTGCAGTGCTGCCACTGGCCCCAGCCTGCAGCAGCAGCCTTCTGCATCTCCTAGAAAGAGCTGGGGGAATGATCAGAGAGCTGGGGAAAGCAATCAGAAAGCTGGGGAATCGAACTGAGAGCTAGGGGAATGTTCAGGTCCCTGATCATTCCCCCAGTTCCCAGTTTGATTCCCCAACTCCCTGAACTTTCCCCCAGCTGTTCCTAGGGGGCGCAGGCCCCCAGATGATGTGGGATGACAGCAGGTTGCCGCTGCCAGCTGGGTACGGCAGTGGCTCTGGGCTATTTCCCCAGCCAGCAGCAGCAGCCTGCTGAAACCCAGCACACAGATCCAGGGGCTGCAACCCCCAGGGAGAGCTTGGGGAATGATCAGAGGGCTGGGGAATTGAGCCAGGAGCTCCAGCTGACAAGTGGATCCACCCCAGCTCCCAGACAGTGCACAGCACCCTGCTGAGCTATGCTGCACCCATGCCATGGGGCAGCTGCCGCGCAGGCGCCAGACAGGGAGGGTGATCCCTGCTGACCCCGGCTGCATGGGTGGGGGCTCTGCCATGAACCCTCACCAGCTGCGGAGCATGTGGATGACAGCATGCTGCCGCTGCCAACTGAGGCCAGCGCCAGCACCCGAGTCTGCCCGGCACAGTCCGTGCCAAGAGCTGGGAAGAACCCAGTGCTGGCAATGGCCCCAGCCAGCAACAGCAGCCTGCTATCATCCTGCACACAGATCCAGGGGCCCATGCCCCCCAGGAGGACTGCAGGGCTGTGCCAGACTCCTCCTGGGAGGAGTCTGGCCCTGGGACTGCACACAGGATGACAGCAGGCTGCTGCTGCCAGCAAGTGATACTAGTCTTGCTTTGAACAGTTGGAGGTGCAGTTTCACAAAACCCCTAAACCTATCTCCTTGAAACTTGGCAGGCTTCATGCCCTCAGAAGGGGCTACGGTCAGTGCAATTTTCATCTGAATCAGGCAAGAAATGACAAAGTTATAGGCATTTTCATAATCCCCCTTTATAGCCTATGGGCAAAACATAGAAACGCGTTGAAACAGTGTTGAAACAGTTTCAGCAAAATGAAACAGCAAAATAAAACACTGTCCCTTCGAAATGGCAAAATGGAAGTCGAAACAAAACAGTGCTGTTTCGCACAGCCCTATCCTAACTAAAATCAGGAAAACTGGTCCTTTACTTGCATTCCCATTGAAACCAAGATTCCTCATTCCAAATTGCAAACTAGAGTCTCACTTCTGAAACTGAATAGGTGTGTGCAGGCAACAGCACTTGCATAGACCTTCACTGGCTTCACTGAGATATTGCAGGGACAGAAGAACCTTGCAGTATCTACCTGATTGAAGAGTTGGAGCCATGAGACCTAATCCTGCTCTGCCTGAGCTTGGATTTATGCCACATCATTTAGTAAACTGTATGTTCTGCCATTTGTATTATATGTCCCATCTAGTGCACATGATCTAAAAGGAATATGTAAAATTCAAAAATAAATTCTCTAGTATAACAAGCAAAGAAGGAAGATGTCAGTTGAGTGGAAAAATGACAAATCTACCCAACAAGATGATACCAAATTCACTTGGACATCATTTCAAACCAAAGACTATAATTGGCTTTTGATTAATAAACAATAACCCATTAACCTTATCTTTGCTATCATGTTTGTGTGTAATTTAATTAGAATTCTTACCAAAAATTTTCACCAAGGGGAGAAGCATATGCCTTCTACCCGGGTGCATTTTATTATATTGGCCCTCAAACTGTGGTCTGCTGACTACCACAACACAGGGAGCTCCTCTTTGTGGACAGTAAAATGAAGCATTTTGAGAAGAAAGCAAAGTGTTGCCTGGGAGCCCTAAGGTGCCCTTCAAAGGATCATGCTCTGATGAAGTGTCCACTGCAAAGAACGTGGAAAGCAGTGTACTAATCTAATTCATCATACCAGTCTACCTCAGTGATTCTCAATCTGATTAGACTCAAGGCACCCCTCAGAAGGTTCTAGCTCTTAGTTTTCACTCTTTTTTTAGCTACAGAAAAATAATAAAGCAATCTTTCTGTTGCAAAGAACGCAGAAATCCTACAGTGCTATGGATTTCTATTCAAAATCCTTGGGTTCATCTTCTGAATCATATTTGCACATCTAACAATGTGCATGACACCCCGTGGCACACTTGAAAGGATCTCAAGATTCTCCAGGATGCTGTAGTAACCCTGGTTGAGAATCACTGCTTTACCCAACACACTACAGTCAGCAGCAAAACTTAGGAGCAAGTGAGGTGCCAGCCCTGGGTGCCAACTTAGCTGGGGTGCCAGAACAGCACCCCCCCAAAGGTAGTCTGCACCTGAGCAGCAGCAGCTTTCCTACACTACTGCAGCGGCAGCTGGGTTCCACACATCACCCTGCTGCTATAGGAGCAACAACTGTGGTGGGCAGTTGCACCTCTAATAACAACTTAATCTAACTCACTGTGCTGATTGAAAGAAGGTGACCATAAAGATGACAGAGAACATGAACAGTGTGCTTGTGCCCATTGGCAATGCATAGCAGGTGGCACTTCTATGTTTGCTGCCAGCACTTCTGGTTTTGCCTACAGTGGCTATCAGCTGCTGGGGGGACACCTCCTCCCCTCACCCCACCCCGGTCAGCAGTCGGCTGCTGGTGTCCCCCCAGCATTAGGAGGCACCAGTCATCCATGACACCTATTAAGGCTCCTTTGAAGTAAAAACTGTGGTTTGCTAAATGACTCAATCATAGAACTAAAGGCGTTAGTGAGAAAAAAAAGATGGCTTGGTCTCCATAATCCATTGCTCCATCTCCACAGGACAGATTTGGACCCTGTCTAGGTGTAACAGCCAGAAGGCTCCTGTTGCTTGAGAGGAAACTACAGCACGTTGAGCTGGCTCAGGGAAAGCTAGCAGCTAAGGAAATAGCTACCTGTTAGGTGGGTTGTAGCCAAAAGCCAGCAGTAACTGGCACAAGGGACAGACAGCCAGGCTGTTCAGGGGCTAAGAGCTGCAAACAGCAGCTAAGCAGACACAGTGGCAGGCAGGCGGGCGGAGATTTAGCATCAGAATAAACACACCTGCGATAGCTACTAAATCACCTGACCAGAAGGGAGCAAGGCTTAGCATGTGTATAAGCTCAGGGTCTAAGCCTACACAATCAGTCTGGCCCCGGAGGCTGCAAAGGAAGGAGTTCTGGAGTAGGGGAGGCCAGGAGTAGGAAGGACTAGCTTCTTGGCCTTTTCACTCAGATCAAGAAGTACGCTCCACTGGCCGACATCCTGAGGAGCCATGGCTATAACAGGATGGTCAACGCGCTCATCGTGGGAGCTCTTGGAGCCTGGGACCCCAGCAGTGAGAGCATCCTGTGTGCCTGCCGTGTCTCCCACCACTATGCCAAGCTGATGCAGTGCCTCATGGTGTCTGACGCCATCCGCTGGTCCCTCAATATCTATGTCGAACATATCACAGGTCAGTGCCAGTAAACCGACACCACCAGACCGACCACCACTGAGGGGACTGCCTGAACTCCCCCCTGTACCTGATGGACTCTGAAAGCTACTCCCAACCACGGACCACTCCACTCCACCTGGCAGGGACTCCCACGATAGGACTCCAGGGACTGAGTGACTGCTTTGCTCACCTCACCCCCTCCACCATTGCGGACTCTTGTACGGGTTTATATCCATCTCCTTTCTCTTTTTCTCTTAGCATCGTGACTCCCTCCCTCCCCCACCCTGCCTCCCATCCCTGTTCTTAGATGGCTAACATTGTACTTACATAACCTAGATCCGTTCCCTTCCTCACCCCCATCCGTCTTATGTTAGTCCCTCACTCAGACACTCTGTATTTCCCATACGGACTTATCATTCTTGCTCTTAACATTTTCTAATAAAGTTAACCTGTTCTTACTTACCTGGCAGGGGAAAGACCATGACCATAAAGGTGGTTTTCCTACTGGCTGGGGAAAACTATGAACATGGAAGGAGGGAGTACCCTGACGGAGGTAATGCAAAGTTAGCCTCCCACTTCCACTTCCAGTGGGAAGATCTCAGCTATATGCTGCCTTTATGGAAATGGGAGACTCCTCCCTAGTTTGCTCCTGCAGCCATACAGCTGACGGCAAGCAAAACTTGGGGGCAGCCAAACCCCAAGCCTCCAGGACTGCAAAAAGTCCTGTTTTTCAGTTCATTGGTGGAAATACATGTCAATCATTTTTCTTCACAATTCTATTGGCTGTAACTAGAGGTAGGGCAGTGCACATCCAGGAGGAGCAGGGTTCCAAGCCAGCCAGGGAAGGAAGGAGGGAGGGAGGTGGAAGATCCCAAGGGCTGGTCACTCTGTTCCTGTGCAAGGAGCCATGGCTGCAGTCCGTGTGCAGGCACAGCAAGAGCCAAGGTTCTGCTGCATGCCTGAACTCCCTAACTCTGGGCTGGGCATGTGCAGGTGGGCCCGGGCCCTGGGGGCAGTTGTTCAGTACACACACCCCTGCGCCGCCTTAGCACAAGGTAATGGCTTTGAGAGCAGGCAGGTGGAGCACTGTATTTGTATCTACTGGATCACCAGTGGGACTGGGAGGGGGCCCATTTTCACCATCTTCATACCCACAGAACAGTCCAATGAGTCCCTGGGATGTCCTGCTGCGTGGGGAGAAGGAGCTTTGGGCAGAGGGACCTCCAGGCTCCTGGGCAGCTGGGCCAGCTCCGTAAACCATTATTTCTCCTTCAAGACAGGCAAACTTGTCCAGTCTTTTGTATTTCTCTTTGGCAACTGATGCTTCAAACAGGTGATGTTTACAGTGATAATCAGGAAACTACTCAATCCATTGCCACAGAAATATTAGAAAAACTCAGTGCCTTTCATCTTAGTTTGGAGAAGCTGCTGTCAGTGTTTACAGCTGACAATGCCAGTGTAAAATTACAGAAAGCATAACAGCATTTACCAAACGCTTAAAAGATGCTAAAGAGGACATTATAGCAGCCAGCCAATTGGACACATTCTTCATAACACAACAAAGTATGCTGCAGGAAAGCTTTCCATTGATGTAGAAAGTGTAATCCTAAAGGTTTATTCCCACTTCAGCGTTTCTGCTAGCAGGACAGAACAGTTAAAGGAAATTGTGACTGTTGAGGTAGAAGAGTGCAATATATTGAAATACATGGCTACCAGATAGCTCTCTCTTTTGGCAAAATCAATGGATTACTGAAATGCTGGAAACCACTTACTAGTTGTTTCCCAAGTTTAGGAGAGGAAGGGTGCCCAAAAGTACTTTGGAAATGGTTTGGAGGCAAGGGGACTGCCAGTGATGCCGTTGAGGTATATTTTCTCTTTCTAAGCAAAGCTCTGAAGCTATTCAGAGTGTATTGAGGCTTTACAAAGCCAATTATTTTAGAGGTCTTTCAGCGTATGAGGTCATGAATGGAGTGAATATGAAACTGGAGAGTAGGGTTAGGAACAAGTTATTTGGATACATAGTGAGTTGTAAACTGAAACAGTGTATTCAGGATGATGCTGGAAGGTTTGAAAAGGACTTTTTGATATTTTATGAAAGAGTAAGAAATGTCTGAATGACAGGTATAACTTGGTATAATTTTTCTGAAGCAAACTTTCACAACAAAGTGTCCACGTTAGCTCTTGCAAACCTTGTAATATTTGAAGAATTTTGTAAAGCGGTTCACGCTTGCAATATAAAAGAACTGGACATGGATACGCTACGCTGTATAAAGAATATGGCATTGTAGAAAGCTTAGTATCTTCTCCTGAGTTACAGGATTGCTAGACCAGTGAAGAGAGGTATGTGAACATTTTCGACAAAGCACAGGGAAACTTGAGAATCTTGATTAAAGGAAGCTATTATATCTTTTCAATACTATGCAACCCAAAGAGGGTTTTCTCTCTGATGACCACAACTTAGAGAAAGGAAAGGAATAGGCTGGAGGTAGACAGTGTGAAAGCAGAGCTCCAAATATGCATAAATTTAACTAGGGAATGTAAGGACATGTACTCCAAGTTCTTCAAGAACAAAAACATTCTGAAAGAGGCTCAGGACATGCAGAAGTACAAAACCTTTTAAAGTTATTGGCTACTATGTTGAGTTGCATTGTAATTTCTATTTAAATTAGTTATAATGGTCTTAGTCAATACTAAGTTTATAATAGGTATGTTTAATCATCTAATTGTAATGCTATGGTTTTGATTTCTTATTATATTTTATTTTTAGTTTATATTTTATTGTTTTTGTTGGTTTTATTTTATTGGTATAATTTGAAAGATAATAAATATTATAACAATTAGTTATAATAATTACTTTTTATTAATTTGGTATGCATGAACAAACTTGCTACTGTCTATTCCATGCCATTAAAAGTGCAAAATAAAAGGGAATAAATGTTTTATTATAACAGTCAGCAATAAGCCAAGGCCGATACCATCTTCCCAATCTTTTTGTGGTGGCCCTGCCCCTTGCTGCTGATTGGCCAAGAAGGCGGTCACCCAGCCCCTCACTACTGATTGGCAGATTGGGGTGGTAGTCCCACCTCTTACTAAGGGGATGTCCAGTATTCTGGGGATGCATCAGTGGCACAAGACTCAAGCATATGTGAAAATCTCTAGTCCCAGTTTGCAAAACAGAGTATTTCCCTGTCTCACTTGTTTATGAATTGATAAATGACAAGGTGGAGCAAACAAACAATCCCTTTGAAAATCCACCTTATGGATTTTGGGGAACAGTGGACCACTCTCTCAATATGCCAAATAATGGAAACAAGCCGCAACCCCTAAGCATCCAGAAGGGGACAAGTGTAAAGTTCCCTGGCTCCCCTGTGCCTTTAAAGACTACAGAAGTGATAGGATTAATCAATTTATTGTTCTGTGAGAAGTGGAGTAAGTGGGTATCAGGCACTGAAACTCATTATCACATAAACTTCTAGAGGAGGAATATGCACACCCTGGAAAGCTGAGCTCTGGGGCCAATTTCAAGTCTGATTCCACAACTAGAACTGGGTAAAAGAAAGGGAAAATGTCATTAACAGTTGTTTCTTTTTCCTGAAATGCAGAAATTCAACATGAATTTGAATTTTTTTTTAATTAGCAAGCTTTATCAAAATATTTGCACAGCTCTGTTTTTTCCCCTTCAAATCCCCATAAGCATTTTCTAGTTTCTGCTTGCACCTTTTTATGCTTGTAAAGAGGTTTTGGTCCTAAATTCTCTCAGAACCAAATATCTTTCAAAATAATTTATTAATTGCCACAAAGGTCAATGGAGGTAGTAGATGAGCAGGGCCTTTCAGGATTTGGCCTACCTGAAGGGTGGTTCCAAAGAGGATGGAGCTAGAGTGTTCTCAGTGGTGGCAGATGACAGAACAAGGAAAAATAGTCTCAAGTTGCAGCAAGGGAAGTTTATGATAGATATTAGGAAAAACTCTCTCACTAGAAGGGTAGTAAAGCACTGGAACAGGTTACCCAGAGAGGTGGTGGACTCTCCATCCTTTGAGGTTTTTAAGACCTGACTAGACAAAGCCTTGGCTGGGATGATCTAGTTGGGGATGGTCCTTCTTTGAGCAGAGGGTTGGACTAGGTGACCTGCCTTCCAACCCTAATTTTCTATGATTCTATAAGAGAGTTTATGGACAGAAAAGGTGAAAAATCTTCATTTGCCTTGAAAAAACACTAAACATGGGAGTAGTGCCCAAAAAGCTTTGCTTCAAATGTATGAGTATACTTAGCAGCTACCTGAGATTGTCTCTTTCCACTATGTTACACACAAGGTGGCATAAGAGATCTCTTTGCTTGCTTGTCAGTAATACAAGTGCTGTTACCAAATTCCTATATCTCTATATACATATCTTAGTTAGTCTATAAAGATGCATATCTACCCTACCTTCTGACTGACTTCAGGCTAACATGGCTAACTACCTCTTTTATGTAGTATGTGTCCTCCTGACATGGCTAACTACCTCTTTGATTGCCAAGCAACTTTGGTATCCTAAAAAGGATGGAACAGTAGGAAAGACTCTTTCACCATGGCTAGGCAATTTCAGTTTTCTAAATCATCAGTCTAGCATTTAATTTCCACTTTGCAGAAGGATTATTTTGTACCTAAAGCAAGCCAGAGAAGTTCAGAGAAGATAAACATACTTAATACATTGGCCCTGCATTTTCCCTCTGCAGACCACCCTTTCAAGTTTAAAACCTTACTTCATCAAACAAAATGAAGAACAGTGATATTTGAGTCATTTCTGTCAGTATAGTAATAATAAAACATAAAATTGAACATGCAGTACACCATTGAAACATAATTATGTAAATTATACAGTACCCACTAAACAGGAAACAAGGGCCACATTGCCATGGAAACAGAACTATTAAATCTCTGGCCATCCTAGCAATGACAAGTGCTGCCACAGAAACCACCAAAACAGTTTAAATGGACACAATTTATAAACATCTCTCAGGCAAACGCACCATAACCATGAACAACAAAGAATATATTAAATCATACCAACATTTTCTGAGGAATAGCAATGGACGAATGGTAGATCTGCTCACTACAAAGCATTAAATCTGTATGTCTGGGTTTTTTAGCTTTAAATATTATTATATAAACAGCTCTAAGTTACCATGCAAAAATTTGCCAGTGAAAGTGCACAATGCTCAGAGCCCTATTCTGCCTCTGCCAGACAAGAAAGTACCACAAAAGTCACTGGAGGCTACTCAGTGCTCTGGGAGATTTGAGCTTTCAGATTTTATGACAACAAAATTCTCATTGTCAGCTAAAGTAACCATAAGAGAGATTAATATCATAGTGGCAGGCCCATCAGATAGGCAGACAGAAGTATACATGGGTGGATTGAACCGGATAGAAAGTAAGAGTAAGTAAACATGGCTAATTTGAACCACTAACTTCAAAACTATCTTCGGAAATTACATCTGCAGCCATTACATGAGCAAAACACTTTTGTCTCCTGTGACATTCTTTTTAAGAAGCTATGGAAATACAGACTAGATGAAAGTACTGTAAGGTACTGTAAGGATACCTGGCTGGATCTTCATGCTCTACAAGCTGTAGCCAATGACTAAACGTCATTGGGAGAAAGTATCAAGCGGGGTGATTAGACAGGCAGAATACAACTGGCCTGTAAGATGAAGGAATGCACCAGATCTGGGTTACAATTCCAAATTTAATCGTTTCAGAAAGAGGAAAAAAGGGTGTAGTTCCAAGTCCTGAATATGCTCCAAGGACTGGTTTCATGGCTAAGAACTGCCCTGTAAATCCAAGAGCCAGATTTTCCCAGTGGTGGTGCTTAGCAGGTCACACTAGCAGAAAAAGGGGCATTTTTCCCATCTTGTGCATGTAACAGAAATGCTATTACCCATTTATGTTTCCTTTTATTCTTCTGTCAGTTATCTGCAGCTGATGAAGTCTTCATGTTCTCTGCTTAATTGCTGACCCCTTATTAGCCTCCAATTCACTGACATATTATGAACACGCTGTGCTGAGTATCTCTGCTTTCACCTGTGATTTAACACCTATGCCTCTAAATGACAAATCTCAGCTAAGGAGAGCACGTTTTGCAGAGAGATAAATTAACACTACAAGAACTTCAGTTGATGGAAGAGTTTCCTTACTATTAGTGATTATTTTTTATATTTGATACTATGGTTCAGGGGCTCTTATAGAAGAGAAACATGCCACCTTTCACATGCTTAGCATTATGATGCCTTGCCTAATAATTAGCTTGCCATTCATTTACTGTCTAATTTCTATTCAGTCTCCCATCAGTCGTTATTAATGTGCCACAGAGCTCAGATCTGAAGCCCTATGTACTTTTTCCAATTCAGAAATCACAGCTCGTTATTAGGGCTGTGTGAAATTTCGAGGGGTGTTTTGTTTCAAAGCTGTTTCAACGTGTCACGAGCGTGAAACGGTGAAATTGAAATGAAACAAAAAGCTTCAAAATGAAATAAGGGCACTTGAAACGTTCAAAAGCTTCAAAACAGTTCAAGTTTTGAAGCAGCCCAGTGGTGGGAGGCGGGGGAAAGCCAGGGCTGCGCTCCAAGCGGCTCCGCCAGCCCCATGGAGCTCAGCCCAGTGGCAGGAGGCAGCGAGAGAGCCAGTGGCGGAGCTGCTCCGAGCCCAGCCCTGGCCAGTGGCTCTCTGCTGCCTCCTACCACCAGGCTCAGCTCCCTGGGGCTGTGGAGCCTCCAGCTGCTGGGCTGTGCTCACCAGGGCTGTGCTCAGAGCCAGGGCTGTGCTCCAAGTGGCTCTGCCAGCCCCATGGAGCTCAGCCCAGCAGCAGGAGAGCCAGTGGTGAAGCCACTCAAAACACAGCCAAAACAAGCACAGCCTGGCGGCTTGAGGCACCACAGCCCCACGGAGCTGAGCCTGGCAGCAGGTAGCAGTGGGAGGCGGCAGAGAGCCAGTAGCAGAGCCACTCAGAGCGTAGCTCTGGCCACGGGCTCTGCCCCGCCTCCTACCTCTTGCCGCCCGCCACCAGGCTCAGCTCCGTGGGGCTGCAGAGCCTCCTGCCACCAGGTTGTGCTTGCCAGGGCTGTGCTCCAAGCAGCTCCAATACTGGCTCTCCTCCCACCACCAGGCTGAGCTCCATGGGTCTAGCGGAGCCGCTCAGAGTGCAGCCCAGCGGCGGGAGGTGGGGAGAGCCAGGGCTGTGCTCCGAGTGGTACTCCAGTCCCATGGGGCCCAACCTGCCCTTCCAGTGCTGCCAGACTCCTCCTGGGGGTATGGGCCCCCAGATCTACATGTGGGATGACAGGCGGCTGCTGCTGCTGCCTGAGGCCAGTGGCTGCAGCAGTCTTTCCAGCACTGGGCGCGGGCTGCACCAGTGCCAGTCCCAGGCAGCAGTGGCAGCCTCCTGTCATCCCATGCACAGATCAGGGGCCTGCATTTCCCAGAGGAGTCTGGCACAGCCCCACAGTCCTCCTGGGAATGCAGGCTCCCAGAACTGTGCGCGGGATGACAGGAGGCTGCCACCAACAAGTGACATGAGTTTTGCTTTTAGCAGTTTGAGGTAGTTTCCCATAAGCCCCTACATCTAGCTCCTTGAAACTTGACAGGCTTCATGCCCTCAGAAGGGGCTACCATCCCTGCAACTTTCATCTCAATCAGGCACAAAATGACAAAGTTATAGGCATTTTCATGATTCCCCATTACAGCTATGGGCAAAATGTCAAAACAGCTTTGATGAAATGAAACAGGACAGTGCTTTGAAACCAAGTGAAATGATGAAACAAAACACTGTCCCTTTGAAACAGCGAAACAGAAGTTGAAATGAAATCGTGCTTCTTCACCCTAGATTAGGTACCTAAACTCCCTATACAATACACATGAGGAGTGAGGCATCCAAGTTACCACACTGAGCAGGAAAGCCACAATATGAAATGCTAGAGAGAGGGATGCATCTAAAAACAATGCACTTTACAGGGGCTTAGATGCCTCCCTCTGGCTGCAGGGAGGTGATGTCTAACCAGGATTCATAGCCTAGAACTGTGTCCTGGGGAGTAGGTGCTTAAAGCCATTCTTTGACAATTGGAGAAAGGGTCACTTTTCTTTGGTTGAGGTCTGGTGGATAAGGCTCTGGGGTAACAACCCCAGTCATTAAAGCAGGATGTGGGAGATCAGATTATCTTCCCTCCTCAACTGGAGGGATTCAAACCCACATGTCATCCTACCCTGGGGAAGTTCCCTAACAATTGAAAAGTCTCCAAACCTCTAGTGTCCAAACCAAGGCAAACTCCAAACCTCCTGAGGAAACTATTTCAACTTTTCAAAACAGAATTCAAGAATAATTGAGCCAGAGAGAGGGAGAAAGAGGTTCAAATAAAACAGCAGGACAGTGAATTTCTAGGCTAAAATCGGCTCTAAAGTTTTTCCAAATTGAAAGCATCTGTTAGCACCCCATTTCATACAATAATGATGTATACAGTACGCACTTTTTATTTAACAATATCCATATCAAAATAGGGTCTCTATAAAATGTTGGTATTTTATTGCCATGGTAATTACCACTTCATGTCTCAAGTCACCTTATTTGGCAAATTGTCAAATATGCTGCTTTACCACCCATTTTATCTCAGCTGGGTTTCTCTTTGATGAACTTCCTTCTCAAGTTCCCCTTAATACTTTTGTTTCATCCATTTTATGTGTATTTACATGATGTACAAACAGTTCAGTTACATCACGTGGTAGAAGAGTTGTGTGTATTTGTGTGCTAAATATACCATCTTGAACATATGCAAACACACAGGTACATCTGCAAAAGAGAATGATCTGGGGAACTGCTTGCTCCAAAATATGGACAGAGGACACATTGGATGTGACAAATACAATCCTACAGGCTTAAATCCTTAAACTGCCTATTGAGCTCAATGGCAGCTTTACCAGACTGAAGGATGAGGCATGGGCAGCCTAATCCAGCCCAGCTCCAACAAAAATAAGACTCCATTATAAAAATCTAAGAGCTCTCTATCTTCCCATCAGACCAAGAAAAAAAAAATCAGTTACCTTTAAAAATATTTGACTGACATTTTGTGGAACACAGAAAATTATTTGGCACCCTAAGGCTTATTATCATTATTCTAAATAAATAGGGTACGACTTTCCTATAAGAAGGTCCAGCTATACTGGAGAATGACAAAAGAAATCTTTCCTCAACACTTCAAAGGGGGCATAGGCTGTGTATGGACATTCAGTTTCTACCAGGAGAATCACTGCCCTCCCAGTAGAAACCACAAGCATGCAAATGTTCCAGCTTTATCTCCTGGAGCAAAAATGACTGCTGCAGTAGAAAAATAACCCATCTACAACAAGGTAGGAATTGCTCCCAGGAGAGTTTCTCTTGGGGGACATAAGGAATAGAGCCATGGAAAAAGGTTCCCATGCCTTCCAGGAGACTGGAGTCCCCCAGTCTGGAGAAGGCATGGGAGCAGCTGCTCCCACCCCTACCAGAAATGGGGAGGGATGGGGTGAAGCAGATGCCAGAGTCCTGGGCGTCAGAAGCAGGCAGGGAGCTGCACCGGTCCCTCCACTTGGCTGCTGGACACCAGTAGCTTAGCACAGGAAGCAGCACAGCGTCCTGCTTACTTCTCACACCAGAGTACCCAATGCGAGAAGTAGGCAGGGGCTTTACCATGCTGCTTCCCAGAACAGAATCATCCCAGTCTCAGGAAAGTGCAAGCAGCAGGGGAGAGGGGACAGCTGCAGACTGAACTGCTCCCTGTCCCAGAAATGCCCATTTCTAGCACCACTGCTAGAACTGAATGTTTATATGCAACCTAGTCTATAAGTAAGGCCTGTCCCCTTTATGAAAGGAATAACATTTCCTCAGACCAAACACACCTCCTGTCCTCATATGTAAGAGCAAATTGACACCATGCTTCTGCAAAAACATACCAAAATGCTACTGTTTGATCTGCTGTTTTCTCCCTCTATCAGTTTAATATAAGAGAAGGCCCAGGCCAAAGCAGGAGCACTGCCACATTGCAGACACTGCTAATTCAAATCCCCAAGTCCAGAGCTGCTCTAATAGTTTTAGATCTATAGATACAAGAGGGTGTTTTCTGGCATCAGATGTAGACACATGTTCAAATGATCAAAATTTAAAGAAAAACATATGAGAGCAGATGCACAATTTCTGCCATTGGAGGCCAAAGATGATGAAGAAAGCTTGCAAGATTTCATTGCTATCCAAACAAAACCTCAAGCCCTTACCCCTTTCATCTGTGAACTGCCAGGCTAGCAGACGGCTGACAGATCTGGATTTGCACATTGCTTCAGCCATCGTTAATCCCAATATGCCCATCTAAATTATTTACAAACCATTTATGACATCTAACTTCCAGCATCCTTGGATACCTGTAAGTTTATGACAATGTTTTGAATGTTGCTATTTAGAAACAAAACAAAACAAAAAACACCCTCAAATGTTATCCTATCTGCTCTAACAAGCCATAGACTAGTCACTTCTTGAATGAGTAATTTTTGTTTCTATAGGAACCATAGCTTTCAAGAAACTATAATCAAATATTAAAACTCCATTAAATTCCAATGTGTACATCTGCAACTCACCAGCCCATTATTTATTGGAACAGTCACAGTATTATCCAACAGTGCCTTTCTTCTTCATATTCAGCTCCTCCATCTACAGCCATTTAATTCTGCCAAGAAGGAGCCATGAAGTACAGAATGTGTCTTCACCCACTGAACCAGCTAGCACCAACATGCACAAAAGTCTCCTTTAAAATCACAAAGTTGTTGCTAACCTGACTTTCTTTGGAAATATCTACTAAAGAGATGCAGTCACTTTGCAGTTGTCTAACAAGGCAGGTGGTGATTTTAGTCATCACCGTAACAGAGAGTTCATTTTGTATGCAGACACAGCACAGAAATACATGTCAGCCAATCTGTCATGCCTTTCTTGACATATTATTCAGCCAAAGAAGAAAAAAGGATTTTCTTCCTCCCAGCAGTAGTTGAAGAATTCATTTAGTTCCTCCCACATGAAATTGAACAAGCCGCTACTGTATAAGGAAAAGATTCAGTTCCAAAGAGAATATCCCCAACTGACTATCTTCTTACAGCCTACTAAAAGGTTTCACTCTAGCCCAATGATGCATGTCTGGTTGCCTCCACAAGTTCTGCATGCCAGTCAGAAATGCTTGAAAAGGACAGATTATTGCTCCACTGTCCACAGTTAAAACACTGAGTTTTAAAATCTTCAGAATTGTTGCATACATATTAGCACGGGACTTTTTTTTTTTTTTTTTTTTTTTACACATATACTGGGTGCATTTTTTTTTAAATCAACTCTATATAGTCTCTAGGTCAACATGAATTTTCCCTGGGTCAACACATGAATTTTACCCAGCAGTTTGTGAAATGAAGGATGTGTTTGCCAATATTTTCAATTGGACCAATCATATAGTTAAGAGAGATGTTAGATAAACTTTTGGGCACAAAATGCCCCTCCTCAGTCTAATATGTGTCACAATGATAGGGTTGGTCTAATCAAAGGTATTGCCACAAAAAAAATCCTGCTTCTGACATATTCCTTGGACTGTCATGGCTACAATACCACCATCCAGTAGTTTACAAGGAAGCTGACACTTCTAGAGGTATCTCAGGTGTCTACTCTCACCAGCATGACACCAAACTGATCCATCAGAGCAATTTGTGGGGGTCAGAGAAAGAAAGTGGCCTTATCTAAACCAAAGATTTCCATTAACTACCCAGGCCTGCTCCTTCTTCTGTTGAAATCACTGGGAGTTAAAAATGTTCGTTATCTCTCAGGATCTCTTATGGCCAGATTTTTAAAGGAGCTCAGTGCATCAATTGAACATTGGACACTGAGCTCTTTTGAAAATCTTACCCTCAGTATTTCAGTGGGGCTTGTTCATACTAAGCTGTGATGGGGCTGAGATGCCTAGATGGGAGCTCTTCTCCTTGGGAAGTTTGTCCCTAGTCATGAACACTGAACACTTGAAAAATTAGCCAGGAGCTCTTTGAAAAATATGGTTTGAGTTGCCTTTAGGATGCTGACTTCTACCAGTTGGTCTACATAAGCAGATACTAAGTCTGCCACAGCAACCAACTACAGGCCTTAAAAGATGGAGGCTAAAATTAGGCTCAAACATTTATATTTAGGGCAGCCCATACACATGCAGTGCATCAGAACAGACTTGATTGATAGAATCTGCTGGAGAGTGGTAATTAAAAAAAAAAAAAACACTTAGAAACTCACCCAACTTGGCATTTTCATTCTCTACTGCTGTTTCATCGGAGCACAGATGCATCTGTTCACCCCGCTCCAGCTGTTATCTTCAAATCATCATCATCTACTCAATAAGCCCGGGTTGGCCACCCTGGACTGATATGGAGCAACTATATCTGGTGTACGTGTGGATGGAATGGTTGTTTTGTGTATGTGTATTCCTGTGTGTAATAATGTTTATGATGATTTGTGTGTGTTTGTATGAATGGTGTATCCAAAGCTCTATGTCCAACTCATGTAATCAATAAACACGGCACCTTGCTTTATCCCCCTTTATAAAGTCTCACTCGTGATTTGAGCAATTAGCAATTTAAGTAACAAGTGTAAAACTTCTGGGACAGCCAAAATAGGCTTAGTATGTGTGAGACCCCCACACATTCCAAAAATGCTTGTAAGGGCAGTAGATATGGAAAAACTGACCCTTGCTATGGGCTCCCCTCTCTATGTATGCACATTTGGTGCTGTTAGGATCCTATCAAGTTTGGTTCTTGACAATGCAGGAAATACCAAACAACCAAATTTTATGAGGAATAACAGTGTCTGAATAGCAAATATTTCTCTCTTCCTTTTTGTTCTCCCATTGTGGAAGTGCCTGTGCCTATCCCATGAGGCACGTCTTAATGTTTCCAGGGGGTCTTTTACAGTCTCAGTTCTTTCCCCGAGTGGACAGCATGCTCCTAGCTTTGTACAACTGGGACTGGATTAAGGGCAACTACTCTCACCTGCCATGACTAGTTCTTCTGTGTAACTTGGGAGAAAGATCTCAACCCTCATGGGTGCTGTCCTTAAGCCAGCCCTGGTGCCGTCTTCTGGGGCTCCACCTCCCCTATACCCTGCCCTACACCAGCCTTTGAGATCTCCAATAGATGTTCAGAGCACACAGACTATGCTTTCATATCGCGCCTTCTGAAGTAGGTAATGTATGTAAAGCAAAAACAATATACAACTCTAATATCACTCTGAGATTTAGTCCCTTCTCATAGTCCTCTAGCCCAAAGTTGTACCACCCAGGTCCTTGCCTTGCGAGACCCTCTGTGCTTTAGGGTTTACAGTAAGAACAGTCCCCTGTGAACCACTTTACCATACTCATGATACATCTCTACCTTCTTTTTTAGGTCCAGTATCCCTGGTCAGGTCCCAATCCTCTGTCCCCAGTGACCAGAACCAACCTGTGGGTATGTCATTTGGCTCCTCTGAGCCACCTCGATGGGTTTACTGCCAGCAGGCTGCTTTCTACCATTCGCCTCTCCCAGGGCTTCTGGACTTCACTTCTGGTCCTACAGTCTCCTCTGGTCAGGCTGCTTTTAATTCAGGCATGGGGTTCCTGCCTTTTAAGTGCTGGCAGTATGTGCTTATAAAGCATGACCATAGCGGTGCTGGGGTTTCCCCAGCACTTGTCTTTTCCCTCAGTGCTACTTTTCATCACTGCTCCACCGCCTCATGCCGACTGGGCAGGTAAGGTCTCTCTCGTCTTTCTTCCATGCCATCACACCTGTATTTATTAACCTGGGTTTAACTAATGATTATTCTCCATCCAAGTCTTTAGCTATTCTGCATGTTATCAGCTTTTTTGACCATGGTGATACTTTGAACAAAGATCTTCATTGAACTGTCAACAGTGATGCTCTGGTCTTTCCCAAAGTCAATTCAGTTTACTTAGAATCCTGTAAAATGTAAGAGAAACTTAAACTCTCCCTGGTGCGAATTACTACACATTTACTAGTGTTAAAAATTCACTTGTTGCTCATTCACTTCGTTTGATTAACATCCTCATGAAATTCCTCACGGTCCTCACAAAACCCAATGAACTTGCTCTAATTTAGAGCAGGACTTGAAAGTGTGCTACCACCTCCCAGATGATTGCTTTAGCTAATAAGGCCATAGGCAGCAGAAGAAGGATACTAATTGGGCCTTAGCTCCCCCCCCAAATGCAGGGCAGTGGTAGGGTGCAGAGGCAGCCCAGCTACGGCCTTCCTGCAGCTGCAGCAGGAGTGGGGAGGGGTGCCTGAAGGCAGCAGTGAGGGAGAGAGTGGGGCTAGGACTGGGGGCAGATCTGGCACTCAGGGCAGGGCACAAGACTGACCTGGGGACAGGGAAGGGGATGGGGCCACCACAGCAGCACAGGGATGATGCCAGGGCCAACGTGGTGCCTGCCAGGTCCGGGGCTGGTGCAGGGATGGGGCCAGGGCCGGGTGCAGGGCTGGGGTGAGCCAGGGCCCTGGGGCCAGCATGGTGCTGGGCAATGCCACTCCCCTCCACAGCCCTTTCCTTTCCCCTTACAGACTTTTCTGCAGGGAGGGGTATGCGCACATGCGTGCATGGTCTGCCCACCTCAAATTTTGTTTTTTTCTTCTTCTATCTATAAGGCTACTAACTAGTCTTGACTTGTGCTCATATATTCTACCTCTCTTTTTCACTGTCTCTCATTTTTTTCACAAAAAAATTGCGAGGTCTTAATTCTTTCATCCTAATGTGCAAAATGGAAAACATTTAGAAATCTTCAAAAGATTTGTGGGTTGAGAAATGCATCTGCTGCTTACCCTTTGACACACATAGAAGTAGACATGATCTGACTGCAGAATGCTGAAAATCATCCCAAAGGAAAGGCACCCAGTGCTCCTTGCACATTCCTTCCACAAAATGCATTGTAGAGAGGAGTATCTGACCTAGACACGACAACTCTAATCCCTCCATACACAGGCAGACACTAGAAAGTTTCATCAAAAAGTTTTATCAAAAGCCACTGCCTGATGTATTTTACAAAGTGTGCAGGATACATTAACCCCTGGAAAGCCTCACACTTCCATACTCCCCAAACCTCTCATTGCAGGGTATGCTAAGGAGCTTTAACCCCCAATGCCCTCCTGGGGAGCCACCACTCCTTCCTCACACCCCGAGGATGAGCCACTCATGGCTCCATCCCATGCCCTGCCCTGTCTGTGCAGAGTCTGCCCCTGTCTCAGCCCCACTTCCTTCCTCACCACAGGGACCTTGATCCGCCACCCCCACACCACACTTACCAGCTGGACATTGCTCTCCAAGCTCCCCAGCTGCACATCAGCAATTGGATCAGTATTGACCAATATGGCTCGTTAAAAATTGGCCATGGGTATCAGCCCAAAAAAATCTCTATCAGTGCACCCCTATGAATTTTATATGGGTGCATCTCCACCTGCACTTTACAGCAGAGTTGACTAATTAGATCTGCAGGAAAGTAGGGCTAGTACTGTCAGGGACAGTAACCAGGGCCACAACAGTTTGAGCTGGGGCAGGACAGAGCAGCCCTGGGCTGACAGCAGGCTGTGGGGGTCGGCCACATGGGTCCATAGTTTTGGCACTCTTGTGCCCCAGACAGCCCCTGCACCCCCCTCAATGACCACTCAGAGCCCAGGGCTAACCTCCTGAGCCTGCTGCCAGCCCAGGGCTACTCCACCCCAGCTCAAACTGTTGCAGTCCTGGGCGCATGCCCAGGAGCAGGCTGACTCCTGTGCAAACTGCAATGGAGTTTATCATGTTGCCTTAAATGGCACATGTAGATGTACCCTGTAGGTGTTTGTTGCAATGGGGCATCCTATGGCATGTTTAAAGAGATCCCTGTAACACTCTGGTTGAGAATCACTTGTTTAGATTCATGAGTTGTATTCTTGAAGTCATCTGTGTATCTGCAATGGTGACAGAGTAAAAGGGCTTCAATAGCTCAGTGTACCATACCCCATCTACTCACTAAACATGGGCAACAAGTAGGAACAGTGAGATGGTCTGGAGTGTTAAGTAACTGCTGCATTCTTTTCTCACCAGGTGACTTGCTAGGCTAAAAACAGATTGTAGATATTATCTAACGTAATAGATGATACTGTTCTCTTAACAAAAGCAGAATACACTGAAACTGCCCTGGGCGTTGTGTCAGAAAAAAAATAATTTCTTGGGCTTTATATATCTAGGCAATACTAGATTATCTTCCATAACAAACACAGAATTGAATGAAAGACAGCATTTATTTTAGTGAATGAAAGCGCATTAGTACCTACAAATCAATTCCTTGTAAGATGCATTTCCTCTGCACAAACAGCTTCTTCAACTTTCACAGCAATCAATGCATTTTGCAAGCACCAAATAAGGCAAGCTGAAGTCTGCTCTGCAGTCTGCACGTTATCCTCATTAAAATGCTATTATGCAAACTGTACCTTTTCAGCCAGAAGAAGTCATTTCAAAGTTGATCCCCAAGTGAGAAATAATAGCAGAGCTCCTCTGAACTAAGGTAAAAAAGTTACTGCTGGCTGATAACATTTAGATCTAGCCCTACCAGAAACAAAGTACCCATAGCTTGCAAGCAAGCAAACATCAAGAGGAGCAATGCACTAATGAGTTCAGTTACCATCATCTAAGCAATTATAAAGGACTGAGTACGAACATCTATTTTTAACTACCAGTAGGCGGAAAACATCTGGACAGAGTACATTGTCATCTAGTGCAGAAATAGAATACCTCACATGTAACTCACCAGGAAAAATACATGCAGTTGCATCATATCTATGTCTTAAGCTTCAGGTAAACTAGGAGGCAATTGCCTTTACACATACAACCACTGAACAAGAATAATAAATAACTCATAGAGTGGAAACAAGATAGGACCTAATTTTATTGCAGCAAAATTTCCAGGAAAAGGCTTGAGAGAAAAACTTGCCAGCAACAGAATGATGAGAATGTCAGAGATAATTGCTCTTTCCCTCTTATAGATCTAACCACATCCTACTGTAATTTCCTCCATTTCTTCTTTTTTTTTCTCTCTAATATTTTCTGCAACAAGGTAAGGGTATAAAAACAGGTTGTTTTTCAGTTAAGAACAAATTCTAGGGCTGTGCAAAATATCACCAGGTGTTGCATTTCTAAACTGTTTTGAGCTCAAAACAGCAAAATCAAAATGAAACAAAAGGCTTTGAAACAAAACAAGGGCACTCGAAACGTTTCAAAAGTTTTGAGTGCATGCGCGCGCAGGGAGGAACAGTATGTGCGTGCATGTGTGCGCGCACGCAGGGAGGCACAGTGTATGCATGTGCGCGTGTGCACGTGTGTGTGCAGGGAGGAACAGTATGTGTGTATACATGTGTGTGCATGTGTGCAGGGAGGGACAGAGTGTGTGTGTAGGGAGGGACTGTGCATGTGTGTGTGTGTGCATGCACACGCAGGGAGGAACAGTGTGTGTGTGTGTGTGTGTGCGCGTGCGCACATGTGTGAGTGCAGGGAGAGACAGCGTGTGTGCGCATCCCTCCCTGTTCACGTGTGCATGTGTGTGTCTCTCCCTGCTTGCATGTGTGCGTGCCCCCTGCATGTGTGCACGCACGAGTGTCCCTCCCTGCTCACATGTGCGTGCACACATGTGTCCCTCAGCTCACGTGCACATGTGTATAGAGGCAGGGACCGTGTGTGTGTGTGTGTTTCCCTGTAGAGTGAGTCCCATATGCACACCCCACCATGCACATGCATTCACACACCCCTTGCACTGCCTTACACAGACACTTACATCCCCTTCACACACCCCAACCACCTTTCTGACCCCACACAGCCCCTGCCAAAGCCCATTCCCATCCACACACACACCCACATGCTCCTTCACCCCACACCCACACCCCCGACAAACCTATACCCACCTCCCCATGCCCCACCCCCCGTGTTATACAAGAGTGAGACTTCATTTTAAGCTAGTGTGCAATCACCTCTACGTACACTATACAAAGACATATAAATTAGGACAACAATATATTTTTAAATCACATTAGTGAATATTGGAGTACATGTTCACTTTTTAGAATATAATTTGGTATTTTTATGGTTCTGAAAAATGGCAAAACCCCTTGCTGAAAGGAGTAGTGTCGGGGTCAAGGGAAGGGACTTCTGGTGGCAAATGTCAGGGGTTAGGGCAGTGGTGACATGTAGGAGGTGCATGTGCACTCTCCGAGAGCTCTGGAGCACCCTCTCCACAAGCACTGTCTGGGGAGTGGGGGCGCCAGATGATGAGCTGCTGGCACTTCCCAGTTGGCACAATCTCACCAACCATGGCATCTGATGGGCTGCAGGGGGACATCCTCCCCTGGTTGCTGACTGGTCCCTGGGGGGACATGTGCCCCCCGCCCCCCGCAGGTGGCACCAGTCGCCCATGGGTTAGGGGGCAGGACTTCTGGTCACAAGATGGCAACCAGGGGGCAGGGCATCTATCAAGGGGCAGGGCTACCCATGCAGCCCTAGACAGCTTGTCAAAACTCAGTAAATGGCCCTACAGCAGAAATAATACCCCACCCCTGGAATATATTCTGGCTAAGTAGAGTTTTACATCAACTTTGCACATAACTGCACAAAGGGCTGTGAAAAGGCAGGCCTATCTCAGTAAGCTATGATGGGTTCAATTAAAACAAGCCAAGGCATTGTTCCTCTCCAGCAACCAGGGGGAAAGTATTAATGTAGATCAGTGGCTCTCAACCTTTTCAGACTTGAGACACCCTGGATAGACTTTTAGCACCCCTCAGAAAATGCCAGATATAGTTTTCATGCTTTTTTTACTACAGAAAAAATAAATAATAAAGGAGTTTTTCTGTTGCTGAGAACTCAGAAAAGACCACAACTATGGATTTCTATTTGAAATCTTGGGGTTTATCTTGTGAATCATATTTGCAAAGCCCAACAGTGCTAACATTATACAGCACCCTTGAAAGGATCTCAAGGCACCTCTGGGTGCCATGGCATCTTAGTTAAGGATCACTGTGCTACCCATATCCAGAGTACCTGAGCTCTGCAAAGAGACACTTCACAAACACAGCCAGACAGATTCTGAGGGTGGAAAATACCCTGAGAATGGTCTTCCTCAGCTCCCTAGAGACTCCTTTGTCCTGTGCTTTAGCCTCTGAGTGAAAGTTCTGAGCCTTGGAACAATAAAACTTTGTTCTCCCTTAGTGAAAGGAAGTTCAGGCCAATTCTCTCTCTTTCCCCCCCGCCGCCCCCCCCCCCCCACAAAGTAGCTGGTCAGGTAAGAAATTCATACATAGTTGGACACTGTTGCTGAGAGATCTGCTTTTATTAGCATGCAGATGAAGACATGCCAGCCTTTGGCTGTGTCTTCCCAACCAGAAGCTGGAAAGCATTTGGTTTGATTACATATGCACTCATCTGGTCTTGTATAGGTGGCTCTCTAGCAACCTTAGAGCGTATGCCTGGCTCCAGCCGCAGGGCGTGTCCCTGGGATGTGTGTGTTGGGTCACATTCACCCCTGAAAGAGGCCCTGACACTCACCTGCCATGACTTGATCTTCCTTTCTTCAGTGGTGGGACTCTCCCTCGCGGAACCTCGCAGACTGGGCGCTGCCCTTTGCAGGTGTTCTTGGGGCTCCACCTCCCCTACACCCCAGCCATATGCCAGCCCTCAGGACAACGGGATGATGGACTGTCTGCCTGTCCCCTTGGAGTTCGCTCCTGCTTTCATCCCTTCTTGCCCACCCCTCGATGCCTCTCTGCCTTGGGTGACTATGGGGTGCAGGACCATCCTTCTTTTAGCACCTGTCCTCCCCTCTGAAGCATTGCAATCCACTGTGTTGACTCCACTCTTCCTCTTGACCTGGGGGGGCACTCGGAGATGCCTCCCCCAGTCTGAGCTCTGTGTGCCCTTCAAAATGAGAAAAGAAAAGAGAAGGAGAGAACAGTCGGGATACGGGCCTCAGCCCGCCTCACTCACGGATCTGGTGTCTGCGGTCCTCAGGATCCCTCAATGCCGTCCTCCTTGACCCGGCTGCCCTGCTGAGCCAGGTGGGTATTCCTTTTAAGGGAGCCAGGACCCTTCCTGTGGGTCCCCGCCTGGCCCCCTGCCAAGCTGACAACCCTGCTGCTGTGCAGCCCAGGGAGCAGTTTTGCCTTCTGGCTCCAGTTTGGCTGCACCCCATCCTGGTTTCTCCACTGTCAGCTTTTAAATCAATGAGGCGGCAGTTTTTGATGATGTCATCTGCCGGTGCCACTCCCAGCTGAAAATAAAAGCAGCTGATGAATCATACAGGCAGCTCTTCTCGGCACAGCGCAGCTTTTTCTGGAAAAGGTAAGCGAGCCCTCTCTTCAGGGCTTTTTCTTCCTTCCTTCCAGGAGCTCAGCCCTGCCCATCACAAGAGGGTGCTCTGGGGCCTCCATTTTTGTCCCCCTGGGACACAGTACAATCTGTACTAGTTCAAGTAAGATAAATGTACAGTTCTTTAACAGGACACATGCTGAAAGCACCTACTTACACCCACCCCATACCTGGAAGGACACCCTGAAGGCTGAAGATCCAGGTCCTGGAATGCAGTGAGCCTTCTGGCAAGAGGGAGAGCTGACCAGGTGGACCAGCACCAGTAACAAAAGTAAAAATATGTCAGCTCTACTGGCATGACCAAACATGCCTGACTGTGATCTGCCCATAGCAGTTTACAAGTTCAGATTGGGTTCATTGAAAGAGAGAGAGAATAGAGTGGCCCAGCTGCCTGCAGAGGGTTTAGGATTGCGAGTATGGTCGGGGGGCAAAAAGGTAAGAAAGGTTTATTGACCTAACAAAAACACAACTACGCATAGCAACAAGACAAACAATGACAGACAAAAACAATTCATGTTGACAACTTATCAGCAATCCCCTCTGATGCCTGATGTACAACAAGTTTCTCTTTCCACAAAGTTCAGCGAAGTCAGGCGTCCCCAATCAGCGCTGTCCAAGAGGTATCAGGAAAGACCCTGGAATTCAGTCCTTGGGCTCTTCGAGATCCACAGGCCCAGTGATCCAGGCCAACAGCTAACTAATCCTTTTCACAGAGCTGTATCTTCCTTCTGCCTGATTTCTGGATATTCCAGCTAATTTATAGCTTCTGAATGGTACTGATAACGTACAACCACTCAGATGCTTTTTACTTCAACTGTCCTTAGACTGACCAATAGTAGTACAAGCCTTGCATTCCTTTGATAAGGTAATTTTAACTGCACCACAGGGCCTTACTACTTCAAGGCTTTGCTAAATTTACTAGGCCTTACTTTATACAAGGCCTCGCTACATCTTAAACTTTAATTTGGACCTTCGCAACAACATATAGCTTAGTATCTAAACAAATACAGAAAAACACTTGGTCTAATCTTCATAGAGCCTTCAGCAAGCACCTTTATCACACAGACATAATTTCAGCTGTCACAATAGAGCTCCCTCACCCTAAAAGAGAAGAAGAAAATATATTTTGATGAGCAAGCTCCTCCTTATGGTTTCAGCAACACTGCAGATATCTTCATTTGGATACCAAGAGATGAGATAGGGTGAGGTGCATGCTAAAGGGGAAAAACTGACTCCTGTGTCTCCTGGCACCATGTCTTATAGACAGATCAATATCTTTATATGTATATACAGATCAAAGATATTGATCTGTCTATAAGACATGGTGGCAGGAGACACAGGAGTCAGTTTTTCCTCTTTAGCATGCACCTCACCCAATTTCATCCTTTGGTATCCAAATGAAGATATCTGCAGTGTTGCTGAAACCATAACGAGGAGCTTGCTGTGCATGGCACCTCCAATGGCCACTGTTGCTTGACAACTCTCATGAAATGGCCGAATGCATTAGCATTTCCAGGTGTGACTGACATTTCATAGTGGGGTCTGAGGTCATGTCATTCTTCATGCAATAAAGCCATTGTTAATAAAAACACCTGCCTCAGTACCTTTTCACCAAATTATTGTCTCCATTTGAACTGCAGAAGGCAGCAATAACCCTGGAAATACTCAGCTATGCTATTAGCAATAAAGCAACAGTCATAGCAGCCACAGAAATACAAAAAGGTAAACTGTTGAAGCTTCTTGTGATAACTAAAGGGGCTGTAGTTGTACAGATATGACAGTTCCCATAGCAGATATGAGCTGTTTTACCTAAATAATTTTATGCTATTCCAAAAGGAAACAGTTATGTAATGCTGTGTGTTTATTTTCTATTGAATAACAAATGTTGTCCAAAGGACAGCAATTATTAGTGCAGCATTTCCCAAACTGTGGAGTCCATCCCTGTAGGTGGGGAGGGGCATGACTGTTTCTAACAAGGCACGAAGCCAGGATGGTATGGACAATCAGCAGCGGGGAAAGCAGCAGCAACAGTCAGGGGATCCAGCAGCAGTTGACAGCAGGAGAAGTAGTACAGTATAGGAGTAGCCAACTTCTGTAGCAGTGTAGACCCAAAGAGTTTGTGAAATGCTGGCTGAGTGAATAAATGTACATTTTCAGTCCCAAAAGCAAGACGTGAAGCTGAACCACTGAACCAGCTGCCACTATGAACTGAGGTGCAGTTGTACTGTTGCAGTTTCTTAAAAGAGAGACAACAGTGTATAAAGGAGTCTGCATTTGATTCATTTCACTACTTGAAGACTGAACATGTCTGTATGTGCATAGCTGGTGTGCTGACACCACCGCTTGTCTGTGCAGTCCTCTGTCTCTGCCCATTGTATTTACATCTTCTCTTGTGTCTTAGAGTCTAAGCCAGGGGTGGGCAAAATACAGCCAGCAAGCCAGATCCAGTCCACCAGGCCATTCTATCCAGCCTGCGGGGCCCCTAAAAAATTTAGAAAATTTAATTATCTGCCCCTGGCTGCCTATCAAAGATGGCAAGGCACCAGCAGCAGTAGGATCCAGGGGGAGCCAGAGGCAGAACCCAGCAGCAACAGCAGCAAGGCCCACCCAGCCCCATTCCCCACCCCCAAGCCCCCAACTAGAAGCCTCTGCCTAGCAGATGCTTCTGGCCTGGGACCCTGGAGCTGTTCCCACCTCCCTCCACCTAAGAGGTAAATTCAGCTGAGAACCAGGGGGCGGGGTGTGAAAAGAGGGTGGGGAGGACTGCGGGCAATAATCCTAGTCCTCAGAGCCAGGCCAGGCCAGCTGCTGCTGAGTTCCTGCAGTCCAGCAATGCACCCAGGAACCACATGATGCTGGAGTGGCTGGCTGGCAGGCAGGAGCAGGGAGGGGAGGAGAAGCAGCAGTGGCAAGCAGGGAAATGGCAGTGGCAGATGGGGGGCAAGTGGCAGCAGGCAGGTGGGTGTGAGCACAATGACAGCTGGTTGGGAGCATGGAGCCCACACTACTGCCCTGGGGCCAGGGCCGGCAGGGGCCCAGGGCGGGGTGGCAGGAGGGTGGGGCATGGGCTGGCAGGGGCTCTATGGAGCCAGGATGGGCTGTACCAGTGGGGGGGGGGGCAGGGGAGAACTGGCTCGGCTCCACAGAGCCCCTGCCAGCCTGGGCCCCCATGCTTCTGCCACCCCACCCTGGGTGTCTGCCAGCCCTGGCCCCAGGGCCCACCCACTCACAGCTACTCTCCCCACTGAACCTGCTGCCACCATTTCCCCGCTTTCCTGACAACCACCACTGCTTTTGCCCACCAGCCAGCTGGCCACACTGGCACCATGTGGTTCCTGGCTGCAACACTAGGCTACAGAACTCAGCAGAAGCTGGCCCAGCCCCTGTGATTCATGGCTGGCTCCATGCAGTGCTGACCAGGCCAGACCAGCTCCGGCTGTGTCCTGCAATCTCAGCCTTACAGCTAGGAACCACATGGTACCTGAGCAGCAGGTGGGAGGGGGCAAACAGGGAAGTGACTGCCACAGCAGGGGCTATGGTCAATGAGGGAGAGGTAGAGGTAGGTGTGCATGTGCATGTGTGCATATGGCGAGTCCCACATGCACACCCCACTATACACATGTACCCACACCCCCTTCACACTGCTATACACACATACCCGACACCCCCTCAACACATCCCAGCCACCCTCGCCCTCTATACACTCAGTCCCCCACAAACCCCATACCCACCTACACCCCACATATCCAAACACACACCCACATGCTCCCTCATCCCACATACACACCCACACCCCCATGCCAATCCACCCTCCCCCACACACCCACAGCCCCCCACAAACCCCATACCCACCTACCCAGACCCCCCCACACCCTCCCAAATTATACAAGAGTAAGACTTCATTTTAAGCTAGTATACAATCACCTCTATGTACACTACACAAACACATGTAAATCAGGACAAAAATTTTTTTGAAATCAAATTAATGAATGTTGTAGTAGATGTTTGATTTTTAGAATATAATTTGGTATTTTTCTGGTTTTGAGATGGCAAACCCCCTTGCTGAAAGGAGTACTTCTGGGGGGCAAGGGGAGGGACTTCTTGTGACAAAGGTCAGGGGGCAGGACTTCTAGTCCCAAGATGGTGGCCAGGGGGTTGGGCATCTGTCAATGAGAGGGGTTACCCATGCAGCCCTTGACAGCTTGCCAAAAGTTGATAAGCAGCCCTCCAGCTGAAATAATTGCCTGACCCTGCTCTAAGCTATTTGGAACTACCTTTTTGTTCTGGGTTTGAACAGTGACCAACATAATGTAGTTCGAATCACTGACTGGGATTCCTAGATGCTACCACAGTACCAATATGTATAATGTTAGATACACACAGAGGCAGGCCAATTCTGAGAAGCACTGAGCACTGCTCATTCTTGCTGGATACAATGGGAAGGATGAGGACTCAGTAGCATATAAGAATAGGTCAAAATCTATTATGAACTGAGAAGGGAGTTAAACCTATTTTAGAAATGCATAAACCAGGAAAGAGCATCTTCAGAAGTGACTTCTGATGTGTCCCTCCATACATTCATCATGTGGTAAGTTACAGCTGGCAAAAATTATTAGCTAAATATAGAATTTCACAGATATTTGTGGAATGGTGTATTAATGAAATTGTATCCAATGAGCTAAGGAGCTTGCCATGTAATAGAAAAAGCATTCAGCTAATCATTTGACAAAAAAAAGCAGTGATAATCATAGAACAAGATATGTGCTGAATACTGTTTACCAAATGCTAATAACTAGTGAACTGATCTGAATTTGATTTAGTAGTCCACAGTAAATCTTATTAGCAAATGATTATATAATCGAGTGATATCCATCCATCCTGAACATTCTTTGCTAATGGCTGGTCTAATTATAAAACTGACCAAAATCCTCCTAAATCTGGTCTCAGTTTCTCATCATTTGCTCTGTCCAATGTTATCATTTACTGTTATCTTTTACCAGCCCTTAGTTATTCTATACATTTATATGCATTTATTAAAAACAAAGATCAAAACGGTTTTCAGGGTCCATTATATCAAAATGATACAGAGCCCCATATGAACAATACTGTAATCTATATCACATTAAACCACTGAAAGAGAGCATGAAAGTTTTTATAAGATCTCAGCATTCTTTGGATTCCCCATGCCTCAACTGGGAAGTAAAGTATGGGGACATGGGTAAACCAAGACACAGAGATTGTCGTCAAAAAGGTCCAAAAGTAGAGGTCTAAAATCAAATATGTAAATCTAAATAGATGCACCTCAAAGAGGCCTGATTCTCAGAGGTCATTTGGAAGTCAGTGGGAACTTGAGTCATTCAACAGCTCAGAAAATGAGGCTTAATTATGAGCACTCAGCTTTGAACACTTTGGCTTTTTTTTTTGCTGAAATTTACACAGGAAGTTTTGACAGAACAGGGAAAAGAACTCAACTTTTCTGAATTCTGGGCTATGCTTTAAACACAAAACCTTCTCTCCCTTTTGCAAACCTGCTTCTTTATCCCCTGATGTTTTTCACTGCAATTTTAACGGACTCACTTTCTTTATTATCTTTAATCGGTTTCATGGGGTTAAAAATTTGGAAGGGTTACATTATGACATATTTATTTCCTGTTGAGTAACAGATGTTGTCCAAAGGAGAGCAATGTTTAAAGCAGCATTTCCCAAACTGTATTACAATCTATGTATTATTTGTTCATTATTCCTTTTTGCTCCTGTAATTATTCTCCCTGAGTTCATGTGATTGCTTTTATATTGTTTCTAATTTCTCTCCTTAGATCTTTTTTCCTCTAGCTATTTTGAATTTAGTCACTTTCTAGGTGGTACCTTTGCACAGGCAAATTCTGATTGTGGTATCCTGATTTAGGCACTTGAAATTTCTACTAGGATTATCCTGTTAGGATTTCACTATCTTATTGATTTCTCATCAGTTTCCTTTAACTACCTTTCCCTACCATATCCAACTGTCACTAAATGGGTTAAGAACAAAGTAGCAGAGTAAACCATTAATTTCCTCAAATTTTCTTAACAACTGAAATTAGACCTTTGACATATCAATCTAGCTAAAATATTTAAGTGTGACAATAATCACTTCCAAAGAATTGGCTAAGAAGAGTGTTGATTGCAGCAGGTGGCTGCTAGAGAGTCAGATTACATCATTCCCACAGTCACTGCACAAAACAAGGTTTTCATCTGTAAAGTCACTACAAAATGAGAGGGCTTTTTAAGGACAAGAGGGACAACGGAAACCAGCCTATTCCATATGTCTGTTAAGGAGATTCACATTTTGAGTTTATTATATTTTACTTCAATGGCTTACAACAACATTTTTCAGCTGTGTGTGGCTGAAGCTTATTCTCTTGGTTATTATTAGAGTTAATAATTAGAGACAAAACAGTTCAGGGGTCTGGCAAACCTTAAAGCACATGGATTTATGAACAGGCTAAACCTTTAGGAAGGGATTTTCAAAAGCACTCAAGGTGAGACTAACCCTCTCCCTGTTTAAGTCAATAGTAGAAATCCCATTGGTTTCAATGAGAGTAGAGTTATGTTAAAAGGCACTTGAGCAGAAGTCAAAGAAGATCTATCTTGATTAGAGGCTGCAGGGTTTGGTCCAAAGCAATCAAATCTGAGAGGCACAGTAGAGGAGAAGGTAAAGGAAGCTGAGTGTTTTCTGAACACTGTACAAACTGCCTGGCTAGGGACAAACCTTGAAAAAGCCCAAGCCTGAATGGATTCTATCTTTGCAGGCTAGTCTAACCTACATGAACTGATTTGCAAGTGAATAGACATTCACTTTTGATTCAGGAAATGCAGGCACGTGCCTGCAGTGGCTCAGGCCAGAAGCCAGGGTGTGCTAGAGTGAGCCCTCCTTTCCCCTCCACTATGCTGAGCTGGGGGGTGGGGGTCATGGTCAGGCCCTGTCAGGATGCTATGATTAGGGAGGGGCTTAAGCCTCCACCCTGGCCTGCACAGTCCCCAGCTGGCGTGTGCCTGAAGCAGATGGGGAAAGCAGCCATTGCCAGGCTTTTCCTTCATTCGCAGCTCAAGGGGCAGAGAGTGTTGCCAGACCCTAGCCCCAGCTAGTCAGGTGTGGGGGGGTGGGGAGGGAGGGAGGGAAAGAGATGCTTATATGGACTGCTTACATCTGTATTATCCTGCTACTACTGCTTCATATTTACCTAAATCTCAAACTGACAGCAGACAGGTCCCATTCATTGCAAACCATGTCATTTCTCACACTTGTCTCTGTTCCCTGTTGAACACTGACAGATTGCAGGACAGGGAAGCTGCACTTTAACCAGGCTCAGTAATTGATGCATAGAAGCAATCACCCACATGAATTGCTGCATAGTAAAACTTTATTTGAGATAAGGGTTTCAGGGTTGGAGATGCCTCTGGCTTTGAAGCAAGCCAGCAGGGACCTTATCAGAGCACAAAGCTTATCAACCCATCTAGAAAGCCAAAAGTCTCTCTCACTAGGTCAAGCTCTTCTTACTGCAGGGTACAGGCATTTTGCAAGGTATTTGTAAGCCACTGGCTTCTTCCTCAAGAAGAAAGGAGGGAGGATGCCTAGCTGACAGACATTACCAGCTGACCTGCTGATTAGTTCCAGAAAGCCCTAAGCAAACACTGTTGTGTCTGCCTTTATTCCAGTGAAATTGGAGACACACACATAGATACCAATCAGCACTAGCTAGCATGGGGGTGGCATGGCCAGATGCCAGCTGGGGTCCATGCCACTGGGGTCCCTGCCATAGGAGAGGGGAGGGAGGGGAGAATCCCTACTTGAGCTGCGATGGTGGGGAAGCCTAGAAGACGCTGCTGTGTCACTGCCAAACAGGCCTAGGCTGCAGTCACCCACCCCCTTCTCAGCCAGCCAGAACTGTGGCTATGGAAGAGAGGGGCTCTCTGGAGCAGACAGCCCAGCCCAGGGCTAAAAAGCATGCTGGGGGACTCTGTTTTAACTTAATCCAGGAAGGGGTCTAGGACAGAAGTTCCATAAACCAGTTTGTCCCAAATCACTTAAGCCTGATGCTACATTCAACCAGGTTTATCTCTAACCAGTTTCAGCCATTTTGAAACTGATTTATGTGCACTGAACTTATGTGCTGTTACAGGTTTAAACCAGTTTCTGATCACTTAAACCAGTTTATGTGTAACTTCTGCCCCTAGCCCCGGTGTCCCATATGAAGAATATGGTCTCCTGCACTAACAGGAAAACTCTCTCTTGGAGCAAAAGACCCCACATGTCCCCCTCCATGTATACTTCACTCTACTGTAAGGAAGCATACATAATTAGATACAAGGGGGGGAGGGGGGAAGAAGCATTATTTTCTCCTTCTGTGTATTTATTTTCTTTATATTTAAACAATAAATTTTGCAAAATTGTCCTCACAATTAATTAGCATCATAATCAGCTGGTTCCGTTAAAGCCTATCATGTGTTGGTGATGTGAATCTTAGGCCAGAAGGAACATTAAACAATAATACATAGTAGCAAAGGAACTTTACCAGTAAGCAAACAGGAATGCAAAAGAAATGCTCTTACCTCCTCTAGGTATATTTGCTTCAATATACACAGTCTTATCTTGTAATTTTATTGATCAGGGACAGCTGTGCCTTGCAGTCATTGGAGTTTTTCTCATAGGAAACAAATAGCCCAAACTGAGATGAAGAAGACCTTGATAACTAGCCCAAGTGAAGCTAGAAAAGCTACCAGGCTCAACAAATCAACGAAGTTTTACTCTCAGTAGTCCAACCACTGAATTTCCCAGGATTAGGCAGGAAATGGGTTTTTATTCTTCCTACAGGTGGAACTGCATTGTGCTAGATGTACTTCCATCCTCCTCAAAAACTCAAATCTATCTAGAATATTCATGACAACCATTGGGGGGTGGTATTTAAAAGACCATAAAGAACACTGAAGCTTGAGGGGGAAAGGAAAAAATATATACTAGTATGACAAAGGGGAAATTAGGTGCCTTTTCTGAGAGACATGTGTCCGAGATAGATCCTGCTTGCTGAATGACACTGCACAGACTGAAGCTTTATTGATTTAAGCCTTATTGATTTGATCCAGCATGTTTTTGCTGACCATGTAACACATTAAAATCCCCACCTCCAACAAGTTTTATATGTAAAATCTCAGTATTACGGGCCTGTGGAAGACTGTATGAGTGAGTGTATTCGCTCACTCATGAGCGAATATATGAGTGTATAATAGTCCTTGCTCTGAAATTAAAGGCATTTATTCTTGGAGTCCTGGAGTCTCTTATTTAAAAAGCTGTGCTTCTTTTTGTTTTGAGAACTTCAAAGCAAGAAATCTTGACCCCACTGTAGTCAAGGGGAATTTTACTACCAACTTGAGGAGAGCAAGGATTACAGCCCTAATGCAGTGAGGAAACGTTTTATGATGCAGGTCTGGAACAAGCTGACAACCCTCTGCGATCCATGCAATCAGTTAATTTAATCCTGCAAATATCTCAGTAATGTTAGCCATTTTATCAACAAATTACCCCATCATCCATTTTCTTCCTTGAATAGAAAGCAATTTGAGTCACAAGCAAGTAATGGTCATGGTCTGAAGAAAGAACAGAGACTTTACAGCATCTTTTAGTATTTAAGTCATGTCAAAAGCCTCCTTGAGACTGGAGTGAGAACAAATAATCTTTCTTGGATAAAAATAGGTATTAAGTGAACCTGCATTATACTGTAAATTATATGATTATATTCATTGCTTGTAAAAAATAATTAAATAGGAAGAGAAAAGACATAAATGACAGATCATTTTTAAAAATAAAAGACTGGGAAACCTCACTGTGCAGAACTGTCCAGAAGCAACATTAAAATGGACAAGGAATCACATTCAATAACTTTAGTGAAACCGGTAGAACTAAATCCCAACAATTCCAATTAACTAAGAATTATCATTCGCCAAAGGAAAACCTATATAAAATCACTTATTAAATAACAGGGTGAGGAAAGAGATGTCATGAACAAAATATAGACTCATCCTTGGATAGGCCGTACTATTGATTATCTGAAAATCTTTCCCTCTAAGTACTGGAGTAGACCTAATTGTAGACTAGCTGTCATTGAATCTAGTTTCCTGTTTCATCCTAGATGCTAGTTTTAGATTGTCACTGCTGTAACTGTGAGACATGCCCACATCACAGAAAAAACAAGATCCCTTGGGTGTTTTCAGCACTGTGCACTCTAAGTACACATTTGCTTTTTCTGCTCACTACATTAAACTTGTGATTTTATACATAAAACCAATAGGGAAAGGGGCCAGAAAAACAATAAATCTGCTCTAATGGACTGCCAGGACTATAAGCTGCATGCTTTTCAGTCAGCTGTTCATAAAAGTAAGGGATGGGTATGGAAACATGCAACTCTTAACCTGGTTTAAATCTGAAACAGAAAGATGTACAAGCCCATTCAACTGGTTTTAAGTCAGTGCAAAATACTTGGAAAAACCAGGTACTCTTCTGAACCAGTTCACAGTGTTCTTCATGGACACCAAGCTTTTTATGACATCAATCCGGTTGGTCCTACATCACCCTCTCCAATCTCCTGCTTCCCCGTCCACCCCCAGTTGCCACTGGCTGCTCCAGTGCACAGTCCAAACTTTACTGCCCTTTGTCTCCTCTTTTGTTGACACTTTTTTTTTTTTAAATCAATGAGCTCTTTTGCTCTGCTTGTTCAATAAAAGCAATCTTTATAACAACAGCTGTGTTCTCACTCCATATTCAGTTGTGGCCCCTAATCATGCATTTTTGGGAGCCAAAAAGCATAGGTCGAAGCACACTGCAGGCTTCAGTCAATTGCCACCTATTGAAGCTTACTATACACATGTCTAGGAAAGAATAGAAAGCAGAAAAGTGAAAGCACCACCAGCCACAGGCCACTTACCCCACAGGACTCCCAAAGCTTGCCCCCACCTATCCACTGCAAGGCATGGTGGGCTGGGTGCTCACCCCCACTCCTTGCTAGCAGAGCCACAGCATTTCAATGCCTAAAAGTTTATCATTCTACTTGGAATATGAAGGCATTGTACACGTAGACACTTCTGCCCCATGACAATTGTGAAAAGGTTTTCAGTCAGTGACATTTGGGAACAGTTCACTTATGTGTCCACATGCAGTAGCTGCACCTTCCTCTTCCATAGACGGTTTTGGTTTAAAAAAAATTAATACATCTTTAGGAAACATTAGAAAAATTTTAGATTTAAGTATGAAAGCACAAAGTAAGAGAAACTCAGAAGTAGACCTCTTTGTTTCATTGTTCCATTCAGCAGGAGGCTGTTTGTAACCTTTCATACTGAAACATGTATTTTCTCCTTTTAAGACAGGAATTTGTCTGTAATACCAATAATCTGTGACTGCAATATCATAAAACATCAGGAAGAAAAGTTCATGTTATACTTTTAAAAAGTGTTCTCATGAAATGTGACTGTACAGGTTGTCAGTAAGCACGTCTCATTTCCACTGGTTCTTTACATCTGCTAAAACAAATTGCTTCTGAATTCCTAAGGGTCCAATGAAGCAAAAACTAAGTACATGAGTGGCCCTACTGAGTTTTTGATTGGAAAAAAGTTGTTTTTTATCTGTGCATGTATTACATATGCTCCCTTACGCATAAAGGAGAATATCAAAGCTGCTTTAGAGATGTAAATACCAAATTCCCATCAATTACTATGGCAACTGGACATCCAAAATCATTGGGCATCTTTGAAAATCTTACCCCTAGTACTTTTAAATCCAAGTGGAATGTTTGCTTTTCAAAATAATTAATTTAAGAATGAACAGATCCCAGTAACTGCACATAATCACCTTCGGGAAAATTAGAAAACCTGTGGGAGATGTAAATAGTGCTGCCATATTTTATATTCTCACAGAGAATTAATTGTTCATTTTTCATGCTGAACAAAATACACAATTCACTGCATACAGACAGAAAACTTTCTTTAACACATGAGCTATAAAACAGTATAGAACTGACATCATCATCATTAATAAAATAGTAATACAATGTTTCCCTAAAGTAGTATTTCCTTCTTTCCATTCCTCTATCACCTTCCATGGGGAACTCAAATTATCCAATTTTAGGGGATAGTCTCATGTGAAGTACTGAATTATTTATGGGATTGAATTATAATGGTGCCTCTTCTTACCAGCAGAAGAGAGGTCGGTAATTCCGAACTCCTCATGTAACTTGTTCTATTTATATGCCTGTCCTGAAACAAGATTGTCAAAAAGCACAAAATAATTTTTTCTACCAACTTTTCTGCCAAGAAGATCAGCCCAGTACCAACAGTCACTTCCCAGTGAGCAGCCCTGCCTCAAAAATGTATTCTAATTAGATAAGAAGCATGAACGCTGCATGCCCCCGGAGGCTAGGGGGGCACAGCAAGCTCCTGCAGGCAGCAGCAGTGCTGGTGGCAGCAGGAGCATGGCAGAGGCAAGTGGGGAGCTGCTGCAGGCAGCCTAAGTGCTGTCAGCGGCAGGGGGCGGGGAGTCCGAGCACCGACCAGTGGTCAGCAACTACCTGCAGACACCACCAGAAGTGTCAGCAGCAGGCAGTGGTGATCGTGGACTGCCCACAGACACCACCAGCTGGGGGGTGGAGAGTGGTGGCCGCTCACACGGGGTATACCGCCATGCTCAAGGGGTGCACGTGCACCACCTACACATCGCCAATGGGAAGAAGAAGGGCACAGCTCCCCATACTACCTCTACATTTCATAATCCAAATGTACAGGAACTCCACAACTCTTTGCAAGCATCCAAACTCAAAGGCATATTAAGGAAAAGAATTTGAAAGAAATTTAGCCACTGTCCACGGAGTTTTCCTCTAAGACTTCACTTCATTTTCAGTTTATTTAAATCCTTCTCATCTTTTTTTAAACTTTTTTAAAGCCTGCTTTTGAAATGAAACTGCCATTTCAAAATTAAAAAGTCAAGTTTCATTCCAAAATATCTGAACAAAACATTTCAACATTTTGTGGTCAAAACTATTTGCTAAATGTCTTTAGCAAATTTACATCTTCAAAGTGTACATCGTCAAAATTACATTTTTAGAAATATTTTGTATTTACCAAAAGTATTATCCAGCTCTGATCAACATACAGTAATGCTTGCCTTTTTGAGATTTCATTCCAAAGTTAAAATCAGATTAGGTTTGTTTATAGGCACAAGTCTTCTGCACAAACTCAGTTATATTAACCTTGGGATACCATAAGGCCATTGGTAACCCAAATCTCCCAATCAACAGGGACATTACTATGCGACCACCAAATAGACTCAAATCTAGAAAATCCTTCTGGAAATATGCCAAGCAGCTCTATGATGATAACAACATCACTAAAGAACAATAGAAAGCAAGGCTCTGCGAAGCTTCAGGTGCTGATTTGATTCAGAGGAGATTCGGCCCAATTCTGTGGCCAAATCTCCGAAATCGAATCAAATCAGGGGACCAATTATAAGGTCTGAATCGATTCAAAGCTCTTTGAATCTTTAGAAAATATCCAGAGAGCTTCAATGATTCAGACAGTCCCCACCCGCTGCAGCAGGGAGTCGCAGCCATATTTGGAGCTGCTAAGTAGGGGGCGGGGAAGGGGGGGACCCCTGCCAGGCCCCATCCCCTACCCACTCCGCCAGCCCCCGGTCCCCCCCTTGCTCCCCAGCACCCCCCATAACTGCCCCGCCTGCCCCAGCTCCAGCCCTTTAAGAAAAAAAAAAAAGAGAAAAACCCTGGGACTCACCACTCCTGCAGCAGCTGAACCTCCAAATCAGATTCAGCCAAATCGATCTGGGAAAGTGATTCAAATCACCGAATCAAATCAGTCCCCCAAATCGGCTGAATCCAAAGCAAATACTAGCTGCTTCGCACAAGCCTAATGGAAAGAAGCTTGAGCAAATGCCAATTTGCTGCAGAAATACATCATCAGCAACCCTACAATTCCCCAGCCAGGATCTGACCTACTGAGAGAGATTTGGTTCTCCCTGAACCGTATCCAGATACTTCATGGAAAATATGGACAGCCACTCCATAAATCGAGAATCAAAGAATCAGAGAGAGTCTGGGTTGCAATTGTGGCACGATTTTTCAGATGGTGCAACATATTGCAAACAATTGCCCAATTAGATCATTTAATTGATATCTAAAAATCAATCCATGCAGCTACCCATGAAGCAGTTGACTGGTTATCAAAATTTAGATATTAATCTATGAATGTTATAATCCTAAATTGTCATATAAAAGAAGAAAAAGATTAACCTTCTTGATCTGGAAAAGGTTCTGTTATGCAAAGTCAACACAGCATCTACATGCCTGAAACATTTTAAACATGGAAGTTGTGCTATTGATTTTTTAACCAAATAAATAAATTAGAAAAACCTTTTTTTTGTTAAAGGGAATAGTTTCACCTTAATATACTATATAATTAGTTGCTTAGCTCCTACCAAAGCTAATGGGAACTGCTAGCCAGTCATTGCATGCAAAAATGAATATACTCCAAAGTGTGGTAGGCAAAAGTGCCTTGCCTATTGAGTTTACTATTAACAAAACATTACTTTGAAATCTATAATTCTGCTGCCATTGTTTTTACCAATTTCTTTAATGCAAATCCATTTATAACACTTCTGCAGCTTCTATAATAGACTTCATCTGAGGATCTCCAGACATCCATTAAGTTTAAACACTCTGCACTTTAACAGGACACTGAGGCATGGAAAAAAAATGTAAATGATTTGTCCAAGATTTTCCAGGCTTCGAGAACAAAACAGAGGTCTCCTGCCTCCTTCTGTGCTTTAACGTTGCCTTTGCAATTAGTCAAAACTGTGTTGTGTAGACTTTGGAAATAGGTTTGCAATTAAGGACCAGTTCAAAATACATTAATGTCAATGGAAGTCTTTCCATCAACTTCAGTGGGCTTTGGATCAAGTCCATAATATATTTCAGGTTATTCATTTCTGTCATGAACTGTTGATTTATAGCACTGAAAACAGCCTACATGTAATTCATTACAGGGTATATTTGTGAGCATACTGCTGATCTTTTGTTTCTCTTGTACCATGGATTAATGACATTTATTCTCATATTTTCATCTTTCAGGTTCTCATGGTGATGTATTATTCATCCTAGGTGTGCTCTGCTTGCAAGGGCAAAAATAGAGATATGTTGAGCTCCACTATTATTCCATACAAAGAAAAGACTATAAAGATTTCCTTAATGTAACTTAAAATGAACAAGTTTTTCAGTTTAGACTTGTGCGCGTGGTGCCGTAAGTACGTCCTATGCCGTACCGCTCAAGAGCATAAGCCCCTGGAATACCAGGTCTTTAGGGGCGACAGTTTAACCGCTGGCATGTTTCACTACTTTAAAGCGGCCTTCACTTTCTCACTTGCCATGTCTTGTTCTTACTTATTATGCGGGAGGTTCCTTGTTGCCAAAAGGAGCTTCTTACATAGGTTATGCTCATGTCTTCCCTACAGGGCTCCTCCTCCTCTTTCACTCTGCCCACATGCCAGCCTATTGTAATGATGTTGTTTGGTCTTTGTTTCCACGAGTAAGTGCTATTGAGTTCTTGCTCTTCCCTTCTACTAGTGACACACCTTCTGGATACAGTTTCTTAACTGGAATTATGGTTTTAATTCATCCAATCTATCAGCTCAACTTAATCAGTTATAAATATGTTAAACTTAAATTAATCCATGCGAGGTGCCCTTCAGGGCCAATCAGGAACTCAGTCCTCATAAACAAATCAGAGGAAGTCAATTCATTCAATAAACAAAATTAATTGTTATAAACATTCATTTTGACTTAACTCAATTGATTCAATTAATTCTTTCCAATAATCATGCTACCATGATTACAGCAGTCCAACTCACCATCAATTCATCTGAGAATCTCCCTTGATCTGGTTGTCCCATCTGCCTCAGCAAACTGCAAACCCTCTGTTTCTCTGCGTGCTCGCTCGGCCACCCACATACAGCATCTGCCTGCCGCTTCAGGGGCCAATAGGGAACAAGAGCTCCCTTCTGTCTGAACTTGTCCTCACTGGAGCTCTGGAGGACAACCCCTCCCACGCTCTGGCTTTGAATACCCTCTGGAGATCCAGCTCACAAAGACTTCTGTCGCCAGCTCCAATGCTGGCTCTCAGTTCACCACTGCTGTACAGTTCTGGTGACTATGCATCCACCTCTCCTGCTCCATCCTCCAGCCATACCGGACACCTGGCTCTAAACAGCAGATCCTGAGCATCCTTTAATCTGCAGAGAGCAGGAACTTGTGTATCAGGGCCCATGTGATTCTCGCTGCCCAGTCTCTGCTGCTGCTGTCCCTAAGAGGATGCAAGGAAAGTCTCCAGCCCTCACCAGGCATTGCTGTTTTGTCCTGGTACATGGAGGGGAGGTTTCTTCAGGGTCCCCATCCCCAGATTCCTTAGGGGAACCTGCCTCCTACTTCCACAACTTACCAGGCTCTGCTGGTGCTCTGTCATATTCCATGTGTTACAAGTTCTTTCTTTAAACTCACTGACTTTGTGGATAAGTAACAGGCATATTTTTCAGGCTTTAGTCAAACATCTGTGGCCAGAAACCTGAGTCAATACTATTCAATTCCCTTTTAGTTTCAGCTAAGAAATAATGAACATTGTAAGACTTTGGAATTTGTCATCAGCTGTTTGGACCATATTGCAATGACGTACAAATATAGAAAGGCTCTTTCATTACAGGCAGGTGGCTGCTTTGCACGTACAAGTTTTGGTCATCAACTGTCTCAATAGCAGAGCCTTTTACTTGAAGTTTCCGTTTAGCTCTGGAAGAAAAATTGTTCTGGTGCAGTGTTCCCTAGTCCTTGGCTTCCCTTGGTATGATGATGCCCAGTGATCATTTGGCTGATAGTCCCCAATTTTGATCTGTATAGGTCTTAGTAAAAAGTATTCTTGAGAGCAAGTCAGACATGGGAATATTATGAACAACTAGAAACTGTATAGTTCAAAGCAGTGCGTCACTGAGAAGAACATTTCATTTACTTGTGCTCTGTGTCACTATTCATAATAAATAGCACCAGTGAAAGATGTCACTTGACACAACAAACTCCTAAAACAAACAACAGTATTGGCACCAAGCCAAATCTTGTACAAGAGAAACAGAAAATTTGGGCCTTATTTACATATCTGGCAATAACCATAGAACATTCTGTAATTTGAAAAGCATAATTTCAACCCTATAGAAATACATATGCAGGAGAAAAATTGTCCAAACATAATTCAGATAAATATTGGTGTTTAATAGGGTTAATGTTGGTAAACATCAATTGCCACAATTCAACAGATAACATATTCACAACTGCTAACTCAAATGCTCTGGTACACAAATGTTTTCACAAGAGCTTATTCTCTAGTCATCTCTTTCTGCCTTCAAGGACCTCATTATTCCATTTATTCTCCTTTCTACTTTCCATTTTTTTCTTTTCCTAGAAAGGTTTTCTTCATTTTCACCTTTTCATCCTATAGGAATCTATACGGGAGAAACCCATCAGGTAAATTAAACTGGGGAAGGCTAGTTCTAACCTGATTTTGACAGCAACTAAAAACCCCAAATCAGTTTTCAGCCCTCTGTGACCGGAAGTGTCCTGATCTTGTGAATTCATATGCTGAGAGACAGAAACACAACACTCTCAACCTGACAGGGCTGTAACTACCTTGTTATATGTACTTGGGAACCAGTGTGGGAGGGATCGATGTCAGCCTGTGCACTTGTTTGCATTTGCAATGTGTTGCCTCTGCTCTTGGATCTCTTTATCCCAGCAGGCTGTTATGTTCCTTTGCTTAATTGTCTTCTGTGCTTTTTGCTTACAGTGTCTCATGCCTGTGTCAGTCTGAAGTTTGTGGTGGGATGTGATAGGCAATGCCTTATCTCCCTCCTAGGCAGGTCCAACTTTAGTGTTCATCTCATGTTTTGACTCTTGTCCATATTTCCACAACAGTGTTTCTATGATCCTGTCAAGTTCTCTTAGCTGTGAGAGAGCATCAGCCTAAACACTGTTCTCACCATCTTCCCTTCATTGTAATATACTCTGCATGTATATTAAATCTTGTGAAACATCTTTCTGGCCAAGGTCAAAGATTTATTCATGTTGCCACATTTACGTTCGTGCCCTTTTCTTCTGGTTCTAGGTAGGGCCCACACAGGGCACACAAGCACACATGGAACATTCAGCGTATGTGAGGCAATTAAGACAGTTATAGGCTCCCAGAGAAAGCCTGTAAAATGAGCAAGAGTCCTGTTCTTCAGCTTTCAACCCCTTCAGTATGATAACTGTAATTGCTGTCAACACTGTAAAGCACCACACAAAGCCAATACCCTCCTAGTCTGGTATTCTTTACTTTCCTCCTTACTAAAAGTCCAAACAAAGATGATTCAGCCTTCCCACTAGAAGAAGGAATAAAGACAACTAGTTTTGTCATGCTGTATTGCATTGCAGTGTTGATACAAGGAGACATAAAGCATTAGAGAGTGTTGTGTCACATTACATCATACTAAGTCAAACAGCATTTTTAAGTCAAATGGCATCTCAGAGTACCATAAGGTACTCACACTTTACAACAACTCAACCAGTTTCCCAGACACCTTAGACCAGCACAAGTATGCACATTTTTAGACTGAATAATTATTATGGTCAAAATCCTTTTCTGACAAGCATACTGAAGTGAATAAGTTTAAAGCAGGAGAGTAATTTAAAGGCATGTCTTCCTTTGTCCAAAAGCCACTAGGTACTTCTAAGAGACAGGAGTTCTATGTCTTGCATCTTTATAGTCCTGCCTATATGAGTAGTTTCAATTCTGCAAGAACAGTGGAAAATATGGTAGCTGAGCAGTAATGGTAGTTGTTTCTTAAGTCCAGGCAGGATAAGTATTGGAAGTCTCTTATGGAAGAGGACACCCTAAAAGGAAAAGCTTAGGAAACAGGTAGGTTTGGGCAGAATGGTTGGCCCGAGGAATAGGCCCCAGATAGATGTTACACTTGACACGATTAAACAGTTAATCACTCCTTAAAGTGCAACCTAACCACACATGTGGGGAATTAATAGCATAATAGAACAGGAAATGAGCTACAAAGTTATTACATATATTTTGTTATTTTATTATACATTTGGAGTGGTGAGTGTGTGCAGAGATGCTAGCTCTGAATGGTCTAGTTATAGACAAAGCAGTATAGCTATGGCACTGGGCCCAGGCTCATGTATTCTGCTTCATAGCTGAGCTAATTAAACATGGCTATTCTGTTTCTGCTCATCTATAGAGTAGGCATGGCTATGACTTGAAATGAGACTGCCTTGCACTTCATAGACATACCTAAAATGTTTCTTTCTGATATGGTCAACCAAACTGAAAACAAACAATTTCTTCAAAATCAGTATGTTCACTGAGGACCATTTTATTTCAGTGAATTGGCATTTTCCAGCAACAACAAAAGTAAATTCAATCAGAAAATATTTGAGTAGCTGTTGTGTTAAAGCAATGTAACAAGGGCCCTGCCAAATGTTCACATGAAGATGCAATAGGATCTGTTCCATGATCCAAACAATCGTGCCTCCATGCATGACAGGAGATGCGACTCTGGGATCAGGGATCAGATCCCAAATCACACCACATTGCCAGTGCAGGTGGAGCTTAACATTATAATCCCAGATTTCCCCAGGACTGACAGGTTGGATTTCCATCAAACAGCTGATCATCAGCTAGCTCTGGGGATCCAGAGCCAGTTTGAGCCCCTGTGTGGTCCCCAGAGCCAGGAAATGAACAGCTGATCATCAGCAGATAGGGACTGCCCCAGGGCTCAAGTCCTGGGATAGTCCCAATCCTGCCCACGATCAGCTGATCAGGACCGCTCCACAGCTGAAGCCCCGAGGGAGTCCCCATCAACCAATTGTCAGCTGCTTACAGACTGGGACCACCCCAGGGCGGTCTCTGTCACAGATTCAGTTTAAGGGGCAATTGAATCAACTATAAAGTTAATGCACAGAATATGTGTAATTATAACCATGTTTAATTAGCTCAGCTGTGAAGCAGAATACATTAGCCTGGGACCAGTGCCATGGCTATACTGCTTTGGTTTATAGCTAGAACATTTAGAGCTAGCATTCTTTACACATGCTCACCACTACAAATACATAATAGAATAACAAACAATATCTCCTACAAATAATGTATGTCAACTTTTTTAAGATGCAATTACATTTAAATATGGCATCAGACACCTTACATTAATGGATAAGGGTTTGTACTCTTGGTGGTGCTGTAGCAAAACCCCCAGTTTTTCTTTTTTTTATTTATTTTAAAATGCATTCCCTCCCCTTCCCCAACCATTTCTGACTTTTTCTCTCCCTCTCTATTCCCTAGATAAATATAAGTAAGCTAAGATGTAGGATAAGCTTTAACATTTTATTTTAGGTAGTAAGTTTCATTTTTCTATGTTTGTATTGATTTTTTACTGCTTTTATATTGTGTGATTACTGTTTTAGGCCTATATATGTAAGTTAGCATAAGTCATGTCAAGTTTCCATCTTGTAATGTCAAGCCTTCATCTTATCCCCATGCCCAGTTATGTAACCCTTGACTCATACTACCCCTCCTATGTAACTTGGTTCCTGAATGAATGGGGATGAATGAGGGTACTTGAAAGACAATAGCAGTAGGTCTACAAATAGCTCCCTCTGAATGACCAAACCATCAACACCAATACCTGGACCAATGACCCAGCCCTTGGAACCACCCCCAGCATTCAAGGAACAAAAGATGATTGCATCAAGGCTGCACGTACTCAGTAAGAACACCTGGAGCCCTCTGGAACAGGACTGACCTTGCCTGGACAGGCCCTCCCCATAGGAGATCAGAGGTAGTCTGCCCCATTAAAGGGGTAGTGAAGACAGACCCAATTGGACATCCTCTCCATCTAGACCAGAACCATGCCATACCACCTATCCACCCAGAGGCCCTGCTGGCGACCCCCCCGGACAACACCTGCTGGACAAAGACCCCTTTCCAGTCTGGATAGGTAGCTATCACCTCCCTCCCCCTCTTCAACCAATGACTTGGACTCTGCTTCTCTTCCCTACCTGGACTCCAACCCTTCCACTGAGTCTTTTTCTCCTGCTGCCATTGTGAGTGCTTGCATGTGCGCGTGTGAACCAATAACTTCACGGGGCTGCGTAGTGTGTTGTCTGTTTAATAAACCTGTTATTTGGAGCCCTGAGTTGGGTTTTGTTCAGCCCTCCTCCAATCTCTGCTCCTCGCCCCTCTAACTTCTGTCTCATTTCTCCCTCTCCTGCTTCTGGCTCACTGCCACCTCCAACACCTGTCCTGAGCTCCTCTCTGCCTCCAAACAACCTGTTTCTTTGCCACTGTCTTATTCCCCCTGCCTTTTCCCCTGAGCAACCAGGCTTCTGCCTCAGTTTCTTTCCTGACGGTCTCCTCCTTGCCACCACTTATCTGCCCCCCCTGCCCCCACTTCAATATCTCAGCTGTCTGCCTCAGTTTTCAGCCCCAAGTTTCTAGGTTTCTGTCTCTCTCTTTCCTGGCTGTCTCCTCCTTGCCACCAGGATTTTTTGTTCTCCCCTGCCCCCGTGTACCAGTGACCTTGAGTAACCCTGGGGCCACTTGATTTTAAGTAAACCCAAGCCTCAGTGCGTTAGCTAGCTTCTCTCTAGTTCACCAGTTCTACTCCTTGTTCTGGCAATTTTCACTCCTTACGCTTTAACTCTTTCACTCTTTCTCACCTTCCCCTTCCCCCAGGTATCCCAAGCACACACATACACACTGTACCATCCAAGTTAGGAGCTTACCTATGTGTATGTGTAGGTGGGGTGTGTGTGTGTATCATTGTGTGCATGATATATGAATTTGTGATCTGTGTATGTGTACTGTGTGTGTGAGTATTGACAATTGATTTTTTTCAATTTTGTCTAATTTTTAGTGTGTATGTGCTTGAATTGGTGATAGGTATGCATGTGCCTAGGCTGGTTTGGATGTGTATGTGCCTGAGATGGTAGTGAGTGAGTGAGTGAGTGAGTGAGTGAGTGAGTGAGTGAGTGAGTGAGTGAGTGAGTGCACACCTAGTTGATTTGTGTGTTTGTATATGTGCAATTGTGTCACATCCTCCTGTCTAACAGCGCAATATTGAGATCCTGAGAGTTGGCCTGACCCCACAGGGCAACGGTTATAAAGACTAAATTCAAAGAGAAATGAGCATAGATGGCACATGAGGCCTGCATTGCATTCAAATGTACAATGAGGTGGTGGATAGATACTGGAAATGCCTAAGATCGTGCATCTCAGATACTTAGGACAGTTTTGAAATGAAAAAGAAATTTGAGTCCCAGACTAACAAGATGCATCTGCCTCCTCCTTTATGTGTAGAAACTTCCAACATACAGATTTAGGGAAAAAAGTGTGTCTGTTAGTGAAATGATGATGTGAAAATGTCTTGAAGCATGGAATCCCATTTCAGAACAAGCCTACATTCCCCAGTTCCTCTCCCCGACTCCTCTGAATCCATCTTTTGTCAGCAGTTCACTCATGCTCATTTGAAATCAGCATTCTACCATTCTAACATATAGGCATGAGCATATGAGCACCAAAAAAGCAAGCATGTGCATGCCAAGGTCTTAGTTATGGGCACTCTGGTCCCATCCAACAATATCTACAGACAGATTCTGAACATACTGCTCTGAGATCCCACTCCTACTTAGACCTGGAAACATAGCAAAATTCCTACCTCTACTGCTACAGACATAGAAGGCAAGTTCAGAGAAGTTGGCTAGGGAGGGAGAGTATTAACATATCTGTTCATAAACAGCTTTCTGTGGGAAATGCCCTGCTGCTTCAGGCAAAATAAAGATGTGGAAACTGGATAGGTTACCAGTTCATTTCTAGAGAATACCACCTGTAATATGTAAAAGAGGTTTTTACAAATGCCAGAAACCCCAGTTTGCTGGCACAGTATTGTCATGTTTGCTAGAAGCATAGTTCTAAGAACAGTAGACTTATAACAGACTAGCTGGAACTGAGGCGTAATGCCCATTTTATGTATGGAAACTATCCATACAAAGAGATGGACGGATGAAAAGAAAGGAAAGTTATGGAGGATTAAGGAAGAGAGCAAGAAGAAAGAAATGAAGCAATGTCTGGAAGCCTTTGGTTTATGTAGCAGTCTCAGCAGTGATGCAGAGGAACCTTTATCTGGGACCCTGTCCAGCTCCCACTGATTATAACAGAAGTTTCAATCCTCTTGAGCACTGTTCTAGCCAAACATGAATTTATGATGCCCTTTGATGTTGGCAACATCAGCAAAAGTGCATGTGTGAAATATCAGTGCATGAAGTAGGCAGGATAAGAAAAATAAGTAGTTCAATTAAAAGCAAAATTGACAGGCAACACTGATATTCAGTAATTTAAAGTGTAAGACTCTGAATGCATCCCAAAGAAAAAAAAAAAAGGATCATTTATACAGGCATTGCATTTTTTTAAAATACATAGTATGATGTACTCAGTGTTTGTGTGTTATTAGTATAATTTTGAGACAGTTACCTGTACAAGAACGCTCATCCCCAACACATCTGAAATCAAGTTTAAGAGACTTGTCTGAATCACACTCCAGTTTTTAACAGGAATTTGTCAACAACCTATTTTAGACACATTTCAAGTTTCCATGAGTTAGGACTCTTAAAAGCAGCTATTAAAAGCAAAATCCCAAGAGAACCTGATAAACATGGAATTTGATAGAATGTCCTCGTCTCAGCTTCTGACACATGGACCCCAATCACCTGCAAAGCAAAATGCAATGTAGAATGACTGGTGGCTTCACTCATTCTCAGCCTTCCCCCATTATCTAATTCCTGCTGAACATGTTTGGTTTTGCAAAAACTACCAATCTGCACTAAAAATGTATTTGGAGGCTTGCAGATCCCTGAAGCCTGGAACAGGTAAATTCTGCTGCTGCTGCTCTGCTAAGAGTCAGTTCTGCATACGAATCCTGTTCCTCCTTGAACAACAAAGAAGTACCCTTCCCTACCCCTGACTTTAGAAATGCCCTAAAATAGTGGTGCTGTCTTCTCTGGAAGCTGCAGTAGTTAATGCTGTTACTACTCAAATTTCCAGACCTATGGGCAGCCCCACAGACCAGAAGTTGTTTTGTTTTAGGGGAGTAGTGTTCAAAGACACTTACAACTAGGCATCAAGCCTAGTGCTGCTGTCCATCCTCACTACAGTCTAGTCCAGGGATCTGCAACTCCCAGCATGCATGCCAAGGCCATTTTGTATGGCACACGACTGCTGGCCCAGGCTCTGGGCAGCTGCTGCCAGCCAGAGCCCCAGGCTGCTCACAGCAGGCAGCCAGGAGGCTGCAAGCAGCCATGGCTGGCAGCAGCTGCCCAGAGCCTAGGTTAACTTCAGCTGGAAGGCTGTAGACAGCTGCACTGGGCTCCTAGTGGTCTGTCCCTGGCACACCAAGTCCAGGTGTGGGTCAATGTTGGAGTTTTTGGCACTCCGGTCAAAAACATTGCTGATGACAAGGATTGTATAGACCAGTTAATCTCACCTCTATCCTCAGGAAAACCTTTGAAAAAAAAAAAGTTAAGAACCACATTTATGGGAGTCCAGTGGGAAAAAACAATGCTGAAGGGTAACCAGGACAGATTCATAGCAGGTAGATCCTGCCTTACTAACCTTGTTTCTTTTTATGACCAGGTCACAAAATGCTTAGATGCAGGAATGGAGGTAGATGTCATCTACTTGGATTTTAAGATGGCCTTCACTATAGTATCTCATCCTATTCTCACAGATACACTGAGAGCTGTGACATAGGTGATTACACGGCCAGGTGGGTGGCAAATTGGCTTAGGGTCGCACCCAGAGAGTGGTGATGGATGGGTTGGTATCAACCTGGAAAGATGTGGGCAGTGGGGTCCCACAAGGCTCGGCCCTTGGGACCTTTGCTGTCACTGATGAAAACATTGAACTTGGATGAGGGCGTGGAAAGCACCCTGTCTAAATTCACAACTGATATCAAATTATGGGGTAAAGTTGACACACCGGAGGGTAGGGAATGAATCCAGGTGGATCTGGATAGGTTGGAAAAGTGGGAAGAACAGAATAGGATGCATTTCAACAAAAACAAGTGCAAAGTGCTGCACCCAGAGAGAAGGAATCACTTACAGGCTGGGGGAGGACCTCCTCAGCAACATGGCAGTGGAAAGGGATCTTGGAGTCGTTGTTGACACCAAGATTAACATGAGTTGTCAATGTGGTAAAGCAATCCGTAAAGCTAACCACACTTTATTATGCATTAGCAGGTGCATGACAAAAAGGTCCAGAGAGGTGATACTTACCCTCTATGGCACTGGTCAGGCCACCATTGGAGTATTGTGTCCAGTTTTGGGTGCTATACTTAAAGAGGGATGTGGACAAACTCGAGAGGGTTCAGAGGGCCACATGGTTAGAGGCCTGCAGGCAAAGCCTTATAAGGATAGATTGAGGGCCCTGGATCTCTTCAGTCTCTGCAAGAGAAGGCTGAGAGGTGATCTTGGGGCTGCCTACAAATTCATCAGAGGGGGCAGCAAGGAATAGGAGACGCTCTGTTTACCAGGGCACCTCTTAGAGTGACTAGAAAAAATGACCACAAAACTGACGGAGAGCAGATTTAGGCTAGACATCAGGAAGAACTTCTTTATGGTAAGGGTTGCCAGAACCTGGAACAGTCTTCCAAGGAAGATGGTGCTCTCCCCCACCTTGGGGGTGTTTAAGAGGAAGTTAGACATGAACTTGGCAGGGGTCATTTGACCCCAGTGGTCTTTCCTGCCCAGGGCAGGGGGGTTGGACTCGATCTTCTAAGGTCCCTCTGACCCAAACATCTATGAATCTATAATGTACATGTCTTTGCTGCTGCATCTTGTAAAGGGTATTTATTTGTATACTCATACCATAACTTTTAGTCATCTGCAGTAGGTTTCTTTGCCAATAGCAAAGATCAAAGAAGTTCAGCTTCCCTACATATGCAGCTGTGAGAATAACAGATTAACTAGGAAACAGATATTTGACTGAAGACAATGTGAGAATACTAAGCAAAACAAATGAATCCATGCGGATGTGATACACTGACTTGTCAAAGTGGAAAAAGGTAAGTAGGAAGAGAATACAGTAGAATTTAATTTCCACCCATTCATTTAATTAGAACAGATCAATCTAATAAAAGCTTTTCATTTATTCAGTTAATAAATCCATGTCTATGTTCTCTTGGACAACTGAAAAAGTCAGCTGTCTTTGCCACTGACAAAGATAATACTTCCTCTCTCAAGTACTGAATGTTTGTTACCAGAGCCAGACTTAGGGAACCTGTATTTTGATGCTCCCATCTCCCATGCCTCCACCTCCCAAAGTCAGCAGTGCTGTTGCAGGCAGAGGCAGATGGTCAGGGGCACAGAGTGCAGTCTGGCAGGGAGGTGAAGCCGCATGCTGCTGCCACCCACACTGCTCAACCCAGTTGCTCTTGAGCAGCAGCTGTAGGTAGGGGAGAGCAAGGCACTGCTCCTCATATCTAGGGCAGGGGGAGAACACTGCTGTGACCATGAGCTGCTCACAAGTGTGTGCATGTACCTGTGGCACCCTCCTAACCATGACACACTGGGCAGTCACCCACATCGACCACCCCTAAGACTTGCTCTGTTTGTAACTGTACTACTAAAAGACAAAAAGAAAGCTGACCATTTGTCTGCATAATCTAGAATGAAGCTATTAAGTGCTTCTTGCAGAGCATTGCTTTTCCAAAAGTTTTCTTTAGGTAAGAAAAGTTCTTGTCCATATTATGGTATGGAATTTTACACATAAGCACTGTTGCCCTGTGGGGTCAGGCCAACTCTCAGGATCTCGTTGTTAGACAGGAGGGTGTGACACAATTGCACATATACAAACACACAAATCAATTAGGTGCATACACACACACACACAAAACTAGCTCAGGCACATGCACATACACATCCACACCAACTTAGGAACATGCATACCTATCACCAATTCAAGCACATACACTATACAACCCAAAAGTTAGACACAGATCACTAATTCGTATATCATGCACACAATGCCATACACACACACACAACCCATCTACACATACACACAGGTAAGTTCCTAACTTGGATAGTACAGTGTGTATGTGTGTGCTTGGGGTACCTGGGATATTTGGGGGAAGAAGAGAGAGAGAGAGAGCAAGCGAGCGAGCATAGGGAGCAAAAGTTGCCAGAACTGGGATTAGAACCGGTGGACTACAGAGAAGCTGGCTAAGGAACTGAGGCTTGGATTTACTTAAGGAAGACTGGGGCTGGAAACTGAGGCAGACACCTGAGATATTGGGGGCAGGGAGGGATGCAGATAAGTGGTGGCAAGGAGGAGACAGCCAGGAAAGAAACTGAGGCAGAAACCTGGTTGTTCAGGGGAAAAGGAAAAGGCAGTGGCGATAAGACAGAGGCAAAGAAACAGGGGGTTTGGAGGCAGAGAGGAGCTCAGGACAGGTGTTGGAGGTGGCAGTGAGCCAGAAGCAGGAGAGGGAGAAATGAGACAGAAGTTAGAGGGGTGAGGAGCAGAGATTGGAGCAGGGCCAAACCATAGTAAAGCAAAACCCAACTTAGGAGTCCAAATAAGTTTTATTACACAGACAACACACTACGCAGCCTCATTAAGTTATTGGTTCACACACACAAGCACTCACAATGGCAGCAGGAGAAAGACTCAGTGGAAGGGCTGGAGTAGGGAAGAGAAGCAGAGTCCAAGTCCTTTGTTGAAGAGGGTGTGGGGGGTGATAGCTACCTATCCAGTCTGGAAAGGGGTCTTTGTCCAGTAGGTGTTGTCCAGAGGGGGGGGTCGCCAGCAGGGCTTCTGGGTGGACAGGTAGTGTGGCAAGGTGCTGGTCCAGATGGAGAGGGCGTCCCAAGGAGTCAGTCTTCACTACCCCTTTTATGGGGCAGACTACCTCTGATCTCCTATGGGGTGGGCCTGTCCAGGCAAGTTCAGTCCTATTCCAGAAGGCTCCAGGTGTTCTTACTGAGCATGCACAGCTTGTCACAATGGTGGGTTGCCTCATCTTTTGTTTCTTGAATGCCGAGGGTGATTCCAAGGGCTGCGTCCAGGTATTGGTATTGATGGTTTGGTCATTCAGAGGGAGCTATTTGTAGACCTACTGTCATTGTCTCTCAAGCACCCTTATTCATCCCCATTCATTCAAGAACCAAGTTACATAGGAGAGGTAGGTGTGAGTCATGGGTTATACAACCGGGCCTGGGGACAAGATGGAGACTTGACAAACAAAATGGAAACTTGACATGACTTATGCTAACTTATACATATAGGCCTAAAACAGTAATCACACAATATAAAAGCAGTAAAAAAAATAAATCAATACAAAACATAATAATTATCACTTATAAAACAGTGGATATCTTTATCAAAATAGCAGGGCACTTATTTGCAAGGAGGGGAGAGAAAAATAAAACTTACTACCTAAAATAAAATGTTAAAGCTTATCCTACATCTTAGCTTACTTATACTTGTCTATAGGGAATAGAGAGGGAGAGAAAAAGTCAGAAATGGTTGGGGAAGGGGAGGGAATGCATTTTAAAATAAATTAAAAAAAAGAAAAACTGGGTGTTTTGCTACAGCACCACTAACTTTAGTTCACTGGAAGCACCAACTGGAGATATAGTGCAATCCTACTGCACTCTGCTTAAGTCCCTGAACCATTGGCAATGTGTTGGAAGAAGCATGGGGGAGCACATGCCCCCCTCTAGATTTCTATGCTGACAGTGGGCTGCAGGTCACAGGGCTGCAGCCTGGCCTGAGTCAGAGCCCAGCAGCAAGGGGGGTGGCAGGAGTGATACAATTTCCGTGCCAATGGTGGGGTGTGGGGTTGCAGCCTGGCCAAATCCAACACCTAGCAGAAGAGGCAGCACAGAGTTCTGCTCCCACATTGCAGCAGCAGTGTGAAGTTGTGCTCCCCACCCCATATCCCATCAGCACTTTGCCAAAAACCCCATCGCCTATGCCAAAAATGCATGTAACATACCTCCTTTTTTAATATGCCATAATCTTAGCTTTAAACGTTAACAAAAAAAGCAGGGAGTAGGAGGGCCCTTGCACCTTTTGTTTTAACTGGTTTTCAGGGACTCAAGCAGGGTGGGAAAGGATCACACACAGGTGACAAATCCACTTCAAGCACTGAACAAGACGAGTAGGATCTGGCCTTGAGAACTGCTGTACTCACTGTTCTCTTAAGACTTCTGTAAATATAGAAACAATGAGAGTAAATCTGTAAATACAATATACAGTGCTACCATGAAAACATTACAACATACACATGAATACATTAAAAATAATATAAATGAATTCAAATGCTCTCTTTTATCCAAAATACCTTAATGCCCTTGCTATTGATATGGCTGTAAAACCCATCTCACATGTAAAGTATTAATGCTAAGGGTGCACCAACAGAGATTTTTTTGGGTTGATACTGATGGCAGATTTTTAACGAGCCATATGGGCCAATCCTGATCCGATTACAGCCCAGCAGCTCGGAGAGCAGGATGGAGAGCTGATAAGTCTGTTGTGGGGGAAGGGGCAAAAGGTGAGGAAAGGGCATGGTGGGGTGCAAATTGAGGCCCCTGTGGTGAGGGAGAGAGTGGAGCTGGGGCAGGTGCAGGCACTGCATAACTGTGGCGAGGTGGGGCATGGGATGGAGTCGCAGCTAACCTGGGGGTGGTTCGTGCTGCTGGCACACCCTGGGAGAGCACGGAGGGACATGTGCCCCGCCAGATCTATGCACAGGGTGAGGGTGAGGGCAAAGACAAGGGCAGGCTGCTCCTGTGAGCTGGGGCTGGGAGTGGCACCAGGCTCCTCTTCCTGGTGGGGGGGGTTGGACCGGGGCTGCACTGGAAGCAATGGCAACACGTAGTGGATGCATGTGCACCTGAGAGCGCTGGTGCACCCCGAGTGGCCATGCTCGCTGCTTAGGTGATGGGCAGGGGGGGCAAGCGAGAGCACCAGTGCCTCCCCAGTAAGCACTCAGCCATTGCAAGATCACCCAGGGGGACCACCCCCCAGGTCAGCCGATTCAGCTGCAAAGGACCCTACCCCCCCTCCCCAGTCAGCTGAATCAGCCGTGGGAGACCCCCCCAGTCGGTGGGACTGATTGCAGGGGGGACATGTACCCTCCCTTAATTAAGGCGGCACCAGTCATCCATGGCTGGGAGGGGGGGCTACAGCAAATTTCGGAGTAGCTGCAGCCCCCACCCATAGACCCTTTCCCAGTGCCACTGCTGCCTGCACTGAGTGCAGCCCTGGCCCAGGCCCCCTGCCAGGAAGAGCCGGGTGATGCCCCTGGTTCCAGCCCACAGAGGCAACCTGCCCTCACCCTGCACAAAGATCCAGGGGTCCCACCCCCCCCATACACTCCTGGGGTGTGCACAGCTGCAGGAGCTGCGCCCCCCGTGCCCCCCCGGATGAGCCGTGGCTCTGTTCCATGCCCCGTCCCAGCTGTGTAGCACCTGCCCCAGCCCCACTCCCTCACCACAGGGGGCTTGATCTGCCCCTCCACACCCCTTCCCTTCCCACCCCCCAACAGACTTACCTTCCAGATGCTGCTCTCCACGCTACTGGGCTACACTCCTGGCCACCTGCGTGCTGTGCTGCAGCTGTACCCATGCATGGGGCATTTATCAGAAACTTTATCAGCCAAAGAAAGCCAATTGCCAATAATGTCAATTTTCTTTCTATCGGTGCCAGTCTGATATGGGACCGATGTATCGGTGCACCTCTAATTAATACCTATTTTGTTTTCCAAGCTGGCAGAAATGGAAGGAATAAATAAGCACCAAAAAGTGAAAAATGAATTCAACTGACTAAGGGAAAAAAAAAAAATTCAGCAGGGCATCTCTACACAGGGAAAATAAAATTAATAATATCCCTCTTACTAAATATATCTTTCTGGAATAATTAATGTACTTCCAAAGAGGATTTTTTTTCTGGAAAAAGATTGCTTTACTTCTGGAACCCAGTGGGAACCTATTTTAGAATTCCAGTGAATTTTCCTGCACAGACAAACCCATAATCTATGGTATTATCAGTAACATTTGCAAGGAAACCTTTATTTACATTGTCCATCCAGAGACTGCTCTGATTTCATATAATTTATCTTTTTCATCTCAGCATTATTATACACAAAAGTATGTTACACACAGCATGCAACTGAATATACATCAAGACAGAGTTGGAATTAAAATAGTTATGAGCAAAATAGGCTGCATATTTGAGATAGAAGATTATATTGGAAGTCAAGGCTACTGATGCTTAAGACAGGCAATACACCCGAGGTAAATAAACTGTTTGGATGAATCATTACTAAGGATCAGATTTTTAAAACTATGTAGGTATTTAAATATCTTAAAAATCTGCACCAAAAAGACCTGGAAATTAGAACAGACTCTATTGCAATAACACTGGAGGAAGGTACTGCATTTAAGTGCTGTTGATTTATCAGACAACATGGCACTTCAGCTTTAGAGCTATACTTAATAAAACATTTGACAAAAAATGTGTTTTATGCCTTGCTTAACCTATACTTCAAAGCAGCAATTAGACCAAGTGAGATCTTTTCCATTAACTGGCATAACAGAACACACAGGCAGATTCTGCCATCGGTCATCAAGGATGTAAAAGTGTAACCGACCGATGGCTGAATCTAGCCCAGTCTGAGATAAGTGTCATCTGTCTGCAGTGGGGAAAAACACTCCACTGTGGCTTCTGTAGAGTCGTTCATCCACATACCCTGTATACTGGCATCATCAGCAAACAGCATGATTCAGAATAGCAGCAGGAGAAATCTTCCAGTGCTTGTAGACATGTCAGGAGGCTGCTCCAATATGCTGTAACTGCACGACGTCAGAGCAGACTCAATTAATCGAGTGTGCTGGAACGTGTTAATTAGAGCACTCCAGTCAGCCTCCACATTTCGTGCATCAGCACCCCCACACCTCAAAATGGTAGCAGGGGCACTTTAACTAAAGCTCGTTCAATGAGCTTTAGTTAAAGTGCCCCCTCCTCTCACAGCCACTCTAATTAAAAGTGCCTCCCCCAACCAACCATTCATCACCCCTACAGCACATGTAAAAAACACCATTTGTGATTTTCAAAATGAAATCATTTAACACACCTTGGAAAATTCCATTTCATAAATTTTTCAAAGTTACTTTTTCTTTATGTTTAGAGGGAGCCCAGTGCAGACAAAAAAGATATTTTTATTCTATAAGACAAAGTCTAAGATCAATTGTCAATGTTCAAATCTTGTGAACTGCTAATTTCCACTAGGATTCTGTCATCTGTATATCTAGGTCTTCGTTCTACCTTGATCTTAAATATTTTGTATCAGGTCTGTTATAGAGTGACAGTACAGAAGATAATTTGATTTCAAGGCAAAAAAAAAATATATCTGGAATATTTGCTATCCCAAAAAGCCTTAGTAAACAGTAATGCCAAACTGATTTTCTAATACTTAATACAAACACATATATTAACATTCAACTGTTTTAGAAGGTCAAGTTTATCATAACTGATAAAAGGATTTAATATTATTTCCTACTAAAAGTTATTCTACATGTACAACCCTTATTCATCCATTTTCTCAATATCACACCTCAAATAGGGATTTCCCTAAATAAAGGCCTTACAGTGTAATGAAGGATGAAACTTCAGTAAGTTTGCCAATTTTTCCTCAAGCTTGTTGAGCTTCAAACATTGTAGGGATTAGAGAATTAAAAAATTAAGTATACTACCAGTAGATACATGTTGGAGACTTGATACATTGCAGGTAATGCTAGGTCACACGCTTTAGTGATTTCCTATTATCAATTATTTTTAGAAAGGCATTATAACTAGAGTTAACAAGGTTTTCAACATAGCACTGCATGTTGAAATATATGTGTTCTTGGGTATATACCTAAAGAATTGAAGCTGCATCCTTCCCAGACTGCATTCTTACAGTAGGCCTTATTGTCAACATGCAGGAAAAGTGGGAATTGGAAAAGTAGGATCTTTCCAAAGCTTGAAATCTTGTACAATGAGATTGAACAGCTAGCAGAGTTGCGTTTAGTGGGCTGAACTGTTTTGAAAAGTTTGGTACAGTTTGAAAAGAGTTCTTAGAATATTTTGGTAACTAGATTATTATTCCTGGCACATATCCCTCCCTCTTCCCTCTTTTTTTTTTTAATTTACCCCTTTATTACTCATTGTTTGGGACAGACATGCATAGTTCAGGCTGACGTATATATGTATTTCAACTATATATGATTTTTGGGTTTCATTTAAAAATAAAAATAATTCTTAAATAAAGTTACCATTTGAACTAAGTTCTAGTAAATCAGGCTTCTTATTGCAGCTCTTAGACATAATTTGTCCCTACTTGTTGTTTCCAGGAATCCACAAACCAATCTACTCCCCAGAAGCTTAAAAAGGTGTCCTCTTTCTTCCTCCTCCTTTCATCCACTCATTAGCACATCCCAGCTGGTGAGCTTTCCCTCCAGGATGAACAGCTGACAGCTGAGGAAACTTCTCTGCTGTTGGACAACTTTCTGTATACTAGCTTTTAATACTCTTTCCTAGCTGCAAATGTACACCCCATCACAAACTCTATTCTAAAATAATTAAAATTAACCTCCTCAAGTGTCCTGTCCCCCCCTCCCCCCAAAAAAATATAATTAGGATAAAAATCAATGTGCATTAATAAAGGGGAAAGTAACTCAGTGTCATAATTTGCTATTCATGGAAGACAAAGAGAAAATATTTGAGGCCTGTACCAACAAAACACACCCCTCTGGGAATGCTGGTCATGTAATGTGTGTTTGGTCTCAAAAGGAGCTTGTGATCTTCAAGCAGTGGCACAAGGACCTTTAAAAGGCAACTCTACACAGTGTAGAAAATGCAGTGATATCTCACTGTTCAAAGAAAAAAACTGTTAAAGCAGCAGTCATTGTGCCTCTTCAGACTGCTGATATTAAAGTAGAATCAGGAAATTGTGAAGACAATTAATACAGGGATCATTAAGAATCTCAAAATCTGACTGCAGGTAGCATGCTACAAAACTTGCTTCAAATAGTTCACATACCAACTGTGCTCTGTGATCGATCAATCAGCACTAAATTAAAATTACTTTCATATTGGTTGAGTCAGAAAATATAGCAATTATTTATGAAGAATAACAAAGAAATCTTTCATTAACTCCTGTTTACCAGGTGATTTATCTTCTGTGTTGCTCTTGTCTACCTCCATGTCTTTTATGCTAATTGGCAAAACTGGAAAGCAGTAAGTAAAAGTATTAATAGGCCTCGTCCTGCGCAAATTGAAAAGTCAACAGAAAATCGCTGTTGGTCCCAGTGAAAGTAGGAGTCAGGCCCAAAAAGCAGCTCATCATCATCCTTCTAAGGTAGGGGTGTCAAATACATCTAGCCCCACAGGCCAGATTAGTAGCATGGGACCAGTCTGTGGGCTGGACTGAGTCCACAGACCAGCCCTTGGTGCCAGATCCAGCACGTATTACAGAGTCAGTCCCATGTGCAGTGTGCCCCCCAAACTTACTGTTCCAGGACTGCACTGCACGTAACACCTGCTCCAGTGTGCCTCTGCTCAGTGATGGATCCAGCACATATCCCAGCATGACCAGAGCAGGCTCTACCTACAACACAGAGCCAGAGCAGCTAGTGGGCACAGTGTATGGTGCTATCCCAAAATGGCTGCTCCAGAACTACACTGCACATGGCACCCGCTCTGGCCACTCCATGCTACACAGTCCAGGATTGCGTTGCATGCAGTGTCTATGGCAGTCACTCTAGGACCATGCACTGCATCCAGCATGGAGTGGATATGTGCTGGAGTCTGTATCTTTGACACCCCTGGTCTAAGGGGTTATCATTTTTCCATTTTGCATTGTGTGGGTATGCTTACATATTTTCCTCACATACAAACACAGCCTAGAATAAGATATGTACCATGTTTTTGAAAGGTAGAATGAAGAAAAAAGATCTTTCCTCATAGTAACTCAGTAGCTGCAGTATACAGAGAACGTTGTGCAGGCTTCACTTTTGCCTAGTAAGTAGCAGAAACTGCTCTTATCGTGTTTTTTCACTCCAATTTCTGGCAGGATTTTTCTTCTTAAATAAAAAGGTGCATGTTGTATGCGAGAGAAATAAAGCATTGATTTTGGTGAAAAAGGCACACAGGCATATAAAAAGAGATTTTTACCTGTAGGAGAGAGACACTTGAGGGGGTCATGATATGAGTTTACAAAATTATAAAATAGTGAAAAGAAAGCAAATGGGGATATATTATTTGCTGTCTCTCTCAATACAAGAAATAGGGGGTTCACAAAATGAAACTAGTAGGAAGTAACAAAACTAACAAAAGCCAACTAACTAATAAAATGAGCCTTCAATACTATGCTGCGGCTAGTAAAGTGAGCAAAACACTGGCTTGCATCCACAGATGCTTCTCAAGCAAATCCCAGGATGTCATTCTCCCCTTGTACTTGGCCTTGGTGAGGCCGCAGCTGCAGTACTGCATCCAGTTTTGGGCTCCACAATTCAAAAAGGATGCGGAGAAGCTTGAGAGAGTCCAGAGAAGAGCCACGCGCATGATCAGAGGTCAGGAAAACAGACCTTATGATGACAGCTGAGAGCTATGGGGCTCTTTAGCCTGGAAAAGCGCAGGCTCAGGGGTGATCTGATGGGCACCTACAAGTTTATCAGGGGTGACCACCAGTATCTGGGGGAACGTTTGTTCACCAGAGCACCCCAAGGGATGACAAGGTCAAACAGCTATAAACTACTGCAAGACCATTTCAAGCTGGACATAAGGAAGAATTTCTTTACTGCCCGAGCCCCCAAGGTCTGGAACTGCCTGCCATCAGAGGCGGTTCAAGCACCTACATTGAACACCTTCAACAGAAAATTGGATGCTTAACTTGCTGGGATCCTATGACCCCAGCTGACTTCCTGCCCCTCGGGCAGGGGGCTGGACTCGACGATCTTCTGATGTCTCTTCCAGCCCTAATGTCTATGAAACCTATGAAAATTAACAAAAGCTAATTAATAAAAACTAACTAAATCACAAGTGTGGAACTCATTGCCATCCCATGTTGTGGAAGCTGACAGTTTAGCTAGATTCAAAAGGGGATCAGACAAATTCTTGGAGGAAAGGAGCATCAGTAGCTATTGATACAGCCTCTGAATCAGAACTTCCTAAACCTTAAATGCTGGAGGCTGCAAGTAAGAAAGGAACAGTGGGGAAAACACCCTGGTCATACACAGTTCACTCTCCCTTTCAGCATCCACTCTCTGCCACTGTGAGACAGGATGATGGGCAAGATGGACCTATGGGCTGACCCAGTAAATGGCAGTTCTTATGTTCTGTATATATTATCCACAAAGCTGGTCGCTTATGCCTCATGATTGACATAAACTTGGATAGCTGTATACTGTCATATAGCAGAAAATCCCCCTTGCGGCTCTATGCTAATTTGTACCAGCATTAATAATTTGGCATGGGATTTTTACTTCCAACACTGACACAAGCTAGGAGCATCTCTCCAGGAAAAGAGCCAGTTTGCATCTCAGAGACTGCACACGCACACTAATAACAGAAAAGTTATTAAAGAGCTGTTCTCGGTTACTTCCCCTCATGTCCATATGAATAGCCTCTCTTTGGTGGCAGGGTAATTGCTTGTGAAATTTGTTACTGGGAGCTGTAAGTTTATGCAAATCTCTAATTGCTTTTATAAAGAAGGTATTTATCCAATATAAAATGATAGCTGAGTTATGCGAGGCTTTTGTGCATCCACTAATTCTTTGGCCAAACTCCACTTGCCTCAATCACAAAATGTGGCTCCGCTTAAGTTGAAAAGTATCTTATGAAAGTCTCATTCAATGAAAGGGCAACAGGAGTTGTACGTGTGCGTCCTTGGACAGAACTTGCTCCAAGGCTGCAATTAGCAGGAGCATGGATAACGAGGATTTCATCTTTTAGAACCACCCTCCTCCTGGGCACCTCCTCAATCACAACAGGATTCAATATGGGATGTGGCTTAATCAGCATCCCGTAGTACTGGACAGTTTTGATGCAAACCCCCCTTCTCTGAATGTAACAGCAGCTGCTTGCGCACAAGCCAGCCGGGGAGTTCAAGTGCAGCCTAAAAAGTTGACTGCGAGATACAAAGCATTTTGCAGACAGTTACTCCTCCTAGCTGCTCCAAGTACTTCTTTCTAGGAGCTTTCTGTTTCTTTTCAGCCTTTCCTTGTATTCTGATTTTTTCCACCGATTAATCACCCCCTTCATCCCCCCCGCATCTTCTCTAGCGTCTGGGCAATGGTAACAGCGGCGAGTTACTTTATCCTACGGGACGACAGAGACTGGACCTGTTACTTCGCTCATCTCCTTCTGCATTTGCGGCTTTAAAAAAGCCCACCAGGCTCCTCCGGCACCAGAGAGCTGCTCCCGTGGAGGGGGGGTTTCATGCCAGCCTCCCGTGGCACCTAGTGGGAAACGGACCGAGACTCCCACGGCGATGACGGCGCTCCAAGGGAAGGAGACACAGAGACAGGCAGACCGAGGGAGAGAGACCCCGGCGTGAGCCGCTCCGGACAGGGGACAAGCACCCGCATCGCCTCCCCTCGGGGCGACTCCCGCGCCGCGACGGACGAGCCGAGCCGAGCCGAGCCCGGGGCAGCGGCGGGGCCATGGCGGGGGAGGCGGGCGCGGCGCTGAACGCGTCGGGCGCGGCGCGGGCGCTGCAGCTGCCCGGCGGGGCGGCGCTGGCCGCGCTCATGGGGCTGCTGGCGCTGGGCACCGTGCTGGGCAACGCCCTGGTCATCCTGGCCTTCGCGGCCGAGCGCGGGCTCCGCACGCGGGGAAACTTCTTCTTCCTCAACCTGGCGCTCGCCGACCTGCTGGTGGGTAAGTGCGGGGCCGGCGGCGCGGCGCGGCGGGGCGGGGAGGGCAGGGCAGGGCAGGGCGCGGGGGTCACGGCGGCTCTGTGTCCGCAGGCGGCTTCTGCATCCCCCTCTACATCCCCTACGTGCTGACGGGCCGCTGGCGGCTGGGCCGGGGCTGGTGCAAGCTGTGGCTGGTGGTGGACTACCTGGTGTGCACCGCCTCCGTCTTCAACATCGTGCTCATCAGCTTCGACCGCTTCGTCTCGGTCACCAGAGCGGTAAGAGCGGCGCGGGCCGGCAGGGCACCTCCCCGGGGTTCTCTTGGAAACCTCCAGCTGCGGCCGGGCCCGGGGCAGAAGTTCTTCCCAACCTCCCACCGCATCGCCCCACGCTTCCTTCGGGCTGCTTTCTGCCCCCGGCCCCCCGTGCCTGGGCGAGGGCCGGCGCTGAAGCAGCCCCGAGACTGCGAGGGAGAGGAACAGCTCCCGGCCGTGCCCGGAGATGCAGCACCGCGCGCCAGCAGTGCTTAGGGGTTAAGCTGGAGAAGGCTGATGCCTAGTGGGGAGTGGGAAGGAGAAAGTCAGCTCAAGGGGAATTCAGCTCTAAAAGCAAAAGGGAAATGATGTTTTTGCAATTATCCCACATCCACCACTACAGGGAAACCAGTTGAGCAGAAGCAGCACCTGTCAGTGGTACAATGAAGGTGTAGTAGTATGATCACTCTCTCGTTAGAGTAACTGACTGTACTTACTGTAAGGAGTAATTTGGCATGCCAGCCTGTCCCAAAGAGCTCAAGTGTTTCCGCTCTTGCCAGCCACTTGTTTAGCTCAGATAATTTAATGAAGCGATGTGCTTAAGGAAGAAATTGATTGATCCTGGCATCCTCCCTGTTGTATTTGGGGGGTGGGGGGGTGCACAAAAGCATTAAACATTTCCTACAAGGTCTCTCTCAGTTTGTGAGACAATCAGTACAGTACGGTACCTGTCCAAGACTGACAAAAATACTAAGTATAAGGTCACAAGAGTCCTTTGAAGCAGGAAAATACCATCTCCCTTTTCCAGCTCCAGAAATAAGTGCTGCTCAAGACACACAGGCAGACATCAAAAAAGGATTAGAACAGAGGACTGCCCCAGTTCCACTTTTCAGACTATTTTTCTGGTTCAAACCATCTCAGTACACCAAAATTCATTGCCAGGGTTTTAAAGATGAATAATCCCATACATTTTCCTACAGTTACGAGTTCTTTTATTCTTTCATATTACTTTTCTTCCCGAGTCTGTTCTTCATAGCAACAGCACTTCACACATCATTATAGTGCTTCTCACTCATTACCAGGGGTCCTAATTTTCTGTACACCATGGAAAAAACTCACAACAGCACACCTCCCCCTTGCTGCTGACTGGCCAAGAGGCAAAAACTGCAGCAAAAATCAAGAGCAGAATTGGTGTTGTTTGCTGTGGGATACCACTGCGCTTCAGTTGTAGGAAAATATGGTTTCTGCATTTTTCCACAAATTTGTTGGGTTTTTGTTTTGTTTTCTTAAATGGAGACTTCTCAGTCCTTCACCCCCACAGAAAACTAGGATCCGTGCTCATTACAAGTCATGCTATGAGACCATAATAGTTCCTTGGAAAATGACTGCCTCCTTTTAAAGTATTGAAGGAATCTTCAATTGTTTAGATGTCACACACCAAATTAGTATTTCTGGGAAGATAGATATTAAACAAATATTTGTCTAAGAAGGGGGGAAAATATGAATGCTCTGCTGTTTAATTTTGTCTATTCGAGTATTTAATGATGTTTTACCCCTAGGCACTGAGTGCTAAGTACAGTTTAAAAACAAAAATGAAACGGTGTTCCAAAAGGCAAACTGAAAAGATATAAATAAATCATTATCAGACTGTAGCTACCAACAGTTACAGATGCTCACAAGCATTTTTTTTTTTTTAATACTACAAGTTAATTCTTCCCACCAAAACATTTCTAAAAATCAATTGCATCAATATTCCATTAGTGTTACAACAATCCCCTACTAGCTTGCAAAAAGAAGAGGGCCAGATACAATTCTGAAAAGAGGGTAGTCTTGTAGTAGCAAAAAGCTTGAAACCTTCCCTGTAGGAGAGACTGACCTCAGAGTACCAAGATCAGACTTTAGAACATTAGGAGTTTGACTCAGACATCAAATGCCATTAATGAAGTGGTATTAGCTTTGGACATTTCAGGCTTTAAAAAAAAAGCTTGTTAACAAGCTTGCACCCAAAACATGAGAAATTCTGATAAGTCTGAACTCTTCAGCTACAGTTCATTTCTTGAAAATTAGGCACACTGCTATATTTACATAGTGTGCGTACACTCAAAAATGTATACATGTATATTAGTAGTATGCCTAATTTTCAAGAAATGAACCATAGCTGAAGAGTTCAGATGTATTATTATTATTGTATTGCAGAAGCTTCTAGAAACATCAAGCAAGATCAGGACTCCTTGATGCTAGAAACTGTAGACACAGGTAGAGGGTTGAGCCCCTGATTCATTATGCTATTAAAAACTGTATTGTTTAATGGGTTCAGCAAAAAAAATGAAAGTTAGGGGACCTCAATTCTGTGACTTTGTTCTTAAAGGATTTGATCTGTGATAATTATCTTATGCAAGTTATTTCACCTTCCAGTGCCTTCGTTCCATGAATGTAGAAACTAGGGAAAAAAGGGGGAGGGGTTGCGCTCTATGTCAATGAGCAATATACATCGACCCTCATCAAGACGGAATCCAAGGATGAGGAAGTAGAAGGATTGTGGGTTAGGCTACATGGGGGGCAAGGAGAAAGGGATTTGGTGGTAGGGGTCTGCTATAGGCCCCCACATCAAGGGGAAGAAATAGATTTGGGGCTCTTGAGGCAGCTCTCGGAGACCATAAGAGCTAAGGAGGCGGTAATCATGGGGGACCTGAACTACCCAGACATCTGCTGGGAGAGACAGACGGCAAAGTCCCACCGCTCACACAGGTTTCTAACCTGTGTACAGGACCTCCACCTGACACAGGAGGTACACGGTCCCACTAGGGGGAATGCCATACTGGATCTGGTATTGGCAACGGGGGATGACATGGTAGGGGACCTACAGATCGGTAGCTATCTGGGGGACAGCGATCACCTAATAATTGAATTCACCATAAGACGTCGAGTGGGTAAGGTAACTAGTAGGGTGAAAGTGCTAGACTTTAGGAAAGCTGATTTCAATGAACTCAGGCGATTAGTCAAGGACGCACTGCAGAGTAGGAGTTTTGAAGTGATGGGAGCCCAAGAAGGGTGGCTGTGCCTTAAGGAAACAATTCTTCAGTCACAAAGCAAGACGATCCCCATACGAGGTAAAAAAGGGAAAGGGGCCAGGAGGCTTCCCTGGCTGATCACGGAAATCCAGGGCAGCCTAAGGGCCAAAAGGGGAGCACATAAAAAGTGGAAACAGGGAGAGATCACCAAAGACGAATATACCTCCTCTGCTCGTGCTTGTAGGGAGGCAGTTAGACGGGCCAAAGCTACCATGGAGCTAAGGATGGCATCCCAAGCAAAGGACAACAAGAAATTGGTTTTTTTTTAGATATATAGGGAGTAAAAGGAAGGCCCAGGGAGGAATAGGACCCCTGCTAAATGGGCAGAAACAATTGGTGACAGACAGGGGGGACAAGGCTGAACTCCTCAATGAGTTCTTTGCCTAAGTGTTCCTAAGCGAGGGGCATGACAAGTCTCTCACTGGGGTTGTAGAGAGGCAGCAGCAAGGCGCCAGACTTCCACACGTAGATCCTGAGATGGTGCAGAGTCACTTGGAAGAACTGGATGCCTTTAAGTCGGCAGGCCCGGATGAGCGCCATCCGAGGGTGCTGAAGGCACTGGCCGACATCATTGCAGAGCCACTGGTGGGAATATTTGAACGCTCATGGCGCACGGGCCAAGTCCCACACGACTGGAAAAGGGCCAATGTGGTCCCCATTTTCAAGAAAGGGAGGAAAGAGGACCCGGGCAACTATAGGCCAGTCAGTCTCACCTCCATCCTTGGCAAAGTCTTTGAAAAAATTATCAAGGCTCACATTTGCGAGAGCCCGGCAGGACAAATTATGCTGAGGGGAAACCAGCACGGGTTCGTAGCAGGCAGATCATGCCTGACTAATCTAGTCTCTTTTTATGACCAGGTTATGAAATGCCTGGACACAGGAGGAGGGGTGGATGTCGTATACTTAGACTTCAGGAAGACCTTTGATACGGTATCCCACCCCATACTGGTGAACAAGTTAAGAGGCTGCGACTTGGATGACTACACAGTCCAGCGGGTGGTGAATTGACTGGAGGGTCGCACCCAGAGAGTCGTGGTAGATGGGTCAGTCTCGACCTGGAAGGGTGTGGACAGTGGGGTCCCGCAGGGCTTGGTCCTTGGACCGATACTCTTTAATGTCTTCATCAGCAACTTGGACAAGGGAGTGAAACATACTCTGTCCAAGTTTGTGGATGACACAAAGCTATGGGGAGAAGTGGACATGCCGGAGGGCAGGGAACAGCTGCAAGCAGACCTGGACAGGTTAGATAAGTGGGCAGAAAACAACAGAATGCAGTTCAACAAGGAGAAATGCAAAGTGCTGCACCTAGGGAGGAAAAATGTCCAGCACACCTACAGCCTAGGGAATGACCTGCTGGGTGGCACGGAAGTGGAAAGGGATCTTGGAGTCCTAGTGGACTCCAAGATGAACATGAGTCGGCAGTGTGACGAAGCCATCAGAAAAGCCAATGGCACTTTATCGTGCATCAGCAGATGCATGACGAATAGGTCCAAGGAGGTGATACTTCCCCTCTATCGGGCGCTAGTCAGACCACAGTTGGAGTACTGTGTGCAATTCTGGGCACCGCACTTCAAGAGGGATGCGGATAACCTGGAGAGGGTCCAGAGAAGGGCCACTCGTATGGTTAAGGGCCTGCAGACCAAGCCCTACGAGGAGAGACTAGAGAACCTGGACCTTTTCAGCCTCCGCAAGAGAAGGTTGAGAGACGACCTTGTGGCTGCCTATAAGTTCATCACGGGGGCACAGAAGGGAATTGGTGAGGATTTACTCACCAAGGCGCCCCTGGGGGTTACAAGAAATAATGGCCACAAGCTAGCAGAGAGCAGATTTAGATTGGACATTAGGAAGAACTTCTTCACAGTGAGAGTGGCCAGGGTCTGGAACAGGCTCCCAAGGGAGGTGGTGCTCTCCCCTACCCTGGGGGTCTTCAAAAGGAGGTTAAATAAGCATCTAGATGGGGTCATCTAGACCCAGCACTCTTTCCTGCCTATGTAGGGGGTCAGACTCGATGATCTATTGAGGTCCCTTCCAACCCTAGCATCTATGAATCTATGCATTCCTACTCCACTGTAAAGCATTTTGGTACAACACAGTACTCCTCAATCATCCATCTCAAAATAATAATATAGGAAATACTGCATTTTTGTAAAGCATTCTACCACTAAAATATGTAATGCATATCTAGAACACAGACAGATAAGTCACTTGACAATAATTTGGGTGAACTTTTTGTAAAAAAAGGAAGTGAAATGTTCAAGCCTTCTTTGTATGATTCAGAACACAACACTCACTAAATTCAACTCATCAGTAGGAAACAGTGCAATTTAATTAACTGAACCTACATACACGTATAGGTTCAGTTAAGTAAATTGCATGTTTTGCTACTGAGTTGAATATATAAATGTTAATTAAATATATAAACATTAATCAAACTTCTTACAAGAGCTCTCCTGAAACAGGCACTACAGCAGATGCAATGAAGTACATATGAAACTGCTGGCATGCATGGTAGAGTATTTTCTATAGAGAAACCTGGGCTCAGGGATTTCACTTGTTTGTTCCAGTCAGCACCTCCTGAATTTAAACAATTCTTAGGAGTTTGTGCAAGTTCACAGACCACGTTAAAACAATAGGAATGCCAGGAGATACTTTAGTTTAGTTTCAGTGTGTTTAGCACTCACATTGTTTTTCATTTGTACACGTGCCCAACTGATTAAATAAATGACAAAGCCCCCAAGCCACGTACATGTAGCTATATTGTTTTGATGTGTATGAAAATAATTTGACTTACATTTTTCTTCTCTCAGGTGAGCTACAGGGCTCAGAAAGGGATGACCAGAAATGCAGTATTAAAGATGATATTTGTATGGGTTGCAGCTTTTCTTCTCTATGGACCAGCCATCATCAGCTGGGAGTATGTTGCTCAGAAGAGTATTCTCCCTGAAGGAGAATGTTATGCAGAATTCTTCTATAATTGGTATTTCCTAATGATTGCTTCCACCATTGAATTCTTTACGCCTTTCATCAGTGTTACATACTTTAACTTAAGTATTTATATGAATATCAGAAAACGCACTTCTTTAAGAAATGAAAGCCTAGCACCTGGTCAGGAGGACTATGAAATGAATTTCCAAAGGAAAAAGAGAGAGCACATTATATTCTTTGTAAAACCTGCTGACAGACAAAGAGATCAGAAAAGGAGAGCAAGCAGCCTTTCCCCCAATAGACCTTGTGGTTCAAGGCTCAGCCTACATAAATTTGACAGCCAGTCATTAAATTTCCATGTCAGCCAAGATCTACCACCCTTGCAGGTGGATGTTGAGACCAAGCCACCCAAAGACAGTTTTTATAAAGCTACAGAAGATGTTTGCAATACCACAAGAAGAACAGACATTGCCAATACCATGGCAAGCAGATTTAGACTTTCCCGAGATAAGAGAGTGGCCAAGTCTTTAGCAATTATCGTCTGTGTGTTTGGTTTGTGTTGGGCTCCTTATACACTTCTAATGATCATTAGAGCAGCTTGCCACGGGCAATGTGTACATCATTCTCTCTATGAAATTTCATTTTGGCTCCTCTGGCTAAATTCAGCAATTAACCCTATTTTATATCCACTATGCCATATGAGCTTCAGAAAGGCTTTTATAAAACTGTTGTGTCCTGGCAAGGCCAAAATTCATCCCCATATTTTTATGTAAAAGAAAAAAGATGCATGGAAAATAAGTTTTGCCAGAAATAGAACATTTCTGAAAGGAACAAGGCAGTTCAAAGTGTTCCTAGGAATAAGAATGGCAATAAATTGCAAGGGTTAAAGTTAAAAATATACAGTCTAGTTTGGAAGCGAGAAAAGGAGGGAAAATGGGTTAAATCTCACAGTACATTATCCATCTATAGATTTCTCCCCCCTGCATGAAAGGCCTGGTCCAAAGCTTATTTAAGTTAACAGTCTATTTATTGGCTTCAGTGGGTTTCAGGTAAGGGCCCAAATATTAGTGCATCTTTTTACATAAAATATTGAACTAAAAATCTGACACTGCTTTTGCCTACAAAGTGTCACGTCTAAAAAAGGCACACATTTCCCCCTCCCCCACCCCGTTCACTTTGTTTATGTTTTAGTACTTACAGGTAAACCCAGAGATAAAAAGTTATAAAATGTAAATACAGTAGCTCTTATGGATGAATTTAGTAAGCAATTTAAACTGAGCAGTTTTAAAGGAGGCACATGTGTACAAGTCTGAAAAAACAAAGGATATTCGAAGGATTATTAAACCATATGGGACTAGATTACATTAAGCAAGGAACAAAACACTGAAGGTGTACCTTCAGGGTTTCTATAGTGCCAAATCTAACAATTTCATGGGGCAGCAAAGTCAAAGCAGCAGAGAAATATAAATATCCTGAGTATATACATGGTAACAACAGATGTATGCATCCTCTGTACAAGCATCTTTATTATGTAAGCTGTTTAAAAAGCTAAGTATTATGAGTTTAACTATCCACATCTGATAAGTTATTATTAGATTTTTTAAATGTATTTTTATAGTGCAACTTTTTAAAGTTAAGGATAACACAATCATATTGGTCAAAAGCCATTAGCAAAAATCCTCTCACCTCTTTCAGAAGTCAGATAAAACATGAAGACCCTTTCCAGAATACAATATGTAAAAATCACCCATCTTTCAAAAGGAAAGTCTATCCCATAATAATGTGGACTTGAAGCAGGGTCTGACAGATGAGAAAGTTAGCAGCATTAATGAAAGCATGAGTTAACTCGCCCAACATAAATCTACACTAGTTTATTTTGCTAGTTCTTCTCCCACTTCTTCCCCCAAAAGGCTGTTCTTATCAGGATCCCTACCTTGGCCAGTATTAAGGTAGCTAGCAGGGAAAAAAAGGATTGAAAGGATCTCCATTTCTGTATACATTCTCTAAAGCAAGTCCTGTTCCAAATAAGAAAAGGAAGAAGGAAAGAGAGATAAGGATGATCATGAAACACAGCTAAGATACTGCACAGCCAAAAAATAGTTAGTAGAGGTGTACCCGTCAGCCCTGTTACTCTTGCCTTCCAAAACTTATCATTGGACTGAAATGCAGGAAGCACCCATCATAGCTCCATCATACAACTCCTACCCATATGTTAGACTGCAAGTTCAGGAGTCTGCAGGGTTTTATTGTTCAAATTGGTCTTCTCTTTGCTTTCCTTCCCTGGGGGAGTCAGAAAGCATACAGTCGTCCATCACATTTAGTGAATATCAGTTATAAAAAGTATGTGCTTAAGGTACAGGTCTTCGCTACCCTGAACACGTTCTCCCCATGAGCCCCGTTTAGAAAGTTTTGCAGCAACTTTTGCAATAACCTGAAATTGTATTAGTACTGTCAACAGTGACATGTCCATCACAACTGCCAACACACACGCTACTTAACATTCATAACCCACCTAGTATGAGCTCTACAAATTATACTGTTTTAAAGTGTTACTTTGTAAAACCTCAATAAAAGTAATTTTAAGAATTGCTGGTGTCATAATTGAGCATGCACTTCATATAAGGTGTCAAAAAAATTGCAGCAACCTGGTCCTGGTGCCATGGTCACTCTGGAGAAGCTTGATACAATGAAGTATGTACATCTACAATAGGCTATCAGCTGTATTCTTCACTCGACTCAACTTGAGCATTAGACGCCAATGCACAAGATCTTCACCTGCACAGTTGAGGTCTGTATCCATTTTAATAAAATGTAGTTCTTTTGTGCCTCAAACTACATCAGTGGTTCTCCATCCTTTTTTAGGGGTGCTTCAAGTCTAAAAATGTAGAAAATAAATATTTATCTGCCCCTGGCTGCCTGTCATGTGGCCCTCGATAGCTTGTCAAAACTCGGTAAGTGGCCCTCCGCCCAAAATAATTGCCTGGCCCTGGCCTAACTCATTTAGTTTTCCGGAGTTAAATAAAAAAGGGAGATATAAAATTCACCATAAGGAGAACAACTCATTTTAACTAGTTATTCAATCACCAGTTGCATCCAGCTTTACAGAGAGGATTGAAAATGACCAACTGCAAGATAGACAAAACCTACTTCTGTCATTCATCTCAAAGCACACCAAGCTCTAGAACCTAGTGTTAGAAATGTTCAGCCAGCAGCATGTATGAAGTTTGCTGCAACAGCTGGCTGAGAGATCTGCTTTGTGGCCTTAAGTCCTTTGTGAGGTCTAAGGCTAGGATCCTTTTGTGCCTTCACTGGGAAGGACAAGCCCCCTTCAAGGTAGCCCAACTCTGAGTCCAAGCCCCAGCAACATGTCAGATTAATCAGGCATAGTAAAATTAGCATTTGCTTTTCAATGCTGATTGGAGGTTGTGCCCAGGCAGAGCTGTGTGGGTTTTTCCTAGGATTCTTGAAGCTCCTTTGGCCAGCTAGTGGGGAGAAGCTGGTGGAGTGAGGCACTCACCACAAAGGCCACAGAACAGAAGTTTTTACCGAAAGAAAAAGTTAGAAATATGAAATGGCTGACCTGAAGAACACCAAATCCTTACCTCTGTTTGAATTTCAGGGTAGAAGCAGGCATCATGAGTTTGAACTGAGCCAGCACTCAACTGCCTCACATGACAACCTCAAGGTGCAATTCACAGACTGGGTATGTTCAAAACCATAAACAGACTTTCCTACAACCGTAAGGCAGCCACATCCTTGCACCTGATGGATGTCAGCAATACCCAAAGTTTAAATTAATTATTTAAATAAGAAATGCAGTGTTCCAACAAGTTGCTCAATGTGAAGACAGGTGGCAAGTTAGGAGCCAGGCTTTGTTCTAGCCATGGCATGCACCAGGGACGGGAATGGACAACTGTGAAAGAAGAGTCATTGAGCATAGGATGAGAAGGATAGTTGCATTTAGGTGAAACCAAGCTAACATTTGAATGAACTGGAAAAACAAGCACCTAGAAGGAGAGAGAGAGAGAGAGTCTGGTTACTCTAAATGACCTAACAATTCTCTCAGCCTCAGGGCTGCAAGTCATTTCAAACAACTAAACTATATGAGCAGGGATCCTAGTTTTGGGGGTTGGTTTTGGTTTTTGGGGGTTTGTTTTTTTAAATCAGAAGAAAAAGAAAATTCTCCAATTAAACCCCCCCAAATCTGTGATTAAAATGAAAGGCCATTACATGCGCGCACACACAACACATTTTATTGATTTATTTAGCATTTTAAAACTAATTTGGAAGCCTACCAAGTGCCTCAGTCACTATAATAAAATAAATTCTATATACCTACATATTCTGGCACTTGATTTTGGGTTTTTTCATCATGGAAGTCAGGGCTCCTGGTGAGATCACTTTGTATACCCCAGAGGATTATGCGCCGAGTCCCAGGGCCTGTACATGCTGGCACAGAGCCACCCTGGGCCACTAGCATGCCCCTTTGCATCAGACCAAGCTGGCTCTGTGCTAGCATATGCTGATCACCGCACTGTAGGCACAAGTCATGCACCATTGGGCCAGGCAGTCCCCATGGGTGGTTTCCCACTGGAGTACTGGAAGCCCCATGTGGAGGCATAGAGCTGGCCAGCATGGCCCAATGGTGCATGGACTGGGAGCCAGGTGCCATCAGGCCGGGTGGGCTCTGTGCCTCCACATGGGACTTCTAGCACTCCAGCAGAAAGCTGCCCATGGAGGCACAGGGCCCACCTGGCCCAATGGCAATCAACTCTGTGGCTCCATGGGCAGCTTCCTGCCCAGCCTGATGACATGCACCTCCCAGTCCACATGCCATCTGGCCAGGCTGGCCCTCTGTGTGGAGCTTCCCACAAACACCTGCCTACTCCCTCAGCCCCAACCCATACACCCCCACCCACTTGCCCCACTGGCTCTTCCCACTGCCCCGAACCCCAGCAGCCACCTGCCCCCGCCCCACAGGATCCCCCCTCCAGCCCAACCAGTACCCTCCAGCCCCCTGAAAACACCACTTACCACAAAGGCTCCAGGAGGGGAAGCGAGTCTGAGCCAAGCCCTGGCCAGCAGTCTCAGGATCTGCCCTTCCCCCACAGGACTGGGCTTAGAGTTTTTGGTCACCCTTCCTGCAAGCTCTTGCAGGCTGGAACTCTGCCAGCCCGCAGAGACCTCTTTGCAAAAGTGGAAGATCCATAGATTCATAGATGTTAGGGTCGGAAGGGACCTCAATAGATCAAGTCCGACCCCCTGCATAGGCAGGAAAGAGTGCTGGGTTCAGATGACCCCAGCCAGATGCCTATCTAACCTCCTCTTGAAGACCCCCAGGGTAGGGGAGAGCACCACCTCCCTTGGGAGCCCATTCCAGACCTTGGCCACTCTCACTGTGAAGAAGTTCTTCCTAATGTCCAATCTAAATCTGCTCTCTGCTAGTTTGTGGCCATTATTTTTTGTAACCCCCGGGGGCGCCTTGGTGAATAAAACCTCACCAATTCCCTTCTGTGCCCCCATGATGATCTTATAGGCAGCCACAAGATCGCCTCTCAACCTTCTCTTGCGGAGGCTGAAGAGGTCCAGGTGCCCCAGTCTCTCCTCATAGGGCTTGGCCTGCAAGCCCCTAACCATACGAATGGCCCTTCTCTGGACCCTCTCCAGGTTATCCACGTCCCTCTTGAAGTGTGGTGCCCAAAACTGCACGCAGTATTCCAACTGCGGTCTGACCAGCGCCCGATAGAGGGGAAGTATCACCTCCTTGGATCTGTTCATCATGCATCTGCTGATGCACGATAAAGTGCCATTAGCTTTTCTGAGGTCTCCATTAAAATTAAAAATCCACTTTTTTCTGTTAAAAGGGGAAATCTGTGGGGTTTTTTCCATTTTTCCGTGGGAAACTTAAAATCTGGATCCAGTGAATTTAAGGCATCTTGCCTAGTACTTACACATATTCATGTTGGTCTAGTCATTATTTGTCATCACTTATTTGGTTAGTCTGAAAGGCAGTTTAAAAAGTCAGGCTGAAGTACATTAGCTTGACATTTCGTTTAGAAAAACCTCCCCCCCACCCCATTTTGACAAAAAGGGGTGCTTGCAGATGAAAAATGCACAAAACAAGGAGAGAAAAAAAATTTTTTTAAATAAGAATCAGAAAACCCTTCAGTGTTTCACTTTAAACTTGGTGCATTCCCATGTTGCGCTCGATGCATGCCCAGAGGAGGCAGTGAATTACTTCAACCTGGTTTGCCCAACATCTGTAAAGATTGGGCACTTTAGTGGGGCTTTTATCTAATAGCCAATTGAATCAGCTTTACCTAGAAGTGTCAAAAAGCCCCACTAAAGTCTGATTTTAACAGATGCTACAGAGCTGGTTTGAAGTAACATGCTGCTTCTTTTGGTAAAGCATGGGGGTTTTTTTGTTCGTTTTTTTAACGTCTGCAAGGACAAGAGACAGAGATGGAAACACTTAAATAAAACAGTAAATTGGGAAAAATACTTTTTCCTCCAGTCCATTGAAATTCCAGCTGTGTCACACTTAAAATGTAAACACCCTAACTTTACATACTCAGCTTATTCTTTAGCAGATCAAATAGTTGTCTCAAGAGGCAGACAGGACTATACAGAGAGATAACTCTTGCAATTTCAATACACTATTCAATTTTTTCCTTGTTAGTTTTATTTCAAGCAAAATACCCCAAGAACACCACAACCTTTTTTCCCATGATGACAGCTTTTCAGAAATCTTGGCTACAGCGCATTAAAAATATTTTCACTGCAAGCTCAGTTTTGTTTTTTCATCAGGCAGCAAGCAAAAAAAAAAACAACAAACCAACTGGCTAGCTAAAGAAGTCACATAGTACTGAATATGCATTTGTATTCAAAAAATCTTAGCCATTCATGTGGCTGTGGGCTACTACTGAGCCAATATATACAAATCAATTGCATTTTAGTGTGAAAATGGAACTTCTACTAGTGAAATGCACACTAGTATAATACCAAGGTCTGTAATAGTTCCCCCCCCCCCCCCCCCAAAAAAGCCTAAAAAGGGAAAAAAAACAATAAATAGCAACAGTTCTTTGTAGGACACTCCTGGTAATTAGCTTATCAAATCATTTCTAGGGTTTAACTCTTTGGTGAGGCACATATGAGCATGAATACAGAAGTACACAATATCCAGATAGGTCCACCGGTATTAGCAACAAACCAGATCTTTACTTAACTTACTGCATCATTTTTTGTTTTGGCAGAAGACTCAACCTAGTTGGGTATTATATTATTCACCTGCATCTTTTAGTGATTTTTTTGAAAATTATAGCAGATATCTCCTATAGGGATTTTAAGTGAAAAAAGAAAACAAGTCAAGAATAAACAATTCAGCCAAAATAAGAAGTTGGCAAAACATATATTTGTTCATACTTTCTGGTTGAATTCTAATATTTGAGCACCCTTTGACAATCCAGCCACCTGCACTAATTACAATAGTAAAGAGTTTGAGCTAATTGCCTGGGTTGTGTATAGCTGCCAGAAACAGTAATATTTTTCTGCATTTATAGTAGAAAGACATTAAACAGACAAAACAGGAGCTGTTAATAGCAACTTTATTGTTTCACTGGTGCAAAATCATGATACTGAATTAACTTGTGTAATGCATTTTCCCCTAAATTTACAATAATGAAGGTTATACATATACTATATAGAGCACAATTTCTCTATTTTTTTTATACTATTTGGAACAAAATTACCTTGATAAATATGCCCTGTGCACAGTACTGGCCCTCACTGAGTGTCACAGAGCCTTTATATGCAAAATATAACTTCTGTTTTTGAACATGGTGCTTCAAAACTCTCCAAACATGCATTAATATATTCTAGTTTAAGGAAAAATATTACACTTAGCCTTAACTTGCATTAAAAGAACAGTTCAAGCAGAAACCAACATACAATATCCCCCAAAATCAGATGCTCTGTAAAAATCAGATACATTTGAGATGGATAGTCACTGCCTGGTTAGAACTCCATAGTGCTACAGAAGCAACAGTGAAATGGAAAGAAAAGGAAAAGAGATTAGAAAACTGGGAAAAAAGAGTCATAACATGTTACATGAATTTTCAAGAGATTCAGTCATGATATTTTTATGAGTAAATCTGCAGTTGCTGATCCAATCTGAATACCTTTTAAATTTAAGTAGTGAATGCAAGTGTTGGACTGAACACACATGAAATGAATGGGAACCTAACATGGCATTTCCAAAAGGCACCATCAATGAAATCTATCATAATAAAAAAAACATACTGTGTGTAAATGGAGACAAAAAACAAGTACAGCACATGCCTTCTTTAAAGGACAAGACCTTCATAAATTGGACCCTCTGATTCTGGCGATTCCCTCCTCAAACGCAAGTGCTCCAGTGTGTTGTGAAAGTGTTTGTTAATCTGTTCTGTTTCTTCAGTAGATTCAAGATTTGGCAGGTCTTCTCGTATCTTTTGTATGAGCTGATTCAAAACTTGAATTGTCACCTACAATACAAACATAGATAGCTGAAGCCCAACCAGTAAGTGACAAAGACACAAGCTTAGAGACCTTGCACTTCTGTCATGCACACATTGCCTCCAAAACGAGTGGAATTAAGGCACAAGTGTTAGTTTGGAATCACAGTCCCCATTTGTAATTGCCAAAGGCCAGATGTGACAGTGGCACACTACTCAGATTTTGTACCGTTACTTACTCATCTTAGAAAGAAAAGTTAGGTTTCCTACCTCACAATAGTTTGCAAAAGATTAACTTGGTTAAAGCACCTCTGAATATCCTTTAAAATCTAAGTCCCAGAGAAACAAGATAATGATTTTCTAGTGCTCTCTTTCCATCAGCTTTTTAATAAGCTTTAGTTTGAAGACAGCTATTACAAGTAAAGCAATTCAAGAAGTACTGAATTAAATGGAACAAGATGATAGATTCCCATTGATTTTCAAAGATAAAACGTGCTGTGCTCTTAACCATAAGCAATATCTATGTATCAAAACAGACAGGAAGAGATGATTCACAGGAAGTGCTATTTGAAGAATGGGAAAAAAGGAAGATAGTCGTACTTCTCATGTCAACTGATGCGCTAAATAATTCAGCTGGCCTTTATCATACGGAGACATCCAAGTATTGCAGTTTCATAACAGATTTAGCAAAGCAGAGGAAAATGCTTCAAGTCAGAAAGGTTCTTAGGAATATCTCTGAAGTTGTGTCTTGAAAGCATATACCAATTAAATAAATACACAAGTCCAAGCTAGTTGAGTATGCTTATTAAAATGTTAGCAATAGCAAATCTCATGAATTACAATAAGATACCCATATTCATTTTCACAACCATGTCCAGTGATTTTTAGTCAGTACATCAGAAAAGCTATTTTATTATCAAGTTCACAGCCAATACTAAACCCATGGGACTTAATCTGAGCATTGTCCAACTAGTTTTCTTTTTTAGTTGTCTTTCCTACTGGAACTCCAAGTCTCAAAAGTTATGATTCAGTCTACCCCTTATTTTATCAACTCTTCTTTTAAAGAAAGGTATACAAGCTTTTACTATTTACTTCTCTCACTTATAAGTCTCTGAAAACTAGGAGGAAAGAAGCTAGAGACTAGCTGCATTGGTAACAGCTTACAAAAGGGGATTTTCCCCATTGCCGTACATAGGGACAATTCATTACTCTGCCAAGAAACACAAGTATAAGCATATTAATTAAACCTGGCCCACAGCACCTTTTAACTCTCATGTCAAAGTACTGGTTATAAGCTGGAGCATCAAGAAACAGACAAAGAAGGAAAAATCTCTTACCGCTTCATTTTCCTTTTCATAAAAATAGATGTATCTGTTCAGAATTTCTATAAAAAGCTGAACTTGCAGTGAAGGATCCATGCATTGATTTGCTATTTTCAGAGCCTTTTTCAAGCACTCCATTACTCTCTTTCCTCCATGAAGCTAGTGGGAGGAAAAAAAAGTTTAGATATAAAAAGGACAAGAGTATCTTTCCCAGCACCACTTCACCCAACACATATTGGAGACTGTCATACATGTGCCTTGTCAAAGTGCAGACCTTGTTCGTTTTACTTAAGACAACAGTTTTCATTATTTTTAAAACTTATTATATTGGCTGTTGCTGGGTGACGAAACATTTCCATTGCAAATTCCAGGCAAGCTTGAAACAAAATGTCTTAAGTCACCATTTGAACAAAAGCAAACTAATCAACACAGAAGAGCGACTAAAACTTCATTCAAGGTAAACCCCTTCTGCTAGTGGAAATTATTTCCGTTTCACGTTATAAGCATGATCCTCCCTACCCCAATACCTTTTTTTTTTTTTTTAATGAAACAGGGATCCAAACAAGTTGGAAGCTTGCCAAACCCCTCAAAAGGCTACTGTTTTTATAAGTTGTGGCAGAAGGCCACCTCTGTTTCTCCCCAAAAACTCTGCTCCGTGACAATTAGGTTAAGATGGGCCCTACAGAGGGTACACACCTTACCTTCTCTCTTTAGGTAACCTGAGCTGGATACATTCCTGAATAAGGGGGGAAACCTGCTCCTTCTGCCTATGTGACTGGCATCACATACCTGGGTGAGGGGCTTGGGCACCCTAGTGGGCTAGAGACTGCCAGTCTGCCCAGCAACCAGTGATGCATTTCAAATTGGTTGGCTGAAAGCCAGGTGCTGGCCTCCATTGGACCATGTAAATGAGGTCATAAGAGCTATATAAAGTTAATAAGGACTGCCTAGGAGAAGGGGGCAGCAGCCGAGAGAGGGAGAGGGAGGAGCTGGACCATCTAAAACTTGCGCTCTCAAAACTCATGATCAAGGAACTGCCTGCCTCCAGAGGGAACCTCCACCTGCCTCTGGATGATACTTGTCAGTAAGCTACCTGAGATCCAACTAGATGTATAGCTTGCAGTAACTCAGATGCATGATCAAAGGCTACCCAGCCATGCCAATTTGCTCTATGGGATTTCTTGGTTTTGCTCTACCCTGTACCCTATTCCAACCCTACCCCTTGTAACCAATAAAGTTCTCCTTTGTACCTAGCGTGGTAGACTAATTGGGAGTGGGTCTAGATTATGCCTTGGGGTCACCTTGGTTTGGCTGACTAAGGTAGACCACTACTTGGGATGCTTCCCTCAGCCAGAAGCACAAGTTCTTGAAGTGAAGTAGCCTTCGAGGGCTACTAGGCCTGTGTTTCCCAGTGTACGCAAAGCCAGCATCAAGCCTATCCCTGGGTGGTGGCAGTGTTACCCCCAGTCTAGTGGGTGTGCTCCAGGAAAGGGGGGGAGTTAAGCCAGATGTGAGGCACCCCCACAGAGGCACTCGGAGCCTGGAAGGTGGTCGGGCGCAGTGAGGTGGGTGGCTCAATGCAGGAGCTCCCGCTACTGGCCCACCACACAAGTCACCATCAAATAAGAACAATAAACCTTCAGTGATCACCCTGTGGAAAAACTGGGGTTCATTTCAACTCCCACTGAGTTTTCTACAGAAGGATTTGGCTTCACCATCAAATGCACACTTCTCAAAAACAAAAACAAAAAACAAGAACAAAAATCAGGGCAGTTTAGCTTGTGAAGAATTTTTGTAACTGAAGCGGTTGCACTTGATGGGTTTTGTAGGTCTGACCAAACCTTAAACAATAAGCCAAAATTTAAAACTGTCAACTTGACTTTTTAATAATACAAATACTTTACAAGATCACACAATATCTGCAGGTCTTAACTATTAAAAAATGCAATATGCCACTGCAAGGTGTACAACATGGGAAAGGAGTTGTAAGCGTTCAGGGCCGAACAAAGCTTCCTGACCTCTCAGTGAACAGCATGAAACTTCATCCTGCAGTAATGCTGTTTACTACTTTTGCAGGCACAGACTTAGCCACCACCACCTTGTGGAAGCAGCAGAACTCCAAGTACTTCAAGACTTAGTCTGTGACATTTACAACACCTTGCCCAATTTGAGCTCAAGTCAAATGACTTCTGTTCGGTAGTTTTTCCTGCTCTAGCCTCTGTGTCTGTTCTAACAGATGGAAGAGAACTAAGATCTCCACCAGATGCACAGTACAGATACAAATACAGCTAGGTATGAAACACTCTTTGGATAAAGAGGGAGGAAGAATACACTTGTGATTTATGCTCTCCTACCTCCTCTCCATTCTTGTCAGTGTTGCGACCAGACCAAAACAGATGTGCACAAGTGCTAACAGCCCGGCACTGGTCTGGTTTCTTAAGCAGCTTTGAAGCTGCCAGTGCACACTGAGTCCTCAGAGGCTCATGGTTCTCCTCACTGAAGCATTTCATCCTCTCAAATGTTCCAATTATCAAGGTGATTGCAGCCAGCTGTGCTTTTGAATCACTGATTTCATCTTCATACAGTGAGAATGCCTAACACAACCAAGGGAAGGAGCAAGACAAAGTTATACAAATTGTTCTTTAAAGCAATGATAGTTTTAAAGCAATAATAAGCATGTTAAACTAAGTCTTGTAGGTGAAATTCCATGCATCTGCACCTATTTTTGCACACCTCAGGCAGAAGCCACCTACAAGTCAAAATCCCCCCCAAAAACAGAACACCTGTAAAAAAAAACAAAGACAATTAAGATGAGTGATCTTTAAAACAGTCAAGCTCCTTAGTGTGACTTTAAATTCTATTTGGTGCTTGCTTAAGGAGAGAGCACCTAACTGATTAGGTTTAGTCCTTGGTGGAGAATGCCATCTGCATCAAAATATGCAAGATGGCATTTGGCAGAAGGAAGAATACAGGGTCAATTGGTAACACTGCCAATTCAGTGGAATTTTTCTATTGAAAACAATATTCAGTATAAAAGCTGCAAGGCGGAGTGATTCATGTGAAAGCCTTCTCATCCATGGCACACAACTCACCCTTTCCCCACTACTACCACCATCAGGTCTCAAGATCAATGTGTCATTTAAGTAATAATCATAACCATAATAATCATAACCATATTTTTTTTAAAACAGCCCCATATCAGATTGGCACCAATGAAGGAAAATTAGCATTGGCATTTGGCTTTTTTTGGCTGCTGGGAGTTGAACTAGATGACATGCTAATGTCCCTTCCAACCCTGATATTCTATGAGTCTGATTACCAAGGATCTCTGAAGATACAGGGAATAAAAACTATTTCAAGATGTTTTCCTTGTTTGTTTTTGTTTTTATAAAATCGGACAGAAGTTTAGGAGCATGCAGTGGGGAAAGAGGGGGCAGAAGTGAGAAAGCAGGCTTGGCCTTGTATATTCAGTTTTTCCAATAATGATGTATTCAACATGAAATAAGATGTGTCTATCCATCTATCCATGTTTTATTTAACAGGGAGCAATGAATGAAGTGAAATTTGTTTTAAATAGAGCAGCTGGGTCTAAGATTTTAGTGTGAAATTCAGGACGAGAAGACTAAATGCAACCCCTGCAGTTATGCGCAAGTATCTCCTGGTTGCACCACCCCAGGCAAGTAGCTAAAGCTTGAGACTAGACCTAGAAATGCTGCAAAAGCAAAAATGCAAAGCTGGATGTTCTCCCCTGAAGGACTGCTAGAACAGCAGATAACATCAATATCTTTCAGAAGTACTGGGAACAAGCACTCATTTGTCATGGAAGTTAAATTTGACGCGAGACTGAAGGAAGAGAAGAAAAAAAAATCTATTTTTTTTCTAGTTGCAGTGGGATTACAGAAATAAAACCATGTTTTTAATATGTTGAGAAGGGGGGGGAAAGGTGACAGTTGTCAGTATCCTTTTTACCTGAGACATAAATTCATAGGCCACTGTTTCATGGTTTTCAAAACCAATTTCTCCAGCAGCCAGGGCTCCTTGTAGAAATAGCCGGAGAGGCAACTCTGCCAATTCTGCTTTGATCAAAGCACTGATGGTCTGATGAGCAAATGAGAAGATCTTCTGGCATTTTTTTTCCCATTTGTCATCCTAAAGAAATAAAGATTAAATCAAATCTTGAACTAAGTAACCACAAGAGGAAAAGAAAATTTAGGAAAGTCTAACTGCAACATTCACTGACACACTTCCCCTCAGTTCATCTTACTTAGCTAGCATGCACCAGCTACAGATGCTTCCTCAGCCTGATGAGGGGTGTTTATGCCCAAAAGCTTGTCGGAAAGAGTTCTTCCAGCTCTCTGGGTTGGTCTAATGGAGGATATCAGATTTGCCCAGGGAACCTTGTCTGCCTACGTCCTTAGACCAACACAACTACAACCTATACCCTTAGTAAGTACAGTGAACATGCTGCTTATTGGGACTGATTCTGTATGAAACCATTTACTAAATGGCAGCTAAGTGGTTATTTTCTTTTATTGGCTCCCTAATTTTCTGTGGGATAAGTGCCAATATTGTCTTCCTATTGGGATTGTACAGAACTGCATTTGGTGACAGAGACCAGATTTAAGCTAGATATCAGGAAAAAACTTCATGGTAAGGGTGGCCAAATTTGGAATGGGCTTCTAAGGGAGGTGGTACTCTCCCCTATCTTGAGGGTCTTTAAGAGAAGGCTGGATAGGCATCTGTCTGGGGTCATCCGACCCCAGGACTCTTTCCTGCCTAAGCAGGGGGTCAGGCTTGATGATCTGTTGAGGCCCCTACCAACCCTGGCATCTATGAATCTGTGATAGAAGAATATTGACTCAAGTTGAAGTAGGTTAGGATATAATGAATTATTTTTATACCACTATGCCATAACCTAAACTTCTTAATAGCCTTTCACATTTGTAAGTGCTCAAAGAAAAAAAACAGAAGACCATGACCATCCCTAGCATCAGCCAGAATTTCAGAAGCACAAAGTAAATTTTGGCATTAAGCCATAGGTCAGTTTATATACAAAAAGCTGAATGAGAAGGTCATTAAACTGTGAGCCTAAACAATGGAAGACTACCCCTCACCTTAAAAACTTATTTTAATGAGGGATATTCTAACATATTTAACACCAATCAAAATTACCAGCATATTAAGAGCCAGATCCTATCCCACCAGTTAGGCTCAAGTATCACTTAAATCCTTAAGTGACAACACATAAAAAGGTGGGTTGGTCCCCTCTACCGACAGTCCTAAAATGCAGGTCACAAGAACTTAAGACAGAATGGTACAACAAGTTTTTCAGCAAACTTGAGCAGAGTGGGATAGGGCCACTGAGACCAGTGATTCTCAGCCAAGGTGCCACAGCACCCAGGGGTGCCTCGAGATGCTTTCAAGGGTGCCATGGAGTGCCACACAATGTTAGCATTGTGCCCTCTGGATCTGTGTGCAGGCCAAGGGTGCACTCAGGGCAGGCAGTGGCACTGGGAGGGGGGCTACAGGGTGGGCTACAGACACCCTGAAAATTAAACCATAGCCCCCTTCCCAGCACTGCTACCACTTGCCTTGAGTGCAGCCCGAAACCCCACCCCAAAATAGCTCAGCACCACCCCCAGCCTGCAGCTACAGCCCGCCCTCACCCTAATAGGGCTCATTAATAAATTGGCCATTAGTATCAGCCCAAAAAAATTAAATCAGTGCACCCCTAGTTTGTACATTTTTTAATTACATGACAACTAAATTCCAGATAAGCAATAGTTTTCAAAAGCCTTAGCTTATTTTAAGCTTGTTCAATTTCACTTTGTGAACTACTGGAGCTGCAAGTACCAAGCTTTACTCAAGCAAAAATTTCTATTAGTCTCTGGCAGTATAACTTGCTTAATCTTTCCCTCCATCAGACCATAGAATTAAAGACCTTCTGGCTCTAAAGGCAATTTAAAAGCTATTCAAGATTTGTATTTAAATTACAATAAACTATGAAGCAAAAATTATTAGTTCTGCAGATGTTAACTAGAGCTGATAAAAAACCCCTTTAGCTCTTGATTGCCCAATGAAGTGAATGCTTTCAGATCAGCATCCTGTATAAGGTTACTACTACATGCAATCAAACCAAATGCATTTTCAGGAAAAGAGAACAAACAACAAATGCACAAGATGTGCCTGCAGATTAACTCACCACTTTGGAATTCTCCTTGTAGCGAAATGCAAGCTGGTATGCAGCAAAGACCAGAGGTGGTAGTGTAAAACGAATACGCTGGTTCCCACCTGCACCAAAGTGTTTCCTGGCTGTGTTCAAGATCTAAGAAAGTGAAAGAATGACGTTAGGATCATCCTGAAGAAACAAGGCCCTTGGGACAATAACAGTAGAATGTCTCCCTTCTGGGGACTAGAGACTTTACATATCCATGTGTACCTGGGGTTAGACATCTAGAAAGAAGTGACAGAAGTGTAGCAAAACTGCTAGGAACTTAGGAGCATGCTGGCACATTGGGGGGGGGGGGGGGGAGGGCGGGCAAAATTGTTGACGCTTTGACCCCACTTCATTTAGGGTTAAAATTACAATTTAGTTCACATCTAGAAGCTAAAGGATCCTGCTGATAGAGCAGTCAAATACCTTACCCAAGCTGCAACACTCCTTCCCTTCTTAAAGCAGTTAGACCTTACATCTGTGCATCACTCCTAAAATAAGACCAAGAACTACACAAAAAGGGTCCTCCTGTGGACCTAAGCCAGCTGCAATAAGATGCAATTACTCTTTCCATGAGAAAAGCAGCCACACTGCAAGTCACTCAAGCTATGCAGAATCAATTGGCAGCTAATCAGTTGTGCTAGCTAGTCTAACACAAATCCCAACTACATTACTCCCCTGAGTTCTGCTGAAGAGTCAGCTTCACCCTGCACCCCTAATAAGCCGGAGTTTCAAGTGACATTTAACTCATGTTGGAGGTCTGCGTGTAGCTCCCTTTCATTAACTGGAGACAACACACACCGGTTGCTAAATGCTACAAGGCTAGTCTTCCCTGCCATGTCACACAGGCAGGCGGACTATTACTGAATATTTCCTTAAGCTATTTTTTCCATGTTAGGATTGTTTTTTCATTCAAATATTTGTTGCTGTAAAAGCACCAGAAATATTTTTTTAAAAAAGATGCCTACACTTCAAAATCCAAGTACACTTGGTTCAACTAGCTAGTCGCCCCAATTGGTAAAAGTATTAGACAACTGGAGATGCCCACCCAGACCCAAAGCACCATTTATAACTGATAATTAAGTTTCAAACATGTCAATTTTAGTGTCATCAATAGCCTCCCACATTTCAGAAGCACAGTACATTTGAGGCTGAAAACAGTGTTGTTTTCAGCTTCCACTTAGAGAGGAGTTAATTCATGTAATAGCAAGCTAATTTTAATCTTACACTTGAATAGAGCAAGAAAAACTTTGCGTTTGTGCGCATGGAGGTTTGGGGGGGAGGGGGAGGCGGGCACTGAATGACAAAGCTGGCCAAATGTACCAGCTAAATGAGGACAGAGGGGAGAGAGAGGGGAGAGGAGAGATGCTCCCAACTGTTTCCATACATCAATGAGCCTAAGAGAGAGAAAGACTGACTTCAAACAAACATCAAATGAGCTTAAGGAGCTGTGTTTAGTCTGATGAGTACCAAGCTTATTTGCCAAGTGTTGGTTGTCATACCGATTTTTTCAGCATACACTTAAAATTATTCATTCATTAGCCTGGATGTATTCTTCCCAAAGCATTTAATTAACAAGACTTATGGAATATTCATCCAAATCAACCCCCTCACCCTACCCATATGCCACTGCCCCCTCCCCTTCCATTTAGGCTGGAAAGACCCATACAAGACCCAGTCTAGAGTTCCACCACAAGTTACTTCTAAAACTACTTCCAGTTCATGAGATCTGCTCACAGTTACTAGATCTGCTAGTAGCTCAGCTTTTCCTCCCAGTTTAGGAATTAACAAGAATATAACACAAACAAAAACACATGGTTAATAAATCTAAGCATTTTTCCAGGAATGCAGAGAGTCTGACATGCATCAAGGCAGATAAAGTTAAATTGTACCACAAGCCATCACTTATGGAAACTGAATGAGTCTGTTCCAAGAACAGCGATTGTAAGGCCAAATTAAGGTAAATACTCCCGCCCCTTTATAACCACCCACAGGGAAGAAAATGTATATTCTCTACTAGGAACTCCATTTAGTCTCTACTTTGCTCAAATGAATACCGTAAAGATACTATTCCAATTCAAACTCATTCACCTTATACACATATACAGCCTCATTAAAAGGCACAGGCTTTAAAATGTTAAGTTAGTACGGCCAGAAATTACTTTTGCTTTCTAGACATCTTATAGTCTAAACACGATTTTCAAGTTTGATAAATGCCATGAACAAAGCAATATAACTGGGTGTTTGATTTCACATATACCTGTACGTGAAGAAAGGAGTCATTAAGTCCAGATGTAATACCATAAATTACTAAACTGAAGACCATTTATTCATCTAATCCGTTATTCACCACAATTATTCTTCAAATTCTTAATGCAACCCAGGTTGCGTTACCCAGGTGTTACCTTGGAGAGCAGCATCTGGCTGGTTACCAGGTTGCAACCCAGGTTGCATTACCCAGGTGTTACTACAAATTGACATTTCACTTCATTTCATAGATTCATAGAAGTAGGGTCAGAAGGGACCTTGTAGATCTTCTAGTCCGACCCCCTGCCCCGGGCAGGAGAGAAAACTGGGCTCAAATGATCCCAGCCAGGTAAACATCGAGCCTCCTCTTAAAGACCCCCAGGGTAGGAGCCATCACCACTTCCCTTGGATCCTAGCCACCCTGACTGAAATAGTGCCTTCGGATGTCTAGTCTAAACCTACTCTCTAGCAACTCATAGCAGTTATTCATTGTTACTCTGGGAGGCACTCGGGGGAACAAGGTCTCTCTCAAACCCTGCTGGTCCCCCCTAGTAAGTTTATAGATGGCCACCAGGTCCCCTCTCAGCCTTCTCTTGCAAAGGCTGAACAGGTTGAGGTCCCGTAGCCTCTCCTCATAGGGTCTGCCCTGCTGTCCCCTGATCATGCGAGTGGCCCTCCTTTGGACCCTCTCCATGCTGTCCACATCCCTCCCGAAGTGTGGCACCCAGAACTGGACACAGTACTCCAACTGCGGCCTGACCAGTGTCGCATAGAGGGGGAGGATCACCTCCTCGGCCCTGCTCATGATGCATCTGTGGATGCACGACAAGGTGCGGTTAGCCATACTGACCGTGTTCTCGCATTGTCAGCCCATGTTCATCTTGGAGTCAATAATGACTCCAAGATCTTTCTGCCACCGTACTTTCGAGAAGGGAGTTCCCCAGCCTATAGGTATGCTGCTGGTTCCTACTGCCCAAGTGCAGCACCCTGTACTTGTCAGTATTGAATCCCATCCTATTTTCATTTGCCCACCGCTGTAACCTGTCCAGGTCCTGCTGTAATCTGTCCTTCCATTCTAGCGTGCCCACCTCACCCCAAATCTTGGTGTTGTCTGCAAATTTAAACAGTTATCCTCCATACAGAATTTAAGTCCTACATATTACATTGAGCAGACCGACAGCATCCTGTGATGAGTAAACATTTTCCCTGCTGTTCACCCCACTATTCCTGCAACTGAAGAAAATGCTGATCTGAGCATCAAGGATGCTCATCAATAAACAATTATAGTTTCACTTCTCTAAATTACTGCATTTTCTAACACCTTTGATAAGTAATTTACAGAATTCTGTCAAAAAAGGCAGGTTTAAAGTGTTTCAAGGACACTAGTTTAAAAAATTGGTCAATTTGACTGGAAAATCCTGAAGTGCTAAAAGGAGTTAAAAACAGACTAAACTAATTTTTGAAAGCCCCAGCTCATATGAACAGGAAGAGTTTCAGGAAAGTCACCAAATCCATGTGAGGTTTACGGAAATCTATGTATTTGTACCATGAAAAACACCAAGAGAAAAAACTGCCCTCATTGCTTTGCCACCAGAGGTTTACCTTGGTTTCTCTTACAAAGAAAAAGCTTTTAGATGCCAAGAACTAGGTTCCAAAAATGAAAATAGGTAGACCATATAAAACCCAGTGTTTTGACCCCAAGCTATTGGAGACTGGTCTTTCACTGGTTATGAATTATGTCCTTCCTCCTACTGCTCATCTTTCACACATTTCTCCAGTCACACTAGTTTCAAGAAGTATTCCCTGTCCTGCAAATTATTAGGGCCACTGCATACAATTTTAAAATCTCCAATTAAGACAAAGCAGTTAATCAATGATTGATATAGCTTGCAATGAAATATGCAGACAGACCCACTGCTTTCCTGTGGTGGGAGAAGAATTCTATCCCCACAATCGGGAATCTGCCATAAGGTTTTTAGCAACTATTGTTGTTTGATCTTCACAAGAGGGTAGACTAGCTAAGAGATTTCTTTAGGTGTACACATTATTGGTATGTATAACAGTCAAACAGATTGCAGTTATTTCCTCTGCAGGTATAAGCTTGTTAGCACTCCAGCACATGAAAGGAGTCACTGAATTATTTGAGACTGTACCACATGGAAAAACCTGACCCTGCAAGATGCAGAATTTTTCCTGATGGTGTTTGGCTCCCTCAGTTTCCGGTAAGGTCTATATGGAGAGTTGACAGCACTTTGCATACAAGCCAGTTTGATGATAATCCTGATTTCAGAATAACCTAGCTGTGCACACATTCTTGCATGGTGAAAAGCATGCACTGGAAAGCTGAGAAATGGACAAGAGAGCTGGGCAACAGTTCACCACTGAACAGCAAAATTGCCATTTTGGGGGTTTGTTGTTGTTTTTTGAAATTCCAGATTCATTTATCATTACTTGTAGATCCTTCCCCTCCATACCCCATTATCTTACTAAGCGTACCAGAAACCCTTTTCATGTGAGCATCTACCAGTAGGGCAGTTCCAGCAGGGGAAGTCATTTACAATTAAAGGTGAGTTTTGTCAGAGACTAGAAGTACAAGATGTTCGTTCCAGTTATTCTATATGGATGTCTATGGCTTATTTCAGGACAAGCCATATATCAGCACAATTCAGAAGCTTCTCTTAGAAAGCTTCACCTGAAAAGAGGTGGGAATTGCTTTCTCCCCCACTCCCTTTTTTCCAATAAAAAAAACAAAGAACAAACAAACAAAACCCATACAACACACTCTGGCTTGCTAGTCTAGCTGCTATCAGAACTAGGACCACAATGAGCAAATCAATGTGCTACGACTTTTCTTAAAGCATCACTCTTGAAAAATCAGGGTCCTCCCAGTTGTGAAGCAATTTAACACACACACACACACACACACACACACACACACACACACACACCCCCCCTTATGCAGAGCACACAGCAGGCTAAAATATTTAAATTTTACATCGAGTATTTCAGCCACAGTTTAAGGCATTTTGTCAAGAGATCTAGGTATCATTATCTGTATTTTAAATGACACACACAGCCTCCCTCCCTTTAAAAAGCTTGAACAATCAGGGCATTTCTGATCTCCTTCTGGACAAACGGAAAAGACATTCAATTAAGGCTCTTGTGAAAGCGTACATTACTGAGCCTGGGTCAGATAGCTCAGAGTAGTTTCTTTTAAAAAATTACAATCAATGCCTGTTTATTTAAACTTTGAGTAGAAAACAATTGTGCCCTTCCCTGTTATTGTCATGTAGAGTTCATTCAGCAATACTTAAACATGAAACTATTACAGAAGTATTGTATGAGCAGTTAATTTGTAATAATAAAAATAAAGCAGAGTATGTACAGGGAGATTTCTGAAAGGCCAGAATATTTTTAAAAGGTGACAAAATGTTCAGAGATTTAAATATGAAGGTGGAATTTGAAAAGTTTCTAGAAGGGTAAATATAGTGTGCTAGTCACCGCCAGCAGTTTGCTTTGCTTCTAGTCCAACTATCCCGTTCACATTAAAGAGTGGCAATAGGAGGGTGGACAGTTCAGCAAACAGATGAAATTTCCCGTGAGCACGGGGTGTCTACAAAGCAGTCACAATACTGCAGCACAGACAGCCTATTTCCAATTTCGGCATGAAACAGTCCAGATTAAATGCCCAAGTATTCACTAGGGATGTGAAAGGTTAAACAGCAAGTATATTTATACTGGTAATGTGTTGCAGTTGACATTTAGCATGAGACATGGTCTGATGGAGAAGGAAAACAACACAGTGCCCAAAAAAGGCAACCAAGCAAGCACCACGGCTGCCCTGCCTGCCTGTTGCAGCAGGCAGCTGCCTCCACCTCACTGCAACACACACCGACTTGCAAGGGAGAGAGGGGTGAGGAGACCAGCACACATTAAATATATATGTTATCAGTTAACAATTTAACCCACATCATCAGTAGAACAGTTTAAACAGGTAATTAAATTATATTTGCAATCCCTAATATTTATCCTGCTTCCCAGGCAGGTTGTGCAGTGTATACTAGGGGTGCACCAACAAAGATATTTTGGCCAATATGGATGGCCAATTATTAACTAGCCATATTGGCCAATACTAATCCAATAGCCAGTATGCAGCCTGGCAGCTTGGAGAGCAGCACCCTGCCAGTAAGTCCGGGGGGGAGGGGGGGGGGGGAAGGCAGCAGTGCAGAGCAAGGCCCCCACCCTCACCTGCCCTGAATGCAGCCCTAGCGCCAGGAAGAGGCCAGCATCTTTGGCATTGAACCTGCAGCAGGCAGCCTGCCCCTACCCCACATACAATGCAGGTGGCACATGCCCCCCATGCCTGCCCCAAGGCTGTGTGCAGTGGTGGGGGGATCAGCCCCCTCTTCCCTCCTCCACTCCCCGGACAAGCTGACCACAGCTCTGTCCAACATTCCACCCTAGCTGGGCAGTGCCTGCCCCTGCCTGAGTCCCATTCTCTCCCTCACTGCAGAGGCCTCGATCAGCACCCCCCTACCCCTCACAAAAGTTACCAGCCAGATGCTGCTCTCTAAGCTGCCGGGCTGCATTCCTGGCTGCAGCTGCGCTCATGCACATGGCATTTATCAGAGACATTATTGGCTACATTGGCCAAAAAAGTTGACTGCCAATAAATGTTAATTTTCCTTTTACAGGTGCCAGTCCCATATGGACAGATCTATCGGTGCACCTCTAGTGTATAACCAAGTCCCACGCTGATAGTGTGCAAATGGCACTTAAAACCAAACTATGCTGCAATCACCACAACATTAAGTCTTATGGGCCTTCATGCACACTCCAAAGTTAACCCTTTTAGAGCATACCTGCAGTTTAAGTGATAGTTTAGTATCTCAATCCAAGAAATCTGCTAGGTGAGGGACCCCACCTAGACAAAACATCTAAGAGGGCTTTAGCAAATCCTAAGAAGATACATTACTAATAGGCACAAGAGAATATTCTGAACAGGAAAAACAAAGCCAATGTATTCCCTGTGCAACAGTATACTTGATGTAAAGGTATCATGGAAAGAAAGCAGAGGATTAGTTCAATTTACAGTGAAGGTGTATACTTGAAGTCTAGAAATGTGTAGTTAATTTGAACTTGTAACAAGCTCATAGATCTTTATACAACTGCAATTACAAGATTCAATTCACTGTGTAGTAGCTGCATTAAATAAAACTTGTAGCACAGAATCTAGTATCCAAAGCAGATTTTACAACACAGTTGAAAACCAAACCCCTCTTACTATTTAGATCACCTGTATTCACTACAGAAGGAAGTCCCGGCAGATGCTTCCATCAGTTTATACCTGCCTACTTTTATAATAGTATTCCACACAGTGAAGATGTTAATAAGGTTGCAAGTCATATACAGAAGTTAGAAAATGCCAGAATTAAAGTTTGTCTGCAAAACCTTATGACAATGTATGATTCATGAAAGGGTTAGGCCCTTTATATACCAGTTAAGCAGAGCTCTGCCACTTGAATCACAGTAACTGGTGCAGCACAACTTACTTCAGCTATGAAGACCAGCTCTAAGAAAGCCAAGATGCATACTTTGCTAGTTAGTTTCAGTCATGAGAGCTGAGGAATGGTGAAGCCGAGGAAGCTAGGGGTCCACTCCAAAGAACTTGAGGGAGTATGTTCCTGGAAGCTCTTTTGGGCCAAATTTAAAAAGAATGAACACTGATTATAGTCTATGGCTTCTAATGGCTGCCCATCCCAGGAAGATCTGAACATTGGAGAGGAGTGGCTACCATAAAGGACTAAAGCCACCAATGGCTTTAAAATTAGCTGTTACTACCTACTGAGCCCATATCAACACATATTACAGTGTACAGATAGTACTCCCCTAACTTCACATAAGCATGAAGGTCACTTTGACAACTTGGCCCACAAAGATCATTAAGAGTAGTCATCACTCCTTCCCTTTTGCAATACCACAAGAACAATCACTGCATAGTGAATAAAGCTAAGCCACCTCTGCCTTAATAGTCATTAAAACTATCACCTGAAAATTGTTCCCTTGGGCTCAGTATTTTTATGCCCCTCTTAACAAAATGTAAACCATAAGCAATTGCTACAGCTGGCACCAAGAAGCATGGAATGCTTTTAGAAGAGTGGAAAGAGACATACCAAATACTGCTGATCTGGGTCATCTGAACGCAGAAGGTGGATAAATCTCCCCACAAGGCTCTGCTCATCTGCAAAGTCCTCGGGATCAGGGTCTTCAGCAGGCTGATCTGGTTGGTCCTGGATCAACGTCGATACCAGATTCATGATCGCATCAACCTGTTATGAAAGCAGTGAATAAAGTTGTATCCAAAAAAAAACAATGGGTTTAAGCCCAAGTCCATTCAACAGGTCACAAAATTAGTACAAATTGATGGAGTTGATCAGGAACACCTCTTCTACATTATACATTAATCTAAAGAGCTATTCATTGCACAGAGCACACCAAGTGCTTTCTGAGAAATCATTAAGATAGTTCCTTTGTGTATAAAAATGTATCCTCCACTCCATAGATGCTCCTCCAGGTCACCCAGCAGGAATGAGGAACATTTCACCTCTCAAAGTACACAGATGTTTGAAGACAAGCTTTCTGTAAAAGCTTGTTTAAATACCTCTGTTTATAGTAAAACTGATGGTACGTCTGTCTTAAAAAAACCACACATTTTACAGTGTAAAATATCTGCCCACCCCAAATCCAACCCCCAAAATAGTACTGAATCCCATCCTGGGAGATCCTAGTTTTTAAAGAGTCTGAATCAGGAAAGGTAATTTGGCAGGAAGTAAAAAGAACTAGATATACTTGGTTCCTCCAAATATCAAGGAGGGGGAAAGAGAAGCCACACGAGAAAAATAAGGAATTTTATTTGAGGGGGTGTCTCTTATAATACGCACCACCTTGCCTGAAAGGCAGAATAAAGAAAAAAAAATCCTTGAAATTCTAGTAACAGTGAGTAGCAACAGCAGCAGCTTAGGAGGTCAGCATGTTCCACAGAGAGTGGCAGCATGATCATGTATAGCATAACTTTAGCATTCCCCCAGAAATGTTTTATGATACAGAAAATGTTATACCTGTACTTCCTCACTTAATGTGCACCTATATTCTCAGCATTTAGTAAAAAGGTACATGTTTTATATAAAAATATGGTAAGATGTAGTCAGATAAAAATCGGAACTGTTGGGGAGAAAGGTGCATCTGACAAACAGGATATCAATTTGCATTCGTTTCCCCACTCTTCAGCTACACAGCCAGAACATAATTGGAAACATCCAGGTTCATGACAGTATTTAACTGTACTATTTTGTACCTGCTCTTGAGAGACAATTTCAGTGTTATAATCCAGTACATTGCTAAGCACGTAACAACTCATGCTCTTTCTGGACTCATAGTCAAAGTATTCAAAGAGTGGATGGAAATGCTTTAATTTCAGCACTGTGAGGATATTATTATAGGTATCAACTGGGATCTTCAAAAGTCTAGTTAGCTCCTTTGAAACAGCACTGCTTGTTGCAATACTAAAAAAAGAAAAAGAAAAAAGAAGAAACCGATTAGAAAATAGATATTTTCATACACACTGATTGATACTAAAACTCAAAACATTGCAGCAGATGCTAGAAATGGATGTTTCCTAACAAGACAGTGTCACTGTGTGTACATGTTGCAATATGTATGTTCAGCCACTTGCTATAGTGAGACAGAAAAAAAAACCCTCTACACAGAGCCTGATGGCAATTAAGGTATAAGTTAAGACAAATTCCAAACTGAGATAGCAGTAGTAGTGGGGTAGTATTATGGCCATAATGATCATGAGAAACAGGAAAAGGAAAAAAAAAAATTGCTGTGGAGGGATTGATCACAGGCACAAGGAAGGCTACTCATAACAGCATGTTACCCATCATTAGATCATTATGAAGCTGTGTAATGGAAGGCCAGAGGTACAGCTGAGCTATAGAAGGAAAGGGGTGTGAATCCAAGTGTAGAAGAATCATCTGACTATGAGAAACAGGGTTTGGTTGTTTTGTTTAAGCAACTTCTGTTCAGTGACACTTATCACCATGAACTGACCCAGCAAAAATAAAAAACAAACACTCTTCAGCTCAATATGAAGAACAATAAAAATCTAAGTGGAAAAAAGCCACGTACACAACTCCAAATAGTTTTCAGACACTGAGTACTCTGTTTCTATAACTGTGATCCTCAAACTAAGATGATGACATTGCTAAAGATGAGAGTAAACTGGAATTTGAACCAATGTTGGCAGGGAGAGCCAAGTATGAAGTTGCTAATAGGCTAAAACAGTGTGGGGACCACTGCTAACTAAAATGCTATAAAGAACTGCATGTTTTGATCCGAGGAAAAATAATTATATATAATTTGCATCTCCTTAGAAATAGTCTAGAATATCTACACCATAAATCAGAAAGCTATATACTCATCAGGACCATTAAAGCACCTGTATAAGACAAATTAAAAAAAAAAATGCACCTAATTTATTCTAGACGTCTTAATTTCTGGGGAAGATTCAGTTGAAAGAAGCCAATCTACAGGGTGCCACACTCACCCTCAATGAATGGCAAGGTCAGAAATCTATGCAACAGTACACATTTTGTTGGCTGGAAAACAAATCTTAAGATTGTGTGGCAGGTGTCTTGGTTTTGTATTTTGATGGGAAAAGTAAAACTTGACTTCACATGGTTGTTGCAGAAAGTTAAAGTTCACTTACTGTTCTAGATTAAGTTTGTTAAAGATTTCCACAGTTGTCTCCAACACTTTGTCAACGTAGTCAACACGATCCGGATAGCATTTCATAGCCAAGTTAATAAGTGATACTTGTAACGACACTACATCCTCTGAAGGCATATCCTGTCTAGACTGGAATTTGAAACAGCATGAAGTTAGACACAAGAGGCTTGTAAAGAACTTTCTACTAAACAACTGAATAAGTACAGAATGGAACACACCTGTATAACAGTAGCCACCTGCTGTGAAAAGATGTCAAAAAGCTTAATATCTGCTGGGATCCCTGGACCATCTTCACGGTGTGCAAATAAAGCTAGTCTGCAAAAAGAGAGGAAAGCAACTCAAGTTTGGATCTCCTCACATTTCATGGATACTGCATGCATGTATCCTACTCCTTTACACCAGGACAGCCATACTCCAGTTATATTCTGATTTAGCCCTTCATGTTGTGTGTTCTGTGTAGAAGGCATTGCTCAGTATAGACAACCACTGTTTTATTTCCTCTTTGAAGTAGCTTCTAGAGAAAAGTGTTTAGGAAATAAGTTAGATTGCTAGTAACGCACACATTTGACTTCTGAAGCTGAAGTCAGATCAGCACCTTTGACCTGTGCAAGCAGTAAAAAAGGGGGTCTCCAAGTGTGAAAGAGCCAGGTTTGTTTATGAATAGAACATACATCTGCCAAAGACAGGAGCAACAAAGGAGCAGTATCTATTAATATCTGACACATGCACTAGAAATACCTAGATCAGGGGTTAGCAACCTTTTTGCTACTGCAGACTGCTGCTTGCAACCTGCCCCCCCCCCACTCAAGTCAGCAGAAGCCATGAAGGGAACAGACGGAAGAGAGAGGTGCTAAGACCGTAGATTTACCACCACTGCTGTGGCAGAGAGAATAAAACTGAACATGACAGGCAACAGGACTCTGGGGAAACATCCTCTGCAGCTGTGGATGGAACTGGATGTCAGTTCCCTGAGCTGTCACAGGATCCAGTCTCTTCATGGTCCAGATCTGATCTGCAGGCCATAGGTTGCCTACTCCTGATGCTATATATGAAGGAGAAATCAAAAGCCATGCTCACACCACCTACCCCTATACCCCACCCGCCAATTTACAGCTAAAAATCGCTAAAGGTAGACAGCTCTAAGAGGAGCAAAACAATGTTTTCCTTGCTATGGGGCAGCACTACAGCACCAGGCTCTCACCAACGCTGCTTAGTATCATTCAAATGCTTCACAATACAAGTGCCTGGAAGAAAAAGCTACACACCCAACCCCTACCCCCAAGTGGCAAGTCATCAATAGTCATACACAAGGTTAAACCTTTTTTTAAAAACAAAGTTTTATTCAGAGTTCTAGAAGAGACAGAATGACCAGGATGAATTGCTCCCGATGAAGTGACAGGGCCACATAAGCCTGGAGTCAACCCACCCATACACTGTGAGGTTGCCAACAATTCTGCTGTGCTAGTTGTGACACTTACTCAAAAGCCAAGATACCTTCCCTCCTTGTTCCTGCTGTGGCATCAAGGCAATTATCCAGGGCAACAGAACATATATAAAAAAGCAGCATGTTCAGAGACTCAGAAGAGTCTAACAGCATCCTGGGCAGCTGCAGAGAAAGCCACATTTGTACCCACTGTGCACAGAGAATTTGACACAGCGAGGACCCAAAGCTACTAATCCGCCTGACAATCTGTGCAAGGTCTGATTATAGGGAATTGATTAAAGTTAAACCTTCCACACCTCCCTCTGCACTTTAGGTATTCCAGAACCAGACTGAAATCAAGATGCAGAAATGGACAACCAACTGAATGATCAATTCATGGCAGAAATAAGCATGTTATAAAGCTGGGTCTTGCCTGCACATGACTGATACAACACCAAAAGCACCTCCCAGTTTCCCATAATGCTATATTAGGGCTGTGCGAAGAGCTTTGGTCCCCAATTCGATTTGGTGGAGATTCGGCCCAATTCAAATCCGAATCGAATCAGGAGACCCTTTAATCTCTCCAAATTAAATTGAACCCTTCGAATCAATTCAGAGAGATTCAACGATTTGGACACAGACCGTTTTAAATGTTTTTTCTATGCCCCTCAAGGTAGCAGGCAGCTCGTAAATGCTGAGATGGTGGAGTGGATGAAGCGTCCCACAGGGGGGGGGGGGGGGAGTCCCCAGAGCACTCAGCAGTGGACCCAGAAGTGGACCAGAAGCACTTCCAGTCCACTTCTGGGCCTGCTGGGAAGCATGCCAGGGGGCCCCCCCAGCTCAGCAACTGGTGCCTCCTGAATCTGGGGGGGCACCCAGGGTCCCCTATGCAGCCAATTGCTAAGCCGGGGGCATGCGGGGGCAGGGAGGGCCACACGCTCCACAGCGGACCAGGAAGTGGATTGGAAGTATTTCCAGTCTACTTTTGGGTTCACCGCCAAGTTCCTGTGGGACGTTCCATCTGCCCCAGCAATGCAGCATTCACAAGCTGTACCTGGTACCTTGAGGTATGATAAAAAACACTTAAAGCTGTTTCTATGGCCGAATTGCTGATCCTCTGAATCAGCATCGAATCTTCAGATTTGTATTCAAAGTTGGGATCACCTTAACCTGAAAAAAAAAAAAAAAGCCAACCCAAAACTGGTCTGCCATCTCCCAGTCCAGACTGTGCAAGCTATTACAAGTCAGGACCTCAGTTGGGAAGGAGGGCTGTAAGGAAAACTAAGTTCCTATGACAAAAAACCATGGAACAGGCAGTGAGGGGAAAGACCTTGAGGCCACAACAACCCAATTTGGTCAGGTGAATACCTGTTTCATGTCTGAATGACAACCATCTCCAAGCAGGTGGGGTGTGGGTGGGGGTCAGATTTAGGAGGTAGCATCAGACAGATGAGGCAAACCAGTATATTAACCAGATTGGTATTATGACTTATCTTTGCTGTATACTTAGCTCTAGAAGGACTTAGTTTCTCAAGATCTCTTCTTCCGTTAAGAACATAAGGAGACAAAGCAGGTGCCTGCATACATTAGAACTGGGAGAAACACCCACACAAAATATATAATTTTGATGTGGCTATAAGCTGGAAAATCCACCTTCCAGCAGCACTGTAACTGCAGTAAGTGTTTATACACAGCATGGAGAATACTGATTTGCCCCCTATGAAGAGCAATAGTATGGAACAAAACTTTTGTGATGAAGTACTCTGAGCATGAATATTTAGAATAAAAGAAAAAGTTAAAATCATAGCTATTTACAATTATGAATAGAAAACCAAGGGAAAAAGCTTATTTCAAAGACAAGTCTGTGAAACGAAGCATGTTTTGCCTCCTCAAAGGAATGTTTCCTCCTCAGCCTGCATGACATGTATTTAGGACTAAAAGGGCAGGGTGCTATATAAGGCACATATATAAGGAAATGCTAGAGACTTGCATGAGAGGCATAATTGCAAAAATACAAGCTCCAAGGCTGAATGTGGCTGCTGCTCTGGTTCATGAGACCACATCTGAGCTCTCAATTATGTAGCTAGCTTCATTTGTTCATTTCCCCAAGAATAACCAAGAAATTATTCAGTGAGGATTCACAAGGTTGTATCAATTCTTACAGCAGACAAATCAACTCTTGCAACATCTTTGGAAGTTGCAAAAAGCAAGAGTTCAAAGAAAACAAAAACAATTGTTCTTTAGAAATAATATCAGTGTTGAAGGGAATCAACGAAAGCAACATATGTAATTATCCTATCTGTTAAGATAAAAGAAGTTATTCATCAGTTTTAATTATAAAATCAGGAGTTAAAAGTATGGAAACAATGCAGTTTGAATTTGTAATGCTGTCTGATTTTTTTTTTTTTTTAAAAGGACCAAGCATCTAGAAGGTCACAAACTGTTTGCACTGAGACTACTTAGCACTGTAAATTCTACAGAGCCAATATTTATTCAACAAAATGCTTCCCCAGACTCACCTGTCAATTAAAGCAATGATTATGTTTTTCACATTCACATTTTGGTGCAACTCAGCACAGGCTCGGAGGAAAGGGTTCAGGGTCTGGAGATGAAATTCATCCGGGAAAACCTAAAAATCCATGTAAAAAAATTACCAAGTGTGTGTATGCCATTACTCATATCTTGAGCTTTAACACCACTGCCAGTTAAAGGAAATAAATGCATAGCAAATGTTTCATGATGTGCAAGAGAGACTACTCCCAGAGTCCTCACTTCTCAAAACAGACTCAAGAAGTAGAAGAAGAGTGGACAGATGATAATAAAATGAAGGAATAGTTCAGCACTCTAGCAAACCTGTTCCCATCATTCAGTTTAAATGTTCAATAAGCTTAGACCATCTGTGACAGAAAAACAAGGAGGGAGACTATATACTAAAAGCTTTGGGTGTAGACAGGAAAAAACAAAAAAAAACAAACCAATTAGCCAGCCAACCTCACACTCCTCTACCCATGCCCACAAGTTGCCATTTGATCTACCAGACACCAGATTATGAGAACAGCATAAGGAAACAAGGGTCAAGACACCACCCAGAAGTCTCAGAGCCCTGAACTAAAAAAGGACCAACCCAACACCAATGAGAAAAAGAGGTAGGGCAGCATGATGGCGGTGAACAGCAGTAAGATGGTCAAGTGACTAAAACCACATACAAGATGAATACTTTGATATCCGTTATAGAACAGGAAGAGCTTCTAAGAGCTTTCGCAAGTGACTGTTATAGCTCAGTAAAAGAGGCCAAGTTAATTCTACCGATGGTATCGAATGTCTACATTTTTCTACACAAGTCAATGACTTGGTCCCAAGAGCTGCACAATGCAACCACCCACCCCTCACAAGCCATAAACTGATCAAAATAGTCACTTACATTTACTATTTTTTCCCCCTTCCTCAGCTTACCTGTATAATGCACTCCATGAGATACTCCTGAGCTAGAGCATCCCTGCAGTTTACCACTTGCTCCAATATCCCTGGCAAAACAATCTGCAACAGGAACAAAGGGTGTTGCATTTTTTCCTTTGTTCATCCTCATTTCACACAATTAAAACAAATCATGAAACTTCAAATACATTTCCTAAAGTTTCTCTAGTGTTTAGCCATGTAAAAAAAAGTTTAGACTTCCAGGTCAAAGGTTAGTGTCTTGTCACTACATGCCACGTAATTCAATGCTGTAGATTAAATTTTCCATTTTAGTATTCACAGCTTCCATCTTACTGGAAATGTAATACAGCCGTCTAAATGGGCATGTCTACAGAAATCTCTCACTTTAGTTCAATGTAGTGGTTCGTGACGCCGTTCGTCACTGCTTACACATACACAGCATCTCTTAGCACAGCTTTAAATCTTCATTAAAGAACTTCCACTTTGAGTACACATACACATATCAATTATCCAAACAGCTGATGGAACAGGTCTCAGATCTTTGGGTAATCTTATTTTACTCGTATTGCTATATTTTTTGGTTGTACTATTCTGAACAATACAATCAACAGCAAACACTGATACAAGGAAGCTTTAGAGTGAAGACGTCTTACTTGTTTATATCGTTCCACATTAACACCTTCCAGCTGACTAAGGCGAACCAGATTTGTTCCCACTAGGATTCTAAGTTCTTGCCTTTCCCGCTCTCTCTTCTCCCTATCTCGACTGTGTCCTTGGTGTTGCATTCGCACCCAGAGTTTGTTCATTTCAGCAAAGTTCAGCAGCACAAAATCCATTGAATCACTGATGTCTCCAGTGGTTTCCTCACTACAATGGAGGATAGAGGTTTTGTTTCCATTACAAATATATTTAAGAATAATAAAAAGTACTTGCCCCCTCTTACTCTCAGAAGTGAGATTTCCACCCAAAGCTTAAAAAGTGAGCCAGATTATACATGTTTAGAAAAACAAAATGAGAAGTTTAGAGCCAAGCTAAAGACTAGACAAGATTTCTCTATTGTCTATCCAAACAACCAGTAGTTGAGAAACGTGTGCCCATTTCACACCTTGAGAATGCAGAACAAAAAGGGGGAAAAAAGTTATCCACATATTCCTCATTTCAAGAAGAAGCCAGCCTGCCATCGTATCACATTTCTCTTACTCTGTCTGCTCGCCTTCATCTGGCAGGATATTCCTGGTACACTGAAGAAGATAGTTTCGAAGAAACAGGCCTCTTAAAGGATGTTGTACACCACGGCACATTTCGACCAGATCTTTCAGAATATCTTTCCTGGACTGAGGAAAGGACTTGACATAAACAACACCTACTGTTATCAGAAGATAGCTAGAAAAGAAAAACAGAATTAAGGAATCTGGTTGATTAATACATACAGGATTTAAGCATAATGAAATAATTAGGTGTTACTGGGGGAAAAAAACCTCTGTATTGAAACTTTAAATAAAAAGCGACAGCCTGTTTAGGGGCTGATGTTTGCTTCTGCCACCTCTCCACCCTATCAAGACTCTTGGAAAGGATGGGTATATAAAAATGTAAGCATTTAAGTGAATCGTCACTTAGCATTTACCATGAGGGGAGCGATAAAAAGACACAGTATGTTTTGGTAGCAATAAATAGTTGACCTTTATTAGAGTATTTTATATATCAAAACCATTGTAAAAGCTAGCTTATCAATGCTCCCAACATGCCTGTTAGGATAGTGGAGAAGAAGCATCTTCCACTGATTAGGAAAAATACAAAGGTGAAACTACTGAAGAGTCGCACACTACAAAATACTAGCCTAGGAGGACTGTAATCAAGCTTCTCATGACTAACCCTGTACTCATTCCCTTATTCGATACCAAGATACAAGAGCATGTAAGGATTTACTTGAAAAAGCCTTAGGAAAAGTTAATAACTGTGAGGCCATATACCAAGTACCACAAGTTCACACTTTCAGTGGCTTAAAGTAGAACTGGGAGTGCTCAGCACCTGTGCTGCACGGGGGTTCCTAAAGGTCCTAATCTTACAAGAAAACAGTTTTGCCAGCGCTCTGTACCTGGAGACCTGTATTACAGGCTCCACATGGGCAGAAGAATACACTCAGGAAAGACTACAGCTTCAGCCAACAAAGAGGTAAGGAAGGCCAAGTACGTATAACCATTAATACATACACTTTGCACTAGTTTCAAGTGAACTATACCTTAGTAGTTAGGGTGCACCAATAGAGAATTTGGGGGCCGATACCAATAGCTGATATTTAAGGAGGCATATCAGCTGATAATGATCCAATACAGAGACCTCCAGGTGGTAAATCTGTTGTGGTGGAAGGGAAGGGGGAGGAAAGGGGCATGGGGAGGCGGATCAACGTCTCCGCAGTGAGGGAGGGAGGGAGGCAGGAGCAGGCATTGCCTAGGTGGGGACACAGGACAGAGCTGCGGCTCATGGTGGGGCAGTTCCCCGGGAGGGCGGGGGGGGGGGGGGGTGCCCCCAGCTCTGCGCAGGGTGGGCAGGCAGGCTGAAGCCAGTGCTGTGTGACTCTTCTTGGTGGTCCTGGGCTTGGAGTGGGTGCTAGCAGCACCGGGAGGGGCTATAGCCACCCCAAATTTCACCACAGCTTCTCTCTGTGCAGCTGCCACCAGCTGCTCAGCGCAGCCTCAGCTCTTCCCAGTGTGTAGGTGGAGGAAAGATATGGATCCAGGCTGTGCCTGGTGGCAGCAGGGCTACAAGCAGAGCAGTGGCAAAATCTGGTGTGGCTGCAGCCCCTCCCAGTGCCACTGGCACCCCCTGAGCCCAGCTCCTGCCAAAAGCCACACAGCACTGGCTCCAGCCCCCCCCGAACAGATTGGAGGAGGGGGTACAGCCCCACCCAGGGTGCAAGCAGTGGTGGGAGTTGCCCCCCCACCCACCACAAGCTGCACCTCTATCCCCACAACCCTGCCCGGGCAGCACCTGCCCCCATCACCGTGAGAGTGTTGATCTGCCCCCACCTTTCCAACTGACCAGCTGCCGGCAGCTCTCCATGCTGCCGGCTCCGCTCCATGCTCTGTTGCGGCTGCACGCAGCATGAGCATTTATCAGCCAAATTAAATCGGCCCCATCAGGCCAATACCCAATGCAGCCAATTTTGTAAAATTATTAAGTTATTTGTACAATACCACAGGACACAGCATAGCTAGCTAGCTGTAATAGGCACCATATTCAGTGGCCTAAGAATCTCAAGTAGAACCCTGGCCAGTGCCTTAGACTAGAAGATTTTCTACCTCAGGACCCTGAAATCCCGATCAGAGAAGAGTTTCCAGGTTAAAAGAGTTGCTAGATTCAAAGTTGTAGTAAGCAACATTCATTCATGAAGTCTTCCATTCTCAGTTACTTACAGTCTTGGGATAATATTACCAGCATACTGGACTAGTTCATAAAGATCGGCCACCTTCCTCCCCTTGGCAAACTCATCCGTCAGGTATACTTCCAGGTAGTGCAGTTCATCAGAAATAGCCATATCTTTTTGCTTTTGGTTAAGGATGACTCAAAGTGTATTCAGATAAACACAATGCCCCAAATAGGCTTAAAACCCCAATGAGACTGAACACTGCATTTTTTTTTTTTTTTTAAACTTTGATGCATGAAACTGGAGGTTAACAAGCAGCACTGCAGCTAAAAACTTGAAAAATGAAGTTCCTTACCACAGAGAAAGAGGAAGGTGCATCCTGGGGTGAGTGGGGAAGGGTACAGAGAAAGGAAACCAGAAGTAGGAAGAGGAAGTCAAAGCAGAAAATGGGAAGGGAGGAATGGGAGCATTTCATCTTAAGTGGTATGCTTGTAATACAATAGTAAACTACAGGAACAGGGAGATATGATCACCCTGTATTAACAGCATTATGAAAAATAACTTCCTGGTTCCTTCCTTGCTCAAGAGATCATGTTAAGAAGTTAGCTGTACTAACCTGTCAGCTTTTATAAAAAAGGGACAAACAGCTGTTGCCTAATCTACACCATGTTCTTATAGATTAAGACAACTGGACTGATGCAAAGATAAAAATGAAACTCCCTTGTTTTCTGTGCAGAACAAGCCTAGGAACTAGTTAGTTCTAACTCCCATGCAAGCCAAAGAAAACCATAAAGTACATTAGCACCAAAAATGATCTGTTAAGAGTCCTGGGCTATGTAGTCCCTATGCTGCTTCACATTTTTCAAAGCAGCAAACACTTCTAGAGGAATCATGGACTACTTCAGAGAAGTTTTAACAGGGAATAAAAAGAACATTGAATAAGGCAGTATTAAGCAAGACTTCAGCTTTGCTAAGAATTATAAACTAAAAGACATGAGGAGTTAATAGAATCCAACATATAGTGCCTCAAATTGTTTACCCATTACCTTGCAAAAGATACAAAGCTCATAATAGCTCTTTGGAGACAACATAGAAGTCCGCAGCTCCCCAAGCATATTGGAGGCATGTTTCAGAGCATCCATGAGTTTGTTCTTGTCCTAAAACCAAAATGCAAGATGGGGAAAAAACCCATTAGCAGTGTTGATTATTCTCCAGTCTAGACAACCACATAGTCTGAACTAAAGAAGTGAGGTCATTTTCCCACCTTCCATTTTACATGTCATAGGGCGTTACGTGGGTGAACTGCTTCAAATTAAGTTAAGTGACCGGTCCAGGCTAGAGATACTTAAACTAGATTTTCCAAAAGAAAGTGAAGATGTCATCCTTTTCATTTCCTGGTTTAGGGATCTAGAACATCAAGGAGCTGATAAAGATAACATTTAGTTATTTACACTTGGGCATCAATTCTGTCCTGTAGACCAGTACAAAACAGCTTTGCAACTCTTCATGATGAGATTGAGCCAGAAGGTAAAGCTGGTGGAGTTGTGAAGCACAGCTCTAATGCTCTAGCAGAGTGGTTCCCCATCTGTGGTACGCGTGCAGACAACCTGTCAGGCCGCCTATCGCCAGCGCTCCCCATGTGCACGTGCAGCTCTCGCACGCACTGAGCATGGAAGGGAAGCCCCAGGCACTGGAGTGGACTGCCTTCCCCACCGGGACTGCGCAGCATGGGAGGGAAGCCCCAGATGCCTTTTTTTTTTTTTTGGGGGGGGGGGGGGCAAAGAAGGCAGCCAGCTCCAGCATGCAGGGCTTCTCTCCTGTGCCTGGCGAGTGCAGGAAAAACCAGCAATAGACTGCCCAGTGATACACACCCCTCACCACGATGAGCAGTGCTGGCTGGAGCCATGCTCTGCTGGGTGCCCCGAGGACCTGCACCTGCTGCTGCACCATGGAGAGGGTGCAGGGGGGTTCCCCCACACCCCCCCCCACACATACACAACTCCCCAACATACCCTATGCTCCCCCCCACAAAGCCACAGCCCCTCACAAGCCTCCCATACACCTCCCTCCCCATCTGATGGTATTTAAGGGCATATAGTTTTAAATTGGTGGTGGTGTGCAATCTGCCAGAGTTCGGGAAGTACTGTCTAGCACACTGGGGCCAAGCTTTTTGAAAGGCATACAGCAAGATAAGCCCCACCCCCTCAGAGGGGCAATCCCTTTGCTCTGCTCTCTCCCTCTTGCCCTAATCTGCTGCAGTTCTCCCCTGCTGGATCTGCCATGTGCCACCCCTTGTGCTGTGGGTTAGCCACCCCTGCTCCAGCAGATTAAACAGAGCTCTCATTATTAGAACAAACATCTGCAAGGATTTGGGCCGGATTCCCTTCTAGTCTTCCCTTCCCTGGCAATAAAAATAGCAGAATCTTATAAACAGTCATGATTTATTATTGCAGAGTGACAAAACAAAAAGGCACAGATAATGCCATATATGATTATCTGGCACTTCACCCTGAAAGGCAGCCCCTACATCCATGAGCCTAGAAACAAATCTCCATAAAACAAGCTACTACAGTGTTTGTATGGAGTGGGGAGGGAGTAATCTGCCACTGATACTCCAGTCTTATCAATATAGAAAGCATGTCCATTTCCAAATACTCTGTCAAATATTTTTCAGTTATGCCAGTTTAAAAAGGAAAAAAAAAAAAAGATACCTAGCTGGCATTTCTCCAAAGGCTGTTTTGAAAATGCTAAGATAGCATTAAACCTGAACAAAGAAAACACCCATGTCAAATATACTATCATTCCAGTCCCTTTGGCTATAGGCACAAGGCAATATGATGGAGAACACCTATAAAGTGGTCGTATATTCAAGAGCATCTCAAATTCATATTTAAATTCAACTATCGAGCATTAAGAATTCTTTGGCAAATGAAACCAGTTCTTCACCCATGCTAGGCTTCCTAAGACTTATGCCAATCTCATCTCCTTATGCTGAATGAAACGTACTGAAGTTTTGCTAGAATGCCAGCTATCGGCATTTCCCTTTGCAGCAGAATCCATTTGATTCAAGAAGTGCTCCAGTTTCACACTTCGCTGGAAGAGTCACTTCTACTCAACACAAGGGCTGCTGCCAAAATGCATAAGGGGCTATGTTTCCTCAGTCAAGTAAATCCATGTTTTGAATTTGATTTGCCTGCATACATATCAGAAGCATACCGGGAGATTTTATTGCATTTCCAGGGATGAGGGGGGGGGACAGACATGTTCTTACCAAACATCGCTTCATCTGGAAAGACTGCACCTTCACAGCCTGGATAGCTTCATCCAGGAGTTTTTCCTGCTCATCTTGAGGAGACTGCTGTGTTGTTGGCTATAGGAGGGAAGAGAGAGAGACACCCATAACAATTTATAGTTTGTTCTTGCATATATCAAATCTTTACAGTATTATCCATAGAACCTCCTCTGGCTTTCCACAGCCAGGCTGGTCCCATAAAACATTGGAATCTCCCTCAGAAATCTTACCTTCAAGTGCCCGTCTACTCATGTCAGTGAACAATACATCAGATTACTCTGTTCAGGAAGATACCAAGACCTAGGATTTCTCCACCCAAACCTTCTTCTTAGAAAGGAATCTGTTCTATCTTCACTCTGCAAATCTATGAGTTGTGTCAACTGGGTTCACAGCAACAAGACTGGAGGGAATCTCACAAGATCTTCTAGTCCAGCTCCTGCTCAAGGCAGGACCATCCCCTAACTAAAACATCCCAGCCATGTATCTGTTCAATCTGCTCTCAAAAATGTTCACCATTTCTCTAGGTAGCCTACTCCAATGTGTAGCCACACTCATAGTCAAGCAGTTGCTCTTAGTCTCAAACCTACATTTCTTCTGTTGAAGCCCGAGTCCATTGTTCCTACTCCTATCCCCTACGGCCACAAAGAAAAGTCCATCCGCATCCTCTCTGTAAATCACCCTTCAGGTATTTGAAGACTTATCAGACCTCCCCTTGTACTGTGGAGAAGAGAAGACAGATAGCCAAATTGGCACATTAGTATCTTTTTAGGATTGCCCAACAAGACTATACACCACGGGACCAAAAGGAACATTCAGGTTGTAGCATCCTTGTGGGGATTCAAGTTCTGCTCAGTTAGATGTGGTTGTTTCAGTAATTACTTACACGAACCAGAATCTTCAAGCAGGACTATTCTGCTCTTGGTTGGTCACTTTCAACCTGCTATCCATTTTCGTAGGCACATTAGTGCAATATCCATAGATAGCAGGCTCAAAATTCCCAAAACAGGGATCAAGTACAATCAAAGATGTATGTTGAGGGATAACATTACCAGCCAAGGACTAGTCAAGTGTTCTATCCAACCTTATAAATTCACCTTCATGAGCAACACACTTCACGAGCAACACACTTGCTCATTTAGACCATTTCTAGAGAAACTAGATCTCTACTCATTTGTGTCTGTCCAAATTAGATCTTGACCCCTCTCAAATCATTTTATAGACAGCTCACCAGTAGCTCAAACTCAATGAGACAAAAAGAAATCTTAATTCCGCTTATCCCAAGTCCTCCTTGATACTTTACCAGGAGAATACAGCCATTCTATTTCTCATCAAGACCTACAACCTGGATACTGTAGTTAATTCAGACCTCCAGACTAACGCAGGAAAAACCTGAATAAACCTCTCTAGAATGAATTCTTTCCTATTCATCCATCCATCCACCCACCCACCCACAGACCTCATCCAAGATGTCATATCATGTTTTGATTATTTCACTGCAATCATACTCCTCCATTTAAAAAACTACTGCCAAAATCATTCTCCCAGCATAATGCTTCAGGCTCTTCTTATTCTTTGATAGGTTATACTGAAAACTAGGCCATGAAGGTTCTTGCAAGTAAGGCTCATTGTTTCTCTCACAAATAAGCCTGTCTTCCAACACCGACTAATTTTTCAAAACAATCACCCCTATGCTTTTGCTCTTCACACTTAAGGAGCCCTCCCATAAAACTTCCACGAAGTTCTCACTATGCTCCTGAAAGTCCTCCCATTTCTATGATGCCTACATTTCTATGATGAGAGAGATTGTTAGGCCACCGACTTGCTCAGACAGCAGTGTTGTTCTGAACAATGCTGTTACACTCATCCTTTGAACTCCTGTTGTCTAAACCCATCTTAGAGATGTAAACAGTTAAATGATAATTATATTTATACTGCTTACCATTTACTGTATAGTGAGTGACCTCTGGCAGGAATGGCCTCAGCCCCTTGTCTTCACCATGCTCCTGGCACTTCACAGCCCCAAGCTCCTGGCAGGGAGCTGCAGGTACAGCTAAGATACTAGGAGGACCGTTCTCGGCTACAGAGCTACAGCTTCCCTTAACCCCCATGGGCAGGGGCTGGAGCTGCAGAAGGAGCCAGGGCTGAGGAACTCTCCTATGCCTGGATCCCACCGCCACAGAGAGGGAAAGAAGGAGGGGGATGCCAGGTCCCCACAGGGGTCAGGTGGGGCCTTCCTGCCACAGTAATAAGACTTGTGGGTCTGCCCAGTCCCCCTGCAGTGACAGAGCCCAGGCAAGGCTATGGCTTCCTGTGCCTCCCACCACACTTGTGCTACTGTGACACGGACCTGGCAGGCTTTAAAGTGCTGCCAGTCCAGGCCCTTCCCAGCTTGGCCCTGGGGAAAGGGTAGGCCTGGTCCCAGCAGGGCAGCCTCCACTGGGAGCACTGCATCCTCCCCCCTCCTGCCAGCAGCACTGGGGCCACATGGGGCTTGGCCCATCACCAAGGCAGGGCTGAACATACACCTGGCTCAGCCCAAGGAGGCACCATGGCAGCTGGAGCAGGAGGGTCACTGAGGGGTGGTGACACAGCAGGGTTCCCAGGGGAAGCATAAGGGCTGCAACATCAGCCTCCCAGGCTGGAGCTGCTGCGCCACCACCCCTGGGGCTGTGCTTACTGTGCATGGGGGCCACCAGTGACTTAAGACTCGGCCTTGCCTTAAGCTGACTCGGCTGCACGCTAAGCCCCATCTCAGGGCTGGACCAGGCCCTGTGCAGCCCCAGCACCATGGGCAGGAGGGGGAAGGATGCAGCTGGGACTTGACCTCCCCTTCCCCCAGGGCCAAGCTGAAAAGGGTCTGACCCAGCAACAGAGAAGAGCCGGCCAGGTCCGGGCCATAGCAGCACAAGCGCAGGAGGTGCAAGCCCAAACTGCCCTGCAGGGGGGCCAGGCAGAACCACCAGAAGATCCTCTTTTCCCACTTCAGCAGTGAAGTGGAGTCTCACTGCTGTAGTGGGAAAGCCACACCTAACCCCTGCGGGGGCCTGGCATCTCAGGGGTAGCAGGATCCAGGCACAGGAGAGGTCCACAGCCCTGGCTCCATCTGCAACCGCAACCACTGCCCATGTGGGAAAAGAGGAAGCCGCAGGTCTTCAGCTCAGCGGGGACTGCTAGTAGCTTTGCTGCACCCAATGGCCCCCACCCACAGCTCCCTGCCAGCAACTTGGGGCCCACAGTGCCAGGAGCATGGTCAAGACATAAGGGGCCAGGGCCATTCCTGCCAGAGGTCACAAAACTGGGTATGAGCCATCAGTTAACCATTTAAACAATATAATAATTGGAGAAAGTAAAATGGATAAATTTTTTTTAAATGCTATTTACATCCCTAATCCATCCATGTCCTATGTTTGGATTATAACAGTGCTTGGGGCAGACCATGACTGGGGTTCTTCTGCATCACAGCATTCACACACACACACGAACTTGTGTCTTACACACAGAGATGCACATACTGGACCCATCTACATGCTACGTTGCTGTAGCATCTCATCTGCAGGCACAAACCATGATACTGCTGCTACTGCACAGTCGGGTCAGAAATATGTTACAACTGCACAGTCAAGCCCATGTGCAGGCACACCCACCAAGTAACCCCTTCCCTTCCCTGCTCAGTGGCCTGGGCATGAACAATGCAGCATGACACAACATGCTTCTAACATCACAGGCAATGTGTGGCAACTTGTTCCAGAAACAAAATTAAGGCAAGAACCTGGTACTTTACTGCCTTCATGATTGAGCTAAGTTTAGAAACATTCATTTGCTTTTTCTTGTCAGCTTGGAAAGAGTCAAATGAAAAGTATTTAAAATTCAGGACTGTAAGAAAAAAAAAAATTGATTTTCATGCACATAAATGACAAATAAAACTAAAGCAATGTTTGGAGGGCTGCAGTCGGGTACAACAAGACCAGATTAATGAACAAATTCTGACCAGTGTTCAGTGATTTAAAAACAAATAGTATCATTTCAAATTAGCACCAAGCCACTATCACTTGTCCCAAAATGGCATATCTGAATCTTTTTGAATCCCAGCACGGTCAGGTCACCATTGCTGGTCCCCCTATAGCATCACCAGACTAAGCTTGAGTCAGAGACCTTACATATTTAAGACAAGGTACAAATATGTACCGGATGCATATAAGGTGCATATTTTGTACCCTGTCCTAAATATGTTCCCCGTCCTTCAGATATATTCTCCCAAGCAGCCTGCAGTCTCCAGTATTAATATAAGATGCTAAAGCAGAAATCAACTCTAGGGCCCCAAGGAAAGATGCTTCATAATTATGATTAAACACATGAAGCTCTGTCCAAGCTGAGAAGAGAACTAGCTAGCTATTATCTTATTCATATAGTAGAACAGGAGATAAAGGATTCCCACAATGTAATGCAAGGCTTTTTTGGAAAAGGACTGCTTCTAGTCCTAGAAAAGCCTGCACAATTTTAAAATTAGGAAATTGTCACCTGCAACACGAGGATAAGAAGCCAAGGACGGCTACAAGAGAAGATAGGGGCCTCCAAAGGGATCAAACAAGACATGGCAAAAGCCTTGTTTACTTGGTCTTCCCCAGAACAGACTTAAAAAATAAATAAATAAATAAATAAAGTACAGAAATCCCTATTACTATGCATATGCACATAACCTTTCTTCACTTTGTGTTGTGTAAGCTACAGATGCTAGACACATGATGATCTATTCTTCTCAAGGCCCTTGGGTAAAAGGAAAGGAGTTTTCATGCTTCTCTCCACCATTCAGTGTATCCAGCCTCCTTCAGTGAATAAAGAAGACAGAGTCCACTGCTGCTCTTTTCCTCTGTCTCCATCTTTGTTTCTGAGTTCGCTTCCTAACTTCAGGCTATGCCTTTTGTGGAAGGCTGTTGGCTGCACCAAACAGGTAACACCACACTTAACAAGAATTTTGACAGCATTATCAATTTCCATTAGGGTCTTGATAGCAGTTAATGCCAGTCAGGATTCAGCTATTACTTGGTAATGCTGGGTAATGGATGTCACACCAGGTCCATCTGCAGAATCAGAAAGACATGGTACTCATTCACACTCCAAAAGCAGTCTTTGCCCTTCCGGGAACAAGGATCTATTTTTAAAATGAAATGTTCATAATTCTGCATTAGTTAGTGTAGATCAAGCTCCTGCTCACATGGAAGCAGTGCAACTGTAAGTATTGTCACACCATGAAAAGCATATTGAGCTTTTGAAATATGTAGCCCTGCATTAGATTTATAGGATGCTCATTACCATAGTAATAGGCCACCTGACAAACATTAACAAATTTGTTCTCACAGCATCTTTGCATCCTGGGAAGCATTAGTCACGTCCTACAGGCAAAACAGATTTTTTCTTCTGGGTAAAAACACAACAACCTCTTACAGACATGAAAATCCATCAAGCTAAGCTACCAGGCCACAGTTACAGAAGGAACACACACTTAGGGAGCTGTGGGTAGCTGATTTAGCCCACTTTGCACTAGTATTTTGGGGTCCAAGAATAATATAAACATCACATTTTGGAGTGAGGTAAAGAGGGGAAGAGAAACAGTTCTCAAATGTGATTACTTGGTATGCTTTTAATGTTACCACAAAGGGCTTTCTGGCAACTGTTCTATATAGGAAGATACTGAGGTAATAAGAACATAGGCATTTTAGAGATGAATTTTGAGGCATAAGAAGTGAAAATGATTTGTCTATGCAAATGCAGTAGTTTAGGGAAATTAATGCATTTACACATAAAACCACCACAAGAATTATGCTTCAAATCAAGTAAGACTCCAGAAAGCCTGAGGCTTCTAACAGTCAGGTTCTTTGTTTCAGCGTGTTGCTGCAAAAGCTACAGTATGTCATACATTCACAAAAAGATTAGAAAGGGCAGATCTTGAGTCATTTTACCTGAAACAAGTTACAAATGCCATTACATATTTATAAATTCAACCAATCAAAAAAAGCTTCCTCAAAAAAAACAACTACTGAGTACTAATGTCAAACATGCTTTTCAGGCTGTGGACAGCAATAGGTGTGTATGACACACAACATTCCCAACAGATACCAAGCAAGCCTTTTCTTATTTAAAAGAAAAAAAAAGAAAAAAAATCCTCTGTAGCCTTCCACATACAAATGTAAGGTTTCTGACTCAGACTTTGATCTCACTGCCAGCTTCATGATATGGACATCATTTGATCTTTAGCTACAAAGTCCCATGCTAACACTTTCAATTTGCAACATGACCTGTTCCCCTGGCTCATGGTGGGGTTTTTTGCTTGTTTTTAAATAGTTGGAAGAGAAGAAAAAAAATAACTGGGAGCTTGAAGTTACGGCAGGAAAAGAAGGGGGGGAGGAAGCAAGAAAAAAAGGGGGGGGGGGGAGAGAAGTATGAGGGCAGTGGTGGTAGCCTAAAAAGGGAGTACCCATTCTTGTGAGCATGCAACCTCAATTAAAATAAGTTACTTTCACATGAAGACAGGTTGCAATTACAAGAGCTGTATTCCTCCCTTGATCTTGAGGGCCAGCTGTGGATGAACAACCATGTAAGTCCTGAATCTATATTATGGCCAAACTATAGTAAAGTATGAATCATCAGTCCTTTCCTTTGAAAAGGAATTTGCACTCTTAAATAGTCTGGATCAGGTATAGCAATGGACAGGTTAATTTTACCCTGATAAAAGCATGAAAAGTGATAGTTACAACTTTGACCTGAAATAAGAAAAAAAAAAAAAATTAAAAACATGCAAGGAGGATACTTGGTATGCCAGAATGACAGAATTGCTGCATTTCAAAGTAGAAACAGTAGACACAGATTTTATCTCCTATTTATGGTTTCAATACTGTATTTAACTTCTATTGCAGCTTTGCAAATATTGAATTAGTAGCACATGGGTGCACAAAGCAATGCGTTCTACTTCCATGCCTTCACAGTTGAGGGGGGGCCAGAGAAGGAAGCCACTCTTCTAAACATCAATTTCATTCTGAATGAGAGACATTCACATAAACATTTGAAAGGTTTTCAATGCTAAAGTTTAAATCTGCAAAATGAGATGTTTATATTTAATTGAGAAAACAACAACAGTGAATACATAAAGGTTATTGGCTTGCTTTCTCAAGCCTCAGAGAGAACAGAAAAACAAATGGGATCACCGGCCATGGCTAACTAGTGTAATTTCTTTCACTGGATGTCTACTTGCTTCTTGTTGATTTCTCAATTATTAGGGGCTTTGGTTAATAAAAGTTGGATTTATGGAAGGTGGGCCAGGGAGGGCATTTGTTGAGGCAGATGTTAATGGGCTAATCAGTTTGTTTTTCAATCTTTGCAGTCTACAACAAAGTGTAAACATTATGCACATGGTCAATCAAGACAAAGGATGCATGCTGGTCTCAAACTGAAAATGGATTCCCTTTGGTTTCCAGCAGCAAATACACTACTGAATGAACACGGTCAGCTTGAAGAGGAAGATGTAAGAATTTGATGATCCAGACAAACAGTTTCCATTGTCATTATATTCATCAAAATAAAGCTTCTGCGACAAGTCACTGTTCCAGTGCTACAGCAACAAAGGCTTCTGACCATTAGCTTATTTAATACAGCTGAACCCCATCTTTGACACCTCAAGTGGTGGGGGGCAGTAATCAGACCCTGAAGAAAAAGAAACTGACAAGGACTTAAAGAAAAAAAAAGAACCAGCACAAAAGATGGTTTGTGTGACAATCAGCCAGTACGTTGCAAGATAAGCCATTTGAAGACCTGGTAACAGTACCTGGAACTAGATACATTTCTAGACAGATCTGAACTTGTAAATCCGTTGCTCGATGCATCACAGAATGAAAACAGGTAAAAATAAAGAAAGGAAAAATAAATCCACAATTCCCACATCCAAAGATGACCTGGATGCAGTACAGTTAACTGAATACCAGTAGTGACACTAGGGAACGTGCTTCCCAACTTCCTCTTTTGATTTAGCATCTGAAGATAGAATTGCAGAACATTCATGTGAGTGTTGCAGGTTTTCTGCATTCAAGACTGCAAAGAGCATAACAATGAGGTTATTGCTTTGTTTAGGCAACAGCCAATAAATGAACAGAAAAAGGTCTGAAACCTAATGCAACCACTCTGAGCTTCTTCTGTATTTATGTATTCGCCCTATACCACCTGAAAGGTCACGGAGGAAAAAAGACATCCCTGCACTATTGCAATGATCAATGGAGATAGATTTTTAAGCCTCAGCAAGCATCCAGCTCCTGATTAACTGAAGGACTTCTGCCTCAGGTTTCCAAAGACTCTCTCTGGGTGTCTTGGAAGGTTACAAACACAAATAAACCTTAACTACCTTACAGTGATGCACAAGTTGAAATTCACACTAAACACAAGTGGTGCGTCCAGACAAGTAGGAAGGTGCATTCTGTGGTGTCTCAAAGGCTTTTGGAGGCACCACAAAAACATTCGTGGTGCAGGTCAAGAGGTTCTCCGCATTAGATATATTTGCAGCGTGGAGCCAAAATTAAGTACCTGAAAAATCCCAGTATCTTAAAAAAAATAAAAAAAAAAGCAGAGTAGCACACATGGCTGCAGCCTGCACCGCCTGAAAATGGCTCTGGCTGGCCAGGCTCCAGCTGCCAACCAGCCTCCATGCACCTGGATCACTTTGTTACAGCCCCAGGAGGCTCCCCAGACCCCAGGTTAGGTTGCTGGCCCCAGCCTCCCCATCCCACGCACAGCAAGCAGCGCACACTGGCACATGGCAGATATGTGGCACTGCTATTTGTCCCCCGGGGAAAACACACACGCATGCTTGTGGGGATGCACCCAAGGAGTCTGTTTGAAACACTATAGTCCTTTTTTAGAAGTAAATGATAGAACTTCCAGATAGATGTGACAGATTACAAGGCAAGCATGCTTTTTGTTAGCATCTGTGGAAACCTGGCTATGGAACTTAATAAATGTAGATCACATGAAAAAAAAATAAATAAATAGAAGTGAAACACAGAAAGATGGAGTTTTTTTCCATTGCTTGTGTTTTGAGATCATTCATGTTGCTTAAGTCCTAGCTTTCTTTAACAGCAGGCATTTACATGGTTGATAAAACTTGAGAAGGAATAGGCTTCTTCTTACACCTTAAGGTTGCAGACTTGGGGTTTGAAAGCTAGATTTTCCCTATTGCAAAGCAAGCTCCATCATCTTTGGCTGTGAACAGCAGAAGATGGAAACCACTCTGCAGAGCAGCTAAAAGAGCTAGTCATGATGAATTTACAAGCCTCAGCTCCTGCCCAGCCAATTCGACATCACATACATTTTTTACATATTTGAGTTAATTTGGAGGTCAGCAACCTATGGCTCCCAGGCTGGATTCAGCCTGCAAAAAGAGGGGCTCTGCCCATGTAAGTATGGAGAAACAATGTCTACAGCAGCATGAAAACAGCCTGGGCTAGAGCTCCATTAAAACAGCTCCCCACTCCCAAAGGTTATTGACTCCTAGGTTAAGCAATAAAAGCAAAACACATTGGCAAACATGTTTCATTATCCAATGGCAGTTCCAAAAGAGTGTTAGGTCTAATTAACAAACAGGGATATTAACCATATTTCCAGACTGGCAAAATGTAAATCTTGTACAAAGGTATAGGCTGTAGCCGTGTTGGTCTAAGGACATGCAAGCTCTTTTGTACAAGACTGGCAAGGTTCTTTGGGTAAAAGAATAGAAGATATTGGACTTACCCAAAGAACCTTGTCAGTCTTGTACAAAGAAGTTTATATTAACCATTAAGAAGAGACAGTTTGCCATGTGGAACATGCATCAGATTATTTTACCTCAAAAAACACCCCCAACAACATAGGTTCCCAAGAAGATACAGGCTTTTAGGAGAGAGAAAGAGGAGAGAAGAATCACAACTGCAGAGTATACATGAAGATTGTGAAGTGCAGAACTGTAGCATATATAGTACACTAAGTATAGTGCATAAAATCAAAAGAAAAATCAAGCAGTACTAAGTTTATCTTCTGAGAGATGATAAATCAAAGAGGTAAATTAAAACAAAGCAATTTTGAGTGTATTCAAGGTAAATAACTACTCTTTTCTAAACATGCACTTTAACCTGGTCTCCAGGTGATCAGGGCTGTTGCTAAAGTACAGTCTGTTTTTTCTACTATCTATACCATACTGGAGGTTTTTTGTTTTTGTTTGGGTTTTTGTTTGTCTTTTTAGTGAACTCACATTATTGTCATAGTTAATGGGAATTCACTTAAAGGGTCAGGCAAAACCCCTCCTAAATGAGGAATACGATTAGTATGTTGCCAACTGTAAGATGCATCTCTTCATCTACTCTTCCTGGAATGTAGGATATACAGATAGCTACAAAGCTAGTTTGGAAACGTATTCCATGTTGTTATATAGACTAAGAACTAGTACTCCAAAGACTGAGCTTTAGAAAGCTATATGGTATGAAGGAGTAGCAGGTATAATGAAAGGGGTGAAAGGCAAAGAAAACAAATCAGGAAATTCTATTCCCCCTTTCAGATCAGAAAGAGATGCCATTCAATAAAATTAGAAGTGGAAAATAAAAGAGACATTTTTCCACATTTGTAAAGCAAGTCTAGAACTCACTACCATGACAAGTCACTGAGGCCAACAAGACACCTTCAACCTCCAAATAATCAAGAATGTCTAGTCTAAAGTTATGATTTTGTTAAGGGATATTAAAACTTCATGCTTAACCCAATCTAGCTATTAGAGACCATAATGGGACTTAATGTGCTTAGGGCTGGGAAGTTACCTGCCCTTTGTGTCACCCACCTGCCTGAACCCCAGCCTTTTTTAAGGACAGCCAAGTTCCTGCTGCATTCTCCAGCAGAAGCCACTGCTGACACTGGGATACTGGACAGGACGGACCCCAGGGATCCAGTACAGGAGCTGATAGTACTAACACAAATATAGCGCGGTGCGAAATGTTGAGCAATCATGTAGTTAACAGCAACCATAAGGCCTTCACAAAAGGGAGCAGAGAGAGTTGTATCTAGAGCTTCTGTTGTCTCACTTCTGTTGCATGAAGTTTCTTTGGGTTTTGAAGAGGAAACACGAGTTCCACAACGTGAAAGTGTGAGCGCCTTTCCCACCCATCCTACCAGGTTTGCAGCAGGGACCGTAAGCAGTCTGCAGGACTCTGCACCTTCTCCTGAGACGCTTAGAAACAGAACAGGGTCTCGTTTGCCAAGTGAGCAGCCAGCAAAACAAGGTCTTTCCCTTGCTGCCCATCAACTCTTCCACAGAACACCAAAATCAGCCACGGCAGAGACAGACAGGTCGGCCTCCCAAAGCATTATGTTATAAGCTTTGTAAGAACTACTCGAGGTATTCTAGGCCCACACAGAAAAGAGGGCATCGCAACTCTGGTGGCAGACTTCTGCCCAACGCAATTCAAGGGCACAACTCGGCAAGAGCAACCTGCATGCTAAATAAGAGGCTCCTTTCCAGGCTGTTCCAATGCCAACGCACAGAACCAGACCGGTACCATCCGCCTGCTCGGACCAAGCTTGGGTCCCCCTGCCCAGCAGGTGCTTGCGGGCCCAGCAGACAGGAGCGCTGGAGCATCCCAAGCAACTGGTGCCAGTAGGCAGGATGAGAGAGAGCAAGGCCACCCTCACCATGGCACTGGCCACAGCCCAGCTCCTAGGGGCACCCAGGGGACACCAGGCACAAGCACAGACCTGCTGCCACCCCGGCCTGGAAGGACTCCTCACACACATACCCCAAGTGGGCATCACTGCAAGCAGCCTCTGCCCTGCACCAGCAGAGAAGCGGGCCCATTGCGCACCCCCTGCCCCCACCACCGCTCTTAGACCCATTTCACAGGTGCCACACTGAGCCCGGCTGGCCCCTACCTCCGGGCACATCACCCCGGAGCACTAGCCCACAGGGGGCAGCCCCGGCCCGGGGAGGCAGCGGAGGGGCAGCCAGGCCGGCCGCCTCCCGCCTGCGCTGGGCCCAGCCCAGTCCCCTCCCAGAGCCACGCGGGGCCCCGGGCCGCCGCCCGTGCAGCGCAGGGCCCCGCTGGCTGGCGGGAGGCGAGCGCCAGGCCTCGCCCCGCTCACCATGATCGCGCCGCGATCGCTGCAAGCCTCCGCCGCCAGCACCACCCCACGAGCGCCGCTGTCATGTGACGCTGCAACCCCCACGGCCCCGCCCCGCTACCGCCACGGCCCTCTCTCATTGGCCAGCTGCGACCAACTCAGGGCTTCGAGGCTGATTGGTTCCGAGGAATGGTGACCGGCGGGCGGGCTGGCCAATCGGGTTCAGGGACGCGCCGCCACCCAGGGAGGCCACGGGCTTCCTAGCCAGGAACGTCACCGCGTTCTACAGACCCGGGCGAACGTTCGGAAGGGGCGGGGCCAGCAGCTTGCGGACGTTCGGAAGGGGCGGGGCTGGTGCTGGGAGAAGGCTGCGAACGTTCGGAAGGGGCAGGGCCGGCAGGTTGCGAGCGTTCGGAAGGGGCGGGGCTGTAGCGAGTGGCGGGAAGGAGAGCAGTGTTCGGACGCCCCGAGGCAGCTGCAGGACGGGATGGAGCAAGGCTTGATCCGGCGCCTGGCGCCCAGGCTGGGCATCACCGAGCCCGCAATCATCAGGTAATGAGGCCGCTGCAGCGCCCCCTGCTCGCCCCTGGGATCAGGCCCCGGGCTTGCGGTGCTTGCACCGAGAGATCCCCACGTTAGAGAAGCTAGGCTTTCCCCGCCTGACCTCTCTTGCAGCCTGATCACGCCTTGCTTCCCCTGCCGGGCCCCGATCCTGACCAGCTCCGCTCTGCGCAGCGGGCTCCTGCGGTTTCACTCCCCCTTGATTTCTTTCAGTGGCCGGGTCTCCACAGTGCCTGGGCTCCCCCCCGCCCGAGCAGAGGCGGCTGCGGGCTGGGGGGTGGCTGGCACTGCCCGAAGAAGTGCCCCTTGTGTTGCTCAGGTCAAAGAAGTGCTTATGCAGGCAAGCACAGGCTAGCCCCGCGCTTCCTACAGGGCCTGCCGCCAGTACTGCACACGGGAGGCAAGCCTGCTTTCCAGATAGAGCCCAGCTGCCCTGTCCTGGGACACGCTAAGACTCTTTCAGATTTTCTCCTGCTTTCATCACCCAGAGGCTGCTCACACAGACCTGCTGCAGTTACCTTAATCGGGGTTGCTCACTACTGCTTACGCTGGGTTCCAGTGAAACAGGCTGTGTGCAGACACCAGCGTGGAGCCTTACTGAAATTATGGGCACTTTATGAGGATGTGTGTGTTTGCTTGCAGTAAGCCCATTTCAGGACCTGGACTTTGGGGACAAGCAGGTTGTTCTCTGCTAGCTCCAGCAGTTCCTACATGTCAGCTATAATCACAATAAACCAACTCTGGCCTAGACGAAGTCCTAGAGAGCTCTTTCCCTTGTCTGCTCTAAGCTACTGTTGTCATAAATCTCTCCCCTTGAAACCTCCTCTCCTGAAATAAAAGTTTACATGTGGACATGTCCCCAAATAACTAAAGATTTTAATTAAACAACATTTAGTTATTTCAGTTGAGTTGACAAGTCTTAAGCCTGTTCTTTCTATGCTAAAGGTCATCTATTTGCTTATTTAATGCTAGTAAAACACATTTTGCTGCTGGGTTGGTGGATGCTTAGCTCTTATCAGTAGGCAGCTTAAAACTTTTATATGAATATTTTGTGGTTTAAATATAAATGTGTGAATTAGTTAAGGCCTGTCTCCAAGTCCTTCTGTATCTAGTCCAAGGGACATGATGAAGGAATTGTGTTCAAATTACTTTTGACTGAGTGGACTCCCTCTTTGGTCATCTGTGAGGCGGTACAGTCCAAAACACTCAGTACTTCCAGACATTTCACTGACATCTTATTTGTCTAAACTTTTGTATCTTCATCTACAAGAGCCTAACCTGGGTTTGCTTGTTTGCATCTTCCAGATAAAAATAAAACACATCCACCATTGCAGCGGCATTAACAAATTTTTTGTGGCGTCTGTTCTTTCCAGAAAAGCTGAAGAGCATCTGCGACTGTCCCAGGTGAAGTGCACAGGATTGTTAACTCAAATGACAGCCACAAGCCATGCGGTGATGTGCCTGGATCTAGCAGCTAGTTTCATGAAGCAGCCAGTAGACAAAGTAAGATGCCTTATGTGCCCTCGTTCTCACTTCTCTGTTACTAGCCCCAATAAAAATGGGATCCTCTTTAGTATACGTTATGAGATCAGCAAGGGAAGTCTAATAAGTAACATTTCCTGTATATCAGATTGCTGACCAGTACTATTCCAGTTTTCATTGATGCAGAATTGGAGACTAAAGTCATAGGGCACTGACAGATTGGGGGGGGGGGGGAGGTGTACTTTATCAGAGGAGGAAGTGTGTTAGTTTGACCCAGCTCTGAATAGATCAGGCACTTCAGCGCGGCTTTTTAGCACTTCTATCTAATAGCTGATTCAATCAGGTATTAGATAAAAGCACCGAAAAACCCTGCTGAAGCACACAATCTATACAGATGTTAGGAGAGCCGGGTCAAACTAACACAGTGCCTCTTCCGGGCATGCACTGCACTTAGTGCAGGGGCATACCTAGCTGAAAATAAAGTGGTGGGATTTTTTAATTTCCACACCTGTAAGCAGCCAATGTTTCATTCCTTTGAGATGGACACTTTCTCTGCTGTTACTTCTTGCTCATTTGACATTTGATTCTAGTAAAAATTGTCTACTACAGACCCTGGCTGAGAGTAACTGAAGGACAGTAAACCATTTTCCTTAACTGTAAGCAAACATGCAAAAGGCCAATGACTCCATGTCTGTCTCCCTGTTGGGAGCTTGTGGGTGCCTGTCTAGAACTGCTAGGGCAGAAAACTGCTGCCCTGCACAAATGCTCCAAAGTCAGCTTGTTTAGCCCTTAAAGCAGGTGTAGGCAACCTCTAGCATGCATGCCATTGCATGGCATGCAAAGGGTTTTGCTTGGCCTGCGTACTTTGGGGCAGACAGTGGGGGAGCCACTAGGGGCCCAATCCTTGTTGTGGCAGTGCAGCCCTGGCCCCTTCCTTGTTGTCTGCCTCAAGGCATACATGCAACTGCTGCCACCAACAAGCCAGGGTGGGTTTCCGCAGACACCAGTGCAGCTGTTTGCAGCTTCCCCAGCACCTGATGCGAGTAGCCAGGGCTCCGTGACAGGCACACATACCTTGGGGTAGACAGCGGGGAAAGGGCCAGGGCTGCACTAGCACAACAAGGATCGGGCCCCTCGTGGCTCCTCTACCATCTGCGCCTTACAAGCCGAGGTTGCGGATCTTTTTGGCACTCTGCCCAAAAATGTTGCTGACCCCTGCCTTAAAGCATCTGCAGGGGGAAGGGCCATGTTGCTTTCCTCACATTTAGGAAAAGCAAGCCCCAACATTCGGGCAATTATGCCATGGTGACACTGCAATGGGTTATTTCTTAGCAATTTAATCATTTTGTCTCCGCAATGAAACTGCAATATCAGCCACTACACACAACAGTTAAACTTTTAAGAAGAGAGACTCGTTTTAAACTTACCTATCCCAGCTCTTTGGGTAAAGTACTGAAGAAATATTCTACTAATCCATGAAATTTGTGGGTTTTCTTCTTCCAAAGAGCTACTTCGTTAGACTCTCCGGTTTGAACAAGACAACTTACCAGAATTGCGTGAAGTCTTTTGAGTGTTTGTTAGGCATGAACTCCAGTCTGGGAATCCGAGACTTGGCTGTCCAGTTCTGTTGCACAGAGGCAATCAACACAGCAGCAAAGTTATTACAAAGGTAGGGAACTTAAAGATCTTTTTATGGCCATAAGTTTGAGCTTGTTCTTAAAAATGCCCTTTATACCTGCTAAGGGCCTGATCATATGAAACATCTGTGTCTCTCATCAGCTTGACTTAAGAGAGACTTGGAGTGCCCAGCAAAACTTGAAAATTAAGTTACCTACGTAGGCCTACGTTAGTGACCCACATCTAAAATCTTAGATCGCTGCTTGCTTGGTATTGCAGTGAGCTAATGTGGAACTGAGAATAAAAGGCAGAATTCTTGATTCCCAGTCCGTTTTCCTATTTGCAGCACCATGTTACTTCCCATGGATCATCTTCATTTAAACCTACCTGTACCACTTTCTCAATAAACATGACAGTTCTAAAAGACATGCACAATAGGAAGGACATCAGCATGGCTAGAGGAATGTGTCCAAAATGCACCTTGCTCTTCTTTTAAAAAGGGAAGCGGAGGAAGACTTTACAGTCACAAGTCTTATGTGTTAAAAATCTCTTCCGTATAGTGACACGAGCAGTTGCTGAAATGTCATTATTCTTTGTATAAAGAATAGTCATCACTTAGAGGTGGCTTAACATATTTAAAAGTTGTTCATGCATCCATCCTGTTTTAAGATTGAGGCTACCAGAATACCTAGAGACTTTTTCCAGTGTATTTAAACAATAGTTCCTACAAATATAAATTGAAATAAATAGTCCCTGGGTAGATGCATAATGAAGAAAGAAATACAGCCCAGTACTGAGGTACACAAAGTTCTCAGCCATACCTAAGACCTGTGTGAAGACATCAGTGGAGAGTGAGTAGTTAAGAACTACAGACCTGGCCCTCTGCACTGAGATGAACCCAAAAAGTCCCCTCAGTTCTTTACAAGCATGAAGTACTTTGTTCTATTGACTGAGCCAAGCAGAAAAAAAGACTACTGATTCTATTTGTCCCCTTTGCCCAATTCCTCAATTTAAAATAAATTGCACCGTGGCAGCAACTCAAGAGGGTAGTGAGCCCCTTCTTTCCCATCTGTGTCTCATTTGTTCTCAGTCGGGAGCAGACAATGATGTTTGTGCCTAGGTAAGACACAAAGTGCTAAGCAAATTCAATACTGGGCTTTTGCTTGACTGCAAAGTGGCATGTAACCAATTCATTTCAGCAGCTTTGTTTGAAGCCAATTAGCTGTGCAGTAAATGCTGTTGCTGTTTTCTAGGTATGAATCCAGTCTCTCTGAAGCACAGCAAATGGCTCTTGATTTATCAAAACCCCTGTTTACAACAGCGGCATTGTTTACTGCGTGCAGGTAGGTATAACTGGTTTGCCATTCCTAGGGTTTAGCCTGGCCAGGCCTTCCACCAGTTGATCTGGAAGGACACAAAAGTCACATTCCTATATTTCACTCCACCTTGTACTCCTGGGAAGCATCAATGAAAGCCTGCATAAGTGCTGAATTACATTGGTGGGATCATTGCCTGCCCAGCCTCCGTATGTCTTAAATCTTCTGAACCTTCTGGGTAGTGAATTGTATCCTGTTGCTCTACTCTTGGGACAGCCAAAGAACAGTCTTTTCCTTGTAGTGAAGTGTTAAGCCTGGATAGCATTTGTTGCTGCAGGGGAAAAGAAGGAATTTTAGGCAGACAACAAGAATAGGAGCTCAGTGGCTGTTCCCAAGACTTGCCACTAATATGTGACAAGCATTATAGATGTCTACTAATATTTGTTATCTGTTAGTGACTTGTGCCAGTCATAGGACATCCTTTGCCAGGTGCATCAAGCAAGGCATACCCACACCACCCTGAGTGCCCCTCTGATCTAGCTATTAGAGACCATAATGGAACTTAATGTGCTTAGGGCTGGGGAAGTTATCTGCCCTTTGTGTCAACCACCTGCCTAAACCCCAGCCCTTTTTAAGGATGGCCAAGTTCCTGCTGCATTCTCCAGCAGAAGCCACTGCTGAGACAGGGATACTGGACAGGACAGACCCCAGGGATTCAGTATAGGAGCTGGTAGCACTAACACAAACGTAGCTCTGTGCAAAACGTTGAGCAATCATGTAGTTAACAGCTACCATAAGGCCTTCACGAAAGGGAGCAGAGAGAGTTATAGCTAGCACTTCTGTTTTCTCACTTCTGTCGCATGGAATTTCTTTGGGTTTTTAAGAGGAAACACAAGTTCCACAACGTGAAAGTGAGAGCGCCTTTCCCACCCATCCTACCAGGTTTGCACTAGGGACTGTAAGCAGTCTGCAGGACTCTTCTTCTTCTGATCACTTTCCCTATCCCCAATCTGCTGCTCAGCTTTTTGATCTGTACCCTATCTGCCATGGTGCTGCCTTTTCTCTCCCCAGTTTGCTGCATGCCACTTATGGAGGCTGGTCATGATATTTGTGGCACCCAAGCCACCAGTTGGCTGCCTCTGCATTATACAGTATCTCTGTCCCCCAAACCTAGATATGATATTGGGGGTGCAGCACTTCAAGCTTGGCATGCAGTAAAGTCATCCTTGAAGCTGTAGTGAGATACTGCTTCAAGAGGAGATGACAGGGTGATGCGTTGTGAGCACCAACAAAAAGCTGTTGCTGAAAACTCAAAACTGACAAGCTCCAAATGGTGTCCCTTCCCTTCAGCCTTCTCACCTAAAAGGCAGTCTAGTCTTTGGGGCACCAAGCCATCTGAAGGGAGGGTTGAAAATTAGCGTCCAGCAGACACTGAAGAAACCAAACACTTGTAGAACTTTCAGTGCTCATGACAAGCTCCCCTGCCAGAAAGATTTGTGCCCGATAGTCACCTTACGAAGCACCATAAGATTGAAAGGCCCTGTTCACCTGCTGTGGTAAGAAATGCTCAGCTGCGAGTACAAGAGTCCCATTTGACTTGTGCAGGAGTAGAATTATTCATCAGATTTCTGGGCCAAATTACAACTTGGATGTTTTCTTTCCCTCTGCAATTCCAACTGAACATGGAATTTTTTGCTTCTTGTCGTAAATTCTAGTGTTGTCAGGATCATGCAATCATCCCAGCTTCCCTGTAAGGCAGGCGCACCCAGTACTTACAGAGAGGGGAACAAACTGGAAATGACCTGCACAAACTCACAATGCAAGTCACTCAGCACTCAGCACTCTTGGATTAGAACTCAGGGATTCCGGGCAGCACCATGACTTCCTGTCATGATCGGCTTGAGTTACACTTGATTGAATTCTGATTCCTTCAGAAGATAAATTAGCTTTCTCCTGTAGATGCTTGAAACTGAAAGTGGATAAGAAAAAACTGGTGGCTACATCTGGGGTGAAGAAGGCGCTATTTGACCGGTTGTGCAGCCAGCTGGAGAAGCTAAGTCAGCAGATCAGCAGTAAGTGCTCCATGGTAATAGGCAACATACAGGTTCTCTCAGATACCACGTTGGTGTCTCCCTCCTCCCCTTTTCCTTGGGCGACTGTGTATGCGCACATGATTTCAGGTGCTCTTTCTGCCAACGAACCTGTTCGTTCCTCAGTTTAATCTCTCACCAGTGCTGGTTTCGCACTTCCAGGATATCGCATCTTTTTAAACCAGTGGTCCTCAGCCTTTGAAGACGCAAGGCATCACCCTGATAATTGTCTGAATTCAGTGGTGCCCCATTTAAAGAACACTTTCTTATAGTGCCTACCTTCTTGCACCCTGCAGCACCTTTAAAGGGATCTTACTATGTAGCAGAGTGGACAGGGCAGCCCTGAGAGTATGGCAGCAGGTGATGCATAGTGCCTAGGATGGCAGGGGCTGCTTGGCAGGATTTTTGAAAGGATAGGTTTTTGGACCCCTGAAGGAGGCAAGTGTCCCTGCAGGAAGCAGAAGGGAATAAGAGTGGTCACTGGTTCAGAGGCAAGTGGCAGGGGCATCTGCAGGAGCCAGCATGCATCTCCTCTCACATGGGCTAGGTGTTGCAGCACCCCTCAAAGGATCTCGTATCACCCTGGTTGAGAATCACTGGCTTAAACTCTAGCGTGACCAAGAACTGAATTCTCTCTCACCGTGTCTCTTCCCCCACTCCAAACTATGCAATCTTTGACTGCCACCATTCTCCCTTTCCCCCCCATACTATCCCAACCATCTTTGATCCCCGTGTCTTGTCTCGTGCATCCTAGCAATGTAAAAAACATAACCACCTCTACTTCCCATAATATCAGGCACTGGAACTTTCTTTCCATCCAGAGGTAAAAACATCCAGGCCCCAACCTTCTCCTGCAAATGTGTGCGCAGCCACCCCCTCAGCTAATCCAAAACCCTGTGCTCACTTGTTTAGATCCCTTCCCTATCCATGGCTAGCAGTCCATGGCTAGTACAGTTAGGGGTCAGCTAAAATTTGTTCTACAAAAACCCTCCTCTGCTGTTTGCCACTTCCATTGGAGGCCAGATGAGGCACTGTTCTCATTTATATGGACATCACTCAGTATGTTTTGTGGATGCAACTAATAGAAATAAGTTGTTTAAGGGGGAAGGGAAAGGAACAAAGGTGAGCTATTGGGAAGGGTGGAGAGAAGCGTTTGAGTACAGAATTAAAACAGGAACTCTCCCATTGCTAGGTTCTTTAGTGCCTCAGTCACTGCCGAAAAATAAAATACACTTTTTTTTCTTTAAAAGAAGACTGCAATCCATTGACACCTTCACCAACTAAAAGCCCAGAGACCTTGCTTCAGTGTATCGAGAAGGAACAAGGTAAGTTCTGTCTTAACTGTGAAACAATCAGATCTACAGAGCCAGTTCTGTTTATCTGCTGTTGCTTAGTGCCTTCAGATATCCTACATGGGTCCTAAGTTTTTATGCCCAACAATCCACTCCCCTCTACCTGTGACCAAATGTTGGAAGTGCTAAGAGTGCCCGGCAGAAACACCAGAATGTTTAGTTATTGAGCAGACCTAATATGACTGGTATAGCCTTTTCCACTCAAAAAAGGAAGCAGGTGGCATGTAAACTACAAGTTGAGTTTAAAAAGAAAAAAACCACCCTAGGAAACCCAAGGTGTTAGCCTTCATGTTTCAGGGTATAAAACATGTATATGCATGCATGCACAGTCCATAGAGATGAGGATATGTATTCTTCTTTCTAGACACTATACTATGCACAATAGAAAGTTTTCTCTCTTCCTAGAAGCTGAAGATGAACTGGACACCCCTTGTAAGCGGCAGAAATGTGAAACTGACCCAAAACAAGACTATGAGGAATGGAAGAAGAGGATCCTGGAAAGTGCTACTAAGGCTCAAAAGACTTCAGGCCCTGGAGGGTCACCAAACAGTATCACCGCTACTGGTTCATAACTTGAATCCCCTTCTGTTCTGTTGTGACTGCTTGTAGCGTATGGGGTGATGGCAGCCATTCTTATTTATTTGATTGGCTAGGCAATTTACCCAGTTTTCAAGTATGTACTAGTATCTAGTTTTTAAATATGTGGGACTGGCCTGATGGTGACATTTTACTACTGCACAGCCCCAGGTCTGAAAACTACTTACAGCTTGGACTAGTGCAGACCATGTATTTGGGAGATTGATTAGCCTCTCATTAGCATAGTTTTAAGCAATACATTGGTCAAATTCTGATGCAGCATTAAGTATCCCCTGAGAAGATATGGAACTCTATATACCTGAATGAGGTAAATTACCACCACTAGGGAAATGAGAGGTTTCCAGAATGAAAGAGCTTGAGCTTTCAGCAACACAGAAACAAAGAATTCGGACAGCAAAATTCTTTTTACTGCCAAAGAAATGTTTAACTTTTATGATCTATAATGCTGTACACAATAGGGCCCCAACTGATTTTTTTAGATGCAATAAAAATTCTTTATTTCTATATGCGACTCTGAAGATTTCTTAAGAATTCGTGTCTTTATAGCTCCAACATTGCTTCTATCATCTGATTTCACATTTGATTGTATAAATACTATCAAGGTCAAAAATCTAAGTGAACATAACGAAAACTTCTAGGAGTTTTTATGAAAGAAAAATTTTGGAGTGATCAAGACATCAAATTAATTACAATAAGGAGATCAGAAGAAAACCTGCTAGAGGTTCCCACTGTTTGAGCCCAAATAATTCCATCCTACTTTTCTAAATTACAGATTGTATAATTATGCTCTGAAGAAAAAAAAAATCACGAGCTTAATGTACTGAAAACCTGGGGATTATTTCTCCTATGAAAACAAATCTGGATATTTGAATATTATTCCCTCTCTCTCTGTTGTGGATGCATTATTTGTCAGGATGAGTTAGGCGGTTTGTCAGTGTGAACAACATACCCTGCAAAATAAAATGTTTCAAAAGAAAAAGAGCTGCATCCACATCATACAGTCTTTTGCCTCAAAAGTAAATCTGGAACCTGTATTTGTGCTTTACTCCTCTTTCCAGGAGTGATCATTGTTCTGAAGTTACTTATTCCAAGGCAATCTCGTGCATCTCTCCTAAGTGGATTCATAGTCTACCAAACACCTTTCCATATTGTTATGTGTCTTCATCTAACTGGCCAGTTTATTTAACTGCATTATCTCTACTGCTACAGGGTCAGAGTGACCATATTCAATCTTCCTATTTACATGCTGACAAGCAGCCAAGTTCTTCTATGTCCAGATTTGCAGTGAGCTTGCATACCAGCACCATCTACAACACAGTAAATGCAAAGACACAAAATGCAAGTTATAAAGGTTATTATTCCCCATGCATGCAAAACAGCTTCAATGAAGGACAAATGTTAAGCTTTTCTGCAGGGATATAAAAGGGAAGTTCACCTACTGAAATTTCAAGACAGGGGTGCTTTTTCCCTAGTTCCAGGCCCCCACAGCCTCTGGATATACACCAGAGTGCTTTTGCCTTAAAGCAGTTGTATCAACATTTTTGCTTCAATCCTTCTGTTAAAGCAAATCAATTTGGGTAGATCCAAAGAAAGGACAATTTGAGCTAAAATTAGAAATTACCTGTCATTCATTGTGCTAAAGTACAATTGATTTTTTCTTACTAGCTTGCCTCCATTGTAAGATGCAAGATTATCTTTTTGCATGTGTGCCTCCCAAAACAATGCTGTGTTAGTAATGGGGTTAACTGCCTAAATGGAAAGTATAATACAGGGGCCTTCTTGCCACAGGTTCCTTTTGATAAATTTGCCCATCATCAGGAAATACAGCATCTGCCACAAGGGGTCGCTGGGGGAGCTTTAAGAACCAGACAGAGGTTCCAAGAGTGATCTCCCTGGTGGGTCTGGAACCAGGGTAACTGCCCTAAGACAACATTTAATGGCAGAGTCCATACAGAATTTCCTTTTCTTACCTGTCCCAAAAAGATTCTGCGAGAAGCATTCCTTTGCTGCTAAGTGACTGAGATCTGATTGTACTCAAAACTACAAGGACACTTCAACCCAGCTGGAACAGATCTATGAACCATGGGATAATGGTTTTAGGCCACAGCCCAGTAGAAATGTACAACTAAGCTGTTACTGTCAAATGTACTCATACAAGAATGAAGCGAGAGACCTGTCTCAGGTTTGCATAGGTATGAGGCGTAACTAAAGCACAGAACTTGTAGATACCTTCATATCTTTCTACACCTGAGATGTCAGATCCCACCTCCAACACAAACCCCCATCCCCCCATTTGGACAGCCCTGAAAACCTAACTAAAGCCATACAGGCTGCATAATCATAAATGCCCCCAAACACCCTTTTTACTGAGGTTCGTGAAGCATTTCTCAGAGGGGTACGTTTTCCACAGTGCCTGCCAGCAGCAAGGAAATTCATCTGAAGCTGCAACTGCAGGATTTAGGGCCCCTTTATGCTGAGTGAAGGAGCCAGTGCATAGAAGAGACTCAATGTTAATCCCTCTCCATAAATCAGTGGATTAAAGGCCTCTGTTAGGAGCCTCAGTATAAAAATCCTTTAAGGCACAACAAGGATAAAATACAGGGGGGTCTATAAAAAAAAACCTAAGCTCGTTCTCCAGAAATCAATTGAAAGAACACCATAGAAAAGCTAATTTGGGACCAGATGGACAGGGTGAAAGGGTGAAATCAATACCACTACAGCAGCACGTGCCACTTATATAGTTTTAAGGGACTTTTTCATGTTAGAAATTAAATTCCTGATCCTCATGTCCAGAAACAGCCACACCCTGCTCTCTGCAGTGGCTAAAGTAGTCATGAGTGAGCCAAAGCAGGTACCACAGGGCATTCACCCACTATCTCTCTACAAACTAGGAAGAAAGTGGCTGTGGCTGCCGTAGTAGTGAGCAGATTAGACATAAAACAACTACTTATGTTCATGTCTCTTTCTTTTCCTCTTAATATTCAAGCATGCAAATAGAAGCCTCCTTCATCATAAACTAGCACTTGGGTTGGTTCAGGTTAACATGCTATTCCTACTGACAATTCTGAAATTTTAACATGCTTGATTTAGGAAGGAAAGTTAGAACAAATGCTTGAAGAGCAGAGAAAATGCTGATTTAGAAGCTTTGACTCAGAAAAAATAGTTGTAAGATGAAATACTTAACCTTTAAAAAAAAATCTTATCTCAATATTTGCACAGAGCCTTTGTGAGGGAAAGAAACAAAGTCCAATGGAATTCTGCTGTCAAAAATCTAACCAACACTGGCCTTCAGTTGCACTTATTTGGGTGTTTCAAGTTTGAGAAAAAGACCAGGCACATTTTTAATGCTATTTATTGAAGTTAATTTAGAAAATATACTGACAAAGGGAACCATGTTCAGCATGCAATGTCTTTGTGGAGGAAAAATGTGAACAAACTTAGGCCTTCACAGAAGGTGATACCTTGCCAAGATACTCTCATGTAATTTTAGTTACTCTTAATGCTGACATTCACTTGCAAAATGAAAGGAAAAGTCCTAGAGCTGAAAAAGATAATTAGACTGGTATAATCCATTTTAAGAGGTCTGTGGGTTTAACATTAACATTCGTAAAGAGTCAATGGGAGCTTAATTAGGTCATCAATATTAGTAGTAATAGTTTCTATTTTTCTTACACAGACTGTGCAGAATCTAGAATAGGAATATAGAAATATTAGGCCCCTCTATAAGCCATGTCAGCTAAACAATAAGGTAACGCTATCAATACAGAGACTACTAAAGTGACTCCAGATCAGTACCATAGCAAGGAAGTTTGTTGTCCAAGGCAAGCCTGCAACAGCACACACCCTGCACACAGATCCAGGGGGCATGCGCCCCCCCAAACTTATCCAGGAGTGCACTCAGCAGTGGTAGTCGCCCTCCCGCTGCCCCTGCACCCCCAAACAAGCCACTCACAGCTCCATTCTGTGCCCTGCCCCAGCTCGGGAATGCCTGTTGGTGCCCCTTCACTTCAGCACCCAGGGTGGTTGCCCTGCTCACCCCCTGCTACAGTACTGCTCCAGATTCAAAAGCAGGAGAAAAGAATCTTTAAAAAACACAGAAAGTTGGTATTGTGAAGAAAAAGGTTTAATGTAGAAGAACCAAGCTGGAAAAGGGCAACAGCTCCTTCATGACTGAAACAGAGTCATACTCTAGCAGCCCACTAATCCTTTCCAAGAGCAGCTGCACAGTAATGAAATACATTTCACATGTTCCAAAGCATCAGCTTTTCAAGTAAACTTCATTACATTTGGCAAAAAAAAATAACTTAGAAAACTAAATGTTTGGGTCCCAGCCAGTGAAAAATGTTCATGTGTTTAAAACCTCCACGTTGAGATGAAGGCCAAGAGCAAGGAGTTGACACAAGAAATATATGTACCTTTTTGCACAGACCAGATTTGTCACCAGGTTGTGGGTTTCATTTGTGGCAGCTCAACCTATATTCACACCTCAGTACAGAGCTATTCCATTAATTCGACCCACCAACAAAACTACAGTAACAGTGGGCACACCATTCCTAAATTGCACCAGTATAACCATATGTTAAATACATCTGAAAGCAGTAACGTAAGTTTTAAAGGACAGGACAGAAAAAAAAAAACACTTCGTTATACTCTGACTGGTAGCCATGCATCATGACAGTACTTTGGTGCAAAGAACAATAGAAAAATCGAACAACTTTGGAAAAAAGCTAAAACACCCTGCATTTTCCAGCCTCAATCTTTGTCCTTGGCTGTGCTGGTATAGCTAACAATGGTCTATGGAAAACTATTGTCCTGCCTGCACTGTAGCAGTACTTCGAAACTCAGAATACAGCATATCACTAGCTTAGGAAACCTTAAGGTATCCCTCAGCTCGGAGTGGGAAACCAAGGCATTAGTATTTGCCGTCATAATATACCCTCAGGATTCTCATGCAGAATGGATGCTTGTGCATGAGTTGGAAGGCTGCTCTGGTGCACTGTGGTTACAGCGCATTGAAGCAGGCTTGATTAGTTGAGTCTGCTGGAGCTGAGTCATTACCATGCTCCAGCCAGCCTCTGTGTCTCGTGTACCAGCGTCCCCACTCTTCAAAATGGCAGCAGGGGTGCTTTAACTAAAGCTTGTTCAATGATCTTTAGATAAAGCGCCCCCACTGCCATTTTGAAGCACAGGGACACTGATACACGAGACACTCCGGGTGCTTTTGTTAGAGCGGCTTTAAGAACCTCTCTAATTAAAGTGCCCTGCTCCCCCTCCCCCGCCAAGCATGTATAAAAAATTCCAAAGCCTTCAAAAAAAAAAAAAAAAGTCAGTCCCACTCAAATAACTTAATTGTTGATCTTGAACAGAAGTTGATGTCATGTGAACCATATTTCTAGATCACTGCTAGTAGCTGGTAAGCTTGTAAAATAGAAAATAATTATGAAAGCCTTTAATTCATAAATATTAGTAAAACCGTTTCTAAGTAGGGCTCCAAGGCAGTTCTAGAACCTAAGCACACTTGTGATATATAACATGTAAAGAGGCCAGAAATCAAAATATTGTACAGAAAGGAAGGTGGGGAAAACCACGGGAAACAGAGTCCTTTTGTCTCAGCCTCATCTGCAGCTCTGAGGATTCTGGATCCTCCACAGCAGCTTACACAAGGTTGACAGACATGCTCTGAAACCTCTTCAGCCTATTAGCAGCAGCCACGACATAGAAATGTTTCTGTAAGCAAAACAGAAAAAAAACGAGGTATGAGCATAACTGAGCTACTGGCAACTTTGAGGGTGAAACTGAACCCAGTTTTCCTAGCTTCCAGACCTCTGTACCAAATATTTCTGTAAATACTAGAAAGATTAATTTAAGATGGAAAATGTAACTGTATTGACTAAGAGGCAGCAAAGTAGAACAGTAGTTTATGAAAATCTCAGGATATATCCTCAGTGAAAACAGAGAGAATGATAATCCACAGTAAAACTCCCCTCTTGTACTGTTAGTGTTCAGCCACCCTTGAAAAGTCAATTAACTCAAAGTACACTCCCATTCTTCTGCAGCTCCTATGAAAAGAGTTACATTGACCATAACACTGACCTTGCTCCCTCACAGGGATATTAGGTAAATAAATCCCCCAAAGAAAAGTCATAATGAATCAAACAAAAAGGTCCCTCATCACCCTGTCTGGACAATAGCCACTCTGTTACCTACATAGAGACGCTAATTGCAGCAATTTGGGCATTCAAGGTGTCAGCATGATCAAAGAAAAAGCAGCTGCTTGTAATTAGCATCATTTTAAGGATGTTAGAAGATGACACTTGAATCATTCTCATTGGGAGTCATGAAATGCTTTGTACTAGAGACACGCTTGTGGCTGCAGAACAGAGAGGTTATACTGTGAACAAAAGGCTGCTTGCATCTCAGTTAACAAATGTGTAACAGTATACCTTCGGAGGATGATGCTTTTTATAAATGCGAGTGGCAAAGGTCTCAACCCAAGGGACAACACATTTGAGAGTCTAAAAAAGCAAATAAGATTTTATCTTCAGGTCACTATCATTAGCAAGATCTTGCTGTTCTCAGTAGCAAGTCAAAAATGGAACAGATCTCATTAGGTCTCCTTCAACTTCCCACAAATTAAAAATGCCATTGTTGGTGTGTTAGCCCTCTCTGAAGAGGGTTTTTTCATTCTAACATTTGCTATACAATGAAGACGGGATAATAGAACTGAATCAGCTGCAACCCTGGTTTTGCATAGAAGGTGTCCAAAGTTTCTGAACCCTGGAATTCTACACCAATTTCTGGGACACCAATCAAAAATAAGAGCAAAACATTTGGACTAACATATCAAATATGAAAACTGTGGTTTAAAAGGGGAGTGAACAGTCAAATCTACAACTGCAAACAGAATTCCCAAGGTTGCACATACAAGAAAATCCCCATTTTTAAAAGAAAACAATTACACAGCGAATAAAGAATAAGGCTCCACCTGCCCTAGGCAATCATATTTTTTGGTGGAAGTGCAGTTACCAAGATTTGTCTCTTTACCTTCCATTTTCTCTGTGCCAGGTAACTCTGTAACAGCAACTGGGACTTGAGGCGGAGCTTGGATTTCTTGGCTTTGCCAGGCAGGTCATTTAACCACTCATGTTTCAGACATTGTGTTGCACTGATCCTGCAGCTGTGGAAAACACAGATTGCAAATGGCCTCAATGTAAAACACACTGTTACCCCTGCTGTCCTTTGCACAGTGTTCCTTGGTCCAGTTGCAGCAGAAAGGCTCAGCGATTTTTCACTGACACTGATGTGACAAACACACACAAAAATACCATTCACCTTGGTGCAGAGGTCCTGCACAGAGAGCAGCCCTGCAGTCCTACCCTCTATGTGGTGCTCGGAGTCCTATGGGAGCCTTTTACATTGACATGAACCCTTCCCCTCTCCCCTTATTCCTGAGCACTGTTTAGGTTGGTTGCTGTGTTATTTGGAGCAGCTGCGGTTTCATCAGCGTGTGTGTGATTTTTGGAATAAGAATGGAAGGACACATGGAGTTTGTGGGGGACTGTGCCAAGAGAATCAAAGAACACAGGGATACATAGAGATAGTAGTTAACACTGGTATCTAGCCCATCTCCCTGGCAATACAAGATTGTTCCCTGCTGTATATTTAGACAGACACACAGATGCCTACTCAATTAACAGGAAAGACAGCATCCATATGGAAACCTAGATCAAAAGTATGGGATAAGGATCCCTCCCTTAACCAGCTAGAAAGGCCCTATTCAACCACATTCTGCGTTGTTGGCTTCAGCAGACAAGAAGGACAATTTAAAGCAGGGATGTTAAACTCCCTTGGTTCCCCAGCCTGGAATCAGACAATGAGACCCCTCACAGGCCAAATCTGAGCTCTCCTCTGACAGTGGGACTAGCAGTAGCAGGGAGCCATAGGGATGAATGCAGCTATCGCTCACTCCTTCAACAAGAACGTGTCCTCTGTGGGGCTTCACACACTGGAAGTCAGAGACAGGCCTCACAACACTCACCCTGCCCCGGAATTCCTGGGCCTTGGAGTCCCATAGACTGAATGAAATGGCTCTGTGGGTGAGAGATGTCTACCAAGCTACATCTTTGACACCCCTAGTCTAGAGGATACTTATAGTTTCTGTTTCAAATGTAAATAGCTGCACACCACTTGTGTTGGGGTTGACCGCTTTAGAGATCTGACAATCAGCAAGATGATTCTCACTTGCAATATAAAGAGCAATTTTATCAACTGACTTGCAGGCATGCAGTAGGCCATTTCCATCAGGCTCTGTCACTTTATCCATCCCCTTCATGAGTCATGGTTTTATAGGTCTCCAAGCCTTCATTCACCGCATTGAATCAAATTCTGTGCTGCAATATGATACGTATACTTTCTTTTAGTTTCAGTGGGGGTTGAGAGAGATAATCCAAGCACAGAAAAAGGTCCCAAATGCTTCTTCAAGTCCATCTAGGGCACTTTTCTGAAGAGTAATACAGTTTTTAGAACTGCATAACTCATATATCTTGATTTCTTGTTTCTTAAAATATAAGACCATATTTTTCCAATTTTTGTGCATGTAGACAAGCCAAACTGACAAAAGAACTACCTCCTGGTCATATGAGAAAGGCTCCAATAAACACCAGTGATCACATCTACCCTCAATTCTACCCCTGTTGCAACCAATGCAGTAGCTATGACAGGTTTTACCTAGAGCAAGATTAATTGTATTCTTCTTTCAGAAAAAGTCTGGGTCACCACTACATTGCCTAGTAGACTGAACATGGCAAAAGAAATGTCATGCGACTAACTTCTGGCCGTGACAGATACATTTAGCCAGGAAGAACCTATTATAAGTAGTAAAGCTATTACAACAAACTGAGGAGGAGGTACCTCTTCTCCTTCACAAGGAGTTTGGCAATGAAGTCTTTTGCTTCTTCTGATACTTGTTCAAAAGCTTCTGCATCAAAATCCCAACTGCAGTTCACTATGTAATTCATTGTCTCTGCATCAGTTTCTCCTAGGAATGGAGATAAGCCACTAAGTCTAAAAAAATAAAAAGAGAGTGAGGAAAATGGGCAGGAAGTACATGTGGAATGTGTATTTCTCCTTTGTGTCCTCACTATGCTTCTCTCCTTTGGAATTACATTAGCAGAAACACAGAAATTACTATTTCAGCTAGAAACTGTGCTGAGGAGCAGTGCAACACCTACTGTGGTAGGTTCATGGCTTAGCTCCTAGTTGCTTGGACTAACAGGGATGTGAACACACTGGAGCAATAAAGCTAAGTAATGGTTCTCATCGCTCTCTAGCAACCCACTCAGGCAACTCGGCGATCAAGATTAATGACCTTGCAAGAAACTGAATTCCTGGAGGATGTAAGCAGGTACTTAACTGCTTTGCCAACTAGGAATGCTAGTACCCAGGAAAGCTAGAACTAGGAATGCTAGAATTCATCAACCCAAAACTACACATATGCTTGTGAGCTCCACTGTTTCAAGGTCTATGTCCAGTCTGAGTTTGAATTCAAAACAGTCCTGTCCAATACAAGATTTTCTTCAGTTTGTTTCTGAGCCCAGGTGTCTTTATGCAATAGTTTAACACTGAATTCCATATTTTTGACTTCACCATAAACTTAAAATAAGTTACCCTGTCCATGGAAAACAGCTAAGGAAAAAAAGAGTCATGTCAGTGCCTCTAGAGTTAGACAGCTGGTGTAGATGAGCCAAGTTTAAACCCATGGAAGAATTTTAACCCCACAAAGTGAATTTAAAACAGGCTCATTGAGTAATTCTACTCAAGGCAGCAATAATTCTCCCCTCCCCACAAGCAGGTGCATCTTGGGTCCAAACAGCATTGATGGGTCTGGCTCCCAAGGGTCCAGATTTAAAACATAATAAATCCCAGAGTTCAGTAACTGATTGAAATCAAAGTTGGATTATGTTTGGTGCAACCAATCGCTTGGTCTGAGTAAACCAAATCTGATCGGATTTGTTTTCATTGACTAAATAGGCAGGAAGAAGGCTAGAGAAAAGGGGATGTTTAAATATTTAGAATGAAGATTCTTTCTTTCAGGTTCTTAAAGCCCAATGGCAAGTGATAGTCCCTTGCACTGGCTCTCTCTCTTGTGTAATGAAGTGAGTATAGCAAGAAAAATTCACTCCCTCAATGGGCTCTCAGTTTGCCGAATTCCAGCATGGCAAATACCTTCCATGGGCCTTTCTTACACAGCATATAAATGACATGACCATAACCCCACAAGGGCTTACTCACAGTATGTATGTGATGACGCCTACACTCCACATGTCTGTTGGGAACGAAACAAAGTCATAGTTCACTACTTCAGGAGCCAAGAATTCTGGAGTGCCAAAATTGACTTTCAGCTTCTCACGAGGTTTGTACCTTCACAGAAACAAAAAGGGACATCAGCACCAACAGCAGACTGTAATTACACTACACGTTTGCAAAAAAACTGTCCTCTTGCAGCAACACCACCATCAGATATATTCTAGACCCACAGCTCTAGTGATACAAATAAGTTCTGAGCACAGAATAAATGCCAAGATGGAACCCTGAGGAAGGGTTGCTATCAGCGTTGCTAACCAATGATGTGGCAGGTTAATGTACCAATTCAGTGGTACTCGACCTTTCGCTGGCACCAACTAGATGTGGCTCAGGGCCAGTCCACAAGATGGATCAGACCCTGTGAGCCAGGATCAGGCTCCACACCACCTCCCAAAGCCCCGCACTGCCTCCCTCAGCCCCGCACCGCCTCCCATAGCTCTGCACCACCTCATGGGGCCCTGAGCTGCAGGATTGGGGCCCACATTGTCCCCATCCAGCTCTGTGTGTTCAGATTGGGCTACCTCTGCATGCATATCCAGGGTGCTATCTGGCCTGTTGGGCTCCCCACGGAACTAAGTTTGGCAGCAGGAGAGCAGCAACTGCTGCCACTGCTCCCCCCACCACCAAATGTTCACTTCTGTGAGGACTCCTGCTTCCAATTATGCTTTAACAAATCTATTTGTCCTGGCCACCCCTTTCCCTGGAACGCTAATTTTGCTCAAGTCTATTTATTTCTACGCATACTCCTGGTTGACACCTTTGTACTATACCATGATCCAGAGAAGCTATCCTGAGCTGGTGCAGTAGGTGCTATTATAGTGGCTCACCACCAGGTGGTGGTGAAACAAGACTTTGCAAATGATTACCCAAAAATAAACCACGCAGCAACAGGTATGCTATATAAATTACCCATCAGTGGAGGTTTACCCCCGATTCCTTCAGGGATATTTCTATAATGGACTGGGTGGAATTACCCAGTGTAGCAGTTATTAATCATCTGCCTACTATTAGTTTTTACATCAGAGTACATGCATGTCATTGTCTAGGCTCTAAACATTTATAGAGGATAATGCCTGCTCTTTGTTCTCATTTAGCCAAATTATGCATATGAATCATTTTGCCTGTCTTTAAGTCAGTCCCATCTAACCCCCTGTTTTTTCTGTTGTACCACTCTGTCTCCATCAATTAGGCAATATCTTTTTGGTAATGTAGCGTCTAGAAGTAAAAGCATTATTCCAGGTGCAGTCACCTCAGTGCCTTAGAAAGGTTATTATTACCCCCTGCTCTGTGATGCATTGCATTTACTTATACAGACCAAATAATATTGCCACATTTACAGCCATATTAAACTGCAGACTTGTGACTAATTCACTTTATATTCTCATCCCTTAGCCATAACCATAATGAGCAGGCTTTATGTAAGGTGACAGGTAGAGCCTTTAAGGGAAAGCTGAGCCATGCAATTCCTATTTCACAAAGACTCTTTGGAGTAAGTGCTTTGCACAGGGTATTATTTGAGTTAACTAAAATACTAATGTAATTTTAGGCCCCCAAAAGTGTCATTTGAAAGGATAACTTGATTGTTATTGCACAATGCTTCATATTCCTTCATGCCTGAAGGAGCGTATTGCATCACTCAGTCACATTTCAAAATCATTTTAACATCACAGTGTACAACCAAATCTTGTAACAAAAAAATAAATAAAGTCATTGGTTTTTCATTAGATCATAACTGAGCTGCCTTACCTCCTAGCTAAACCGAAGTCAATAATTTTAATCTGGTTTCCAGTGCGATTTACACATAATATGTTTTCAGGCTACAAACAGAGAACAGTATTATTTTAGTTAAATAAATGACAGTGGAATTATGAAACACATTATTACAATAAGAGTTGCCAGAAACATGACCTGAAGTGCAAAGATAAAGAACAAATTAAGGGGAAAGATTTTGAAAGCAATTCTATTCAGGTTCTTTGCTGATTCGCAAGAACAAATTTATCCATCACGCAAGTCAATCTCACCCTACAGCAGTTTAGAACAAAGGTGTCATTTGCCATTCACTGCCTAGGGCTCTCATCTATCCCTGTACCACAGGCAAAATTCTGTTATATAGATATAAAGGAGCGTTTGATGAAAAAATAATCAAAGGCAAAATATGGCCTGAGGTTTAAGAAAATAACTGTGCAGAGACTCAAGATGTGGTTCCCCCTCAAGGAAAGTAATCACATCCCAAAGAAGCAAGACCATTTGACATCAGGAAATGAGAGTCTGTTCTAGCAACTGATGGATTTCTGCATTGGCAATCTCAAGTGTTTTGCAGAGTTCTTCTGGCCTTTTTGCATTACGCTCTTTTTCATTTTGGAGCCAGCCTTTGACTGCACCGATTGTTTGAAATTCCCCTCTCAGATCTCAGGCTGTCAGAGACGAGACATCAGTACCAGCAAGATTATATGAGTAGAACTGCATGTCCTCTTCACACAGATCCTGTGAGAAAGAGCTGCTGGAAATGCTAGAGTCTAGGATTATTTGTTCTACATAGTACACTCACAGGGACAGCACAATAAAGAGGTGATAGGCAGTTGTGGATGTTGCTAATGCTGACTGGGCCAATACTGCTACCACCACTCCAGCATGAACATCAGTGCAGAGCTGTGGTCCTCTCCCAGACTGGCTATGCTTATCTGGGGCACAGGGTTGCCTAGGGAACCTGTGCAGAAAAAACTACTTTGCAGATCTACTTAGGAACTGGAGGGGGAACAGTATCACATTTCCTACAGCTCACATGTGTAAATGTCCTCCTCCACCTCCGCAAAGGCATCTTTTATTTTTGATCAGGCCAATTTTGTGGAAAAAGAAGTGTAAAATATTCAGAGATTTTTCCAGAGGGACTTTACCACTCCCTCCATGGAAGGGGATGGTTGCCCTAAAGGAATTAGAATTCCTTCCTGCCGCCATGAACTACTATTCCCAGCTTTGGCACAGCTGAGGGATTATGTAATGCATTTGAAAGGATTCCCCTTTTAGAGAAGGACAAGACTGATCCCTTTGGAAAGGAATGGCTTAGTGGGCCAGGTGACTGTAGTCATAACCCAACGTGTAGTCAGAAAGCATGGGTGTAAACCTGAAGGCCAAAAAGAAACCTGCAAAGCAGTTGCTTTCTTGGTCAAGGCAGACACAAGAAAAAGTTTTAGTTTTCAAATAAAAGATTTTTTTCAAACCCCACCTGCTACCCACACACACAAAAAACCCTACCAGCTGTAAGTGCACTAGCATTGGAAGGATAGCCAGAATAATTTGATTTGTGCTAAGCACCATACAAATATATAAACAAATAAATAAAATGAGAGCCCTGTTTCAAAAATCTATTGAAGAAACATCATTGGAATATATTAACATTTTACAATGCCTCAAGTTCAAGCAGGCAACCACAGGCATACACAAACATCTCAAGAAAAGGCAAGACAGATGGCAGGTCTTTTAACAGAATTATAGGAAAAAAACAGGACGAAGCGATGCAGGGCATACTGGTTCTCTCAGGTGGCAAACCAAGAAACAGAGCAATGAAGTTTCTAAGCTAAAACCTGCAAAAGCAGGTGAAACTTTTGCTTAGTTCATTATATTGAAGATGAGCCATTAAATGGGCAATTAAAAAAAATTAATTTCCAATATCCTTTGCAGCCACTGTATGAAGTCAGTCAATTTTGTTTAAAAATAAATTATAATGGGAAAAGGAAGAACCCTGTACATATTTGCAGCTTGTCATCCATGTGGACTCTACACAGCGCAAACTGTAGGTCAGCAAAACAAGAACAAGTTAAAATCTGCAATTACTGACCTTTAGATCTAAATGGAGTATATACTGCTGGTGTAGGTAATGGACTCCTTCACATATCTGTTTGGTAAAAAGTATTGCATCCAACTCAGTCAGATTGTAGTTTTCATCTGTGATTCGATCGAATAATTCACCTCCATCAAGACTAAAATGATGACAAAAAATGCAAAATCCATTCAAGTTCATTGTTGGTTTGATTAATTTTGAAGTCAAAACAATGTCCCTAATTCAGAAAGATATAACACACAATGCTAGGCACAATCGTAGTCCCACTGATTTAAGTGAGATTATTCATGTGCTTAAAATCAGGCATCAGTTTAAGTACCTTGCTGAACTGCAACCTTCCTGTTCATATTCGAAGAAAAATTAACAAACTATAAGCCTAGTACTGGCAAATTTCATCCACTTATTCATTACTTATTTTACTAGACTGGAGGAAAAGAAAAGATTATAACCTATGCCAATTTTCTATAAGATTATGATGTTACTGTATATATAATATTAAATGGAAATTAATTCAAGATGCAACTGGAATGAGTTCAAAAAGACAACAGAATTAAATAAGTGGCAGATTTAAATATCCTCATTCTAAATGTCTTTCATATTTTTTATTTTCCTTTTCATTCATTAATATGTGTAGTTGGGTGTATTCCCTTGTAATCCCTATTTAGAGCATTTAACCAATTGCTTCTGAAGTGGCAATGCAATTCTTCTGCCACCACTTTTCCTTGAAGATCCCATTTTCTTTAAAACAAGAAACTGCTGACTATTTTCAGCCCGTCTATTTATTTATTTACTTATTTTATTTACTTGAGATGGGTTATAATTGCACCCATAAAAAGCACTGTCTTTAAAATGAAATCCAAATGTAGAGTCATCTTCAGCTATTATTCACAATACCGGGAGTGTGAAAATGTCATGAATTTATCCTAGATTACATTAACTGTCTAGCTCCAGTTTTTGTACCATACTTGTCACCAAAATCTCTCTTGGTCAGGGTTTGCAATGCATCTGAGCATGTAAAAATGCAGCTAGTTGAATTATCCAAAGTGCCTAGATTGCAGACAATAGACGAGACACCTAGGAAAATCCCAGAAGATGCCTATCTGCACTTTTAAGCACTTACATAGTTGCAAAAGTCTTGCTCTCTCTCTCTTCCCCACCCTCCCTTCTCCAAACCCTTCTCCTGTCTCCATTCTTTCTACTCATCCAGTTCTATTCTCCTATTTGAGCCTCCACAATTTCACTGCTACTCTCTATTGTCACATTTTCAAAGCTGCTGTAAACACACCGCTCTCTTGTCTGGTTTCTGTTCCTCCTATCTCCACTATGACTTTTAATTTAACACCAATAATCCTTATGGATCCTAGTAGATACTGTTGTGTGGTGTCTATGAACCATATGCTCACTAATGAAAAAAAGCATACTGAAGTTCTGCTTTTTGTGACAGCCTATAAATCCTTGTTATACTCTCTGGAATACAAAATTATATTCTTACCTTTTTAAGTCACAATTATATCATATAATAATTTTACCTTAAAGAGTTGGCTCCTAAAAATATACATTTTTCATTTAGAAAATTAAAGGAGCCTTTACTCAGGTCCAGAAACATTCATAATTTTTCCTATACCTTGATGCATTTTCCCATACCCACCGATGGCTTGAGAGCAATCACAAAGTTCTGATGTTAGGTCCTAATATCATTTGAACTTACTATTCCACAATCAAGGTGAAGTTGTTTTTGGATTCAAAAGCATCATAAAGCTGGATCAGATTCACATGGTTTAACTGGTTCATGATGTTAATTTCATTTTTCACCTCCTCCTGAAACATTATGCACAGGAAAACAGCAAACAGTGAACCACAAGTAGCAAATACTCTCAGCTAAGAATGAATACTCTTCCACACATTCACATAAGACCATTCATATAAAACAGCCACTCCCCAGACTCCTCAAGCAAACAAGAACCTGATCTCACACATGCTGGTGAACACCAAATGTGAAATTACAAACATGAACAAATCGTATATAGCGAATTTAAGTAAATATTTGCTAAGACTGATTTTGCAGAATGTCATGAGGTACTACAAATTAAATAGACTCTAAAAAAGGACGTGCAGATTCTTGTAATAAGTGAGAAGTGCAGTGACTGCCCAGTTACACACACACCATTACCTTTTCCTTTTCTCCTTTCACTTTTATTATTTTGGCCGCTAGATTGAGATCGGTTGATATCTCTGTGCACTTGTGAACTTGACCAAAACGCCCCCTGTTGATGCAGAGCAAGATATAGGAAATGGCTTAGTACAATTTGCTGTAGCAGCCTTTCAGACAACTATTCTTATCGTTGATTAAAAATAGCATGGTACAAACTGAAAAGAATCAGGTGGTCAGTAGCATGAATCCCCTCTTTCTCTCAGCTTATGAAGGATTAGTTTTATCTTTCCAGCCAGTTGTTCAATGCTTACATTAAAATTAGGCCCCCTTTGTATTACTACGTTTCCCAATGACATGATGACCTGTTGATAGTCTTTTTTCATTCTGTAACTGTATGCGCCTGCTGTCCTTCAGTGATACCTTAGTGATGCATATTAACAAAGATATTTCTGGTCTGATCTCATAACTTTTTAAACTACAAACACCAGTAACTCCAGGAAACACTATTCCATGTCTTGCACGATGTAAATTCTTTCCTATATCACCCATACATTTTAAGACCTTGGAGAATGATTTTTAAGCTACATATTTTCTACATCACCATTCTGTCTGCACACATTGGTCATGTTTGCATTTAACTCAGCAGGGAAGTCACACATGATAAGTAAGTGCAGCAGAGTGCAAAGGCACCCCTGCAGGTGCAGTCTTCATGAGTGAGACCCAAATGAAAGGTAAAAATAATGGTAGCTTGAAGACTTAACCATTAATCCTCTTTATGATGTGCTTCAACAGTGTAACATGACTCTGGAAACAGAAGAGCACTGCTTCATATTCAGCCATTCAATAACTTTCATGTCAAATCTGATTGGTTTATTAGTAAATAGATACTTTCTCCCAACCCCCTGCTCTGCAAAATCAGAGTGGAATTGGACAGTCATAACACCCCCTCCACCCCCTTTTTCCCCTTATCAACAATAAAGCCTTTGTAGTCAGATCCTGGTTAATAAATCTGTTGATGATTCACAAGCCACTATAGAATCCACCTCACACTCCCATAGTTTCCCAAATATGCAAATGTGGATAAGATGTAAGGGCCATGTGCTAATCAGGTCACAGCTTTATTTACTCAATTAAGGTGAGAATACCTGGAATGGCCTGAATCAGCATTCCTTCCTTCACTATATCTATCAGGTGGAGGACAGCTGTTAGCTTCACCCTACTCTTTGCAGCTGGTCTTCAGCCTATGGATGGGAAGCTGCTGGTTTCTCCTTTTAGGGTTTGAGTGACTGACTGAGCACCAGCACCATCCCCCAGCTCTGCTAGGGGATGTCTTTCCTTAAATCCACTCTATCGAGGCACAAGGGACCAGCCTGGAGGAAAGGCTTTATTCTAATCTCCCCTGGTGCACAAAGGCCAGTGTCTTACATGAGCCTTACCCACCCTACCAATGCCTTCCCCAGCTTTCTGGCAGCCTCTCTCTGCCAGTCATCTCTAGGTCTTTTCCCACCATTCCATAGAAAGAACTTGCCTTCCACTTCTGTGGTTGCGAAGTTGCATTCTGCAGAATTGACAGGAGCAGTTTACTTCTGTGTTTCAGTTATCACAGAGGTGCTGCTAGCTAAACCCTTCATAGCCCACCACTAGGCAGGGCAGACAGACTTACCCGCCTAATACTTCATGCTGACACACCGAGTAACTTGCTGTCACCTCTGCTTGTTTGACATTCACTATGCGATGCTCAAAAGGCGCAGGAGGAGGAGGGCTGTCATCTAAATGGGAGAGAGTTCATTCATTCCTTCCTATTTCCACAAAAAGCTGCACATTATTTTATCATTTCCCAGGAACGTTTTTACTTCCCAGGATACAGCTTTACCACAGCATCCAGGCACAGCAAAATACAAAGGAGGCCTGAGCCACTGTAGTCATATAGACATGTGCCTCTTTCACTTCACCCTAGAGCTCCCCCCTAGAGTTCTCTGGCCACCTTGAATATTACTGTCCCTGAAAGTGCAACCCCCAAAAGCCATTGTTACCTCTGAGAACCATCTTGCTGCAACAATATTGAGAGTGTGTTTTCTAGGGAAAAGGACAAAAACAGTTCTCCCCAACCTCATCTTTCAGTACAGCAGTGGGTAAATAGCATGCAAGTGCAATACCAGTGGGAAAGACAAACAGCTAAATAGTTTAGACCCAGCCAATTATTATGATTTTATAGCCACATTCAAAACAAAGTCAGGAAACTTTAACAAGCCTCTCAATGTTCAACCATCTTTTCTCTTTCTTAGGTCCCAGGTCATCCTGAAAACACTTATGCTTAATGTTATACCATGTGTCTAAAAAAAATCCCCTTTGTCTTAAGTAAAATAATGCCATCACTAGGACTGTTCAAGTGCTTTACTGGATCAGGAACTAGATTTAATTATAGTATTTTGCACTTCCTCTGTACCTTTTTTCCAAGGACCTATATTAAGTCTCAATGTCCTGTGGGAGTAGAAAAGTATTACTAGCCCCACTTTGCTGAGAAGAACTAAGGCAGAACCTTGGGAACAGGCTTCTCATTTCCTGGCTTCTACTCCCTCTTTACCCAATGTATTAAATTAACTATATTAAATTAAATAGTAAAAACCTCCTAATTGGGACAATCCCATCAGCTCAACAGCTTATTTATCCAGTAAGAGAAGCAGCCACGTAAGAAAAAAAAAAAGTGAAGTACTGTACTAAATACAAATACTGCAAAAACAATTAAATTCACATATTTACCACATTCAATCTTCTTGAATATTAATTTGGCTAGGAAAAGGCCAGGCTTAATATTTCACACCTATCTGACAAACTACAATTTTAGTTAATTTGGCATCAGCAGGGTGCCTCTCCAGGGTTTTTGCTAATATAATGTCCTGATTAAGCAGTAAGTATTGATGTTCCTCATCATCAAGCTAATTCCCTCCCTAGGGAGATGTCCCAATAAAGTACTGGATCCAACTAAGTATGACCCAATTAAAACAGACAGATCCTGAAGTTGTTCTAGGAGCAGAACTCCCAGTGACTCCCCAGTCCTTCGTGCAAAGCCAGTGCCAGACTGGACACCACAGAGCATTGTCTGTAATGCAGAACATTGTTTAACGTACAAATGCTACAATAAAATTCCACTTGCTTACAGACATTTACAACCCCCCCCTCCCTTACAGTGGGACCCAGAATTTGATTTGCAGGTCTCTGTGTAAGTGCCTGGATACAGGAATGACAGAGGAACCAAAGCATCGTCAGAAAGACTTACAGCCAATGATGTAACAAAGAACAAAATATGCAAGCTTGCCTGTACCCACTACACTGTGTACCTGTGGTTGCTGCCATTCATCTGCTGTCTTGCCCACTTCTTATCTTATACAATATAAACTTTTATTCATATTAATAAAGTAACTCTTTTCATCTACATACATTCAACCTAATTCCTTTTTTAAAACACCATTATTCCAAAATGACCATTAAGCAGAATCAGAAATTAAAAAAGACATTTGTTCTCACTGTGCAGCTGACAGGAAAATTAAACAAAAATCAAATCTCTTGAATGCAAATACAGTTGTCTGTGCAGCCAAACGTATGAATGGTGGCTGAATACCTACTCTCAAACTGTAACAAGTCCAATGAGCAGTCTCAGATGTTATCATGCATAACATGCGCAAGCAGCACAGAAATCTCAGTTCAAGAGTCTCCAAGTGTTATTGTGAGCTACTTACCAATAATCACTTCATCCTGCCTGGCCAATGCTTTGCTGGTTTCTGTTGATTTAGTGTTTTCTGTTGTTTTTCCTGTACATTGATTTGCATCACTCTCACTTCCTCTTAAAGATGCATTTTCTAAATCTAATTCTGCCCTCTCTGGCTTAGCATCCTTTGTGGAGCCTTGTGTTGTTTCATTATGGCTTTTTAATGTGGCTCCAGGATCTTTCTTAGTATCCTTTGGAGTTGTGCTCCGAGACGTTACAGACTTGCATTTTAACTCTAATTTTCCATCAGTCTTTTTACCTGCTGTAGGCTTGTTCAATAGCATCTGTGGCTTCCCTAATTGGAGAGCCTGTTCACTCTGTTTATTATCAGGCTTCACCCCTTTTACTTCCTGAACTGGGTCAGGTCTGGTGTTTTTAGGGCACTGTTTATGTTTAAACTTGTCTGACATAAGTGTAACTCTTTCCACTTCTGAGGATGAGGAGAGAGGTTTGATTTTGGGATTTCTATGTTTATGATCTCCTTGGCTTCCATCCTTGGTTGTCACCGTCTTCTGTTGGGCTTCAGTCATCTGAACATTGATGGAAACCCTACAGAGCAAACAATCTCCACTTTAGACAGACAAACAGCTTTCTTTACTAAGCTTAGCAGAAAATACATATATATTACATTTTAAACACCAATGTCTAGAACAAATTTCTCTACTAAAAGTATCAGATACTGAAACTACAAATGATAATAACGAAAGCCAGCTCCTTCCATCCTGCCACAGGAAATTTACAACACAGCGAAAACTCTCAGTCACCAAAAAAATAATAATAATACTTTTTTAATATACTAGTTTTTGTATACATCTGCCCTCTGCTGGGGACAAAATATATCATTTCTATTCCAGTACTGCCAATGTCTGTATTAAGGGGTGCAACATAAATTACACTGAGGTCACTTGCAAGGCGCGCACACACTTTTCAGGAGAAGCCACTAGTAGTGAGATTCACTCTGCCAGGATGTAAGCAGTTAATTTGCAAGTGGAGAAACAGACTGCGTATGCACACAGATGCGCAGAATAAGGCATCATTGTAAAGTCAGGACATAGGACTCTCAGTTTTGCTTTTTAAAGCTATTTTATTCAATAGGGTTGTTTAAATAAAGAATAAGATGGATCACGGTGGTAGCCTGGAGTGGGAGAGGAGTACTTGTTGCCCCCTTGTGCACAGAGTTGGTAGATGGCAAATAGCTAGTGTATAGTATAATTGGTAACTACATACACAAGTGACCAGGTATCCAATTGCCTGGGCCTTGCATGTACAGTTCCAAAAATCTAGTCCATCTGAAGCTAGCTGACAAGAGGCTTGCAAGTTGGGAATTGTGGCTTGTTATTGTGTATTATTCCTATCACAGTCTGGAACCAAAAATATGAAGTTGTACAACTGAACTCTATAGGATTTTTCATTCAGTTAGTTATTTTCTTTGAGGCAAGGATTTTTTAGGGTGATATCTTTTATATATTCCATATTTGTGTCAGAGCTGGTTATACAACTACCAAACTCAGGGCCAAAACCTGCTGCTGTAAATTACACGAATACTCCACCGCATTTCATTGGGACTTGTGGGCACTCATGTGGGTTACAAATTTGGGCTCAAAATGTTACATAATTTTTTTAAAAGAATACATCTACCTAATTTCCCCCAATTACTATAATTCTCAGTAGAACTAAATTTAAAATATTGCTTCTCTTATAAAAGATGCTGAAAATAAATTTTTCTACATTTTGCATAACAAAAGCCTGCATTGTTATGCCTGACTCTTACTTCAGGCATCTCCGAGTTATTTACAGGATAATCCCTCTGTAATGTATTAGGAATCTGAAGTTCAGAAGCAGTGAGCTATGAAAGCAGCTTGGAGCAAATACTTCTCTTACTAGCTAGACAAGCCTGAACTTGAGAAGGAACCTTGGGCATTTCTCCAAACAGTAGAACACTGTTCTTTTTACATTTCTGCATCGGTCTTTTGAGTTCATTGATAGCTGCTTCCCTCTAACAGAATAGAATCTGGCCTACTCATTCTGACCTCACACTCTAAAAAAAAAAATCTTAATAGGTGCCTTATTTATGGAGAAATGAATGTCCAAAGGCAGTAAGATTTATCATCTTCTCACATTCCTCTTACAAATAAAACCATGCTGTAAAACACTGTTTGATTTATAATGAAACTAATTGAAGCTGATCTGAATGCACTTTTTTTTCCACTTCCCAGCTCTTGTGTTCAGAGGGTTTCCACACATTCCCCCACTACATGCATTTAGCATTTGTGGAGTGCACTAGTAAGACAACTCTATAATTTTCTTCTACGCAGCCAGAGAGCAAGAAATGGCAAGACAGCTTCCCCCACTTGACCCTGCTACAGCCTTGCACAAAGCTCCTCCTACAGGTAAAGGGAATGATAGTCTCCAGGTCTTTTCCTAAATTAGCCTCTCTTACAAAGGTGCCAGTCACTGCCCCTTGCACTAATGTTTTCTTCAAATGTGGATCCCTGTGTACAGACACCTAGACAGAGATGATGTCTTTTCAGTTTATTAATTTGGTTCTTCAGTGTCCAAACGCTTGTATTGCATTGAACTGGGACTCCTCCCTCTTGCAAACTGCAGTCCCAGTTGCAAGCAACAAGCCCGTTACATCTTTTAGACGGCAAGGCTTAAAAATTAAACTACGACACAGACAAACAAAAATACCGAGGGCTCAGGAAGTAAGCAAAAAGCTATCATAAATTAAACTGATCAAAAACAGTCCAAACCCTGAATTCATGTCAAACACTAATGCAATTATATCTTCAGTCAATGTCAGATGGTAGAAATACCTCTGTTGGAAAAAAGAAATGTATAAAGTCAGTTAAATGAGTAAATCAGATTCTTATCTCCCTGACTCAAGTCACCTCTGTTACATTAATGTACTACATTATTAGCACTTTTTAAACATTAAACCTTGTTAGAATATGTGAGGGACCAAAGGTGACTAGATCTTCAGTCAGTTCCTTTTCTTATATGGCTAGCTTTCTACAGGGTCACAGCATACTAAGATCAAAGGGTTCTTTTAATTTGCCTTTTTTAACACCTGAAATGTTTCTGACCACATAGAAAAGTTATTGATTGGGCCCTTACCTTGTGCGTATCACTTCATATTCTATTCCAGATACAGACTTGGATGTGGATGGCATTGCTTCGAGAGAGGTAGAGCACATTGTAGAAGGTTTGCTTTCCTTTTCTTTTGATTTCTGATGTGCAAGCATTTTGTGATAGTCTTCCTGTCTGGGTGCTTTATCCATGCAGTGTGCTTTAATAGGAACATTCTGGCTCTCTGAAGGATCTTGGTTTATGAAGCCAAGACCATTATTTTGAACAAAAGCTGCGATACCAGCCTCTTTTTTTGGTGGACAGCTCTTTGAACTACTTGTTGGAGCAGCAGGTTCTACCATCAGTGGATGCGATATCCTTTGTTTACTTTGTGGACTGGAGTCAATTTTGGAGACTACAGTGCTAGAGTTCACCTTTTCACATGCTCTATTATTTTCATCCAACGTTTTCTCCCTTTTGGTGTCTATGTAAGAAAAGGTATCAATAGCGAAAGAAAATGCATGGAAAATATTACAGTATGACATGCATGATGGAAAAGTACGTACATAGCCAGGATGTGTCAGATTCCATCAAAAAACCTGCCATCCAAATAAAACTTTTCTGAAAGGGCTAAAAAACATCCTCTTATGTGGATCTGAGCTCATAGGAAGAAAATGTCCAATATTTCCAACCCAGATACACACATGTTAATAAATTACTTAACAGATAATTATTCAGCCCTGTTAAAAGTAAAACAATCCCCACAAAAAGCCACACTATTTCTGAATAAAAATATTTGGTAAGAGTCAACACAAGGATGTTCAAGACTCTATGGGCTAAAGTAGTTCAAATGGAGTAGGAAAAGGGACTTTCTTGGTCATGGTAAACACCCATCTCAGTGTCCATACTTCAGAGAGTGGCAGTAATGTTGCAAAAGGAACAGGACTCCAAGAAAAGATGGGTCTCAGAACAGTAACCTTCTACCCATGGGCTTGTTAAGACACAACAGGTAGGTCATATTGTGGTTGTTCCCCTAATTACCTCTGCTTTTCAATACCTATGATGCTGCAAGAGGTATCTAATAAGGGAAGTGAAAACCATTTGCTTCAGGACTTTAGGATTCTACTTGCATAGCAGACCTGTACAATCAATATTATTTTCATTTATCCTTCAAATCAGTTTGCTACTCAGTCCAGAAATACTAGGAGGACTTTGAGTCAGAATTCTGAACCAAGGCAGTAGGAAGGTTTTGGTCTCAACTGGAAGAAGATTTTGATGATTTGTGATAAGGGCTCTGCATCTGCATCTTCTTTACAGTTATATACACCACTTCTGTAAATCCATTCGTGTCCACAGCAGATGCCTTAAGGAAACCTTCTATCAGACAGATCCTAGGGTCCTAGAGAAAACCTTCTCTAACCCTAACCCAATCGTTCAGGACATCTGCCAGCCATTTGGAAGACTCCCAGTTCAGGAGTTCTATAAGTCTGTTCATATATGCATTTTGTCTCTACCAATTTCCCTTACGGGGTTTTCTGTGTGCTCTTGCTATTATATCATCAGCATGCCAAAACAGATGATGTCTACTTTGACTCATTTATATATAATTGCATAATTATAATTCCATTATTAATGAAGTATTGTCAGGGATTTTAGAATTAAATATCCAACTGTGTTTTAACCAACATGGGTCATTTTACTCAGCCGCAGCTAGCTAACTCAGAGGTACCTATAGGTATATAGATATTTTGGGTCATTCATTTCCAACTTCTAAGTATTAGAATAACCAAGTTCTAGAGAAAATATGTTTGTTAAAATGTACATGTACATGTACCTTCCAAAGACTCCTTGCTGTCAGCCTCGGCTCCTCTATTTTTAGGTGCATGCTCCGGTTTTTCATCCTTCTCTTCATTTTTTTCTTTAGTCTAAAAAATACAATTGAACATAAAAGTAATTAAGGTTAAAGGTGTCTATTTCCCAATGTATCACATTTGTCAAAGAAGTGAGACCCTAAAAAAAAGGTAGTAAGACCTCAAATCTGCTGTACTTTCATTATATGCTGTCTTTTCCCCTCATTGAAATTCCTGCTTTAAAATAAACAAATAAATCCTCTACTTTTTTTTAGCAAAATCACGTCATTTCATAGTTCTAAAACAATTCTTACTTCCCAAGACTGACTGTAATGATATCTCCCCAATATACAGTTACATCATGTTTTTTTAATCTGAGATGGGAGGCCCTAGATGAAGAAAGGTAAAGTTGGTTCCATTTCTTTTTGACCAAAAAGATTTTTGTTTCACAACATCTAAAAGGGATATCCTATGCACTGAAGAATATTAGAGTTTTATGGACAACTGGATATTCCATTAGACAAACCACTTCAGCAGTTCCATTGCCTGATTTGGGGAATATTCCAATATCTGGATTTATTTTTTTTTGGCTTGAGCACATCTCTTCTTTTAAGTGAAAAGGCACCAATTTCAGATGTGGGGTGTTTGTGGAATACCTTTTGCCAATACTGAATCCTTTCCCTAGCAACAGTCCAACTTGAACATAAACCTAAGTCTACTATTTGTCCTATCGCTTATAAAAAACTTCCCTTCTCTTCCCTCCCACTGAAAGAGAGGAACTTAAATGTCACAGCCACTTTGGAGTACAACACTGAGCCTGCCTGTAATGATGATCATGGAGAATGTCTGCAAAGGCCTTGAGTGGACCTGACAATCTAGTGCAGTTTCATAAATGTCAAAAGTCAGAAAACTTTGATCCTGTAAAGCTCTTAATTCGTGGTTTATTGTGTGAATTTGGAGCCAGCTTAGCAAACTCTCCCCCTTAAATAGTCCCAAGGACTTTACTACATCCTGTTACTAAGTCAGCAGGCAGCTTATAAAAGGAAAAAAAAAAAAGTGGCCCACCATACTTAGAAACACTGGATAGAGTCACCATTATGAGCGTGGGTGCACTGATAGCAGCTGTGAAGCAGAAACAAGCAAGTAAAGATTATTTTCAAAACAGCAATGCAATGCAGTCTTCTTGACCTCAACTGGTTTACTTATTCTGAAGTCAAGAGGTGAGAACAATGAGGTACAGAATTACCTGAGCAGCTTTAAAGTAACTAGCTCAGGACCCATTTGAAATCTGGACACGGCAGCCCGAACTCACCACTTAGGTTCACAGCAGATAAATTAGTCTGCGCCAAGCTCCATGTTGTCATATTACTAGATTGTTTAAAGCTAGCTCTGGCATATCTACATTACACAGCAGTTGCTTCCATGACTGCAGGACAGATATACCCTTAACATCTTAGTCCAATGTTATGGACAAAAAACAAATGAAGGGACATTGATGGTAACTTCCCAAAACCAGAGCTCACCATAAAGCTGCCTGCCTGCCAAGAATATACTTCCATTTCTGTAATGGGCAAAAAAGAAAAAAAATAGATGGGACTCAGACCTGCATTCTATGCCCACCTGGTCTGCTGGGGGACCTCAGGCAAGTCACGTCACCTCTACGCCTCAGTGTTCCTAGTAACTATTCTGGCTTTCTTTACACAGCAGTTTTAAGACCTACTGATGAAGATTTACTTAAGAGCTAATTAAGGTCAACACTATAACTACAAGAGAGTACATGGTCACCCTACTTTATTCAGAGCCCTCCTAAAACACCCGTCTTCTGCTAAATGTTTCAGTGATAATCTGCCCAAGAAAAAAGTTCGTAAATTAGTTAACCATTTTGAAATTGACCCTTCCCTGGTCAAAGTCCTCTGTATTTGCCTGTCCAATTTGGCTTCTAAGATTCCTAGAGCCACTATCACATCTGTCCCTAGATGTTGTGTGGTGCCAAGCACATTGTGGACACTTTCAAGAATGGTGGCTTTTACTAAGGCATGTCAATTTTTTTTAATACTTTTGTATGTTTCCAAGCAGATGTTGCACAATTCCACTAGAACGGATTGTAAATAATGGCAGCATCCCAAAAACAAGAAAATTGTGTGTGCAATGGGTTGTTAATCTCAACCTCAATGGAAATTAAATGACAAAAACCTCCCTCACAATCCAGCACATCTGTCAGTCTCCAAAATAACAGGATTTCTATAAAGACATGTACCAGCAGACATGTGTCAGAAACCCTGCACAACATTCTCCTTCTCTGTGCTGTTGTAGAAGTTCACATGCCAGAGATTAAGTATTTTTTAATGTTATTTTGATATGAGCACCTATGAACTATAAAGCAAGAAGCATTCAGAGTACCTGGAGGCAAATCACATCTCTACCACTCCCATGCTCTGAGATCCTCTAAAATTAACTAGCATCCCATATATGCCTCTTTGTACGTTTCTGTTTCTCACATTGGGACACAAACAGTAATGAAGACTCAGTATGCATCATGACTGGATATTCATGATTGGAATAAATTTAATTCTCAACAATAAGGCTGCACAGGTGAAACTGAGAATTCAGTCTGTGATCCTCTGAGGTTGTATAGAAGTAAAGGCAGGTTTTGGCCCTTAACGGCCATCAGTCAGAAAATAGCATCCAATTCCATCAATAAATACTTTACAGCACACAAGGCAGGAAAGGTTCTTTGAGTAGATGTGATATCTTTTATTAGACCAACTGAGTAGTTGGGAAAAAGTTCTTAGCAAGCTTTTGGGCACAATCACCCTTCTTCAGGCATAGGGAGTCTCTGCTGTTCTGAGTACATTACAATGCACAAGCCATTAGTGTCCATTTTAGGGCTGAACCTAACTTGCCTTCCATCGCCCAGGGGTAATAGAGGGCAGAATTTGGTCTTTCAAGTTGAGAGTTTCTTGGTATATGAATCTAGTTTTACACTTGTCTAAGTGCTTACCACACTTCTAACAATACAAACATAAGTACCCTACCTTCTTTCCAAACAAATATAAGGACTAAGTCTATGCTTCGAGAAGCTTCAACTAAAAGGAACTGTAACAACTTAATAAACAGTAGCATTGAGAAAGAAAAGCCTAAATATGCGTATGTGCATGCATTAAATAAGAACTTAAATCGGAATGTGTAGGACCCTGCCCCTTACAAGGGAATGATCAAGAACAATAAAATAAAACCCACCTCCACGAGGATTTCGATCAGACTCCCTTTCTTCCAGGGAACAATGCCTTTCAGAATGAAATCCGCTACTTTAGAATTTTTCAATGTCTCTCCCATGAGTGCAATAACTTTATCCACTGCGTCAACCTTGTTTTCTATCTTTTCCAGCCTCTCTCTATGCTTTGAGGCATCTTGCTGCGTAGCTTTCAATAGCATCAACATTTCTGAGCACACACTTCGGATATCAGTCTGATGAACACTATCCTCCGATTTTAGGCCTCTTTTTGCTGTCCCTGTCTTATCAGCAGGTGCTTGAGGTGCTATTAGCTTGTTAATGCCTTTTTCGATGTCGTCCATGCTTCGGTTAACCTTTTGTAACTCACCTTTCACATCTTCTTGGAAATTCAATAACTTGTCTACTTTTTCAGTCAAAAGATTCAATTTTTTGTCCATCAGGCTTAAATTGTTCCCTCTTGCAGACTGCAACCTAGTCATGACTTTTCCAAATCCCTCCGTATGCTCCAAGTTACTCTCAGACATCATGCCCCGACAAGAAGTTAATACCAGTGAAATGTAGTTGCCTCCGTGTCAAAGGTACATACTAAAAGATTATTCACTGAAAGTTCATCTTCCTTAGTCTTACCAAAGAGCCAAGGATGAATTATTTTGGTTATTAGAGATGCTAGGAGCAAGTCACTGGTCAGCCATGATGTGAAAAGACTTAATTTTTTGTGTTATCTATTTCTTACTGCATGCTTTCAGTGACGGAGTTAACTTGGCACTAGACTAGTTTCTCTTGGACCTCCTTGACGTCACACAAACCATTTAAAATTCCTTCTTGAGAGGCTGTTGATAGGCAAGCATCTTAACAATTAACAAGGCCCATAGCGGATCTCTATAGGGCAAAACAATGCTTGCATGCCTCCCTTAGCTTTCTGCTATTGAAATATACTCTTTCAAAACATTTCTCCTTGCCCCAAAAGAGAAGTATAAAAGTGAATTTGTCTGCTGCATGCTAAGGCTTGGAAGAGTTCTGCTTTGTATCATACATGTGTAACACCTAGCACAGACACATGCCATCTTTAGGTTGGCTGGCACTTGAATTTAAAAATAGAGCGCAATGACTGGTTTGAAATACATTATCTGGCACCAGCACGTCTTTGTCAATTGAAACGTCTAAAATTAAATTCTTTCTCCAGGGCCATGAAAGTGCACAGTGTAAAAAATCTACAGTGAGGTATGCCAATCTAAGTGAGTATGCCAAAACGGCTTCCACAATTAGCAGCAAATAATTGGCCTAAAGTCCTTTATAGTTATGCTTTTACTTCTGAAGTACATTTGTGTTAAACTTCAAAAACAATCTTTCACTGGAGAGAAGAGAAACATCATTTTAAAAACTGAGTATCTGAATTGTCCCAAGTACCTTACAAACAGCAATTAATTTACCTTCAGATCAGCCCTTGAAGAAACAGAACTACAATTATTCCTGTTTTGCAGATGAGGAACTCAAGCACTGTTAGGTTACACAGATTTGGCCACAAAAGTAGTATGTGGCAAAACCAGGAACTGAATCCACTTCTCCTAAATTCCAGAAAGGATAAGGGTGCAAACAGGTAATTAAACACCCTGGTATAATGTGCATTGATTCTATACAGGATCAGGATTTGTACAGGATTTTGTACATTGAATATCAGGATAAGGAACTGAAAGACGTGCTCTGACCCCAAGGTAATTCAACAGTTGGCAGCTTGGGGGAACAATAGCTACCACAGGATACATGCAGACAGATGAAACTTAAAATGGTGTAAGGTTTATGTCAACTGCTGGGCAAATCATTGCTCTTGGGCATGTGTGTTTTTCACTGTGATCTGGGATCATATTCAATAAGCTTCTTGTAGTATAAATTTAGTGCATCATAGAGATTTCCCCCACACGTTAGGTTCTTACAGTTTGACAATGTTCAGTCTCCGCTATAAATTATTTTCTGCTAAGTATCTCCTGTCTGAGCTGCACAGAGATTTTCACTGGAGAATACATCCAAACATCATGCGATAAGCTGGCTAGTGTTGTCAAAGCCCCACTTGCAAAAAGGCACCTAAAATAGAGGTAATACTTGGACTAAAAGGGTGCCTGTACACATGACAGGGGTTTAGTCCCCTAAATTGAAACAGTCGTTTTTTAATTCTGATGCTTAAAACCCCACCATTTCAATTTAGCGACTTCCGTTACTCTCACCGCGAAGGATCTCCTCCCTCCCCCGCATGGAGCCTGCTCGCCTCTCCTGTGGCTGGCGGGCAAGCTGCTGGTGGGCCAAGCAGCCCCTGAGCTGTGCAAGGCCCCAGTCCTTCCCTCTGTGGCAGCAGCACCCTGCCCAGGCAGGCTGCTAGCTGAGCGGGTGCTGCCCCAGCTCAGGCTCAGGGAACAATTGGATCAGGCTGGGTGCTGCCTCTAAGCTGCGGCAGCACCCGCCCACTAGCAGGGCACCTGGGTGACCCCAGGGGGTGCCACCACCACCAAACGGAAGGACTGGCGCCCCCCCCCCCCGCAGCACAAGGCCCGCTGGCAGCTCGCCCCTCTGGCCACAGGCAAGTGCTGCAAAAAAACAAAACGAAAAGGATCGGGCTCCTTACCGCTCTTTTTCTCCCACCAGTGGAGCCTGCCCGATTGAGCTGCCAGCAGGCCAAGCAACCCCTGAGCTGCAGGGGGCCCCAGTCCTTCCCTCCGTAGCGGTGGTGTGCCCTGGGGCCACCCAGGTGGGCTGCTAGTGGATGGGTGCTGCCCCAGCTTGGAAGCAGCACCCACCAGATCTAACTCATCCCTGAGCCCACCCGAGGAGCAGGAGCCCCATGCACCGTCCCCGTTGCCTTTCTGCCACCTGGGATCACCTGGGAATGGGCTGGCTTGCCCCTGGGGCAGCACAGGAAGGCGGCAAGAGGGTGGCTGGGTGTGCTGGCAGCTGTAGAAGGTGGCAGGGATGGTGCACGGGGTGCTGGAAGCCCCCGTGGGCTCAGGGAAGCATTGGATCGGGTACCTCCAAGCTGGGGCAGTACCCACCCACTAGCAACCTGCCCAGGCAGCTGCAGAGCATGCCAGCAGAAGAACCAGGGGCTGCTCGGCCCTCCAGCAGCTCACCCCCTGACCATGGGAGAGGTGGGCAGGCTCCGCAAGGGAAAAAAAAAAAAAAAAGGATTGGGATCCTTGCCACTTTTGCTTTCAGTCCACCTCTTCTGCCTCCAGGAGGCGAGCTGTCAAATTAAAAAGGCTGCAATGTTACAAGTAGCTACATTGAAAACTAAACTACATGGGAATGTGGATTAGTTTGCAACACAACAAATTTATTGAAATAGCCAAAAAAAACCCCATACATGTAAAGCATGACAATATTAAACCACAAAACTGGGCAATTTTCATCACGTGTACAAGCGCCCAAAGACTACAAAGCAAGTCAGATTCTAATCAATGCGCTGCTGGGGTCAGTACTTTTCAGACTAATCAACTCTAGTTTTGGAGCCACCTGCTTTCCATTCAAGGTCAAACTTAAAATACATTTGAGGTTTGAGATGTTTATCAGGTGATAATTTCTTCTCCAAGCAAGGGAGGGTCAGTTTCCAGTCATACTACAAATGGAAGGTTAAAAAGATACAGAATAATGGACCTTAAAGTGTTCATTATAGAATTGTACCTAACAAGTAATTCAATAACGTTGCAAGTAAATAGTTTTAGGAATGCAACATAATGATTAATGAACAGAGTGGGTACGTTTACAGATCTAGGGAAAAAAGTTATATACCCTCACTAGGCACATCTTCCCTGCAAGTAGATAAAAACTTACAGAAGGGAGAAAGCTTTTTTTCTTGTCCTAAGGATTTCTCCCCCCTTCTCTTAACAGAGGTAACCTTAAGCTGTTGCTAGCAAGATTTAGCTTCAGTCTAAAGTAAACGTGTTCTGTGATTTAAGTCTTGCAGGTTCCAAAATGCTTATTCAATAAGTAAAACAATCAGGAACTACTGGCATATGTATAATGCTACTCCAATAATCTAATTATATAATAAAACTCAGTAGAACACACAGTTCCAGATTTAATTTAACATATGTGAGATTTACATATAAAAGTATCTCACTGAGTTCAGATACTCTTCCATAATATTAATTAAATATATTCAGGAAGCATCAGACTCCTCAAGAAAAAAAATACATTTCAGAAAAGTTGTCAGGCATACAGACAGAAAGACAGACATGTCATTCCTCACAACAGCAGCCTTTTAAACTCAGTATTTCCTGTCTTCCTTCAGAAGGAAAAGGCAATTAGATGAATACCTTTGATTAGGCCCATTTAAACCAGGCAATTTACAACAAATATTTCTAGATAGAGGTGTACGTACATACATAGTCTAGCAAGATAGAGGCCTAGCACATGGTCATTGGTTACTGTGTGCCCAAGGCTGAATGTAAGGTAATGTAATCATACAGAAAAGCAGGTCTGGAAGTAACCTCCAGGTTTCATCTAGTCTAACATATAGACACATATGTGCACAAGACAAATCTAGCTACCAAAACTGCATTATCGCAGTAACTGTGAGTGCAATTGTAATAAAACAAAAATGTGACAGTACAATTGCGCACGCACACGTGCGTGCATAAAACATGACCCTAATTCTTGGATGCAGGCTTCAAAAATGAAATGCCTTTACATGTTTATGTCAAAATAAGTACCAAAGTTAGTAATTTCCTTTCATCAGTTATGGATTATTTTATGTTATGTAATTATGGTCATGGACAAAGCTGTGTTGTGCTACCTACTCTCCAAACATAAATGGAAACGAGCACCAAAGACCTTACACCAGAAAAAATGTGATTGGGTATAGCACAGCAGCACTGTTTTCAAATTCAAATTATGGTCAGTAATACTTGTCAAAGAGCTTGGTAAATATGGGACCACACCAGAGCTCCATGAGCCTTTGAGAAGAGGCAGCTGCCCTAGGGCTCCAACAATAACTGAAGTCTGTGGGGTCTATCCCGGCTCCTGTTCTAAGGGCACTATCAGTAGCACAATGCTATCACTCTTGCAGGCTGGCCAAGAGAGGCATTGCCCATTACATCCAGCATGAAAGAGATTCCAGGCTACAGAATATAGGCAGACTAGAATCAGCTACTAAGCTAGGGGAACTCCTGGGGCTACTTTCATTCATAATGGACATGAAGGGACATTGGACACCAGCACAGAGAAGCCAGCAGCTCAAAGGTGGCATGATGCAACTTTTGCCCTCCCCTCTCCACATTATGCCTGCTGACCTGTACACTCTGTGTGGAAAGGCAAAGAATCTGTCCCAGTATACTTACATAGAGCCTAGTGATGTCAGCTGTGCAAGAAAGTACCAGTATAGTCCTGCTTCATGTAACACAAACAGCTGGTGCTGTCTGACACACAGAAGAGCAAGACATGTTCGCAGCCTCTTCTACCCAGATAGGCCTGCTCAACCAACAGCAGTGCTACTTAACTCCCATCTCCTGTGCATCTACATACAGCCACCTTATGATCATGTACTGCACAGATGTGCAGAAGGGCCTGGGAGAAAAGACATAATTTGGCCCAGAGAGATGTTTTAAATGGCCATCACTACAGAGCTGTTAAGGTGAGCGGGTCAAGGTACATGCTACATAGGGACAGTATATCCAGAAGGTAAAGTACATCTGGTTCTGGGTAGGACTGTCCCCACTTCCTTTTTAAGTGCACAAACTGAAATACAGAATAAAGAAAATGGCTCAATGGATTTGACTGGTTATTTTGTCTTTTAAAGGTTCATATATTCAACCAGCAGGAATCCTTGGTTCTTTTCACTTTGAATGACAATAGAAAGTAATTTTTCCCATGGAATGTATTTACTGCTTAACTTTCACATTTTGCTGAGGCTGAAGAAGAAAAGCACTTGGTTCCTTTTAGTTACAAGTCTTTCAATTCAATTTTTAAAATAAAATTAAATTGCCTGGCTTCCTATTGTACATTATTAGACAGCGGTCTTGGGATAATACAGAATAGTGCTATTACCATAAAGAATGAATGAAAATTGCTTATTAAACTCACTTTTCCATTGTTGCTAAAAGCAATAATTTGCATTTATATACTACCGTCAAACAGTGTCCTGCATCCCCAACACAAAACTTAATCTGGAGAACTTAAAGTGCTGTGTCAATAATTAACCATCATGAAGAGTCCAGAACTTTCAAGAACTGTCACCACCTGTCTAGCTACAAGTCTAACAATATGATCAATGGTGAGACAAGCTGGTTGGCCAAGACTCAGCCTCGAAGGAGCACAAGTAACCAGTAGCATAATCATGGGTAGGCAATGAGAGCATGAATCCTGGGCACTAATTTTGAGGGAGCATGAGAATGGAGCCACTGCTGCTGCTGACCAGGCTGCCACAGCTGATACCACCAGACCAGCCACCACCATCTAGGGTCGCAATAGGCAACTTTTTCTGGCTGCGAGCCAAAATAACCCTCTATAGATCAGATGTGGGTGGACAGGCAGGGACTAGGACCCAGCTGCCACCACTGCTTGTCCTTGCAGTAGTAGAGGAATTTTGCTATTGAACTGCTCTGCCGCTGAATGCTGCCAAAGCCCCACAACTATGGGCCACAACCCACAAGCTATAAGTTGCTGAACCCTGACCTTGGGCACAGAACCTCCTTGTTATACCTCTGCAATTACCCTGCCGTGTGTAACTGGTCTCCCAATGATCCCTATAAAAGTCTGTCCCAAACAGTAACAAATGAGTCAGTGATCTTTCATAGTAAACTGGTGGCCTCTCCCCATTAAAAGCTGAACTGAAAAAGACTTTTAGCGTAACTTCAAAAGACTTCTAAAGCCAGCAAATTTCTTAGGTATGGTAAAGAACTGGAAACTGCCTGAATGTTGGAGAACCAGACCTGGAGGTTACCCTGATGTCTGAGGGTATTTTTGGTGGGGAAGACTAGAATTTGTTCCATGTCTAGCTTTGACCACTCACTAACCCTCCCAGTGATGAATTCCCTTATGACAGAAGGATGGTTTAAAACTCCAGGAATTCTAAAGTTTTATCATCAGCCTTTCCACTAGGCTCTGATCCAAAAGTATTATGCTGTGCTGTAACTATGGGAGAAACTACAGAATGTGCAAAGCTTACAGGCTAGGAACCAGTGCCCAAAAATAAGTGTCAACAGTAAAACAGTTGCCTCACACAGATCAACTCATTAGAATAGTGCATTTGCTTCCAGAAAAACTGGAGGCATTTGAAAGTAATATCAGTGAACTGGAATTTACTTTTCAGTATCATAATATGCACAATATGCATCCCCTAGGAGGTCTGAGTGCATGCATGCCCTCACGGGAAGGCCTACAGCGAAAGGGGCGGGGGGGGGGGGGGGGAGTGGGGCTGGGGTTGTGCCGGGCTGTGCTGAGGCAGGGGCAAAAATTGGAGCCCGGCAGCTCCTCCAGGGGCGTGGGTGGGTGGCTCCCACCACTGCATGCACCACAGGGAAGTAGGGGCACGTTCCCCCACCTTGGCTCCCCCACATCACACCCCTGGATGAGCCACTATGATTGCCCCACAACCCGGCCTGGCCAGGGCTCCTTTCACGGGCTGGGGCCCCAGTTGGGCCAGGTCCAGGGACAATGGAAGCCCAGTGGCTCCTCCAGAGGTACAGCACAGCGCCAGGGAACCAAGGAGGAATATACCCCCCCAATCTTTGCTCGGGGCAAGAGCAGGTTGCAGCTGAAAGGTTGGATCTGCCTGCTTCTAACCTCCATGCCTTGCTGCTGCCGTTTTGAAAGTGTCACGGTGCCACGCCGCACCATGTGCCTTGCTGCAGCGGCAGGATTTGCATGGTGCTGCGCCACTTTCAAAACAGTAAGAGTGAGGCATGGAGACAGGGAGCAGGCAGAGCCTAGCTCACAGCTGCAGCCCACCTTTGCCCCATGCAAAGATTGGGGGGCATGTGCCCACCCCACCCTTGGCTCCCCAGCACTATGCCTCTGGAGGAGCTGCCGGGCTCCAATTGTCCCACAACCCAACCTGGCATGGGTCTCATTTACTGTGAATGGGGCCCTGGCTGGACCAGGTTGTGGGACAATCCCCACAATGCAGCACAGAGCAGGACACGGGCAGGGGTGAATGATTCGACCCTCCACCCCCACCCCACTGCCTCCTGCACTGTGAGGGTCTTGATCTGTCCTCTCCCTCTGAAGCCCAGGTAAAGGAAGACACTCACCTGCTTGCTGGGATGGCTGCAATCCTGGCTGTGCAGGGTACGAGGGTGTGCACACCCCTCCTCCCTGCTGCAGCAGCCTGCAGGCAAGCTGCCCTCCAACCATACCTGCTGCCTCCTGCATTGGGGAGGGCTGAGCCTGGTTAGCGCCCCCTTTTGCCACCTATGACCACTGCCATAGAACCACACTGCAGTAAGTGGTGCCAGTAATAAAGACAAATGTTCATCTAGCAATCTTTTGAAGATCTGTGTTTACATACAGAACAATACAACACAGGCCTTGCCTATATAAAGATCCTTCATGCTGCTCTCCAAATGCACTTCAGCCATAATTTAGATGGATGGCCTCTAAAGATGGGATACTTGGAGAGCTGGAGTTCCTGCTAAAATATGAGGTTTCCAAGTTTCTAGTAGAAACTGGACTAAGATCACCAAACTTACCATACAGAAGCCAAGAAACAGATATCAGATGCTGACAAAACTTTAATGTAGTACTAATCTAGGTTAGAAAAAAACCCAAACAGCCTCATGGGTCCTTATGCCATTACAAACCTTGTGAGCTACCGCAAAACAATATCACCTCAGCACAACACACTTAATTATTTTAATGTGTGAGCTGTGTCAAAATATGCTTTAAAAGTACATTAAATCAATCTATTGTACTTTTGCAACTACAGCTTGAGATTCCCCATGTTCTTTTCTTACATTAACTGTTTTAAATCTCCAAAAACAATCTTGCAAGCTCACAAGTTGATATATGAGCTTACTGGCACCCATCGGTCAGGTCTGGCCACAACTGATTTGCACTTATCTTTCCAAACTAATAAACCTCATTGCAGCTCTTAGAAACTGACATAGCATATGCAGGATCTCCAAATCATTAACAATATTTAAAAAGAAATGTATATTTTTCAAGAGCAGCTGACAGATCTGATGATGAAAATTGATTAGGGATGACGTCTCATTTACATCAAAACCCTCAGGAGATGCAGAGATAGCTCTTCATAACTTTAGTTAGCATTTTGTGCACAGTCAAAAAGATAGCAAGTCTTTCCTTTACTCAAAAGGCACATGGACCACAGTGCACCTGGTGCTGATTCATAAGCACTAACTTCGCACTCCAGCTTATGTTCACTCAGGAGTCTGATATCAACAATAACCACATTAAAGACACAGTGGATTAATGTATCTTCCATTTTTAGACTTTTCATTTTTTCCCCCAAGGCAGATGCACAAATATTGTACTGAAAATGTCAAGACAGCACATAATGTTCTTTGACTGCATACATTTACATACTTTTATATCTGCACATTCCATTCCAGTTGCATCCAAATTAGTGGCTCGCCTCCAAAAAGTATGAAGCCTTGCTGCGTTCCACATTTATTGCTCCATGTCAAATGTTGTTCTAATTTATAACAAAAAGTGCCAGGCATGCAAGCTCAGTTCTCTTCTTTCCACTTATAGGAGGAGTTCTGCAGGCTATGCTAAGGCTCCTTTCCACACTTGTCAAAACCCTTTGTGCGTTTGCACAGGTGTAACTGATTGAATGTCAGCAGGGATTCTGTTGAGGATGCACAAGAAGGAATAGAGTACAATTCCTTCCATTAGCAGTATTAGTTCTGCAGTAAGACTAACAAGGGTAGAAGCCCTGAAAGCAAAATCTTGTCCCCCTAATTGATTCACACATTAGGAGCAGATCTGTTACCATTTCTAAATATTTGACTTTTTAAAGAAAAATAGCATCTAAGTAATCTGGAGTTTGCTCCAAAGTCCATAGGCCGCATCCGGATGAGTACAGCCATATGGTATACGTGCTGCAAACACATTTGTGGCACCACATACCGCACATTTATACGTTCTCCACGCTGCAAGGGTGTGCTGCCCATGCATGCGCTTCTCCACTTTTTTTTTTTCCTGTGGGTTTCTTGACCCCTGGATATCTGGGGGTCAAAAAAGCTGAAGAACAGAAAAGCAGAACAGCACATGCAAGGGCAGCACATGCCACTCAAAAGCAGAGCCAGGCTACCTGGAGCCATGCTCTGGCTACCAGCCAGGCTCCATGCGGCACAAATTACCACTGCTGCAGCAATGTCCCAGATCACAGGTAAGGCTGCTGGGGCCAGCCCAGTGCTGGCCCCAGCCTCCCCTAGCCTACCCGGGGTAACTCGCCATGCACCAAAGCACATGTGGCACAGGCATTGCCCAGGGACAAGTAGCTGCGGTGCAAGGTGCACTGCCACTACTCATCCCCAGGGAACCAAATATCCACACACGTCTGAACATGCTTGTGGCAACACAATAGGGAGCGCTACTACACCAAACCACCCGCCTCACTGTGCCAGACCCAAATCCACGCTTCAGGAGTCTCCTCAGGTGAACCTACAGCCAACTGTCCCCCTTCTTGGAGAACCCCCGCAAGCCTGGGGTAACGCTGCCACCACCCAGGCACTGGTCTCTGTTAGGGCTCATACAGCCCAGGGTACACAGACCCTGCAAGCTTTGGAGGGTGGTTTGTCACCTGGTAAGGCTTCTGGGTGCTTCTTTTAGCTCAAAGTCTCCCAGGATAATCTTGGGTATGACTGAGTTAGTCAATAAACAACCAAGCTCTGCTGGGAGCGAAAAGCATTCTCTGTCCCCTCACACCTCAGGCATTCATAGAATAAAACAGCCAGTCACGCTGTAACCCAATACCTTTATTGTTCAGGGAGAAGGGGCGTGGTGGTTAAACAATGGACTATAAGAGAAAAACACCTTGACCAAGTTCTAATACATTGAGTCTCTCAAATATGGACTAAGTGGCCCTTTTAAATATGCATCTAAATTAATTTAGCCCTAATCTACTAGTGAGTTTTCAGGCATACTCATTGTAAAACTTCCAGGCAACCCCTGGAGGTACTTTTCATGCTGCTTTCAAAATGCCCGCCAAAAGAAGCACAAGCTTCCGTCCTCCACTCAGGAATTTTTATAGCCCAGTCACCAGGTTGAACCAAGAGGCCAGAGTGAAAAACAGAGGGGTAGATGGACTGTCCATAGAGATCAATGCAAAGATACTCGCTAATTTCACTGAGATTTGGGTCAGATCCCTTTGGAAGGTCTCTAAGTTACCAACATTCACTAGTGGTTTCCAGCCCCAGAATATTATGCTTTATTTTCCTTCCAATCTTGAGAAAACACCTCAGTATTCATATTTCATTGTAGGGACGTATTTTAATTAAGGAGAGAGACATTTTAAATTAAAAATTTTCTTATACTTGTGTTTCAAATTTAAAACGGTTTCAGGAAAGCTTTCCAGTGAGTGGCATGGATCATGGCAAAAATTAGTTGGTCCACCTCATTTTTAAATCCTTGTAGTAGACAACTTGGCTAGGGACAGAAGTTACACATAGACTGGTTTAAGTGATCAGAAACTGATTTAAATCTGTAACAGGACAGAAGTTCAGTGCACATAAACCAGCTCTGAAATGGCTGAAACTGGTTTAAGATAAACCTGGTTGAATGTACAATCAGATTTAATTGATTTGGATCAAACCAGTTTATGAAACTTCTGTCCCAGATCCCTTCCTGTTTCAAGTTAAATCAGAGACCCCCAACATCCCAGCATTTTTAGCCCTGGACTGGGCTGTGCCATCTGCTCTAGAGAGCAGAGCTGGCCACACCCCTCTGCTCCCTAGCTGGAGCAGTGAGGGCTGGCTCACTGCCCCTACAGGCAAATCCCTGCTGGGGTCTGGGGCCAGAGATGGGGGTTAAACTTCCCTTCCCCCAAGTACAGAGCTGCCCTGCTCTGCTTACTTAGTGCTGGCTGCAACTATGGACTACAAATCCCAGAGACACCTGGAAGCAGGAAGAGGAAGTGATGAGCAACCCTGCAGAGTCCTACTACTATAACTCTGGACTGAAAATCCCAGAGACCTCAGGAGTTGCATGAAGAAGCAAACACACAGCCCATGCTGGATACATGCCAGAGAGCCATACTGTAGCACCCCCTCCTCCTCACCCTCCCCCCAGCTTCTGGCTTGAGCCTCTGCAGACATGTGGCTGCATTTCTTGACTCAAAGTGAATGTCTGTTCATTTGCTTATTGGTTCAATCTTTGCAGCTTAGACTAACCTGCAAAGACTGAATCAATTCACCCTTGGGCTTTTGGACTGTCTGTACTTAGCCCTAGATATAGTTTGTAAAAACCACTGCAAAAACCCATGCATCACTGTCATAGTTTCCCAGTATTTAGAAAACCACTCTCTCAGGACTGTGATTTACACATCACAGTAGGAATACCATCTACAGAGTGATTCATCTTATTCGTCTATTTGTTCTTTTAGCAGAGGTAAAATGAATTAGTGTAGAAGGAACCAACACCTCCTACACCACCAGTAGTTACTTAGAAAATCGCTATGACCAATTTCAAGCACTGTTCAACTCAAGCTTAAATTTACAGAAGTGTCCATGCATGTCTCAATTTGGGCATTAAAAGTAGAAGCTCCCCAAATTTCTGCTCTTTTTAAAATTTTCTAAGTTCTTAGTGTGAACTCCACAGCCAAATGTCACACTACTTTTTTAACAACATGCTCGATATCAGCCATGAAATGGCTGGGAGTAACTCAAACCACATTACTTATCATTTGACTGGACCTGACAAGTGTTTAAGTGGCTGGTACCTGGTTCCAGAAAAGTTCATGAGTGAATACAATGAAACATCTGGATTAATTTCAGGCTGCATCATGCCTAGAACAAATAACTTTATCTGTCTTTGTCTTCATCATGCTTCCCTCTAAACCTGGTGGTTATGGTAGACATACACCAGACATGAAGCTATTAACCATTCTGTGTTAATAGCTATTCTACCCAATCAAGAGAATCTTTGATTGAGATAGGCCAGATATGCGCAATTCCTGCTAAAAAACAGAATAGCAGCTCTGGCAAAACTGCAGAGCAAGTAGCCCTTCCTTGTTGTCTGTTCCACATTCATCTGCTGATTTAAATCTATGTGACATTTTGATTTGACGTCATTCACAAGTACAAGAATACTTCATCAGTTGAGGCTTAGTCTCAATAATACATGATGAATAGCAACAGTGTTGTAAAGCTAATGGATTCTGCAAGCTCTCCTGTGTTCCCCACAAACACACAAAATAATTACACACAAAGCCAGTGGCTATTCCTATCAGTGAAACACCAGCCTCCAAACTTCTGCACAGCGGCAGAAGCTAGGAGCTGATCTGTTTTAATAAACATCACTCCAGGATTCCCTGAAAACCTTTCAGTGTAAATTTGAACAGCCTCAAATTGGTCTCAGTGAAGTACATTAGAACATCATAATCCTTTTTTTTTTTTCCATTTGAATTTACTGGTCCACTGAGACTGCTAAATTCAACCAAAAAACCCTGAGCAACAACAATACCTAGTACTCTGGAAGTCGTCTATATATATTCAAAGCTTTGTATTGCATATTAAATCACTCCTCGCAACAACTCCATGAAGCTGGGTAGTTCTGACATCCACTTTATTTATTTATTTTTTACTGGTAGAGCAGATGTCAGGGAAGGGGTACATGAACTACTCAAAGCTACACATGGACTAAGTACAGAAATTACATGTAAACCAATATAAAAGTTTCTTTTATAAAAATTGGACAGCTGTATGGCTCTGAGCCGAGCTGCAGCTCCTCTCTACTGCAAGGTGGTCAAGGGGGTGGTAGGATCCCATCTGTGCTGACTCAGGGCCAGGGTTGCATGGCAGGGGGCTCTGCTCCTTCACACAATGCTCCTGACAGCTACAGGGATGAGCCATGGCCTGGAGGTCCATGGCTCTCCACTACACCGGGAACTGGAAGATGGAGGGAGACAGGGGAAGGGGGACAGAGTCAGCTCCACTGTGTGGACACGACCCAGACCCCCAAGACCTGAGCCAGCAAGCTGCGGGGGGGCTGCATGCAGGGGGCTTCGTCATCCCCTCGGCCATCACTGACAGCAGACAGCTGGCAGGGAGACAGTGCTGGGGAGAGGTGCCATGCTGGCCAATCTGGGGTGGCCAGCTGCTTGGCTTTCTCCAGCAGCCTACAGGTCTCGGCCCAAAAGCACTGCCCCCCCCCCCCCAACCGCCAAAGGGCAACAGTGAGTTCTGTTCACTCCCAAACTTATCTAGGGTGCTTAGAAAAAGACACAGAAATTACTGTGAAATATAAATCTGCCTTGCGCTTTTTGAACCTCTGTATCTGGCCATGAAGTCTTCATCAGAGCTGGTATTAAATAATTCACAAAAGTCTAATTTCCAGCCACCAGACTGACAAAACACAAATTCCACTTCCTTCCCAAAACCTTGGTCCCATGTATTTAAGTGACTTATGCACCTCCATATCCCTGTCCTTAGAAGAATAGTCTACTATCAAATAGAGCTAATTTTGGAGAATTAAATTACAGACATTTTAGCCTAAATTTTATTTCACTCATTACACCCAGTAACAACACTTAGGTCTTCCTAAATAGTTCCTCTTCCTTTTCAGTACTTGCACTCTTCAACTACTTGCAGTTAAGTACCATACCAGTTGTGGTTATTGGTGAGCCAGGCTAGATATATTCAATTCATTTAGTTTTTCTTCATTATCAGTTTTAGGTACTTATAGGTTTCCATTGGTGAAATATCGGATCATCTCACCATGAACGTACATAAATGCCTCAAGTCAGTTCCTCCAGTTGAATCAACCTGTTCACCTTTTAACTTTATTGGTTAGCTGACTTTATTCCAATTCATATACTTCTTTCAAAAAACAGAATTGCTCCAAAATGACCCAAGTATTCTCCAATTAATGTAGTCCCATTGGTGCTACAGAGAGAGGAATGGGATGAAGTGCCTGTCTACATACATAGCACCCCAAATCACACTGGCTTCTTAAGCCCCTATGCCACATAGTGGCCACCTGCTACCACTCCTACTGCATTGGGGAGTGAACGTAGAGAGATATTACTTGACATTACTGCTTTCTGTATCCCAGTTAGTACTAACTCTTATAGGAACTGGCAGGATCAGTAGTGGCTACAGGAAGAGAGAGTTTAAAGTGGGCGCCACAAGCACAGGGCACAGTTGGCTAGCAGACCCTGTAAAGTAACAGGACCTCTGGAACTAATGCTCTAAAAAATATCCCAAGAAACTCCTAAATGTTATTACCCCACCTTGTGATACGTAAACCATGGTGTCACCAGTCAGTTGGCCAGACCACCACAAAAAAGACAGTGCAATTAGCAAGGAGGTACTACAAATAAATACAAACACACAACCTGGATTTCCAGATCACAAGGAAAGCATGGAAGTACCAGGAAAAAAAACAACAGTCTGGATAGAGAGCGGCCCACTGGAGTAAGGAGGAACCAAAAGTAAAATTTACAAGTGTAATGAGGAAAAAAAAAGAGTGAATCATCAAGCTCAGGTCCCTATGGTCACAGGCAGCAACATAATAAATATTTATCCAGAACAATTTACAAAGGTGTGCCCTGCTATATACCATGGCCACAAAGCATCCCTGGAAGACAAGCTAAAGTTCAAAATGGACCCCCAATGGGTCAAAATGCCCAAAATGTGGTCTGATACATGGTGATAACTAAGTCATCCAGCCAATGATAAACTTTGCCATGCCTTTTGGCACCCATATGCCACTGGGTATAAATGCCTAGAGCATCAGCTAGGCCTCAAAGGCATTCCAATATAAACTAAAACTGACAATAGAGGGAATCTCAGATATCAAGAATGTAGCAATGACATTTTCACTGTAGGAGGAGAGATGAAGAAACAGGCAAACTAGCGCTAAGGTACAAAGCTATGACTATTGAACGGATGCTGGAAGCAAACCATTACCCTAAACACAGACAAATTGAAGCTGAGTAGGACTGACATCTGCTACATCTGTGCATCTGTTGCTTTTTGAGGGACCCTGAGAAACTGTGGTTCATAAAGGAAATGCCAAGAGTGACAATACAAAGGAAGCCCAATAACTAATGATGCTCACCAACTCCCTGCAAATTCTGCAAAAAACATTCAGAAGCCTCTGAATCCTTGAGACAGTAAAACCTGGGAATGGTTAGAGACCCAAAAACAAGAATTTGGAAGAGTAAAGGAAGCCCAGCAGCAATCCTAGGAATACTACAAAGCACTGACAGCTATGCATGATAACCAGGATCATCACTGATACAAGACCAGCAGCCCCTTGCATTTGCTAGTAAAAACCTGAAAGCTGTAGAAATATGCCGAGTTAGAAAAGCAGATTCAGTTTGGGGCACGAGCTCAATGAGTTCACCTAAGCCACCAAAACGCATACCACCGAGATTATGGTGCTACTACGATGTGAGAAGGTACTGCTCAAAAAAGCCACAGATATGCTGAATAAGGTCTGCCTTAGTACTACAATGATGGTTCACCACAACAGGAGATGAACGCAGTGTGGCTCAGGGATAGTTTATGACAGGCTCCAGGAAATCCAGCAAACGGGATGGGCTGCTCCAATGAGTAAAAAGTTCAGCCTCTAAGGTTAGTCAGATGACAAGCACTTTATGAAGCAGGAAGTTACTTCCAAGCTGCCTGTGCAACATGTGGACAAACAGTAATCCCAGCAGACTGAAGAATTGATGCCATGAGACTGATACATTTCAGTCCAAAAAATAGAAGCATGCTGGACGGGGAGCCAGGATGCTGATGGACTGCATTATCTTGGCTTCCCTAGGGCTGGGGACCCTAGGCTTCCAGGCTCTTGAGGTGGCTGGCCAAAAGCAATTAAGACAATAACAAGCTATACACACAGCCTGCTGCAACAAAGGAATAAAGGTCTAGAGAAAGCTGCACCCATCTGAGCAGCTCTGTGGCAAAGCAATGGCAAACAGCAACCATACAAGTTGCAGTGGTACACAGGTCATAATGAAATAGCTGCAGACTCAGGACAGCAATGGAGATGAAACCAAAGACAGATGCAGTGTAGCAGCAAGCCTGACAGCACGCCAGAATCAGAAGCACTTAGAGCCTCAGCCATCAGCTGGCCCAGTGTAGGAGTCAGAAGAAATAAGGCATTTGAACAAATGAACAAACACAGAAACCAACAGGATGATCCAGAGAGAATGAAGGCAGCAGCAAGACAGAAGCAGGTCACCCACCCACAGCAATTATGCAAACAAGAAGTGTGAAACTGGACTGAAGACTAGTATGCCTGAAGGATTGAAGGGACAAACAGGTTACAATGAACTAGTAATAAAAGCCACTTTCTAATCAATTCTTTCATAGCAAGTTGCCCAACACTGGCATAGAACAACAAAATGGTTGCAAGGAGAGAGGTAATACGCTGCTTGGAAACTGATAAAGCAAGACATTTTGCAGGAGGGAAATACCTGAAGGAGCCACAGCTCTATCTCTGGCATGTAGCTGGAATGCTGCTTCCAGATGCTTCACCTCTAGCACTAGTTTTCTTTAAGAGAAATATGGAACCCTCATTTTATTACCTAGCATGTGAAATACCTTTCACTGAATATCTGGAAACTAAGATGGATTTGCAAGCAATTTGTAAACACCCACAGATCGTCATGTGTGGAGTTGCCTAAGTCCATCACAACACATTATGCGCCAGAGTCAGCTGAGCTGGCCACTTCTATACGCAGCAACCAGGCAGAGCACCAAGCACGAAGGCAGAAAGAGACAGCACTTGACAAGCGGACATAAACAATAGGCTACAATCTGAAACCAACAGCAAATGGATAGCAAAACCCTCAGCAGCCCCAGCTGGTGCAGATCTTGATGCAGCAATACAAACTGTCAGGTAACATGTTAGCAGAGGTCAATTAGTGTTAATAGCAAGCCAATGGATCAAATTCTACCTTCAGACCAACTCTCAGGCTCCAGAAAGAACTAATGTGCATAAATCCAAGGGCAGAATGTGGCTGTGTGCGTTTCCCACTGAGTTTCATGTTGCAATAATAAAATATATTAAATTTCTGAGCACTTTCCCTCATGAATTTAGACCTCATTAGGGACCAACCAAATTCATGGGCCCTGGGAGCCAATTATACAGCTGTAACATGGCCAGAGCCCCCAATTTCACAGCCATATCATAGTTGGGGCCACCATTTTTAAGGCGAGGCAAAGCGCCGCCCCCCCCCACACACTTCTGATTGGCTGAGGGGCCACCTCTCACATGCCATTGGCTGCTGCTTGAGGGCTGAGGGGACGCAGAGCAAACCAGGAGGTGGGTGGCTGCCGGCCACCATGCAAGAGCCTACCATCTGCTTGCACATTCAGGCTTAGGCCTCCTGCTGCTAAATACTCCTTGGACAGTGGGACGTGCTCCCTATTGCCCTGCACAAGAGACAGATGGAGAGAGACAGACTCGCATGGCTCTCTCTCTGCTTGACAATTATTAGCTTTGTTTTGTCAGGTCTTAAAAACATCCAAGGATGGAGATTCCACAACTTCTCTGGGTAACCTGTTCCAGCATTTTACTACCTTCCTCATATGAAAGTTCTTCCCAATATCCAACCTAAACTTCTCGTTGCAACTTGAGACCATTCCTCCTTGTTCTGTCACCTGCCACCACTGAGAAGGCAACAATACTGTTACTATTCTGATACTGCATTTGTCATCTGGACACCCCCAAGCATTTTACAGGAGATACAAGCATCTTTATCCCATAATATAAAGAAAAAATTAAAGTACAAGGACATAACTAGTAGCAGAACTGGGGTTAGAACCAAGTTCTTCCTGAGTCTTCACCTCATTCTTGAATTAGCAAGCAAGGCTAACTGAGCAAAAGGGACCAAGCTACAAAAGCCCATGAAACTGTATAATTGCATCTAAGGAAGTTGATTTCTATTCACTACAACCTTAAGTAAACTGGCTCAGATTGCTTCTCTGGCTCTAAACCTAGAACATACCAGCACTCCACATATTCTTTAACAGGAAATGCAACACACTAAAAAATTAACTCTGAACTTTGGAGTAATTTTATAGGCAGACAAGGTTATTTGGATAATTGTGGTATCGTTTATTAGACCAACTGAATAGTTAGAAAAATAGTTCTTCATAAGCTCTCCCTACTCTCCATATGCCTGAAGAAAGGTGTTTGTGCCTGAAAGCTTGTAAAGAACCATTGTTTGAACTATTCAGTTGGTCTAATAAACAATATCACTTTTCCCCAAATAATCTTGTTTGCCTATGTCCTTAGACCAACACAGCTACAACCAACATCCCCGAAACATGGGAGTAATTTCATTGCATTGGTTTCTGCATTATGCAGAGTTCAGGTTAAAAATGTGTACATTTCAAGTTGGCAAATGTCTTTCTACAACCAGGTGTCTTAAAAAATTAAACGATAAGAGGAAAGAGTAGAGGTACACCAGTACCCAAGTCCATATCGTATTGGCACCAATAAAAGGAAAATTGACATCATTGGCAATCGGCTGGTTTTGGCTGATGCGGCCAATAATGTCACCAATAAATGCCATGTGCTTGAGCACAGCCACAGCATGCACACACCCAGCCTGGGAGCTTGGAGAGCAGCGTCCGGCTGGTAAGTCTGTTTGGAAGTGCAGGGAAGGGGTGGAGGGAAGGAAAGGGTGTGGAAAGGGCAGATCAAGGCCCCTGCAGTGAGGGTGGGAGGGGGCTAGGGCAAGGGGAGAAGCAGGCCAGAGCCACATGACTTGTCTGGATGGCACAGGGTGGGGGGGGACAGATTCCACTACTACATGCACCTCCAGGGGACCCATGGGATGCATGTGCCCCCCACAGCTGTGCATGGGGTGAGGGTCAGCTGCCACTGCAGGCTGCAGCCAGGGGTGGTGAAGGGCTCTTCCTTGAGGGGTGGGGAGGGGTGTTGGGCCAGAGCTATGCTTGGGGCGGGTGGCAGTGGTGCTGGGAGGGGGGGCTATGGTAAATTTTGGGGTGGCTGTAGCCCCCCATACCTCCCCCACCCCAGCACTGCCACTGCCCACCCCAAGCACAGCCCTGGCTCACCACCTCCACCCCCGCTAGGAAGAACCTGGCACCACCCCTGGCCCTAGACCACAGCAACAGCCCACTCTTGCCCTGCACGCAGATCCAGGGAGCACACACACCCCCATGGCACCCCCAGGTACATGTAGTGACATGTACATGTAGTGACGGGATCCGATCCTCCCTCCCCACACCCCCCAGATGAGCCACACAGCTCCATCCTGCACCCTGCCCCAGCTGGGCAGCATCTGCCCCAGCCCCATTCCCTCCCCTCACCTCAGGGGCCTCAATTTGCACACCCCCCCCCGCCATGTCCCTTCCCTCTCCCTGCCCCTTCCCTGCAACAAACTTACCAGCCAGACACTGCTCTCCAAGCTTCCCAGCTGGATATCAGCAATCAGATCAGTACTGGCCAATACGGCTTGTTAATAATCGGCCATCGGTACTGGCCCCAAAAATTTTTTATCAGTGTACCCCTACGAAAGAGTTACATATTATTTCTAAACCACCTATAGTAAAATGCTATCATTCATTTGTCATGAAAAAGCAGCTGGTTAGTGTGTTTAATAATGAGCCAAACACAATTTTCACTTACGCCAGCATAAATTCAGACTAAAATTTCTGACTTTTCCATAAGGAATTATACGCCATCTCTTTGGTCATTCTTGATTATTAAGTGATCAAATGATAATATAGTCTGCAATACTGTGAACTAAAGACCATTAAATGTTTCAGTATGCACAATAAACCCTTGTATTTTGGGAAGAAGTCTTGCACCACTGAAATCAGTAAGATGTTTTGCCATTGACTTTAAGTATTAACCATTATCAAGTGCATTTGAAATACTTCCTTTGGACTGTACCATAGACATCATTGAGGCGCCTTTAGACCATCAAAGGAGATAAATGCAAAATTTTAAAGCAGCATATTACAGGCAACCCTTTGGGGCAAAATAAATGAGGGATTATTTATTCCAAAGCAGTCTGAAAGAACATTTACCAGCAAATTTGTTGTCTAACAGTAATCTTTTTGGAGACAGGACCCTCTCTTACTATGTGTTTGTAGAGTGCTAGTACAGTGGGACTACGATTGCTGTTCGAGTCCTCTGCAATACAACAGTACAAATTATGACAATATGACAAATTAAGGTTTCAGACATTAAATACACAACATTCAGGCCAACTGCAGCCATTTAACCACAAGCACAAATAAGCAGATGCACAATTTAGCTGCTTGTGAGATTGTTTCAATAGGGATCTGACATAATCCCATTTGTCTCAATGGAAAAAAAAAAAATGTTCTTTAAGAATTTCATGACTTTTAAGGATTTAGCTAATAATTAGGAAGGGAATACTCTCATGACACCTACAAATCTTTCTTCAGCTCCTTTTCTTTCCCTTACACTATGTCAGGCTTTTAATTTTTTTTGCAGAAATGTGAACTACTGCATTATAAAATCTCAAACAAGCACAACACCCATTCTCAAGCAAATAGCTATAACAGCTCAAACAATTCACCTCCAGGCAATTTTAATGGCTGCTTTGCTTATTATACTGTACACTTGGTGCTTAGAGCCTTGAAAAAGATGCTAGGTGCAGTCCAATAATAATTTTTTTGCCATCACAAAGGCAGATCTTATGGCCAGCTCCTAAGGCACTTTTCTTCCTGACTTCAGTGGGAGTTCTGCGCGAGACAAGACTGCAGCAGGTTCAAACATACACAGCAACATACACAGCCCAGAAGGGACCTTGGTCCCCGAAACCCTGATCAGTAACAGTCCCTTACCGTAAACCTGTTGATGTAATCAGAAACACAAAATCCTCCCATGCTCAAACGCAGGGATTTGTGTAGCGAAGATTCTTGATACAAAGTTCCCATTTTTTGGCTCCTGTTGCAGTCACCCAGGGAGCCCAAAGCTTTTGCTGAATTACACAGCAAAGCTCCGGTGGATCTTGCTAGAATTCTGCTTGTGTGATAAACTAGGCATTTCATCTTATCTGCCACTACAGCAGGCATTTCAATCATTTCACTTCCTTATCACTAGTACCAAGTTCTATCTGTATCCCTGCAGCTCACTTCCTGAATTGCTGATAAGAGCTACTGTAAGGCATGGAAACAAACTTATCAGAAGGTGATGGCCCAACCACTGAAGAGTCCCCTCTTTGTATTTCTCTGAATGTTACTTGGCTCCTTATTTTTGTTTAGTTTAACTTTTTGTTCCCATATTTCAAGAGTACAGTTAGATTCCACCAGCTGGTTTATAGTGGTGCTGCTCCCGCAGTCAGTTATATATGGTACTGCAACAAAGTTTTCATTTGACCTTAATCACATGAACATTTTCCTCTCAAAGTTCAGTGGACAATATCATAGCAAGGAAGAAAGGTCAGTGGACAGTCTCAAAGATTCCTCCTGTTTTTAACACCTGAGCACTCATGAGCAGTCATTTGCGTCTGCAAATTTATTAATAGGCAAGCTATTCAAAAGACAGTCCCAGTTTTTTGCATTTGTAAAGCAAATTTCTAGGTGGTGTGAGCATGCATGCCAACAAATGTTGTACCTGCAGAACTGGAGGCCGAGGAAGGCTCTTCTAACCATCTTCTACAGCTGTTTTAAATAACAAGCGCATTTTAAGTTATTAAGCAGATTAACAGAACCCAGACTCAATGCTCATTCTCAAATAAGTGGCCTCCAATAAATCACTCCTTTATTGTGTCCCAGTAGAAATTAAACTAGTTTTTAGATTGTGGTTCTGTGAAATAAGGACTGTGTGTGTCCGTGTTTCTAGTGTAATGGATCCCATAACACTACATGACCTAAGAAAGAATCAGGTCTGATGGAAGTAGCAAATCCCCTTGCAATTGTGTGGTTGCTTCATTTTTTTGTGTGAATGCAACAGATTTAGTAACCAATTGTTTTAGTCCCTAGTGAGCAACTAACCCTGCTTGGCTACTACAGTCTTGAGTGCATTAGAAGAAATTAGTGGGATTACACTGAGGAAAAGTAAAGTTAGATCCAGGTTCTCACCCGACACTTCATTAATGGCAGTGACATCAGCAGAGATGCACGAATGTCAAGGAAGGTGGTGTTTAGAATCAGCACAGGCTATTTCTTCACTGACAAAAGTGCATTTTTTAACCATAGGATAACAAATATGTTTGTTACAGCTGCCTCCCTGTAGAAACTAAATGAAGAACAGGCACTGAAGTTGCCTTGTGAACTAGAAGTATCAGTCACACTCCTGAGGAATCTCTTAAACTCTCTCACAATAAACATAAGGGCCAGTCTCCAGTTAGGTAGGCAAGGTTTTTTGGGTAGATGTGATCTCTTTTATTAGACCAACTGAGTAGCTGGAACAAAGTTATTTGCAAGCTGTTGAGCGCAATTATCCTTCTTCAGGCATAGGAAGTCACCTGAAGAAGGGTGACTGCACCCAAAAGCTTGCGAAGAACTTTCTTGCAACTACTCAGTTGGTCTAATAAAAGATATCAGATTTACCCAAAGAACCTTGCCTGCCTACGTCCTTAGACCATCACAGCTACAACCAAAAACCCATGTCTCCACTTAGATTTTTATAGCAAGGTAATTAATTTACCGATTCTTACCCCACCACTTCCTTGCTCTCCCGCAAGAACAATAAATTATATTTGGATCAATGCAGACAGTCAGAGAACTGCATGGTGAGGAGAGGATTGGATTGTCATGGTTAAAACAATGGAATGGACTAGTCTAGGTTACTCGGACTAGTCTAGGGTACTCAGCATGCCAAAAGCATCTGCTCTAACCCAGAAGGCATGATTTTCAGTTGTGTTCAGCAAGTGACATTTAAGACATGGGTAAAAGGGCTAGAAGAGATCTGTTTGGGGAAGAAGCTGCTGGGGCTTAGGAAGCCACAATAAAAGTTATTGGGGTTGAAGAACATCTGCTGGGCAGTGGGCAGTGTTTGTAGTATAATGCCCTGGCTTGTGACCCAGACAGTCTGCTCCTGGATAAAACACAGGCTCTGAATGCCAGAAAGTCTGGGATCTATCAACTTCCTGTGTGATTCTGTATTTAAGCTCTGTGCCTTGATTTCTCCAGCTGTAAGATTGGGTTGCCAATACCTCCTCTTCTCATATGAGGCTTTGCAAGACTTTTAAGAGCCTATGATTCAGTGCCTGTTATGTTATTACCAATATTATTAAAGATGGGGCCAAATCATCATCTCGGGCCCCAGGCATCCCTGAATTCTAGGGAGGTCACAATTCAAACCTGGACCTGGTCCTTATCTCCTGAGCATCCACCACCAAGAATGGGCTTCTGAATCATTCTGCCTGAACAGGGCAAAAAGATTCAAAGGGTCCTGAGGTAACACCCTCAGCAGCAACCCTTACGTCTCCTCTCATGAAAGACAAGGCACACTGACCTGCCCCAAATGCCTGCTGCCAAACCACAGCATACCACACCCCTGCCCCACCTGAAAGTATCACTGACTGCAGTAGAAATCATATGCAACTAAAAGAGGCCTGAGAGGGCAGGTAGTTCATCTCTGCCCTAGGACAAAATTCAACTAAACCCCCCATAACTAACAGGAACAGTCGGCACGTTGTGAGCGACTCATTCTTCTATGGGGGTAGCAAGACAAGAGAAGAAAGTATTTGGCACTCCTTCCAAAGTATTTCTGCACAGAAAGGCCAGGGCATTGTGTAGAAGATAGGGTGTGATTTATGGAGTCAGAAATGATAGACACAATAGAAGTTAAAATGCAATAAATTCCAAGCAGGTACAAACAATTGCATTGTTATTCTGTATTTTAGAAAAAAGTATATTACTTAATGCGGCAGCAAAAGCATGTACAACATGAAAGTGTCAAGCCAAATGGAAGATCTTGCATGACAGAGAGAATCCTTTAGGAAATTTGGCAGTCAGTCTGGAACAAGCAATGCTCAGCTTGCAACCTTCCATTAGCAGATCTAAATACAGAACTGTAGCGTAAAACAACACCTCACTGCAGTGCTTTCACTAATTATTATTGAGAATATAATTATTGGGATGATCAGATCCACTTTTTCCTAATTAACCTTTGTAAAGATTCAACATGAAGCTATTTTATCTTTTTGGCTACTTTAGTTCAGACTCTAAGCTGGGTTACAGAGGAGTGTATAAAGCAACTAATAATGTATGACTTACTGCAGAAGATAACAAATACCCCACTTCTGCTTGCTAAGCAATACTTTCCCTTTATTGTATTCAATCAGAAAATAGGACAATGCACATGGGACCAACATTTCCTTGGCTACATCTACATAAATCCAGAGGAGCCATCTGGGATTTACACTAATGCAAGTAAAAGCAGAATTCAGCCCACAATATCAAAACAGATATTTATACAGTCTATTATATGCAATACCTCACTTAAAATATTTTGTTCCATGTTCAGCCAAATATTAATTACTTGTAGAATAGAAGAAAAACTATTGAATAACAGAAGTGGAGTGAAATATTGGTAGTGTTGTGTGTGTGCCCTGCTACCATGTGAACTAGGCAAACAAATGACAAAGCCAAGTAACTTAAAAAACTAGGAAAAATCTTTAACATTCAGAAATGCATGTTGAGTCTGCTACCTCAGATTCTAAAATGAATTGCTTCTGAACAAGGTTTTTTTTCTTCTGAACATGGTTTTGTTTTGCTTTCATTACTGCCATGAATCATTTAGGCATGAGAATATGTTGGCCAACTAGCCTAGGACATGCAGAATGAAAACTAACAGAAGACAAAAAGGTCTATTAAGAAGCCATTAATCATGCATTATTTTTTGCACCAGATGCAAACAAGTTAACAGCACCTTCACTTACTTTCACTAAATGACCATGAGAAGTGAAAGAGTTCAGTGCTTTGCAGGTGAAACTTCCTCAACCCTAGGATCAGGCTCAAAGATCAGCCAGCAATACGCTCACAGTGCTCTACAGGCACAGCAAAGCTACTGTACCAGTATTTTAAGTAATTTACAATCTAAACATCATTCTTTAGCTGCAGGTTTTAGTTCACAGTATAATTTAGAACAGAGGATATTACTTTCCAGAAAACAAATGCAGATTCTCTCTCTCTCACACACACACACACACACACACACACACACACACACGCTCGTAAGTACCGTACATCTTCAAAGGCTTCAGAACAAACTTAATACATTAACAAACTGTGACAGGGACCAAAGCCACTTGCTGATCCTTTCCCAAAATCTTTAATCAATTATTACAAGCTCCTACCAAAGCAACTTCCCAGTTGTTCCAGTACTTACCCTTTCATTTTGCTTCCATCCATGTAACAAATTAGAGTTGGATACCAACATACAGCAGTGTTGTAGGGACTGACCCAAGGAAATGCAAATGGACACTGCAAACAAGGCACTGTCACCAGAAAAGAATTTTTTTTTAAGTCCCCCTTCAGCTTTTGATCAGGATGAGTAGTCAGGGGTTTGTGAGGAGTTGTGCAGATGAGGCATCTTCTAGAAACAAGCAATTTCTGGATGTCAGTGTCTCACTATGAGCATATATCTATAGTTGCTTCACTCAAAATGGATTAATGTAAAGGTCAGGTCCAAGGGTCAGCCCCCTCCCCCACCCCTCCACTCCCGTCTAATTAACTAACATTCATTTTACAGCCTTGACCCCTTTGCAGTAGAAAACATTCCCAAAGTCAAAGGAGTGTGTCTTAAATTATATTCCATTTATAAACCTGTGTTAGCTCGTCCTCACTTTACATTTCAAAAAGAGAATATTGGCAATGACAGTATTAGTCAGGCTACTTCTATTTAAGAGACCAGACAAATATTAGGCCAAACTCACCCTGCTATAACTCCATTAGTTTACACAGATTATCCCCATGGGTTAATTTGCATGTAAACTACTAATACAAGTATAAATATAAGTAGATTTTTTTTTTTTATTCTGCCCTGCTGTGCCTGCCAGAATTGCTGGGCATTGTACCTGCCAGCTGAGTTAGCAAGAAAAAAAGCCCGCCTAGCTAGCAAAATATATAACAACTCCCTGCAAACTTGATAGCCACAAGAGCAGATTAAAAGTAATATTAAGACCAAGTTTTTACCTCTCCATGCCTACCTTGCTCCTGTCAAACATGTAATTCTGCATTCAAGTGCACATTATGAAGTGAGTCCTGCCCTCATGGCCACAAAGGGAACTCTGCAAGCAGAACTGGCACAAATCCTCGGTGCAAGGATGAAGGGGCAGGATTAGGGAGACCAGGCAAGAGTTGTACACCACTATGCAATGCAGAGCCCTCCTCTACTGAGGGCAACCTTCTTAGCAGCGTGCAGAGATCCAACAGCAAGCAAGGTCAGGGGAGGCTGGGGGTGTAACTAGATATTGTGCCAATGGTGATCCCCAGCCCCTCACCCTACAACAAAAACACTTAACAAGATGTAAAGAAGATGGCTCTATAGTGTTTGAAAAGTCAGGTTGGCTGGTTATTTCAGCAGAGGCAACTGCTTTTCAGTCAGATCATGATTTACAGCAGTTGAAATTTTGTTTAAGCAAAAGTAAAGGTTATTCCCCTTTTTTCCAGTTTTGGTAGGTCCTGTCCCTTCCATGTTAGGGAGAATAGACTGATCAAGTGTTACTAGAAGCACACCTACTTTTAAGCTCAGAATGCTGCTAGGACAAGATCAACCCGGCAAACAGTACAGCTTCCCAGAAGAAGAATACGAGCAGCACAACACCTAGGACAAAGAAAGCCCAAGGTTCAAGCCAGTGGCATTACATTAATGAAGGAACTCTTTTATTAAAGAAAGCAAGATGAGAGCAGTTTTGCTCTTTAAAAATCTGCTTTGTTTTTGGGTATACTTACTGAAGCATTACAAGGACAGAGGCAACGGGAATGGCCTTTGTTGTCCTTAGAATTGACCCTACAACGCAAACACTGATGAAGATCAGTTGAGGTAATTTTGTTATTACGTTGACTAGGGTCTTCCTTTAAACAGGGGCTTGTGTGCTTTCAATAATTTATACAACACAGAATGACTTGGGGGAGTGAGGAGGGCTTTGTTTTTGTTCAGTACTATCTGTGCTGGTTCTCGGATCACCAAACTACTAACCAATATCAGGGGATGTTTCTACAAAGCAACTCAGCACTGATAATCCAAATGGCTTCCACAATTGCAATGATTCCCCCCTCACTTGCAGTAACTACCCTAGAAAAAATTGCCATGTTCACTTGGAAAGAGCTCATAACTTGAGGGATTTTTGCAACCACCTACCTCACAGAACCTTTCAGACAGGACTCGTCTCTCCTTTCAGTTCCTTATGGCCACATTGGGATATGGGCTTTTACTAGGAAGATGGTTGCTATTTTCTGGCATAACACATATGAAATGAACACACATGTTGATAGCATATAACTTTAAGGGAAGCTTTCTGCTTCCTGTTCGCATGGTTAGCTCCACTACTGACTGTTTGTTTTCTAGAATCAAGGCTAAGGGTAGTTCTGGCCTGGTTTCTTGTATAGTATTAAAACCAACCAAATATAACTAAGCAGCAGCAACCCTACAGCACCTTCTGGTCACAGATCCCAGCGCACTTCACAGGTATTAGGGAATTAAACCTAGTGCACATCAGGCAAGATGCTTGTTATTTTAAAGATCAGGATATCAAAGCACAGAGGTGTTAAATGACTCCCCCAAAGTCACATAGGATGTACCAGAGTCAGGAAATGAACCCACATTTGCTCCTGCCTTGTGCCACATCCAGCGCTAGGGACAGACATTCAAAAGCCAGAGCCTGAATTAATTCAAGTTTTACAGGTTAATCTAACCTGCCTAGGTTGAACCAGTTTGTAACAGTCCAGACATTCCTTGTGGACTGAGGAAATGCAGGACCATGCCTGCAGTTGCTCAGGCCAGGAATTGAGGGGGTGCTAGAGTGCCCCCTTGGCTGCAGGTAAGCTGTATTGGGTGGGGTGTGGCCAGCCTGGGCTGAACTTGCCAGAGGGGTTTAATTCCCCCATCCCTGTCCCACTGGCAGGGACCCAAGCCGAGTCCGCCAGGCGCTCTACCCTCACTGATGCAGCAGCGGGCCGCTATGGCTCCTGAGGCAGAGGGGGCAGTGGTGCATTATGGCCCCAGACCTAAGCCCCACGCACCCCAGCAGGGCAGCAAACCCCACCCCAGCTCTATCAACTTCCTCTCAATTCCCCCCCCCTCCCCACTTACCTGCAGGAGCTGCCCATGCACATGGCACCCCCTGCCTGACCACCCTCCTCCCATTCCCTCCTAGCCCCTTGTAGGCTGGAGCTTTGCCAGCCTGCAGACAGCTCTTTGCAAAACCGCAAAGATTCATGGGTTTCTCTGCTAAAATGAGAAATCCACATTTTACTTCAGTAAATGGGAAAATCCACATTTTCTCCATTTTCCTGCAGGAAACAGAAAATCCAGATCCCTGCTAATTACCAACCTAGCAGGCACATAATTGCTACCTTGCTTTTTCAATGAATGAGTTGCCAAAATGAGAAACTCCCTCTCTCTAGTATTGTTCAAAGCAGAAGACGCAACATCTCATTTCACTAGTTCTGCATCTGCACAGGGAAACGTCAACTCCTTTCCTTTTGAGATGGTTTAGGATGAGGTGTGATCCCCAGAATTATGGCTGGGGATGGTATGAAGTGATTGATTTTCAGTACTGCGGGCTCCTGGATAACTACTTAAAAGACAACACCACAGTGCTGTGCTTAGCCTTGCCCCTTGGACATTTTTCTAGCAACATGGGGGTCCTCACTTTGAATAAACTGAGAGAAGTATGGAGAATCCATTTCAATTGAGACAAACATTTCTGAGCCCACCACTGGTGAGGACCCAGATTCTTGTAAGGGCAGTAATAAGACTTATTAAGTATCCAGTAAATAAGTAAGTTCCTGTAAATAATACAGTATGGTCTCCCACACCACAACCCTCATCAAGATACTATAGACTGCATGCAGCACCTCACTTTACCTGAGCTAACTCAATTCCTGCTTCAGGCACACACCACAATACACAGCAAATACTACTATGAATTCCTTAGTGGCTGCGAGAGGGTTAACTAGACTCCACCCATTCTGCTTGCTGGGCCATTTTGACTGCCATTAAAGCACATCATCTCCATGCTTCCATTCTAGCAAAGAAAAATCACCCTCCCCACTTAACACATGCACCTGAATTTTGGAGGGCTGATTTTGGGGGGAAAAAAGTGATTGTGCCTCACTTCTAGCAGGAGTTCTCACTGAGAGACTGCTACCCATTCCATAGAGGAGAACCCTGTGCCTGCTTCTGACCCAGTCATTTGTCCCCCAGACTATCCACTTTCTGCTCACCTCCCCCTTGTCTTTGTCCTTTCAATTTCCCTTTAACCCCCATAGCATCACTTCAGATACTTTTGTCCCAGATGTCTGAAATGTTTCATAGTAGCTAGGGTCAGGAAGGACCTGAACAGATCATCTAGCCTGACCCCCTGCCACAGGCAGGAATGAATGCTGGGTTCACAAGACCCCAGACAGGTGATCATCCAACCTCCTCTTGAATTTGCCCAAGGTAGGGGCGAAGACCACTTCCCTGGGAAGTTGGTTCCAGATTTTGGCCACCCTAACTGTAAAATATTGCCTTCTGATCTCTATGCACGCACAAGGCCCTAGCTCAGGCATTGTCCATTTCAATATCCTCAAATAAACTTGTCTCCATTCCCTGAAATGCCCCAGTTCACCTATCCTCTGCCATCTTCTCACCTTTACTTGACTTCTACCTCCCAACTCAGCTCATCTCATAACCAACAGACCAAGTCTTTCATCCTCCTTGCCAATACCTCCCTTAATCCTGTCACAACCCAAAGGTGTGATTTTGTGTGTGCGCGCTTCGGCACTGCTAAATTATTTCCCGCCACGAGGAGCTTTCTTTGCAAGGTGCATTTCTCAGTTGCAAAGAGAAAACCCCGGAGCAAAGGAGTTCCTGCCACCCGCATGCCAATTTGTCCCCCACTATTGGCCAGCTATAAATTATTCCCACGTGGCGGCTAGTGATTGGCTTGCTAGCTGTATAAGAGGCTTGAGCGGTTTCCACCCAAGTTGGAGAACTCCAAGGAGAACCCCGCAAGGGAGGACTCCACAACCATCTGGAGGAGGAGGACTTCACGTCTCGTGAAGAACTCTAAGCGCTGCGGAGCCTAACGGACCCAGCGTGTACCTTAAGAAGGCTATAGGGGTCTGATCAACCTCTGGCCTCTCCCCGTCGCCGCCTGATCCCTCGACGAACCCCTTCCCTGCGCGCAAGTTCCACGGAGCCTAGCAAACTTCGTGTGAGTGTATCCAGAGCTCTTCTCCGAGTTGTTTTCTTCGGTTGACATGACGGGCTCGCGTTTTTAGAGCCTTCAACCAGATTGGGCTAGAGTTGACGTGGAAGGAACTCTTGTCCGCTTTTCTTCTTTCCTGTCTATAACTGCAACTCAAGCAAGTTTTCCTGCCTGTACCGCGACCATCTACGGTGTAAGTAAAATAATCTTTAATCAACCGCTAAGCGTCCGTGCCTAATTCTAGTCCGCCAGCCTGCATTCCCCAACCCGCGTGCCAGGGCTGCTGGCCACAGCCCGCCACGTGCCCCCAAGGGCTTCGGACCGCTCCCGGCCCGCACAAATCCTTTTTTTTTTTTTTTTTTTTAATTTCCCCCAGTTCCTACTGTCTGGTTCTCGCTCCAATTTCCAACTCTTACTCCAGTTTCTTCCACACACAGCCCTGCCCTCGATCCCCCATTTTGCTACCACTGCCACCAACCCCAATTGTCCTGGTTCCCTTGCTATATAAAGGAAACCCTTTGGCAACTGGCAATAAGAACTCACCCCATTAAGTCTTAATGCATATTCCAGGGGTGGCCAACCTTCCATTTGAAAGTTGGTCACTGTGTGCTTGCACAAAGATTCAAGGAGATGCATATTAAACTTCTGAAGAGCCACATGTGGCTCTGGAGCTGCAGGTTGGCCACCCCTGGCTTAGTCATTTAATTTAGACACTAAAGAAAGTCTCAGTAACTAATACAGTTAGAAACTCAGTGGCCTGAAAACCTTGTTTTTCTTAAGAGTACTATTGCAATAGTAAGAACGTAATTTAATACAAAGCATCAAAATGAGAAGGGACAGGAGGATCTATGTGGTCAACCAAAGACTGCGGCGCTGGTGTCGTCAGGAAGGCTTTGGCTTTCATGACCACAGCCCGCTCTTTGGCGAGAGAGGCAGCGAGCTGCTGGGAAGAGATGGTCTCCACCTCTCTCTCCTAGGGAGGAGGCTCTTCTCAGCCAGACTGGCTGACCTGCTCCACCGGGCTTTAAACTAAGCCCGCTGGGGGACGGGGGGATTACCGCCACTGCTGGCCCGCTGAACAATCCTTGCAAAGCCAGCGGATCACGGCACTCAAGGGAGCCCACCCCAGCCCCAGCCCTGGTAAAATCTGTGGGCAAGGAAGGAGCCCCCCAGGGGGCACTGGCCTGCCTGTACACAAATGCCAGGAGCTTGGGGAATAAGCAGGAGGAGCTCATCCTCCTGCTCAGTGCAAACAATTACGATGTCATAGGGATCACGGAGACCTGGTGGGACTCCACCCATGACTGGACCACGGGGATAGATGGCTATACCCTGTACAGGAGGGATCGTGTAGAGAAAAGGGGCGGGGGTGTAGCTCTCTATGTTAAGGAAAGCTACGCGTCCCTGCAAGCCGATATTGGCGACCAGGGTGGACGGCTGGAGACCCTCTGGGTTAAAATCCGTGGGGAACACGGCACAGGGGACACAATGGTGGGAGTCTATTACAGACCTCCCACCCAAAGTCCTGAGCTAGACCAGGAGTTTGCCCAGGAACTGGCTGAGGCAGCTTGCTCCAGGACCATGGTTGTCATGGGTGACTTCAATTACCCAGACATCTCGTGGGAGGATCGCTCAGCAAAATTTGAGCGGTCGCAGAGCTTCCTCTCGTGCGTGGATGACCTCTACCTGACTCAAGAAGTCTATGGGCCAACGAGAGGCAAAGCGCTGCTCGACCTGGTGCTGGCTACTGGGGAGGACCTAGTCGGCGACCTAGTGATCGATGGGAAGCTGGGTGACAGCAACCACGAGCTGATCACCTTCACCATCCGCCGAAAAGCTCGCAAGTGAGTCAGCAACACGCAAGTCCTTGACTTCAGGAAAGCCGACTTTGACAAGCTCAGGAGGCTTGTCAGTGAGGCCCTAAGGGACTGTGACCGCAGGGAGAGGGGAGTTCAAGAAGAGTGGTTGCTCCTCAAGGGAGCGATCCTCAATGCACAAACTAAGTCTATTCCATCTCAGAGGAAAGGCAACAAGAGGGCACAGCAGCCCCCCTAGCTCTCCAGGGACCTAGCAGACCTCCTGAGGCTAAAAAGAAAGGCCTACAAAGGATGGAGGATGGGAGTCACCTCCAAGGAGGATTATTCTGCACTGGTACGGTCCTGTAGGGAGCAGACCAGGAAAGCCAAGGCTGCAACTGAACTCCAGCTAGCTTTGAGCATCAAGGACAATAAAAAGTCCTTTTTCAGATATGTGGGGAGCCGGAGGAAAAGCAGGGGCAACGTTGGACCCCTGCTGAACCAGATGGGGCAAATGACAACTGACGCCCAGGAAAAAGCCAACCTATTAAATAGGTACTTTGTGTCGGTCTTTCATCAGCCCCATGGGACGCCTGTGCCTGCTACAGGGCCGGGAAGTCCGGGTGACGGTGATCCCCTGCCCTCCATTAATGCTGACTTTGTGAAGGAACATCTTGAGAAGCTGGATACCTTCAAGTCAGCCGGCCCTGACAATCTTCACCGCAGGGTACTCAAGGAGCTGGCAAGCATCATAGCCCAGCCTCTAGCGCGGATCTTTGAAAACTCTTGGTGCTCTGGTGTAGTGCCCGAAGACTGGAAGAAGGCCATCGTGGTGCCTATCTTCAAGAAAGGGAGGAAAGTGGATCTGGCTAACTATAGGCCCATCAGCCTGACTTCTATCCCGGGGAAGATCTTAGAAAAGTTTATTAAGGAGGCCATCCTTAATGGACTGGCCGACGCCAACATCTTAAGGGATAGCCAGCACGGGTTTGTTGCGGGTAGGTCTTGCTTGACCAATCTCATTTCCTTCTACGACCAGGTAACCTATCACCTGGACAAGGGAGATGAGATTGATGTCATATATCTTGACTTCAAAAAAGCCTTCGATCTGGTGTCCCATGATCGTCTCTTGGAGAAACTGGCCAATTGTCGCCTTGGGTCCCCCACGATCCACTGGCTGGAAAATTGGCTCCAGGGTTGGACCCAGAGGGTAGTAATTGATGGAAGTCACTCATCGTGGTGTCCTGTGACCAGTGGGGTCCCCCAGGGCTCTGTCCTTGGACCCATACTGTTCAACATCTTCATTAATGATGTGGACACTGGAGTCAGAAGCGGACTGGCCAAGTTCGCCGATGACACCAAACTTTGGGGCAAAGCATCCACACCAGAAGACAGGCGGGTGATCCAGGCTGACCTGGACAGGCTCAGCAAGTGGGCGGATGAGAATCTGATGGTGTTCAACGCCGATAAATGCAAGGTTCTCCACCTTGGAAAAAAAAACCCGCAGCATCCTTATAGGCTCGGCAGTGCTATGTTGGTTAGCACTATGGAAGAAAGAGACTTGGGGGTCATCATTGACCACAAGATGAACATAAGCCTGCAATGCGATGCTGCGGCTAGTAAAGCGACCAAAACGCTGGCTTGCATCTATAGATGCTTCTCAAGCAAATCCCGGGACGTCATTCTCCCCCTGTACTCGGCCTTAGTGAGGCCGCAGCTGGAGTACTGCGTCCAGTTTTGGGCTCCACAATTCAAAAAGGATGTGGAGAAGCTTGAGAGAGTCCAGAGAAGAGCCACGCGCATGATCAGAGGTCAGGGAAGCAGACCCTACAATGACAGGCTGAGAGCCCTGGGGCTCTTTAGCCTGGAAAAGCACAGGCTCAGGAGTGATCTGATGGCCACCTACAAGTTTATCAGGGGTGACCACCAGTATCTAGGGGAACGTTTGTTCACCAGAGCGCCCCAAGGGATGACGAGGACGAATGGTCACAAACTACTACAAGATCGTTTCAGGCTGGACATAAGGAAGAATTTCTTTACTGTCCGAGCCCCCAAGGTCTGGAACAGCCTGCCACCGGAGGCTGTTCAAGTGCCTTCATTGAACACCTTCAAGATGAAACTGGATGCTTATCTTGCTGGGATCCTATGACCCCAGCTGACGTCCTGCCCTTTGGGCGGGGGGCTGGACTCGATGATCTTCCGAGGTCCCTTCCAGCCCTAATGTCTATGAAATCTATGAAAATCCCTTAAAGTACCATGGACATTTTTCCTGTGAAGCAGTCTCAGACTATAAACAAATATTGCCAAATGAAGTGGATCAGCTGTGCTGGGATGTGTCCCTGGTACAGCTGATCCACTTCACTGGGCAAAACAGACATTGCCTGTTGTGCGGGTGGGTCAGGCTCCTCCTGCTCCCAGGGCTTCAGGGGCACAGTCCTGCATGACAGCACTTGGGGCGCACCTCTCCAAGGCATTTGTGATGCAACAAAGGGCATGGACATCTGTTTGCTTTCACTTTGTGCCACCATAATTTTTTTTCTAGTGTCACGAAAGCAACACTTATTTGCAGCCTTCTTGTTAAATTTAAAACATACAATAAAATATTCAAGAAAAGCTTATTTGACCAACTGTATTTTCCAATGTGTAATTACTGACAGTTTTGTAATGGTGATCACTGAATATTCTAAATTTATAGGTGTTTATATCAATAACGTAATAATGTACCTTTCCATTCTGAAGTCTGAATATAGCTTGTACTCCCTTAACCTTCTTCACTGAACCACAATTAGCTGCACATGCATCAGCGGTGTGTGAATATGGGCATCCCTGTTGCTAAGTAACCACATGTCTAGCTGGTAGATAGCTCAGCGAATGTTGTAAGCAACATCATACAAGTTGCCAGCTTCATAATGTGGCCAGCTCCAAGAAATGTAAGCTAAACATGTTGGCTATGACACCTTTTAGATCTCTGTAAAACAAGCTGGAGCAACAATGAAAGACAAATAACTTTGGCTAGTGACCAGACTTCAGGATAATCCAATACTCTCTGGGATAGACTTCTTCCATATCAGAACAGCTGCCAATTATTTTTGTGGATTAACCTAGTCATGAACATTTTTCTTAACCTGTGTTCAATAAATCAATGGAAGTTTTCACCTTCTATTCAATCCATCCTTCCTAGCTTCTATATTTTAAATACTTCTACCCAAGATGCTGTAATATGGGCCCTGCAAATATTTTCTTTAATCTAATTTCTGAAAAAAAACAAAAAACAAAAAAAACCCAAACATTTTTTGCTTAGTTTGCGATTAACATAGTTATTGCCAACTGTCATCCCACTAAGCACCCCAGTATGCAGTAGCATAGCTATGGGGGGCAGCCAGTAACTTGTGGAGAAAATGGGCACAAAAATAGTTGTCACCACAGCTGCCAGGTAGCTGTGCCACTGCACTGAGCAGTCTGGCCCACCCTTGAGAGCCACTGCTGTTAAGGGTACAGAAGTGCCCTGTTATGCCTCTGTCAACATGCTCATCCACACAGCTGGCCCCAGTACTGAACCACTGAACAGTGTGCAGAAATGTTCCACTGGCTTCAACAACAGCTCCATTAGACTTTAATTGCTTGTATGAACTGTCCTTTTGGGAAAAAGACCCTCCAGTAACACAGCATATACTTGTAAACCTTTCAGTTGTATTAGGTCAGACTTCAGCAAGGTCTATGTATGCTAGCAACATGTCCGGGATCTCTCAATCTGCAGATGGGTTGGTACGAGAACCTTAAGTCTGCATGCCTTAAAATTTAAAGGGAAGTGTGTAACTGGATTCAAATCCTTGGCTAGGAGCCCACCTACCAGTGCTTTGGATTAGCTTGAGAAACTGATTTGGAAGGCAGCCCAGAAAGTCACAGGTCAGTAGATGAAATCTTGATGCTAGCAAGACTAAACCGGAACTTGAATTCGACTTTGAACCTGCCTCCTATGCTGCACCCAAAACTTATTCTGAACTTATCTGACTGCAATCGTCTTGCCTTATCTGTAACTGCACCTGATAAAACATGCAGAAATTGCTCCAACCTTCTCTCCCCCAAGCAACTCATCTTACTGATACAAAGCCACCTTGACCCAGAATTTAACAAAAGCTAATACTCTGAAGTATCATACAGCATGCTGAATTTGTAATTTTATTTCCATCTGAAATATATCATCACGTGCGTGTTCAAATAAGGATCAGGAGTCACTTTCCCTGGGAGGATGGAGGGTATTTGAAAATGAAGAATCTTAAGCTAAACCCTTTAGAAACATTCCTTTAACTAGGTTAGATTTAAATCAAGAGGCCTCAGCTTGATTAGACTTATTTCTCAGTTACTGTCTTTCAATACGACAAGCTGCTAAACAGGTCTGAAAGAGACAGCTGGTAGTGCTTCAAGTTTCTGAGGAAGATAAAAAAAAACAACCCAGAGCTTGTATAATTCTAATGAATGTGTCAACTGACAGCAAACCATGTAAAATAAAGGTAAGAGACTCTTGAAAAGCACAGATGTTTATGTGCTACAATTTCCATCATCCCTAGCACGTAAAGAAACAAACTGCATTACCATCAAGACACAGAATGAAAGCATTCAATACAGATAAAAGAGATGATAGTTAGTGAAGAATGCTGCAACAAAGCTAAAGCTGAAAATCAGTAATACTATAAATAAGGATAAAACTAACTCGTCCCTTTACATGTCATGATTGTGTTGAAATATTTCTGTTAAATCATCAAGAATTATTTAAATTTACTTTTAAGAAAAAAAGACGACTTCATAAACAGAAGTTACATTTAAATGCATCATAACCACCACACAGTGCAGTTAAGTAGCAACAAGGGACCTAGAGGGCACGTCCACACATGTAAGCACGTGTGCTTGCAGCAGCTCAAAATAGAAGCGGCACAAATTTGAGCTCGGGCTTTTTGCCTCAGTGCATGTGCTCAGACATGCACTTTGTCGTGGAGCAAATTGTGCCACTTCAGGCAAAATAACCCTGCCTGGCTCCTCCCGGATCTGCAGCCGGGGGAGCTAGAGCCTGGGGCCTGCAGCTATGTTGTTCCCAGCAGTATAAAAAGCTGCCCAGTCCTGGCCCCATCCACACAAAAAGCTGCCCCAGCAAGCAGCTCAGGGCTACTCGTTCTTCAGAGCTTCTGTGGCTCAGCCACTTGGTACCTGGGGACACCACCCCTTGTGCCAGTTGGACTGCTGCAGCAGCATCCCAAATCCATTTTTAAGAATACCCCGAAATCCATGTTTTTCCACAATTAACACAAAAGACCACTCTACACACACTATATATATCTCTAGAGAGAGACAGAGACAGAGATCAGTTGGGCAATGCTTTATTGGTATATTTACAAAGTTAAAGCAATGTGGAAACCTACCAGTGTCTCTATCATCATGATAAAATAAATTGTAAATACCTATATGTGTTGATGTGTGCTTTTGGTTTTCTTTGCACATGATGGGTGTGTGATGGGGGGAATGTGGTGTTTGCAGGAAGGGGGTGGGAAAGGGTGTAGGGGAAGGCGAGTGAGTGTGTGGATGGATGTGAGTTGGTCTGTGGGTAGGTGTGGGGCGATTACTGTGAGGACTGTGCATGCAGGGGAGCTTCTGGGGGGGCCGCTCAAGAGGGGTGGGTCCCCAGGCCCCCACAGGGTGCAGCCCCCCCCACACAGCACATGACATGCCCCCCCACATGGCCCCAGCTCCCCCTTGGAGGGCCCCAGCCCCACCGCCCAGGGCCCATAATTTACCTTTAGCACCAGCAGCAGGAGTGGGGCACTCTGAACAGTGGTGGCAAGACCTGGCGCGGCACGTGGGGACCATTCACCAGGCCCAGTTGGGTCCTGCCAGCCCTGGGGACTGTCTGCCGCCCAGCTGGGCCAGGCCCTTGCTGGCACACGGCACATGGGAACCACATGCTGGGCCCAGCCAGGTCCTGGGGCCTCTGCTACCCGACCGGGCCAGGCTGGGCCCAGGGTGGCAGGACCCAGGACAGTGTGTGGGGACCATGTGCCATGTCCAGATGGGTCCTGCTGGCCCTGAGCCCAGCCTGGCCAGGCGGCAGAGGGCCCCCGAGGGTGGCAGGACCCGGCTGGGCAGGGATCGGGGAGGGCATCTGGGGGGCTGGCAGAGGCAGGGGTCCCCCCCAGATCCCCCTCCAGCCCCCCCAACCCCTTACCATAACTGGAGCCCTGGTGCTGAACATGTGGCCTGGCTGGCCGCGTGTTTTAGCACCAGGGCGAGGGGCCAACCATGGAGACGCTCTGGCAGCCAGAGCGTCTCCCTGGAGGACCCAGCCTCCGCTTGCCTCAGGGCACGGTCCGGGACTATGCCCTGCCCCGCTTTTTTTTGTTTCCGTTTTTTAGACCCCTGGATATCCAGGGGTCTAGTTTTCTTGCAGGTAACATTTTTTCATTCCCGCACATGCTTCTTGCCCCGCCTCAAAGGGGTTTGAGGTGGGGCAAGAGGCACGTGCACTCTCGTCTGGATGTGCCCAGAGTGGGCAAAAGAATGATAGTTCAAAGAAAGCCTCGAGAAATAAACAGCCATGGAGAATGAACACCCTTCTCACTCCTTAAGGCAAACACTCAAATCATGAGGAGGGCTTTCACCACTTCATCCAGGCTGCATCTGCTCTGTATATAAATATAAAACGGTGTGTGCCAATGTTGTCAGCTGGCACCTTTCACAGGCAACATGGCACACATTTCAGATAGTTTCTTTTCCAATGATGGGCTTGATCATGGAAGTGCTGAAAACAAGCACAGCAGTTTGAAAATTAAGGCAATTTTTCAAGTTAGGGAGGGAGGAAGAAGGCACGCACACATCTTGCCTGCTGCCTAAGCAACACTGCTTGCCCTTCGCATAGATTCCAGATCTAGTTCAACAGCTAGCAGCTGCATACAGCACTTCTTAAGGGAGCAGTAACACAAAGAACAACCCCATTGGTGCATCTATTTTAATTTACAGGTTATGTTCACACTAGAGCATAGTTCATATCACTAGGGGGCCAAGCTCAGTGAATGAGTTAACTGTTCCATTCATCTTGTTCTTGTTTCAAAACAAGAAAGCGAAGAGCAAATCATTGTGGTGGTCCAGAGCTAAAAGTCGAAGGAGACTGTCATAAGACACAAACTTCTCTGATGCTATGCCAGCTCTCTATCTCCTGCCTAGTAAGTATTTTCCACTACATCAAAGGCAAAATTCTTTGGAACAGGAGATTATGAATTAGGCAGTGATATAATTAAGTTATACCATTATCAGCAGCATCATAGCAAGAACTAATACCACAATGCTGAATTTGGAAATGAGAGATTTGGAAGCTTGTTTTAAGAGGAAATAATTGTTGAAACTACTTAATATCCCTGGAATCTAAATTACATTAACTTTTGTAGCATGACTTCATCTTAGCCTTAAAATAAAAAGCAAGGAAGAGAGGATCCACCCACCTTTTGTCTTAACAGTTTACAGGGACTTAAGCAGGGTATACTAGGATCATATTTAGGTGTTTAGCAGACTGACCATAGGTCCCATTTTCACCAGGACATGCCCATTTTCAACAATTGCCTCAGGCATCCCCTTCAAATGAATGCTCTTCCCCCACAAATTAGCCATTTTCAGTGATATGCCCAAGGCAGGCATTTAAAATGGCACAGTCCCAATGAAAATGGGACTACTTAAGCAACTATACCCATGTCACAGCACATCAAACTAAGCAGAAAGGCAAGAAAAAGCAACACTGTTCAATGGTAAAGATACAGGCTGTATTTTGAGACAAACAAAACATCCTCTAAAAGTGGAAATCCAACCTAGTTAAAGGAATGTTGACCATGAAAGCTACAACATAAGATGGAAATGAGAGGTTAAGGAAGCATTCAAAGAACTAGCTGGAGATCTACACATGCATATATATGTATGTCTGAAGTAGGATGCCTGTGACAGTCCAGGGGACACATGGATAACAACTGTATGCACAAAGAAAGGGATAGAAAAATCAGTCATCTGTATGATGACATTATATATGCCCTCACTTACAATTCTGTGTTCAGTTCTGGTTCAAAGGAGGCAGGAGAAATAGAAAGGGATCTAGGAAGGACACAAAGGGTAAAGGCTTATAAACATTTCCATATTAGACAGGGACTGAAAGTTTAAAGATTTAGTTTAGGGAAAGAAAGCAATGACTGGGAGAAGTACATCGTAGGTAACCCCTTCAACATGAATTTTCATCACGATGTTGTAGCAAAAAAGGCAAATGCAACCTTTGTAAAATGGGAATAATAGCAGCAGTATACACAGCATTAGTAAGATCCTTCCTAGAACAGAATGACTGTTGGGGTCCAAACTTTCAGAGTGATCTAGAAAGAGAGAGGATGAGGTCCACAAGTGGAGGGGGGTGGGGGGGAACAAAAAAGAACAAACAAACAAACAAACAAACAAACAAAAATCACATGATGCTAGTTCACCAGAGGTAAAGACATGATATCTGACAGCTGTAGAGAATGCTCTCAAGGAAGCCAGGAGAGGAGGCCAACTTGGAGCCTACCCCGATAACCATGATAATCACCATTTTACAAAGTGGGGGGAGGGTGGGCCTGGTTTGTGGTAACTTCACAGAAATCCGGTTTCTCAAATCTAAATCCCGTCTCCCCACTCCTTTAAAAAAAAAAAATCAAAACCTACACAGACACACATTTTTCTTCCCTTTGGGCTGATTTAAATCAGTTATGAGTAGATATTTATGAAAGTAAACTTAAAATATTTTTAAGAGCCTAAACTCTCTCCCCAACATTTGGGATTATGCTACTAACAATTACAAGGACGGCACTTGTATCTGCGTTCTTGATGTACAAAGATAGATTGTTCATTTCCACCATTTGTGACAAAACATCATAGAAGGAGCTGATGAAAGTCACTTTTATGTTCAGTTTGAAAAGCCACTAACAACTGCCATTAGTAACATTTCCAAGTACAAAGCTGAAACTGAAATGAGCAAGTGTTGTTTAAAAAAATATGAACATCTTTGATGTATTTACAGAGAAAAAGCTACCAGACTGATAGATTATTTCTATTTCCAGGACCAGGTATGCAGAACGTGTTACTACTACAGCCAGAATTAGGCTGCCATCTAGCAACAGAACAGGGCTTGTGCAGAGAAATTACAAACCAGAACGTGAGGTTTGTAGACCTCTCTATGATCTCATTACACACTAACTATTGCAATACATCTTGCAGCATAAACACACACAAAACAATCTTATTTCAAAAGTACTGAAAGGCAACATGGGATTTTTGGACTGTAGCATAACTGTAGTTAGTTTTCATTTTACTGAGAGAGTCTGATATGGGAAAAAGTTCAATAACCAAGTAATGATAAATTACAAATTAAAAAGTAGATATTAAAACAATATTTTCCAAGACAAGTTTGGTAGAAACTACAGCAAGTCAAACTGGTCCAGATTAAATGTCATAGCAGAAGGAAAATCATCAACTGAAGCATTAGAATAATGGTATTGTAAGTAGGATAGGATGATTTAATAGGAAGACAGCACTACAAATTTGGAATACGGAAAGATGTTACAACATTTATTTTCCATTCCATCTTTGCATGTACCATGCTAATGCACATTTTTCCTATGGGAGCCACAACTGGTTGAGGTTACAATCATACTATCATTTGTACACCTTTTTATTTTTACAACATGCATCATCATTTAATGTTGTTGTATTTAATTACAAGTCCCAAAAGAGTATTTTAGCAGTTAAAAGGAATTATTTATGTCATGAGGATAAATCAAAGCAACTTCACAAAATAACAGCATATTACAAGACTAGTGGCTTGAACACAGGACTGCCCTGGATTCAAGTCTCAGCTCAGACAATGGCTAGTTCTATGCCCCTGTTGCTTCCTCATTTTACAGAAGAAAAATTGTACTAGTATTCATTTCAAAGGAGCATTAAGAATTATTTTGCATTTTGTAAAGTGTTAGGCATCATCTTTCCTGAGAAATGCATACAAATGCATCAATAAGCATACGCTTGGCTTAAAAACAGCACCTGAAAGATATTCAGTGGAAACAAGAACAAGCTCTTAGCGGTACATCACTGCAAACCTACCTTATAGAAGCTGGATTAACTCAGAAACTACACTTCAGTTTCCAGATCACTGCTAATTCTTTTCTTATAATTCTCTTATCAAGCTATTGTTGAAGTTAGGATCAAGCACTTACTAGGTAAACGTGAACCAATTAGAAACAGAGCACTCCAAAAAAAACCCCAACAACCAGTGTCTTGGATTTCAAGCATAATCTTTAAAAATACCTAGGACAAGATGATGCTTTATGGACAATATAACAATGTCTACAACATGATCAATACCACAGATGTCTGGACAGTGATAATAATAGGAAATGTTCCACCATACTATAATCCAAAAAATAGAAAGCTTTTGAAACCAAGTTATCCGTGATAATAGAAGTGATTAAATTGCCTTGTGTAGGCTTCATCTCAGAGATATGCCAAAGCATCAAAATAATATCTGACAAAGGGCTCGGGTTAGTACATAGATGGAGTAAATGGACTCTTCTGTGTTCTCTCCCCCCATCTACAATTGTACTTTAAGTACTTTTTGAAAAAGTAGTGGACTGATTGATTTCTCTAAAAATCAAGTAAATTGATTAACTGAATTACAAAAAAGCCTGCTAAAAATTGTTGGCAGGGATGGGACTAAAGGCCACAGACCAACAGCTGCAAAGCAGCTGAGAGAACTTGGCAGGAGTTCTTGTTTCCTTTTAACTCACATAATTCTATGCAAGCATGGGGGCCTCTCCAATGGCAGCAAATGCCTTGCCTCGAGTCCAGGTAAGAATGGGATGCATCTGGAAGCATCTGGCTTCCTAATATATTCCCAGGGCAGGGCATGCACTCCATTTCTTAAAAATATTTTATTAAAGTAATAACAAAAAACACTATAAATCAGTCACCGGAGAAGATCAATCAAAAACTGTGTAGTTCCCAGTAGGGCTGAGTGAAACTTCGGGAGCCAATTCGATTAGGAGTTGAGGGGTAGTATCTCATTAATGCATTCTGCAGTTTGCCAACTGTGTTAAATACCCAGCTGTTAGCTGACTCCAGGGAGGAAGCCCTGGGAATTGGTATCCAGATAGGTTAGCTGAAGGGTTGCCCGAGATGCCCTATTCAGTCTCTTTCACTCACAGAGAGGGCCTGGAGCATAAACCTGCAGGGATCAGGAGACATTTTGGAAGGCTGGAGTGAATAATCCTGCTAAAGACTGTTGTCAGGGACAAGACTAAGATCCTTGCATCAAGAACTGCAAACCTGGTGAGAGAACTGGGCAGTAATTGTTTCCTTGTAATTGCTGACAGAACCCAGGCCCCAGGGAAAGGAATTGTATAAACCTTCTAGACCAGGGATTCAACCAGGGTCCCACAGGAAATGTAAGGAGATGAGGGAGGTACATGGAGATAAGCAGGTATGGACAGGCTCAGGCTTTCCCTGCTTGGTGGCTCTGCTAACACCACTGCCTTGTTCCTCTGCAAGGAGGCGAGTACTATAATAAGCTGTCTTTTGAAATGGGATGCTGTTCAATTCACATAAGTTAGAGGGGGTATCTTGAGTCCAAAAAATGGTGTCTTGGATATAAAAAGGTTGAGAAGCACTGTTCTAGACCAAGTTATTGAAATATCCCAAAGGATATTTAGCAGGGCCACACTGCCATGAGAAGGCATGCCCTGGGATACCACCTTACTACAGTGTATCATTCATCAGCTAATGACACCCGGCAGATTAACAAGTAATCCAGTTGTGACATGAAGGATGAACACATTGCTTCTCCTCATTCAGCGCATGAGACAAGAACAGGTATTTGTCATGTAACTGCAGCTCCTCCCTTTAGAGGACCCAGGAACTATAAGCAGCACACAAATACAGGCACACATGGGGCAAGTGGCTTGCTACATCATATATTGGAGTTTTCAGGAGACTAATTTTGTAGAGTTACATACTAGGTCAGTGGTTGTCAACTGAGGGTACATGTACCCCTAGGTGTACTTAAAAAAGGTCCTAGGTGGTACTCAGACCTAATGTGGCCAATAAATGCCGCATGCGGGTGCACAGCTGCAGCACAGCATGCAGGAGAGCAGCTGGGTCAGGCCGGTAGGTACATTGTGAGGGAAGGGGCCAGGGGAGGGGCAAGGGGGTAGCTCGAGGCCCCAGTGGTGGGGGAGCGAGTGGGGCTTGGGCAGGGCACCGAACTGACTTACATGGAGAGCGGATCCCGCTGCTATGAGCGCCCCAAGGGGGCACCGGGGGGGGATATGCCCCCAGATCTGTGTGGGGCAGGGATCTACTTAATTCCTGCTGAGGCAAGGGAAAAAAAAAAGTCACCGGCCACTTGTGATGCCATTTTCGTGTTCTTTTCACCATGTTCCTCCCCCTCACCATTGATCAGCCAACAGGGATGTACAATGGGCAGCTTGCTCAGCCAATCAGCAGCAAAGGGCAACTGCCATTTTTGTTGCTCCCCTTCATGCCAGCAGCTCCCCCCCCTGCCCAGTGAGCTGCAAGGCCAGGCTATAGTGTCCCCTTCCCCAAGGACCACTGGCTCACACTGCAGAGGCAGCATTTTATTTTTTAAAAGTCGCAAGTAGGGTAGATCCCTAACGATAATGTATTAGAAGTATTGTGGCACTGCCAGAGTCAATTTTAGGACACACATTAGTACCCTTGCTCTTCCAAACAATAAAAATCAAAATCACATGTGTGACAGTAGGACAGGATATACATCTAAAAAAAAAAAGCATTATAAATAAATTTAAATTGTGGAATAAAAAAAAGAGAGAGAAAAAGAAAAAAGGAAAACCTGAAATGCTCCTTTCACAAATCCTCACAATGCTGCTAAGGCAACAATGCTAGATGAATAATTCAGTTGCTAAGATTCCAGACCCTTTCACTCCAGAAAACACAGCCATACATCAGACAGGATTAAAAATATGGTTTCCATCTGTTCTAAATAAGCTGAAGGGAAAATTAATTTTCTGTTCAACTGCTGGTACCTGTAGATTATGAAAGGCAAAAATATATTGAACTGCAAAGATCTTATATCAATTTTAAGAATGCTGCATCCAGAACTGTTTCTAGTTATTTTAGGAGGTATTTGCAGTCTAACTTCCATTTACTTTCACCCGAAAGGATGCAAATGTTTTACATACAATACAAAGCTAACATGGCAATCACAAAAGAATGGAAGAAAAACATTTATCTAAATATTTTCAGCCCCTGTGCCAAATACCATGGGAGGTCTTAGATTACTATACTGAAATTAGATGTGGGCAGATTAGGAAAACAGTTTTTTTAAAAGTGTCTCATATTACAGTCCTGCTTCTTGGAAAACATTGTGTTTCTAATGAATTCACAAGTTATATTAAACAGACACAGCTACGTTCTACAAGACATGAAACATTTTTCTTCTCTCTCTCACCACTCAGCTGTCACTAGCTTTAATTGACTATTTTGTATATTACTTCAATACATCTACATTCCAGGGTATTCTAAAATGCATTCCTTTATACTAAAGGCCCATTAGATTTTGCTGTCCTCTTCTGTACAAATAAAGGGCTGCAGGGGTGAGAATGAAAAGAGAATCAGAACAGTGAAATTTTGACTCAAAAGTATAAATGTGTTTTACTTAATCCAAATCTCCAAAATCAGCTACATTTAAAAAAAAAAAAGTCTTTTGAAAAGTAAAATGTTTAATCTTTAGGAAATTTAACACAGAGTTATCTGGGTTTTTTAAAACTGCTAACGTGCTCAGTCTACATAGGGAAGACTAGACAGTTTCCAACGGGTGGGAAGAGAATAAATTGGGACTTGGAGAAATGAGTACAATCCATTGGTAGAAACAAACCTCCTTAACTGGTTTACTCTCAGTAAAATCCATATACCTCTGCAGCTCGTTATTAAACCTTCCATAGAGGGTAAGGGTCAGCAGGGGAAAAAAAGTTACGTGAATAAGGCAGGTTAAATATAGGGAAGAACTGACAGCTGAAAAGAACCAGGGAAGTAGGAGGTAGATGCTATCAAGTTTTAAGGAATTAAGGTTTTAGTATTCTCATATAATAAAGGGCTTAGTCCGTCTGTCCATAACGCTTCCCAGGGAAGTGGTCCTCGCCCCTACCATGGGCATATTCAAGAGGAGGTTGGACGATCACTTGTCTGGGGTCTTGTGAACCCAGCATTCACTCCTGCCTGTGGCAGGGGGTCAGGCTAGATGATCTGTTCAGGTCCCTCCTGACCCTAGCTACTACGAAACTATGAGACTAGCTCTTGGAGCACCCTGATTGGTTACTGAAACAGAGTGCTCCAAGAGCGTTACGGGCAGGAGGCGGCAGCACAGTGGAGCACCACCGTGACAGCAGGGACAGAGCAGGGAGGAGAGGCCAGCGCATCACCAGCCTCACTCCCTCCCTCCCCCCAGCCCTGCTCCTTGGAGGCAGAGCAGGGACCGAGTGGGAGGGATGAGGCCAGTGGCCTTTGTTTTTGTTATTCAAAATTCATTCATCATTCTTGATGGGCAACTCGCGAGTAGGAATATAAAAAGGGGATGGTGCAAGTCCAGAGCTGAAGAATACTCATTAGTGCTCGAACACTAGAAGGCACAATTTAAACATTACAATTGCTTAGAACTCTGTTTCCCCCACTTGTCCATTCCAAGTTTATTCACCTACCAACACAAACCAGAGGTTGTATTAATACCTAGAACACTGTCCTCTATGTCTGCCTACTACTCATTATCAATGACCAAATATAGTTTGTGAAAACAGATTTGTGCTCTACTTGAGGAAGTATCATCTTGTGACTGAAACTCCCCATTTACTATATTAAACAAAACAAAGATTCTATAGATGAGTGGTTTAAGTATTTCTACACATACTCACCACCTTTAAAAAGTAAAATAAGCAAGCTACCAATCAAGCTAAATGGTATAAAATTTCTCACACACCCCTGCCCACCATGGTTTAACAGACCCAACATTAACATAACCTTTACCATTTCATTGTTTACCTATATTAAAAAAATTCAGCAATTTCTGGACTGCAAATAAGTCTTTCCATCCATTGGCCATCCCTGCATCCAGGCCTCATTAATTAAATCTACATTATTATGGCTATGATGAAATCTTCAAAAGCATTTGAACAAGGCTTTTTCAACAACTTAAAATACTAAAGGAAGTCTGTGATAGCTGACTGTTTCCATTTAAAATAGTCTTACCTTGGAAAGCAGCGAGTAGGGACCTACCTAAATTATGGTTTCATGGATTTCACGATTTCCCGCAAAATCTGGCGGTGGCTGCAATTTCCCTCAAAAATCAACCAAATAAGCGGTAGTGAGATAAACTGAGTGAAGGTGCCCTCCGCCAATCAGTAGCAAGGGATAGGGCCACTGTAAAATGCCTGCAAAAAAAAGTCAGCTCTGCTCTCTAAGTGGGTTGTGAATCTCACCACGACTTAGGTAAGTCCCTAGCAATGAGGAAAAAGGAAATAAAGGCTTAATGTCACTTTGTATACAGTTTTTTGTTTTGTTTTTTACAGAGATTATCAGTAGTGAGTCCATTTAATTACAGTATTTACTTGAATCCAAGACGAGGTTTCCCCCGCATTTAACATGGGATAAAAAGCCCTATCTAGCAGCTTCAGCCCATTTATAAAATTTTTCTGCTCTAGAATCTAATAATTGGAGGGTTGTCTAAAATTCAGAGATGCTTTTAATTCACGTAAATATGGTAGTTTTCATTTTAGACATACTTATTAATGTACAATCTCAGTGACTAGATGCACTGTAGTTCTTCAATTAAACAATCTATGTTCCTAGTTAAAGATTACATCTATAATTAGGATGTTTTCCCTAAATCTGTTTGACAAGCTTACTTATTTCTAGAGAGTCAGATAAACTCTATCTTAAATATTTATGAGAACACTGACCAGAAACTGAACATCTGGAAGACTGCCTACAAAAAGATAATTTGAACTTTGGCAATAAGCAGCAGATTAAGATATGGTGTCTCTATTCATTTGGCTCTGCAGAGTAAGGGATGATCCTACCTTGAGCAGGTGGACTAGGTAACCTTCTGAAGTCCCTTCTAGTCCCACTGTCTTTAGGTCCACAGGAAAATCTAGTGGCGTGTCTATACCACAGAATATCTATGTTCCCTATTCACAGGTGACAGAAAAATCATCAAGTGTGTGGGGGCAGGGGGTGGAATGCTAATGTAACAAGCAGCTACCAGCTGCAAACTAACTAACTATTTTAGGATCATAGCTATTAAATGAACTAAAAAAACAGTGATAAAAATAACCACCCAAAAAAGTTCTCGGATGCATACCAATAGTGAATTGAGAGGAATCAAACCAAAACAACTTTAATGTTATAAATGCAATTAATTCGCAGTTCAGTAATAGAATACCAATTTATTAAAACGTTAGAACTGTACATGTGTAAACTGTAATATAATTGAAAAATCTGAAATATATTTTGTTTTAAAAGAAAAATCATTTTTCTGAAATTTAAAATATTGCATGTCTGGCAACAAATATTGAAGTGCTCTGGAAAGGGTGCATTCTCTCTGTGCATTTGTCTACCTTTAGTCTTCAAGGCATAAAGCATTTTTGCTTTCTGATTTTCAGAACAAAAGCTTGACATTTCTTCTTTGTGTCATAGATACCCAAAAATCTGAGCTTCAAAACAGCAGCACAGCTTTAACAGGGAAAACTTTGGTCCTTGTCGACACAGACAACAAGCTTCCTGAGAGTCCACGACACCTTGGAAATATGCTAGTCATCTTGCATACAAATGCATCCAATTGTGCTGACGAATTACAGAATAAGTCTTTGATTGATAATTTTTCTGTTTATTTCCGCCAACGCCACTGAAAACACGAAAGCCTTTTCATCTGAAAGGTTAGCATACATGTCAACTTCTTTTTCCTGTTTTTCTGTAGAAGAAGAAAAGTCACCATTAACAAAAGCTTTTTACAGCAAATGCAGACGTTAATTAGTTATGCAGATGGTAATTATAATGTGGGACAGTTCATTAAAACTGAAAAGGGGACTGAAGACAATCTGCTCCTTTAAGAAGAAAGAGAATTACTGTAATCAGTTATCTGAAAACATGACTCAAATCCTTAGCTTTCATTGACAAAGGAATGACGACTTATTCCAATATTTTATTAATTTCTGACACATCCAGACCAGTATTCAATGTTACTTTTGGCTTCTTCCACCAAATAAAAACACATTTTTGCTTAAAAACAAAACAACAAAAAACCCCAACCCCCCTCCCCCCCAAAAACTTTTTAATTCAAGGATTCACTGCAACACCCCAAAATACAAGGATATTTTCCCTACTTCATGGAGGTGTCTACACATGACACTACGATGCTGTAGAGATGCACTACGGTGACGTACTGTTCATGGGTGTCTACACGTGGACAACAGCTACTTTGCTATAGCGGCACACTCCTCCATTGTAGTACACCACTACAGCAAAGTAGCTGCTAAAAATAACCGTGCGCCATGTGTACGGCACAGTACGGGCAGTTACTGCACCATGCTTTAGTACTTCCCCAAGGAAGTCCCATAGGTAGGAAGCTTCCCAAAATGCGCCCTATAGGTAGGAGACTGATACACTTAAAAGTTAAGGAAGTTTCCCAAGATCATATAGCATGTTACAGGCAGAGCCAAGGGCAAAACGCACAACTACTGAAATTAGGATTAGTGTTCTTTTCAGGTTCTTGTAGTACCCACCTGTTTCCATCACCCCTACCAATCCTCTCAGCCCAGAGCAGGAAAAGTGGTTTGGGGGGGCGGTGCATAATTGAACAGTTCAGGGTTCATCCCTAGATAGCTGTGGAACTTGCTCTAACACTATTCTCATACTATAATCTACGTAGCCAATTAAAGTGTTCCTGCTCACTGCCGATACCTCCATCCCAACAACATACACACAGGGCATTCTTGGTAGAAGCAGCCTCTGCAAAGCTTCCCCCACGCCAGCCTACTTAACTGAGCCAATAGTGACTGGGGAACAAGAAAGGGTAAGGAAGAAAATAAGAGGGAGTACTAATGCTGTACTTCATCACCAAGTAGGGGGAATCTTTCGTCTTCACCTGTGTGAAGATTGTAGCATGACATTCAGAGGTGAAGAAAGAAGGAAAGAGAAAGAAGCTTGAGTTAGCATAGACCGTTTTCAAGGATAGCCTGATATTGAATATCACATTCCCAATAGCAAATATTCAATAGCCAAGTCATATCTGCTGGGCCCCACACGAGGCAAAGGCAATGCTGTCTACTAGTGGAACCCAGAGTAGGGAGCCAAGAACCCAGCTTGTACCCCATGGCTGTAATACTCCATGCTGCTGTAGAGTAGCCATTTTACCTCCCTTAGCCTTCCTTCTCCCTTAAAAATAAATAAATAAAATAAAATCTCAGTATGCATAGTGAAACATTTCAAGAGTAAGCACTATAGTAATTAGCATACAGGAACCACTTGGCACTTTCTTGCTAAGCATCTTCCCTGCCCCTCCTAACCCTCCTCCCCCTTCCCCACAAAGAGCTACTTAAGCCAAACAGCCAAGCTTCATCCAGAAGTCAGCAATTTTAGGAAAATTTCTGAGCCCCTGATCCAACACCTTTTGACCTAGCTGTGCAAGAAGGATAATTTTTCTATGGCACTATTCTCACTTCACCATGAACACCCTACTTGAAGTCAGAATTAAACAAAATACATTTTTGTGAAGTTATTATCATCAGTCCACTAGCCTGCTCGATTTCTTAGCAGGAACTAAACATGTTTTTTCAAGATTTTTTCCCCCCAAAAGGGGAAGAAAGGAGGAGGAGAAAAAGCCTTAAAGTGGAACGTCAGCCTTAAAGAATAGATTGAAAACAGACAGTCAGAAAACACTGATGTGAAATGGTGATCACTGAACAAAATCTATAAACTACCAGAATCCTTAAAGCAACTTCATCCTCTCCAGTGTAACTACTGCACAATTTACTGTTGGTTAATGTTTTACCAGAAGCTATTCATAGCCTCTAATGCAGAAACTACCATATCCTACGAAAAACCTTCTTTCACCATCCTATCTGAAGGCTGTTTTGACTCAGACTTCTTTTACTAATATTTGAGACTTCTCTATGAAGGAGCACTACTATTTCTACTCATTTCTGGCATCTTACAGAAAGTTTGTTGCTGTCCAAACAGAAGCTTACTTAACTAAAAATATATTCAACTTCAGAAATATTTCAGTAAAACTTTCCCAGCATCCCAATGTCTGGGACCAGACTTGGGTGCAGACAGCCTGGAAGGCTCGGAGCTTGGAAGACCAGGCTACCATGGAACTGGACAGGCAATGGAAAAAAACCTGACTTAAAAAAATCATGGGAATATGATTTTGATTTATTTCAATAAATCAACATGTTCTGACCAACAAAACAAAATAAAAAAACAAACATTCTGCCTAACTAAACCTGCAACTACAGCCCCAAGTTTTCAAGAACCATAACAAGCATACTGGATAATGTGCAAGAACCAGCTCCCTGTTATACACACACTGTTTTAAATCCTCTCTCACCTAATTCCTCACAAACTTTACTTCTTTTTTATTATTTTATGATAAAGCCTTTGTTTCCCCATCATTTCTTCTCTGCCTTTGCTCCTTCATTCCCTCTTGCAATAGTCAGTTCACCTCCTCAGCACTTAATTCCATTTTGCCCGAGTCACAAAGAAAAAGAAACTAACAGAACAGAACAGCATGGAAGGAGGCCCTTTGGATGTGAAAAGGGAAAGGCACAAAAAGAGCACAGAATGGAGAAGCAGAGCTGCTGAAGTAAAACGTCTCTCCAAACAGGTACTTTTCATAATCAAGTGTTCTACAAGAAGACAGAGTACTTTCTCTGGCACACTATGAATTTCAGGTTCTGACCATGTGACATTATTTAATAATAAGCAGTAGAGGTGAACCAATACATTGGTCCATATCGTTTTGGCACCGATAGAAGGAAAATTGACAGTAACATCAATTGGCTTTTTATGGCCAATAACGTCGCTGGTAAGTGTCGCATGCATGCACACAGCTGCAGCACGTACAGAGCCAGGAATGCAGCCCGGCAAGTTGGAGAGCAGCGTCAGCCAGTAAGGTTTTTTGTTGTTTTTTTTTTTGAGGGGGAAGGGTGGGGGCAAATCAAAGCCCCTGTAGTGAGGGAAGGAGTGCGGCAAGGGCTGCACAGCTGGGGCAGGGCAGGGCGCAGGACAGAGCTGTGGCTCATCTGGAGAGTATGGGGGGGCGGTCCCACAGCTGCATGCACCACCAGAGGAGGTATGGGGGACATGCACCCCCCAGATCTGTGCACAGGCAAAGGGTGAGCTACTACTGGGCGTTCAGGGCCAAGGCTGCGCTAGGAAGGGAAGCTACAGCAGATTTTGGGGTGGCTGTAGCTCACCCATAGCCCCTCCTCCCAGAGCTGCCACTATTCATCCTACCCTGATCCAGCCCTCCCTGCTGGGTAGAGACCAGCAGCAACCCCCATCCCCAAGCACACAGCAGCATCCCACCCTTACCCCACACAAAGATGCAGGGGGAGGAGGGGGGGACATGCCCCCCCTGCCTGCCCTAGGGTTGCGTGCTGCAGTGGGAACCACCCCACCCCCAGACGAGCCACAGCTCTGTCCTGTGCCCCACCCTAGCTGGACAGCACCTGTCCCTGCCCTAATCCTTCCCTCACCATGGGGGCCCTCAATCTGCTCCCCTTGCCCCCACCCCCTCCCAACAGACTTACCGTCCGGATGCTGCTCTCCAAGCTGCCAGGCTGCATGTCAGCAGATATGACTGGTTAATAAAATTGGCCATTGGTATTGGCCCAAAAAAATCTTTATTGGTGCACCCCTAATAAGCAGTATATTCCAGAAACCAAATGAGTGCCAGACATCTGTCAAGATCTGATAGTTATACAAATGAATTCAGTTACCTTTGTGACCCTGGCAGAAAAGGACATAGTAAGCTCAGTCTTGAATGGCAGGCAAGCTGCATTCAGAATTCAGAATGTTTGTGCACTACAAACATTGTATATGTAAGGCAAAGGAATAGTAAATGGATTTCTAGCTTCAAAACAATGTCTAACATATCTGGATCAAGCTTTAAACAATCCACAAAGCTATGTGTAACATGACTTTCACTACAACAATTACTGCAATTAGAGTGATTATCAAAGTTTTTGAGCATAACTATAAGCGAAGGGCAGGCCTCAAAAATCAGTTTTTAGTTTTTTAAAAATGTCTTTGCACATAGTAGTTGCATCATTTTTACAATAATTAAAAAGAAGTAACAAGAAGAAATTGATGGTTTTTTTATATAGTAACTTTATATATAATTATGGGTTTAGTGCTTCATATTCATTCATTTTGTGAATAATCAGCTCCATACACCCAGTTATTTAAAAATAAATAACTTTGTGTAGGGGTGTAGTTGTACTGATTATCCTTGAGTTAAACTTAGCCAGACAATAATTAAAAACAGCAAACATGACACCATCTATACAAAGGCCCCAGTCAGCACACTCCCTGACTTCTTTACCTCAAAACCCTTCAAAAGAGTTGCCATTATAACATGCCGTAAAATTCACTATTCAGGTTACTGCACTTGTAAGCAATCACTTGCGCTTCCAAATTCTTACTTCCCAAAAGGTATGTTCTATTTTTCACTGAAGCATTTGATCTTTCATTAAGCTATAGGTCTTTTGCTTGGTAGGGTGTTACTGGAAGGGGTTTTGTTGTTCTTGTTTATTTTGTTTTTAAAGAAAAGAGGGAAAAGTAGATGCACCAAAAGAGCTTGTACCAATTTTTAAACCGAAACCTATTAAAATTAGACAGACTGTCTTTGGCACCAAAATATGTAGAACTGATTCATTAATTGCACGATTGATTTTACCTGCATGCTCCAATTATAATTAGCAAATCTCCGTAGTTGGTGGATCTGCATTTTGTGATAAACCGATGCAACAGACAAGGAAGTAGGTCACAAATCTGTCCTTATTGTTAATGTTAACAGTCATTACCCACACTACAAATATGAATAAAAATATGAACTGACACTTCTCAGACTGAATTTTTAAAAAAATGTAAAAACCAATCTGGTGGGAGCAGTTTCAAATGTTTCAGTTTGAAAACATCAAAAAGAATCTAGTATGTAATATGGATTAATGCCTACTGAGTTTGTTTCAGAAACTCACTGTGATGTTTTTCCACGATGACAGCATAAAACAGCCCAGAACAGTAAAACTTCCAGTAGTATTTTTTATACACCAGCAGTGTTAAGCAAAATTCTTCTGAATGTTCTATGGTACACAGGGATTTTTTTTCCTTTTTCCAAAGTCTCTTTAAATGCATGTCTAACCTCAGGACTAAGTTTTTGACTAAATTAAAATCCTCTAAAAACAAAAATATCAAAAGAAATGCCAACAAGGCTCTTAGTAACAGTAACCCCAAACAGCCACTGAGCTGCAGAGTGACATGCTGGAAACAACCATTTCACCTCTTAAAACATGCATATAGCAGTTTCTCTATTCCAAGAATCAAGACAATGACAGTTCCATCGTGAAACAGATTGGAGGGAAGATTTTTGTAAGGCTCTGAACTAACTCATTCTTCTACCCAAGGCTTTGAAAAATCCCTTTAACAATCCTGTCTACATTAATTATGCTCTTTGATGAAATTCACATTAGGCCAGTTTGCCATTAAAGTGTACAAGGGCCTTTGTACAGGCCACAAAATTGGCCTTGAAAGTGGCTTAAATGCCCTTTTGCACTGCTTTAACGGTGCTGCTGTTTGCACATTCAGTGGCATATTCTTCTTTAAATGACTTTGGTACGTAGCTAGATAAAACAACTCTGAGGTGTTTTAGTTTGCTACCCAACAAAGTGTGACAGCACACAGGGCAATGAAAGCCAATGTGCTCGGGGCTTGGCGGGCCCTGCACTGCTCCACAGCTATGGGACCCAGCAGCAGCCCCTGCAGACAGACTCCACTGAAGAAAAAAAAAAAAAAAAAGTGGTGAGCCTGATCTCCACCCCACCCAAGCCTGTCTGCCTGAGCTGTGTGGGGTCCTGGTGCTTCCCTACTCAGCTGCTGTGCCCCCTCAGACCACCCAGGTTGGGTGCTACCTGGGGGGCCCCCATGCAGCTCAGGGACTTCTTGGCCTGCCGGCAGCTCGTCCCCTCCGCCCCCCACCACCAAAGATGCAGGTAAGGGTCAGGCCCTGACCCTTGTTTACTTACCATGGGAGTTTAGTTCAGTTTAATTCTCCCTAAATTGAAGCGGTGTTTTTAAAAACCCACTGTTTCAATTTAGGGAGAACTAAACCCCCATGGCGTGTACCAGCAGCCTGGAAATATAGGTATTAGAGCAATCCAATGGCTGTCATAGTCCAATCGCCCCCAAACTGCTGAAAAATGCATTCTTGTTCCTAAAATGGATGCATTCACTTCCATGTAAATTCTTCTCAAACACCAGAAATACCACAAATATTAGTTTAGTAGCTTTACAGTATCTTTCATGGAACAGATTAGGATTCCTCTCTTTTGTAAATGCCACATGAACACAGCTTGTCCATGGAGCATATCTGGAAAAAAAAACAAAACCCAAACAACTAGTTGCAAGAGGCTCAACATATAATATCAGTATTAAAAAGAAAAAAAAAAAAAGAAAGAGAAAAGAAACCAAGAATATGATATAGCTGGGTATTCTACCTCCATGAGTGATTTATATCTGCTGCTTCAGAGAAAAGAATTTGTGGGGTCAACTATGCAAAAGTTCATCATGGAGACAGAAAGAAGAACATATACTCTGACCCTAGCAATCAGTTTATAGCTAGAAGCATAGGAACAACTACCGTCTTATCAAAAGCACATGTCTGAAAAAATCCTTGCTTGCTCAAAGGAAATTAGTTGGCTTTTCCATGCATAACAATAACCAACTGTTGGTATGAACAGGACAAATAAATCATCTTCTCCTTAGATTAAAACTTTATTGTAAATTGGCTAAGAGAGTATCAGTTACTTAAAATGGGTAACAAGGTTGATGAAAAACAAAACCACCACTAAAAACAAACAACCCCCCCCCAGAAAAAAACCCCATCTTTCCCCAATAAACACATTTTCTAATTCACATACCTCTCTCTTCCTCGTGTTTCTTGGCTGAAGCAGTTTTGGGTCTTCCTCTTCCCCGTCTGCTATGATCCGACTGGCTGTTAGATCTGGACCTTTTTCTGTTTTCTAAGTCTTTGTTTACTGCAGAGTTTATCTTCTCTCGCTTAACTCTTTCTGTTCGCCTCCTCTTGGCCTCGCTCCTGTTCTCTGTTCAAATAAAAAGATTGTACAATTTAGAGTGGGTTTCATGGCTTTATCCTTGATTCAGTCTCAGCTCTTGCCCCACCCAGCTTTCCCCTTTCCTTAGATCAATCACAAAATTAGTTGTCTCCATATCCAACTTCTCCAGTAGTTCACCTCACTCAGCTGTATATATACCAAATCCACTGGGAAAGACTGAGCAGATGTTAACCAAGAAAGGTTTTAGAAGGAGTTAGTTTTAAATTTTAATTATTTTTGGTATAGGGTTTGTGAAGCCAGAATTAAGCTAAGAAAACTAAACTGGAAACTGTAGAAGCAAGGGTATTAGAGTTTTAAGATGCTGAAAACTGGATTTGAGGTATCCTTGATAAAAGTATTTATTTATTAGACTTACATGCCCATAAAAGGCTCAGGAGAATAAAAGACAAAAAAGCTTTATAACCACAAGAAAATATTAAAATAAAGAAGTATAATGAAACAAACTTCCCCCCAACCCTGCAAATCCCAGAACAATCCACCACCGATCCCACCTCCTTCCCTCTGACCCAGAAGAACGCCACCCGCAAGCTCTACTCAACCCAAATTCACATCCAAACCACTAGTCACTATCTCAATAATAAACCCTCAACCTTTTTTTCTCACTATATTCCCTCCTATACATACCCACTCCCATGTCACACACTCGGGGTCAGTACCCTACATCACTGTCCCTCCCAACCCCTCCTCTCTCGTGGTGGGGGGGCATGGCTGTCTCCTCCCAAGCCAAACAGCTGAAGAGGTTTTAAGCGTAACATTTTGGGGGTTCTGCTCCGCTTTACGGCTCTATATACAAGCCTCAAGAGTAATAATAATTATCATCGCTATTACCACTACTAACGTAAGTCTACCTGTATTTGTCAATATATAAGCCAATAACATAAGTTGTGGAGAAAGAACAGCACAGAAAAAGGAGTGTTATTTTGAGCCTGGACTCTCCCACTGGAAGTGTATCTTGAAGCACTAGCTTCCACTGATTGAATTGATTCATCAACTGTTTGGTTGTTCAGGTGATGAATTGCTCTTCATCATTTATTATTCTCTTATCTTGCAATACAGAAATTCTAACTTAGCATTATATAGATCATCTAATAAAGAATCTCAGAGGGTATTTTTTGCTTATAGCATTGCTACTTTCTTCCAGGGTCCAAAAAATAAAAGAAGTTATAACTGACCCAAGTACAAGCAAACAAGGCAAAACATCATTGATTTAAACAATTACAATAAAAAGGGGAATGAAACCAGGGGCCAAACCTTGTGGAAGCCACACCAGGGGTAGGGGGCCACGCACCCCACACAGGCCACAACAGTGCAAGTCAAGGACTCCCTTCCCATGTGCCTAAGCTGCTGCTCCACTGCACATTCATGTGGGTGCCCCTGGTCTCCACAATGCACCCAGCTTAGGGCTCCTTCAAGCTGCTGTAGCCACAGCCAGATGGAAGCCCAGAAACCACAGATTAATTCCTTGTGGGCCACCAGTTGGGCAACCCAGGGCTACAAGGCTGAACAACTCATTTCAGGCAGAGGTTGACAAGTTCCCCACACTTACTGATCACAAAGAGGAGGTCTTTGTTCCTATTAAATGCATTTAGCACTTTAAAACAAAACTGTAAAATAAATTAGCATGCAGTGCACAAATACTTAGTTTCCATAACAGGCAAGAAAGCCCAGTTTCCAAATGTTCCTGATAATGATCAGTTCCAGTGACCTGAAAGTCACTACCTTTACCTGGTAATAGTAGTAGTAGGCATCTGTCTGTCTCAAGAGACAACAGAATTACAACCTCTCTTGAAAGTAAAGTAAAAATGAAGTAACCTCTCCAGTGTTCAAAAGCCTGGCCAGCATATATGGAAACAATGAGCTGTTCACACATTAGTGTCCCCCTTTCAACCTTGCTGGTTTAATCCAAAGGAAAGGCCAGTATGTTTGGAACCAGCTTGGCTACAGGAGCTGCCGGAGCAAAGAAGATCATCCATTGTCTGTATCGGGGATTCACTCCTAGACTAGCTGCCAACCATGGTTAAGAGCCCAGTCTAGTCTATCATGGAGTTGACTTCAGTTCCACAACTTTTTTACACCATTTCCTTCACCGGGGTAAAATCAGTAACTGCCCTCTAAGGAAGACATAGGATGTAACTTGTATGGTCCTTGTATGGTCAGAATACAGCTTAACTGGGCTGGTACCTAGCTTGAATTATGAACCATTAAATAACATAGAAAAACACTGACCAAACCTTAAAATAAAAAAATCCCCAACCTTCTCCAGCCTGCAACATTCACACACATCCAGCATCGCACACTCCTAAAAGTGGATAAGTCTGTGAACAAATCCTAAAACTTTGCTGAAGTTCTCTTTAAACCAACATGAAACTGAATAAATTATTATTAAGTTACAATTTGAAGCAATCCAATAGATCAATAGAATATATAGTAATGTAATAGCTAAATCAGATTATTCTGTTTCAATATTCATTTTGACCATTGCATTGTTGCTGCCAGAGGAGCCGATATATAACATAAGGGTGCAGACACAGCAGCTTTTGTTTTTCAGGGTTTGTAAAAGATTAACTTGCCTTACTTGCACAATTTAAAAGAAAGAATGGATAAGAGTCACAATTTGTATACAGAAGGTCAACTGATCTTAATTTTTCCCCAAAATAGAAACAGGAGAGGAAACCCTCCCCAGTAATTTTTACCTGCAGTGGGAGGCGATTTTTCGGCACGTTTAGCGTGCAAGAGCTTTCGACTAATAAATATGTAGCCACAAGGGCACGATTTGCATGCAACAGGAACCTGAAGGAAAGAGGGGAAAAATGCTTAAAAACATTTTGAAAACATCACCAGAGTTCCTCCACTGATGAAAAGCCTGTAAGTACATGCCCAATGTCTCCTGAAAGCATATAAACAGAATGTGAAGAACACTCCAGTTGGATCCCACAACACTGTGCAGTTAAATTTGTTATTAAATGAAAATGTCACATTAAATGATCAAAGTCAACTTTGCTAACAACCCTCATCCACTTCTTTCTTCAGCCCAGACACTTGCTAACAATAATTTTAAGATCTTAAAAGGAGTGAGTGAATTATGGAAACAAACTATGGGCTACTGTAGCAATTTAGCACTTTTCATTAGGATCCAAGCTCATTCCTTCAGGTCATTAAGAACATTACTGAAGTGCATCCCTTCAAGCCAATCAAGGGGTAGCTTGGAAAAATTCTCCATGAACCATAGAACTGCCCCAGCTGTGTGAACAGTTTTCATGATGTGGGATCATTGGAGTAGGATGGAAAAGCTTTGGAATGATTACAAAAACAGAAGACTAACACAAAACTTTTCCAACACAGAGTAAAGTTTTCAATTTATACAATTAGAAAATGACATAGAAGTTACTACAACATATTAAACATTTTCAAACTGCCACTCTAATATTCATAAGTAACACACTGAATTGCTTTGATTAGGTCTGCTGCAGGATTAAAAAAAAAAAAAGGACAGAAAAATAAAAAACAAGGCAAATTAATTCAACCAAAGCTTTGAAAGAGAGTAAACAATTTGCCAGTCAAAATAAATAATAATGAATACAGATAAAGCACAAAAATTCAGGAATTAATTTCTCCGATCAGCATCACCATGTCAAGTCTCCTCAGGTTAGCTAATGTTTAATAAAACACCAGACAAACATGACATTCTGAGCATCTGCTCAATCAGAACTTTTTACCAGAGGCAAAGCTTTTGTGAGTGATATCTTTTATTGGACCAACCATGGTCTAAATGTATCCCAACCATGCAGTTAGACCAATACAAGATATCGCCTGCAAAAATCCTCGCCTCTCACATGTTTCCAAAACAATCACAACTACAGTACAACTCCTACACAGATGGTATTTTCACCAGGTATTCAGAAGAAAATGGTTTGCATTGTACTTCTGCTAGAACGAATACCACCGAACTGTCACATAAATTGTGGAGAACAACCCTCCTTAAATTTAGCTTACATAAACTGTATTACTGCTTCATGTACTGTGGCTAGAAATGTATTAAGCAACTTCAATGAAGAAAAGCAATTGAAAAGCTGGACTTGAAGAAAACAGTTTAAGACTAAACATAATGTCACCTGACCAGTTAGTAATGCAGCTGTTTTTTTTTCAAGCAGAGTGAAGAAAACCTCAAAGAGAAAGATGGACACAGTTTCAGCATTTGGCTCATCTTCTTGCTCTGAACATAGCTGGCAGATATTTAAATCACTTAAGACTGGGTTTCTTTCAAGCAATAACATGTACATTTTATATTAAAGCAAATGCACATAATTTTAAATGTACATTATCTGTAGTGCTATCCTGGAAGATTAAAAATAGTTTTTCCTGGGCAAGGACTAACTCAGCTAGACAAGCCTCATCTAGTTCTGCCTCAGCTTTAAAAAAAAAAGTGCTAGGTTTTAGCTATTATTAAATCTCATTGTTCATTTGCTAGCACCAAATGGGATCATTAAATGCTGTAGCATCATCAAAAAGAACAGAGAATTTGTCTTTTTGAAGAACTTACATAAATGACTATTTGGTTTAATTAAAATAGACAGTGAAAATTCACCTTGCTATATTCTTGGGCACCACCTCATGAAATTGATATCTAATAACTAAGATTTAATCACTGCTTTAAATATAAGAGTTCCGAGTGCTTAAGAACAGTGCCCTCTTTAAAGCCATTGGGTCTAAAGATTTTGTCACCTGAACACAATTAATATTTGCTGTTTTGGTATTATGAGATACCAGTCTGTAATGGAAGCTTTACATTTACAGAAGATGGGTCAGAAACTACCTAGTTATATGTGTGAAAAGGCAGTTGAAGGTATGTCAACCTGAAACCTAGACAATTTCAAAGAGGTTAGGGTAGCTTCCTTTGCTAAAATTATACAAATGTACAACCTATACCCCTGCACAAATGCCTCTGACATTTATTAAAGAATTTTTTTTGCAAAAAATTTGTTGGTCTAATAAAAGATATCATCTCTACTACAAGCTCTGACACTTCTGTGACTTTCACATTCACGTGTTAACAAAAACATTTCTCTGCATCTTAGTGTGTGAAACACCCACATAAATAAAGGGAAACTACACATATAACACAGGCCAGGAACAGACTTAAAAATAGTTTAGGTAATCTTCAGTGTCACAATTAAGAAATCAGATAAATATTTTCAAAATTAAGTTCAATGTTTAAATCACTCATGTAAGTTTAATAGTAAAGCCTTTTCGTACATTAGGTCCATCCCTTCACAAAATGTCATCTTACAAAAATTTTGGAAACTATTTATATTCAGTAGACTGCATGCCTGACAACACAAAGATATACAGTATTATATCAAACTGCTTTTTAGAAATAATTAAAACTATAGCTAAGGTAACTGTTTTTCCTTTGTAACTTGTTTTGAAGCACTCCTATCTTTCTGAGAACTACAGCTTCAAGCTTGCTTCTCAAAAAGCTTATTTTTGGAAAGGAGAAAATTATAACAGACTTTTAAATACAAGGAGAAAAGCTAGATGCCATTCATACAGTCAGGGTTCAGGGAAGAACTACATTCCGACGCCCTTCAATTAAATGTACACTACAGGTAGTGGTGCACTGTAGATAGTGCAAATAGGTTAAATCCTGTAAATTCAGTAAGCCTTTGCATCCTCATATTCTGTTGAAGATTTTCATGATAGAGATCACCTAACAGAAAATAAAACATAAGGAAAAACATTTTTGCTTCCTATTATCAAGCATTTTGGTTTGCTTTAGTATGTAGAATTTTTTGTTAGCCCCCCCCTAAATATTTCAGAGACACCAGAAAGCAGCATGTCACATCTATTTCCATGCAAACTGCTACCACCAAATTCTAAACATGCACACCAACCTCGCTGTTACAACAGCAGTTGAGACCTATGTAGAACAGCATGACTACTAGCAAATTACATTAAAACTTCCTGATGCTTTATACAAGGGATGACTGTCACCAAAGGGGAGTATCTGGTGTTAAATCACCATCCATTTGCATAGGAAGCTGCAGGTATTGATTGCGAAAGTGTAAGATTTTAGTTTTTGCTTTGCAAAAGCACTTGGTGTAGGGGTTCCTAAACACTAAAGAAGAAACAGGTACACCATGAGACCCTCTACTGGTCCATACCATAGAAATACACGCATATATCTCAACAGCAGAAGAGCTGCTACAACAAAAATAACATGCAGCCACACATACTATTTAACCTAATTCTGCTGCTTAAAGAGTTATCTACAGTTGCTTTCTTTGTTTAAGCCTACAACATTTACTTAGGAGTCTTCTGTGGTTCAGTGGTAGAATCCTTGTATGTGTCTGGGAACCCGTGTGGTAGACAACTACAGTCATGGAGGCACCAAACATCTGGACTCAGTCTGGTCTTTGCTTTGGATTCTGTCTCAGTGGCCTAAAGAGAGGATGGAAGGTCTGGGTAGCCTCCACTCAAAAATTCCTGCCCAGGCATATGCATTGAAGGTCTGGGTGGCCCTCATGCATACACCATGATCCAGGAGAATCAATGGTTGCCACAACATTTACTTACTTGTAGCATTATTAGAATTTTTTTTTTTAGTCTGAAGTGTGTCAAAACAAAACAAAAAGTATACTAAAATGCCTCTTACTCATTTTAATTTGTTCTTTTGTCAGCCAGGAAATGAAAGCTTGGCATATTACTTTTATTTTCCCCAAGACAATCCTTTTTGACAAGTTGAACATGTCAGCATTTGCAATGGTGAGTATACTACTACAAATATGAAGCATATGAACAAAAAAATATGAAAGCCTACCATTCCAAACAAGGTTTAAGAATATATAGGAATGCTTTAAAAGTGTCAGGCAGAATAAGCAGCCAGAGAAAAACAAGTAAGTAAATATCAAAATACAATATAAAAAATATTTTTGAAAACTTGTTTTTAATGAGACACTGCAAGATAATATAAAACCAAAATATAAAATTGTCAAAGATTTTCAAGGTTCCACACTTAATAGAAATATTTTCAATTAAATTATTGAACTGTTTTCTTGCAGCATTGAACCAATTAGCCCAGCAGACAAAACTAAGAATTAAACTAAGCAGTAATTTTGCATTCCTCAGAATTAGCAATGTAAAACAAACTGTATAAATACAAAAAAAGTTGAAATACAGTGGTAATAAACCAATACATTTGTTTTAAACCCTTACAGCCAGGTACAGATGCTTAGTTTCTACTGGGAGGAATGCCATTGTCCCAGTAGAAACCCCAAATATACCAATATCCAAGGTTTTTGTCCCGGAGCAAAAATGGCCTCTCCAGGAAAAAAAATAACCCGGCAACAACCAGGATTAAACTGCTTCCAGGAGACTGAACGTCTATACACTTTCACCAGAATACTTCATGGAGACCAGGAGAAGCAAAGATGTGGAAAGGCTCCCAGAGCAGTTGAGGGCTCCTTCCCCCTCCCTGACAATGGGTTTTTAAACCCAAAAGCTTGCTAAGAATTTTTTCTCCCCCAACTATTTAAGATGGTCTAATAAAAGATATCAGATTCACCCAAAGAACCTTGTCTGCCTTCCCTTTCCCTGCACCCCTCCAGGTCAGCCTGAAGGAGCCTGAGGAGCAGGACTATTCTCTCATGGGAACCCTCTCTTGCCAAACAGCTGACTGATGCAGGAGTATTCTCCCAGGGTAGAAACCATCCCCAACTGTCTGTAGCAGCTGCTGCTTTTCAACTGCTGCCTGTTGCCATGTGACAACCTGCCCCCTTCCCAGGCAGGAAGAGGGTAGGCTGTCAATTATGGGCTCCCCCTAAGGGCAGGGTGGGGGCCAGGTTACAGCCCTCTAGGGATCCGTGGCTAAAGAGCTTGCCTGTGAAGCTCTCCAGGCATGGGGCTAGTGGAGTGGTTCTCACCCATTTGTGAGGCCTCTGTCTGGGGTCGTTTTGAGTCTTTTGTTATAGTCAGGTTTTTCTAATAAAATGTTTACTAAAGGAAAAAAAAAAAAAGTTCTCAGCCTTTTTAGAATCAAGATACCTTTTGTTAGACTCAAGACATGGCTTGGAAAATGCCAGCTCTTAAGTTTTCGCTCATTATTTGACTACAGAAAAGTAACAGAACAATTCTTTTGCTGCAGGGAGCTTAAAAATGTTTTTAACACTTCAAATTCCCATTTAAGATCTCTGGGTTTATCTGATGAATCCTGTTTAGACACCTAACAGCGCTAACATAACACAGTACCCTGCTGAGCCCTCAAAAGGCTCTCAAGGCACCTCAGTTCAAAATCACTGGGCTAGAGGAGGATTTGTACAGTCTAGCTCCCAGGCTGTTTCTCTACTGGAAGAAATTTCTTCTAGTAGAAATGAACATCTGTACAAAGCCCAAATCAACTCCGATGCTGTTCACACACACACAGCGCAATAGAGCACAGGGGTTTTCAACCTTTTTGGATCAGTGTACCACTGGCAGCAGGGCACGGAGCAGGGGGGACGAGCGGCCAAAACTGAAGTGACGGCAGCCACCACACGTGAGCTTCCCCCATCCCTGGTGGCTGGCTGGCCAGGTGGCGCCTGTGCAGCAGCGCAGGATGCTGCGTGACAGCACTACGTCTCTGCCAACCTGCACGTACCCCGTAGGGCCTTCTCAAGTACCCCCAGGGGTACGTGTACAACCTCCGCTATAGCAGTAACATTGACCCATCCTTGGGGTAGCTCCCCAAAATCCTACATACCTTGGTTCATCCCACAATAGACATTCTGATGAATTTCTGCATCTAGCTGCTAGTGTACGGGAGCACGGAGGAGAAAACAACTGATTTTTATTGTCTGCACATCACATCCTTGGGAGTATTAAGTCACCACAGGGCAAAGATGGTTACAAATTAATTAAGCAACTATTTACTAGTCACCAAATACCTCTTAAGTGCAAATAATCAAATCGGGAGTTTCTAACAAAAATGCTTCCGCATACTGCATTTTTGTAGTGACGTGACATAAGCTATATAACATTTAAACCGCATACCAGACAAAGGCAGGGAGGCAACGGCTGCGCAGTAGTTAAGCACAGTTTAGAAAAAAGATTACTTCCAACTCAGGAAATTTGTTTCCCTTTTTTTCAGAGCCAAATACACCAGCCCCAAGGAACAGCTTCCTGAATTAACCCGGCAGCATTTTCACATTCGGTGCCGTAACGCAGGCAGGGGGGAGGAATCGGAGGTGACCAGGCTTCTGGGGAACTAAAGAGCTAAGACGGGGAGCATTAAGTCGGACAGGGTAAGTCTATAATCATCGCAGAACCACACAGAAGAGAGGCTCGAGGGGACTGCCACAGGTCATCTAGGGACTTCGACTGGTGGGACCGGGACTGGACGGCATCCTGCAAAGCAGCTGCTGTGCAAGGGGGCACAGCCAGAGGCTGCAGCCCCACGGAGTTAAAGGTCAGTATGAGGACACAGCACCTCTTCTGCATCCCGCCACGGAGCAGGCTCGCAACCAAGCGCTTGAAGGAGGGACTGACAGGCGAGAGCAGTGGCTCTCACCCATCCGAGGCTCAGACAACGCCGGCTCTTCGTTTCCACTCGCTGAGCCCACGAGCACAGGGGGCCGCTGCCAAGCGCGGGGAGAGCCCGCCGGGCCGGAGCCCCAGCTCCTGCCTGAGCGCTCCGGGGTCGCCTGCCCCCCCCGCAAGCCGCTGCCGCCCGGGTGCGACGGGCCCGAGGGCAGCGCGAGCCCGGGGGGCTGCACCTTGCCGACCGACCCGAGCAATGTCACCGCTGGCCGCGCGCGGGGCTCCCACCTGCTGGTCGCAGTCCGGGCAGGACTTCGTGGCCATCTTCACTTTCTTGGCCCGGCTCGAGGACATGCTCCCGGCCCCGGCGGACGAGCCGCAGCTTAGGCGGCCGCAAGAACACGCGACACCCACGCCCGCCCTGCCCGGCCGCAGCCCGCGACACGTACAAAGGGGCGCGCTTGCGTCACAGCTGCAGCGAGGCTCCGTCTCCTGCCCCGCCCTCATACTGGCATGCCATTGGCTGAGCGCCTCAACGGCGCGTGCTCGGAACTGCTGCTCGGCCCCGCCCCCTTCCCGGTAACGGCCGCTCGGTGGCAGTTGGGGACCGGCTCCTCGTGGTCCCACTCTAGGGCTGCTCCCGCCTGGCCGCGGGCCCGTGGCACAAGCACTTTCCCTGTCCCTCGCTGCAGCCGCCTCCGCAGGGGAGCTCGGCGCCTGTCCTGCTGCTGTGCAAGGTGCTTGTGTCGCAATGCAGGCTCCAGTGCGCCCCGTGTCCCTCCCCAGTGTCTGAAAGTGAGCTCCTGCCCCGCCAGAAACAGTATGAGAGACCTCGGGGCTGGGTTTTGTAATGGTTTTTAATCTTTCTTATTCTAGTCCATTTTTATTCTGTTTCCATTTTCACTCATTCTTGAGCCCCGCTCTCCTGGGCGTGCCATTGTGTGCTTAACAATTCCATTTTCTTCCAACTGTTGTGCGTGGCGGCTGTAACGAAATACCTGGTGAAAGTTGGGAGAAGTGTTTATAGTACTTGGCTCTACCCTCCCTCAGTGCCACTCCCACCCGCACACAGCGGAGTCTGAACCATGGGCGACGCGTCAAGGGTGCACGTGCACCCCCTGAGATTGGCGGTGCACCCCTGGCGCCTGTGGGCGGTCGTTGCTCTACACCCACTGCCCCCTGGCCGCTGGTCGCGAGGCGTCCCCAGTTGCTGGCGCTGCTGGCAGCATCTGCAGGTGGTCACTGACCGCTGGTTGGCGCTCCGCTGCAGCCTCCTGCGGGAGCTTGCCACTGCCAACACTGCCATTGCTGCCTGCAGGAGCTTGCTGTGCTCCCCCAGCCTCCCAGGGCACATGGCGTTCGTGGCCTGAACAGCTTGAGAGTGGGTCTGGGAAGATGCAACTTTCTCGTGAAATCACGTGGCCTGTATGCGTGTGTGTCTGTCAGGAGAAGCAAACCATGGATCATCTGAGATGCCAGCTAGCACCACCATATGCCTCACACGATCTGGCAACACCAACACCAGAAGCAGTGGCCTGTGCAGACTACTGAGAACAGACCGGACAGAAAAGCTGGACTGAAGACGCAACAAGGAGGAAGACCCCAACCCCTTCCTTTATCCCTGCTCTGCTTTCTGCTGCCTGCCACCAGCAACACAGGGGCTTCCCAAGCCAACTGAGCTTGGCCTCCTGTGCTGGAAATAATTGCTGTATGTTATTCTCTGGTGGAAATAGTTGCTGTATATTATTACAATTTCATACCCCACTTTCACAGAACACTAGGGCTGGAGGAGACCTCATAAGATCATCAGGGTCCAGCCCTAAAGGAAGAGGCCAAGGCTCTAGCAAGACTTGAACTCACGACCCCTGATTTACAAGACCAGTGTTCTAACCACTGAGCTATGGAGCCAGTTTTTGTTGTTTTTAACCTATTTATTCCATAATATAAACTAATTGGGGTACAGAGAATTACTGTTCATTCCTAGGACCATTTCTAAAACAATGTGCTATTTTAATTTAAATGTTTATTTCCAACTGCAAAGCCTACTTGATTACATTGTTCCTAAATTAAAGCTGCACGTTGAATTGTAAAAGTTTCTTTACCGAAAATGTTTAGGGATGAGTCATTTGTCTCTGGAGGAAGAAGAAGTGGGTGATAATGATAGTGCTGAAAACATTAACTCGAAACTTGGATGACTTCTGTATATGTTGCAAAGTATATAATGAAGAAAGGAGGAAAGTCCCTGTGGAAAGTCTGCATCAAATATGACTGTTTAAAACAGCCTGCAGTAGAGCTGCCAACTGTATTTTAGAGCTATACTGGGACTAATACTTCCACCTGGGTGGCAATCTGTGTAATGTAAGGCTGCTTCTGGGCACAATCTAACACAGGATTTTTGATCTAAAATCTATTTTGGACTTGAACACCCCTTGCTTTGCTCAGTAAATGGGGAAAACGTGAGGATTACAAGATAATATTACTGAAACATTTCCCTGTATTTCTCCTTCAGGCAGCTACGCCTAGAAGCGTTTTGGAGGATATGTTTTTAGAAAGCTGATATTTTGGAAGAATTTTTTTTAACAGTTCCCTTTAAGTATTCATTGGTGAGTTGGTTGATGCAATCATCTGGTATATGCTTGAAGGCATACATACTAAAAGTGAGGTATTTTTTCATCTGGCAGACAGTACAGACTTCCAATGCTCTTTCACCAAACACACACTTGGCAACCAAAATAATTCATCGTTATTCCTTCAGCCAAATCCAAACAGAAAATGACTAGAGCTTCTGTTAGCCCCTCATAAAGGATATTTTTTCTCAGTGTACAGGCCTAACATCCCATCTCCTTGCTGTCGGGGGGTTTTTCCCCCACAATTAGTTTTGGAAATCAGTAATTCTGCTTCCAGTATTGCTGCCAAATTTGCTAAATTTGTCCAGGGTGCCACTTCAGATGACATACTAATCCTAAGCAGTAGAAGGTTAGCAACAGCTGCAGGGCTTCTGGCATTTTTTGTGCTGGGATAGGAAAGGAGGGGAAAAAGAGAGGGAGGTTTAAATTTCAACTACATGTGGATATAGGGAATTTAGAGTACTTAAGACAAGTTCACAACTAGGAATCTCTTGGGCTCCAATTCCAACAGCAAACTTTGCAGTTTTGGGCAAGTCATTGACAACTTTTTGTCTGAATATATCTATCTGTAATAATGGGGATTGTGAACGCCATGTGCCCCTGGAGGCTGGAGGGGGGCATGGCGAGCTCCCGCAGGCAGCAGCAGCGCTGTTGGTGGGGGGGTGGCAAGTGCTGACCAGCAGTCAGCGACCACCCGCAGACACCACCAGCAGCAGCGGCCATCAGTGATTGCGGACTGCTCGCAGATGCCACCAGTGGTGTCAGCAGTGAAGGGGGGAGGGTGGCAAGTGGCAACCACCCACAAGTGCTGCCAGCAGTGTCTGTGGCGCCTTTTCACAGGGGGTGCACCGCTACGGTCGGGGTACACATGCACCCGCATGAACCCCCTACGCATCACCAGTGATGGGGATGCTACAAAGAGGCATGTCATGAATTTATTGTTTACATTTGAAAAATCTTAAGAATTACTACTAAGAAAAAAGAAATAATGGCACTATTGTTGGAGACAAGAGGACCAAATTGTTGCAGGTGACATTTGTGAATATGTTCTCAAGTTAAAGAAAGAACACATATGCTTGAGGTTGTTGGCAACACAATTTTTTCATTATGGAGTTCTTCTTAGTGGTCGATTTAAGATGTCTGTGCATACTTAATGGAGACTAAAAGTTGACATTATCTCTCATGACAGGTTACATAGAATATAAAGGCATAATGGGTGCTTATACATGTGCAAAGAAGCTGCTCCAACACAGTTAATCGAGTCTGCTGGGTTGCACTTAGAAATTGAATTTCTAAACCTAGTGCTTTAAGAATTGACACAGCACTCGGTTGATTAATAGCAGAAATACTTGGTTTAGTAACTACCAACAAGCTATAAAACTAAAGGACAGAAAAACAAAAGACTTTTTCTTAATATTCAATAAATGAGCTATTACAGTCCTTGTATTATTTTAGCTGCAAGAGATTTTTACCCAAGCAGGCAGGAAGCAGTTCTTGTACAGCTTCCCAGAGTGTGGGTCCTTTACTCATGGGCTGGATGCAGGATGGCTTCTTGATCTTCCCTGGATTGCACGCCTTGCTGGCAGTTCTGTCTTGCTTTTTATTCTGTTTTAATTGTATAGCTTCAAAGCATTCCTTCTTGATAGTTGGTTATCAAAGTCTGAACAGAACAGGCAAGGACAGATTAACATATTACAATTGTATCTTGTTTGTGTGCTTGTGAAGTTTGCAAGCTTTTGATCAGTTTGGAATCAAATGGGATGGGTACTGATCGAATGAGGTACCTTTAGGAAGTTAATCACAGAATACTATCTTTCAGTAGTTATTTTAACAATGGAGCCTAATAAAATAGCTGCGTCACATGGCTTACGGAGATAGTGAAGATCAGAGGCCATTGAATACAACAGGTGTGAGTTTCAGAAGAATACACTGGTTTGGCATAATAAACGTTTAGAGATTGACTGCCTATTTTGAGAAATATGCTTTAATTCATGAATGCGAATGTAAGGCAGTTAGGATCAGAGGCCACTGAGGACAATAGGTGTGAAGTAGGTAGACTAGATACCCCGCCCCCCGAGCATGTGTATTTCAGATATGTGGGAAGCCGGAGGAAAAGCAAGGGCAACATTGGACCCCTGCTAAACCAGATGGGACATCTGACAACTGAAGCCCAGGAAAAAGCCAACCTATTAAATGGGTACTTTGCGTTGGTCTTTCATCAGTCCCATGGGACACCCATCCCCGATACGGGACAGGGAGGTCCGGGTGAGAGAGATCCCCTGCCCTTCATCAATGCTGATCTTGTGAAGGCCTTGAGAGGCTGGATATCTTCAAGTCAGCTGGCCCTGACAATCTACACCACAGGGTACTCAAGGAGCTGGCTAGCATCATAGCCCAGTCCCTGGCACGGATCTTCAGGAGCTCCTGGCACTCTGGTGAAGTGCCCGAAGATTGGAAGAAGGCCAATGTGGTGCCTATCTTCAAGAAAAGGAGGAAAGTGGATCCGGCAAACTACAGGCCCATCAGCCTGACCTCTATCCTGGGAAAGGTCTTGGAAAAGATTATCAAAGAGGGCATTCTTAACGGACTAGCTGATGGCAATATCCTGAGGGATAGCCAGCATGGGTTTGTTGCGGGTAGGTCTTGCTTGACCAATCTCATTTCCTTTTACAACCAGGTGACCTATCACCTGGAAAAGGGAGAAGAGATTGATGTCATATATCTTGACTTCAAAAAAGCCTTCGATCTGGTATCCCATGATCACCTCTTGGCAAAACTGGGCAACTGTGGCCTTGGGTCCACCACGATCTGCTGACTGGGAAAATGGCTCCATGGTCGGACCCAGAGGGTGGTAATTGATGGAAGTCAATTGTCATGGTGCCCTGTGACCAGTGGGGTCCCCCAAGGCTCTGCCCATGCTGCAGCCGCTCGCAGCCAACAAAAGCCAACTAACATTAAATTGGCCTTCAATGCGATGCTGTGGCTAGTAAAGCGACCAAAACACTGGCTTGCATCCATAGATGCTTCTCAAGCAAATCCCGGGACGTTATTCTTCCCTTGTACTCGGCCTTGGTGAGGCCGCAGCTGGAGTACTGCATCCAGTTTTGGGCCCCACAATTCAAAAAGGATGTGGAGAAGCTTGAGAGAGTCCAGAGAAGAGCCACACACATGATCAGAGGTCAGGAAAACAGACCTTATGATGTCAGGTTGAGAGCTATGGGGCTCTTTAGCCTGGAAAAGCGCAGGCTCAGCGGTGATCTGATGGCCATCTATAAGTTTATCAGGCGTGACCACCAGTATCTGGGGGAACGTTTGTTCACCAAAGTGCCCCAAGGGATGACAAGGTTGAATGGTTATAAACTACTGCAAGACCATTTCAGGCTGGACATAAGGAAGAATTTCTTTAGTGTCCAAGCCCCCAAGGTCTGGAATAGCCTGCCATTGGAGGTGGTTCAAGAACCTACATTGAACACCTTCAAGAGAAATTTGGATGCTTATCTTGTTGGGATCCTATGACCCCAGCTGAATTCCTGCCCTTCGAGCAGGGGGCTGGACTCGATGATCATCCAAGGTCCCTTCCAGCCCTAATGTCTATGAAACCTATGAACCTACAGGTGCAGGATCTGTGCGGGGGAAATATTTTAGAGGATAGCTTTGGGGATATGCTTTCTCTTCTTTCACCTATATGCCTTGCAACTTTGGAAAGAGCCACCCTTGGAGTCAGGGAGAATCTGTAGTTCTGCTGCCAAACACAGTAAATCCACATCCTTTTTATCCAGCATAATTTTCCCTACTTCTTGGTAGCTCATTTATAGTTTATCCATTTTACTAAGGATTGATTACAAATGCCCTAGTGCAGGGGTGGGCAATTATTTAGGGCCGGAGGGCTGCTTACCCAGTTTTGGCAGGCTGTCGAGGGCCACATGGGTAGCCCCGCCCCTTGACAGGTGCCCCACCCCTGTGGCCAGCTGCAGCGCAGGACACCAGGCATTGTAGGGGAGGGGCTGCTTCCCCTCCCCACGCTCCTTCCCTGCCCGGGGTCCCCCTGCCCCCACTTACCTGAGCTTCCCGTGCCAGGGCAGCCACCTGCTCCCAGCCCAGAAACCCCCTGGGGCTTCCGGCTGGGGGGCAGGGCCGGGCGGCCCCCCGCAGTTTTTGGAGCCCGCTGGGCTTCCCCTGGGTCCTACTGCCTTTGGTTCCTGTCATTTTTGACAGGAACCGAAGGCAGATAAATATTAACTTTCTACATTTTTTTAGGGGCCCTGTGGGACAGATAGAATGGCCTCATGGGCCGAATCTGGCCCACAGACCGTATTTTTCCCACCCCTGCCCTAGTGTCTTTTGAATAATACAGTTTAAGGCAATGGTTCTCAACCTGCAGCCTTGGGCCACATGCAGCCCAATCAGCACACTGCTGCAGCCCATGTGACATCCTGTAAAAAAAAAAAAGATTGCTGCTGGTGGTTTTAAAGTCAGGGATCTGGGTTTTCTGTTCACTGGAAAAAACACAGATTTTCCCCTTTAAAGGAGAAAAATGCAGGAAATGCTGGGTTTTCCCTTGCAGGCTGGCAGAATTCCAGCCTGAAAGGGGCTGCTTGGGACTGGAGGGAGTGGGAGGAGGGCAATTGGAGGCAGGGAGTGCCACATGCACGTGTGCACACACATGCGTGTGGGAGCCAGGCAGCGTGGAGAGCAGCTCCCGTGGTCTCTTTAGATAAGTCTATGTGGGGAGAAGGGTGGAGGGCTGACTGAGGCTCCCACAGTGAAGAAGGAAGGAAAGGAGTAGAGTAGGGCAGGGCAGGGCTGGGGATGCTGCCAGGCTGGGGTGGTACATGGAGCCCAGGGCCAGGGTGGAAATCTACAGCTGTGGGGCCCATCCAGGGAGCGGGATGGAGCCACAAGAGGCTTGTCCAAGGAGCATCGGGGAGGCATGCACACTCCTGGGGAGGGAGGAATGGTGGGGGATACATGCCCCCCAGATTTGCATATGGCGTGGAGGCAGATGTGGGCTGCCTGCTGCAGGCTCAGGGCTCCCCACCCTGCTGCTCCCCTCCCTGGGCAAGAGTTTTATCTAAGCAGACTTTTAAATATTTCAGTGAGATATTAAGAGTCTTCAATGAATAACTTTGTAGATAATGATATTCTGGTTGTGCCCCCCACTGCTGCCATGGCGATGCAGCCGGTATGGGGCTCCTGGCAGCAGCATTGAGCCTCCCCGCCTGCTCTGCCATGGAGGCCGTATATTGTACATTATTGGGGGGGGGGGGGGTTCCCCAGTAGATTTTCTCTGATATAAAGCTGTTTTCAGTGAGCTCTGACTCAGGCCAAGGATATGTATTTCTTAAGAATTCTCCTGCCTCCATTTTCTGTCTGAAGTCTTGCACTTTACAACCGGTTGCCGTGGAAATGATCACACTGCTATACCAATTATTTTTTACTCCAAATGAGAAACAAGCAGTGAAAACCTAAGACAAAAAGAACCTTTTTACCCTAGCAATAAAGAAAACATGTACACACACTGAAAATACTGCAGGTATATTGATTCTAAATAGTTACGTTGGCAAGACAAGGAGAGGTTGGAAGCCTGTTCATATATTTTATGAATTGGTCCAGTTCATTTCTGATCTTTTCATTAAAATCAATTGAGTTACTCTGTATTTTTATCACTGAAACAGGAGAATGTAGCCTTTTGTGCCCTACCCTTACTTCATGTATGAAGTGGTAGACTAATGAAAGCAATGACAAATTGAATATGTGGGTGGTAATGACATGGCAGAAGCAAGCTTGTAATCTATTCCTTTTTATAAATGTACAATAACACAGTAGAAACAAAATTAAAGCAACATTAAAATCTTAAATATTAATGAGTGGGACAGTAACTGGCTGAACACTAGTATTAAAACTTACTCTAAGGAAGACAGTGGGGAGTGGTTTACTACATGTTAGTTATTCCAAGTCAGAAAACGTACAAATTTTAAACCTATTTATAAAAAACAGGAGGAATAGAATTAACGTTTTATGCTGATGTAGAGCATTTGGGAGGTAAATCCTTATATTAATTATACCCAAAAAATCCTGTTCATATTTCCAGTTTTTCAGGTTAATTTTTACCTCCCCATTGTTACAGTCAATTCTTTAGGATTAGTTACCCTAATGCCACATTTCACCATACATTTTGTCCATGCTTGCTGGTGTAATCATTTCTATCCGAGATCTTTCATTATTCACTGCTTAAAATATTTCCCTACCACTCTTTCCTCTTTTATATACCCTTTCATAGTTTCATAGTTTGTAGGGTCGGAAGGGACCTTGACAGATCATCAAGTCCGACCCCCTGCCATGGCAGGAAAGAGCACTGGGGTCAAACGACCCCCCATTTCTTTATCTTTGCCTATACATTGTTTTGAATACATACCACACCCCTCTCCACTTCTTCTCTATTTTTCTTATTCCTGAATAAAATAGTCATTCGTAGTAACTAGTCATGTTCCCTGTTTCCTGTGGTTTCTGTCAGCCCTATCAGACCATACTGTTCTACAGTTGCTAGTATCTCTGGCTCCCCCTGCCTTTTGTTGTACATCTCACATTGGTACAGAATTAATTACCCAACCTGCCCTTCTTATGCTCTTCCTTGAATGTATTTTAAGTCTTCAACACTGCCTATTTTCTCAGTATATACTGGTTTTCAGAAAGGCAAGTGTTTTATTGTTGGTATGATCTGGATTGTAGCCAATGGTAGAGATCCACACTTTGCAGACAAGGCATGTAGGAGTGTGGTTCCTGGATCCAGATTAATGAGCTTCAGTTCCTAGAATGCTGGATTTTTTTTTATTTACTGAAAGGTGTATATACATAGCAGAAAGACTGTTTAATCAAACAGATTTTACAGAGCTGTTAACAATAACAGTAGGGGGGCCCTGCTATACATATAAATTGCCGTGTAAAGAAAAGTAAAGAAGTAATATATGCTGTATGCATGTATTAAAACTATTACCTTTTCTGCTAGAGCAAAGAATTAATGAGTAATGCCGTACTTGTCTCACTTCATACACCAAACCCCAATTCAATATTCAGAAAAGCACTGAGTGCCTCCCTTGGAGTAGGCAGAATTTCCAACAACTCTGTGAAGGAGATAATGCCACCCTGATGGATTTAGACAGTTTAAATTTGTCTTACAAAAATTAAAAATAGCAAAAAACTGGTGACCTGGTTTCCATCTCCTTTCCGATCTGATATAAAAACTCTTCTTTGGCTTGTCAATGCCTTCTCATTTGTCCTTTGATGTTTAATTTAATTTTATTACTGTATTGAGCTCTGTAGTGCTTTGGATGTGTAGGGTTTCCATGTCCTTTTATACAGAAATTTTCCAAAGCAGCACCTGCTACACAACAGAATCTCAGTATGTTAATATATTAGGTAGAAAAGAAATCTTATGTAATTATAAGATTAAAGTATCCATAATGTGGTGGTCGAGTGTTAGGCTGGGTTGTGGCCAGTAGCCCGAAACGGCAGGCGGGTACTTTTGACCGATGGAGCGGAATTAGGCACGGATGCGTATTGGTAACGAATGGATTGTTTACTTACACTGCTGATGGTTACAGTGCAGGACGAAAGCTGACTTAGATTACAGTTGTAACAGGTACAGGATTCGTTAGGTCGGTCTGCAGAGGTGTACGGGCCGGCAGTCGTTGGTTTACGTCTAAATTTGGGTTGGTGACGGGGAGTTCTTGTCGGGTGATCCGTCCTCCAAGTTGCCTCTGAGGTGTTCTCTGAGGTCTCCGAGATGTATACAGAGTTCTCACTCTCTCACGTACTTAAAGTTCTCCAACTTGGGCGGAAACTGCTCTTAACTTTTATATGGCTAGCAAGCCAATCGCTAGTCGCCAAATATGAATAATTTGGAACTGGCCAATGGTGGTGTGCGTGTTTGCATAAGGTTGGCGGGAACTTTTTTCTAAACTGTAATTTTCCACTACTGTAGCATTTGGTTACTGGGTTCAGGCATAGCGGAATTTCCACTGTGACCTAGTTACTGCCACCAGAATGATTGACAGCAAAACTATGCCATATGTATCAAACCAATGGAATTTTCCTCTGTGCTAAACCAATTCTCCTCTGTGCTATAGGCATCTAATTAATAGGTTCTGACACATAATTGCATTAGAAAAGAAGCACAATGTACATTTAAATAAAATTACCCATTTCTCCTTCACATTTAATTCTTACTTGTTGTGAGCAAGAAATTCCAACTGAAAACTGGCAATTTTTTCCTTTACATGTGCTATACTTGCCTAGAGAAAAATGGAGGGATTCCCTTTCCAAAGTAACTTGAATACAATATGTATCCAATAGGGCTGTGCGAAACAGCACCATTCCATTTTGACGGAACAGCGTTTCATTTCTAATTTAATTTTGATTTGAACCCACTATTCCGTTTCGTTTTGTTGAAACAGTTTCACTGTTTCGACACTGTTTCAACGTTTTGTCCATAGGCTATAATGGGGAATCATGAAACAGCCTATAACTTTGTCATTTCTGGCCTGATTTGGATGAAACTTGCAGGAATGGTAGCCCCTTCTGAGGCGTGAAGCTTGCCAAGTTTCAAGGAGACAGGTCCAGGGGTTTCAGGGAAACTGTACCTCAAACTCTTGAAAGCAAAACTCATGTCACGTGTACGTGTTAAGCCACAGCAGGGTCAAAACTGCAGGCATGCTAGCCCCTGCTGAGGCCACAAAGTCTGCTGAGTTTAAAGGACTATACATTGTCCACATCTCAGCACAGTACCATAAGTAGGGGTGTGTGAAACAGCACTGTTTCGTTTCAATTTCCGTTTTGACAGGACAGTGTTGTGTTTTGAGTTTTATTTAATTTCGAAACCACTGTTCCATTTAATTTCGTGGAAACTGTTTCACTGTTTTGACAGTTTCAACATTTTGCCCATAGGCTATAATGGGGAACCATGAAACTGCCTATAACTTTGTCAGTTCTTCCCTAATTCAGATAGAACTTGCAGGGATGGTAGCTCCTTCTGAGGCCATACAGCCTGCCAAGTTTCAAGGACATAGATGCAGGGGTTTCTGGGAAACTGCACCTCAACTTCTTGAAAGCAAAATTTGTATCACATGTGCGAAGGCACAGCAGGGTGAAAACTGCAGGCATACTAGCTCCTGCTGAGCCCATGAAACCTGCCAGCTGTCAAGGAGATAGGTGCAGGGGTTTCTGAGAAACTGCACCTCAGGCTGCTGACAAGCAAAACTCATGACATGGGTGACACTGTGTGTGAGTTAATGTGCAGTGAGGTGAAAACTGCAGAGATGGTACCCCTGCTGAGGCCATGAAGCCTGCAAGCTTTCAAGGAGAGAGGTGCCGGGGCTTCTGGGAAACTGCACTTCAAGCTGCTGACAAGCAAAACTCATGACATGCGTGACAGAAAGCAGGCCATTTCAAACAATGCTGCCTTTTATGCTGTTTTTCCATCCCTCCCCCAGAGCACTGGGATTGGAAGGGACCTCAGGGAAGGATCACAGTCCTGGCCAGCTACACAGTTGGTAATGAGAGCAGCCCTTCCCCGCTCTTCCCCCTCCCTCTCCTTACTTTTTGTTTCCCTGCAGGCAAGCCCTGCTTGAGTTTCAAAACTCGGAACGTTTTGAAACTTTCAAAACGAGTTGAAACAGTGTCAAAATGAAACTGCTGGCAAAATTTTGCACAGCCCTACTATAGAGAGAGGGGGGGGGAGAGAGAGAGATCAGTCAGGTGATATTATATTGATATATTGTACTATTTAAAATCAGTTTAGAATCCTACCAGTGCATCTTTCATCATAATAAAAAAAACCTAAATAACTATACCCTTTTGTGTTTGCTTTTGGTTTTGTTATCATAGAAAAATCAGAGCTCTGCCTGCCCTCTTTGCTAACCAGGGTTTAGGGACAACTGCCTCTGCAGCCATGGCTCTCACCAACAGGTCCCATCCTGTCCAGTGGCTGGGTATGAAATGTTGAGGGGAGATGTGTGGTTTGTGGGGGAGGGGAGTGGGTGCAGAGCTCTTGGGTGGGTGTGTGGGTAGGCATGGGTGTCTGGTGCCTCTTGAGTAAGGGGGGGGCACGTGCCCCCCCTGCCACCAGTCAGTGACTGGGGGAAGATCCCCTGGTGGCCAATTCTGCTGACTGGGGAGGGGGTGGGGTCCCCCAATGGCTGATGCCGCTGGCCATGGGGATGCCAATCTCGCTCACTGTAAAAGCGGCCATGCCGCTTTCGGAGCATCATGACCACTTCCGAAGTGGCACAGCTGCTTTTGCTGGTGGCCCCGCTCCCCGGCTGGTGCTTGTAGGGGGGCACTGGTGCTCCTGCCTGTCCCCCCGCCTGCTGGCTAAACAGGGAGCATGGCCTGACACGGGGTGCACTCGTGCTTTCAGCAGGTGCACGTGCATACCCGTGCACCCCCTCTGCATTGTCCCTATGGGTAGATGTGTGGAGGGTTTGGGGGGGACGTGGAGCTTGTGTGTGGGTGTGTGGGGTTTGTGGGTGTGTGGGGGGTGGGGTTTGTGGGGTGGACTTGAGGTGGAGGCTGCCACACACCCATTCCCCCACCCCGCCTGTGGCGCACAGCCCTTGGTGCCAGCAACAGAAGCCAGCCGGACCATCACGGCACTCATGGCCCTCTGCAGGCACAGCCTTGAGGTGGTGCAGACCCTCCTGAGACCCAGGGGCTCACATGGCAAATGGACCTGGCCCAGCCTGCTGGCACATGCCTTCAGACAGGACCGGGACAGCTCCTGTTGCAACCTGGTGCTCCTGGCACTGCATGCAGAAGCTGTGCACCATCGGGCCAAGCCAGGCTGGGCTTCCACAGGCTCCATTCACCATGTGCAGCCCCCTGGGTCTCAGGCAGCACTGCATCACCACAGAGCTGTGCCTACATTGGGCCATGAGTGCCTCAACAGCCCGGCTGGCTGCTGGTGCCAGTGCCAGGAGCTGTGCGCGACGGGGGTGGTAGAGGGTGAGCATGTGGTGGCCCCCCCTCAAGCCCTCCCCACAAACCCCATCCCCACAAACCCCCCACACCCTCACTTCCACACACCCACCCATGAACCCCACACTCAAAAACCCCCCAGCCCCCCAACCCCTACTTCCCTACTTACCGGGGACAGAGCGTGAGTCCGGGCCACTGCTGCAGCCTTGCCCTGCTTCTATTTGCTCCAGCATGCTCCTCACACAGCAGGCATAGAGACACTCTGGCCAGGTGCTAGAGCGTCTCCTTGGAGGACCCAGCCTCTGTTTGCCTCCGGGCACACTCCAGGAGCACACCCTGCACTGCTTGTTTCCAGCATGTTTTCTTTTGATACTGGGATTCCTCTGTATCAAATGTAGAGTCTGCACTACAAATATGCAGCATGGGAAACATTTTTTTCATTAGTGGTGTGCCTTCTGCCTGATGCAACATTCGTTGAATTAAAAGGGAATTTTGGCCATCAGCTTCAGACCAGAATGGTCTAATTCTGAATGAAAACTTGTACCTGCTCAGTTTTCCAAACTGTCATTAACAGTGGTGTCCTGCAGAAAGCAGTGTTCCTCTTCATTAGTACAAGGAACCAAGGATTTGGGTGAAGACAAATGTAAAAATAGTTTGATCTATTTGCTAAAAACAGAAACAAATGTAAAAACATGTATGTCCAGGTTACTGGCTCACAAGACACGCTCAGTTTAAAGAGAGTTCTTTTTTACGTCATATTTTAAAAGAAATAAAATCATTTTTTTCAGTTTTAAAGTGTTTAATTAACAGTAGTAGTTTTATTCAGAGCATGTATTATAATAAAATATAATACTGCATTGATAATTGCTAAACTAGCCACAAGTCGCTATTACAACTATATGCTTTGAACTTTGCAATTTATAATAACTTAGTGGAGGGCTATCATATGAATACATGTGACAGCTGTGGTTATTTATTACATCAAGGCTTTTTCTACTAGTCTTTGTCCAGTGTCTAAGTACATGTTTGCTGCAGTTTTTTTTTTACCTCTTCTTCAACAATTTAAGAGTAGTTATTACTAATTTCTTATGACAGCAAGCACACCAAATTCTGTCAATTCCATCATAAGGAGGAAATAGACTAAGCAAAATCAATGGAGAACTATACTTGCTAAATACCACTTGCAACCTTATGGCTAAGTACAGACAGTCAAAAAACCTAAGGCTGAACCAATTCAATCTTTGTGGGTTAGTCTAAGCTGCATAAATTAAACTGATAAGCAAGTGAACCAACATTAACTTTTGATTCTGGAAATGCAGCCACATGCCTGTAGGGGCCCAGGCCAGAAGCTGGGGGATACTAAAGCAAGCCTCCTTGCTGATAGCTTGGGCCAAGTCTAGCCCAACCACCCTGCAAGGGAGGGGGAGGGTTGTGGGAGAAGTACAAAGCATCCTGGGATGCTGGGGAACTGTGAGTTAACTTGAAACTGGAGGGGATCTAGGACAGAAGTTCAATAAACCAATTTAACCTAAATCAGTTCAATCTGATACTACATCCATCCAGATTTGTCTTAAACCAGTTTTGGCTGTTATGAAAACAGTTTACATGCACGGAACTTCTGGGCTACAGACAGTCACAAATCCCAAGACTGAATTGATTTAATCTTCACAGATTCATCTAAACTGTGTAGATTGAACCAATAAGCAAGTGAATCAACATTAACTTTTGATTCTGGAAATGCAGCCACATGCCTGCAGTGGTCCAGGCCAGAAGGTGCACTAGAGCATGCCTCCCTTCTTGGCTAGAGCAGACAACTTGGGCCAAGGCTAGCCTACCCACCCTGTGAGGGGTGGTTTGCAGGGAAATTGCAAAGCATCCTGGGATGCTGGGGGATGGGCAGGCTCCGCTAAGAAAAAAAAGAAAAGCAGCGAGGGGCCTGATCTTTTTTTTATTCTCCCAGAGCCTTCCCATGTCTTCTGTGGCCAGGGAGCGAGCTGCCATAGCCAAGCAGCCCCTGAGTTGCAGGGGGCCCTGGTGCTTCTTTCCACAGTGGTGGTGCCCCCCAGGACTGCCCAGGCAGGGTGCCACTGGGCAAGTGCTGCCACTGCCATGGAGAGAAGTACCAGGGGCCCCCGCAGCTCAGGGACCACTTGGCCCACTGAACTCACCGCCCCCCCCCCCCCAAGCCACAGGAGATGCAGGCAGGCTCTGCTGGTGGGGAGGGGGCCCCTCACCACTTTTATTTTTCCCCTCAGTAGAGCCTGCCCGCGCAAGCTTCTACTGCGTTGCACAGCCCCTGAGCTGCAGGAGGGGGCCTGGTACTTCCCTCTGTGGCAGTGGTACACCCCAGGGGCACCCGGGTGGGTTGCTAACAGACAGGTGCTGCCCCAGCTTGCAGGCAGAACTTGCTGGATCCAACAGTGCACGAGGCACTGAAAGTCAACATGCTCAGGGAAACTTTAGCTTGGCAGGCTTCCAGCACCCCATGCACTGTTCCTGCCACCTGGGACTGCCTGGGAACAGGCTGGCTTGACCCTGGGGCAGTGCAGGAATGCAGCAGGAGGGTGGTTAGGTGTGCTGGCAACTGTAGAAGGCGGCAGAGACAGTGCACAGGGTGCTGAAAGCCAAGCCCGAGCTTCCCTGAGCATGCCTGGGCTTCTAGTGCCCTGTGCACTGTCCACATTGCCAACTCTGGATGTATCACTGTAATGTGTTATGTAGCAAACTAAAATACATTGGATGTTTTACTTTGCTATGTAAAAAAGTCAGTTAAATCAAAATATGCCTCTACACTTGTACACTGTGATGCAATTAAATTGCTAAAAAGGGCAGTTAAACTGCTAGAAGGAGCAATTTCATCATGTGTAAAAGGGACCTTCATCACGTGTACAAAGGCCCAAAGTGCCTGCAGCATCAAATGTATTCCGTGTCCCGCACTTCAAAATGGTAGTGGGGGAACTTTAACTAAAGCTTGTTTGACGAGCTTTAGTTAAAGCACCCCCGCCACCATTTTGAAATGCGGGATGCTGAATACATGTGATGTGGAGGCTGCTGGAAGCGCACTAATTAGCATGCTCCAGCAGACTCACAGCAGACTCAATTAATCACAACAGACTCACAGTGGAGCTCCATCAAGTGTATAGGTGCCCCAATGACCAATTTGCAAAAGTCAGTATCACTTTGACGTATGTACATCATGAGCCTGCAATTAATATATCCGTAGTTCAGCTCTATAGCGCGGGGTGGGGAGAGTGCTTTTTGTGTTTTTTATGCAACTTCAGGCATGTAAGAATATTTTTTCCATCACAAAGGAGATTGCAAAATGTAATTTTACAAGTTTTCATTCACAGCATCCTTGCTGGGGAGGTAAGGCTGTGGGTGCGCTGGGATACAGGTAGATATACTGAGGCAAAACCCTAAGTTTGAGTGATAGGCCTAAAAAGAGTAGGTTAGCAGCAGAAACACAGTCACTTCATAGTGAAATCTTGACAACATAAAAGGCAATAGGAATCAATGGAACAACAATGATTCCAAGTCCACCCCACAGGGTTCCATTTTTTTTCAGATTAACAGTTTATATTTAATAGAATTTTATAAGGTATATAAAGGGTATCTCAGAAATTAACATGCTTTGTTTTTCACCATGATAATAAGTGTCTGGATGCCAATGGTGGACATTCTGAACAGCTCTTGTAGTGTACATTGTAGGATATGCTGCTTGTGTTCTAAGGAAATCAGTGATCAGCACCGTTGATTGATATCTTACTGTATTCCTGACAACTAAAATGTACCTACATTTTTGATACACCCTGCATTATAGGTGAAGGAAAATATATTTACCTATAATCGTAAAACCAACATATTTTACTTATATTATGAATAACATCCTAGAGTATTACAACTAAAATAATGTTAAGGTCTTTTCATTGTTCCTTTATTTTTACTGGTATTTATTTACTGTGTGCTTTTCTCAGTTCAGGAAAGGAAATCAAATTATTCAGTTTAGTGTTTGTTGCAGTTACTATTCATAAAATCAAAGGGCTGGAAGGGACTTCAAGGGTCATCTAGTCCAAGCCCCTGCAGTAATCTTACTCATAAATCATCCCTGACCAGTAAATCCCTCCCTTCCTTTGTTCTCTTTCTTCATGATAGCCTTTCAAGTAGTTGAAAACTGCTATCAGATCCCTCCATTCATCTCTTTTTCCTCAAACTTAACATGCCTATCTTTCTCAATTTCCCCATATGGCCTGCCTGGGTGATCCACCCAGATCCTTCTGGGAAATGCTGCTACCCAGCCAGCTGTCTCCCATTCTGTATTTCTGCAAACTTTATCTCAATGCTACAGAGTATAGGCCATAAATACTGGGTGTAGTATTTATTTTTTAACTGCTACTGAAATTAAAAATAATTGAAAAATGTTTTCATTTATTTAACAAAAGTTAAGTTCATAATTAATTTGCACTTTCATCTAAAGTATCCTTATCATAATTTAAAACCTCTTCTAAAGTAATTATGACTATAAAACAAAGTACTAGTCCTATAAATTGATTTTTTACAAACAGACACAATTCAGGAAATTGCTGTTTGGATATACTAGTAATTCCTTTAAAGGAACAGTGTCAAAGCTGGCAGGCCCCATACTTGATCTCTCTTCTAAAAATAACATGGTCTTAGCGTGCTTCCAGAATACAATCTCTAGTGTGGAAAAGACAGGCTGTAGAAATCCTGAAATTTGCAAATGAGGGAAACCTGCTCTTCCAGACCTGGATTCTTCACATGGTGCTCCAGTAGGTCACTTTTATGGGGAAAGGAGAAACACAGGTAAAGCAGTATACAAAAATAAAGCCTTCTGTGCATAAAAAATTGCTTCAAATTTGCAAAAGAAAATTGATAAAGATTGTCAGCTGAGTCTTCTATAAATATGGATTAGATCATATTAAGGAAGAGAGTAAAAATAAAAGGCGAGTCATCCCCATGAAGCTGGAAACTCTGTAAGAGAGGAATATATAGTGCTAATAGTGGAGAGAAGGCATCAACAGACACATCCATCAGAAAGCAAGAGTGGCTAGAACAAAAAACCCTTCTATTTAGCAAGCGAGGGAAGTAAGAGTAGGAAGGAGAAAAGGAGTAATTCTCTCTGCCCACCACAACCCCAACTGCTGAGCCACCAGAACAAATGAAAAAGGATCTTAACAATCAGGAGTGAGACTAGAGAGGAGACCTTGCCCAACCACACCTATACCTCCTAGCCCCCTTTCCTCCTAACACCCAGAAATCTGCTCCCACTAAGCCTGATGACAAAACTTCAGCTGATTTTAATAAAAATAGAAATTGACCCTAAGGGAAGGAAAGGTGGCTGCTCCTCCCTCCTCCACCCCAAAGAAAACCAGAGAAAAATGTGTTCCTGAAAGAGAGGGGGAGCTATTATGGAGAGCATGCATTAATTTGACAGCACTGAACCCACATGATCTCACTTTACCCCCCTCCCATACTGATTGATGCTGCTGCATGCTATGAACCAGCCCTGCAGTAGGACAGTGACAGGTGGGGTGGTGTAGAAGTACTGGAGCCCCAACAGCCAGGACACATTACATTTCATTCAGGAGGGAGGAGAGAACAGGGAGCTATTTTTGGTAAAGGCACAAATACAGAAACACACCACAGTGGAACTGCAAAGTCACAAAGTAGAGCAGCCCCCACCCAGCTCCTGGAGCCTCCAGCTATGCTCCAAGCTGAAGGCTGGGCTCAGGGATCTCACCCCTGCTCCCACAGAGCTTCTCTCTCCAGCACCAGGCAGATCCCTCTGCCCACTCTGCGCCTCAGCTGGCATCTCTCTGAAATGGGACTGACTCTTTTGCTGGTGGTTGCATGGGGCTGAGAGAGAATCCTAACCCTGCTACGCAGAGCCGACCCTAGCGGAGTGCAGGGCCCAGGACAAATCACCCTGTGCGGGACCATGGTACCCCTGCAGTGTGGGGGGCGGTCTCTGTGCTTCTTCCGTGACGCGGGTCTAAGCTGCCAGCTCTAGGCGGGCCCCACAGGAAGGGCTGCAGCTGCTCTGCCTGGCTCCGCAGGGCCCCCCAAAGCACAGGGCCTGGGATGGTCACCCTGATTTGCCATACCCTAGGGACAACTCTGCTGCTACGTGCCAGGGGTTTTTAAGCCTTCCATAGGGACACTGGGTTCTGGCTGCAGTCAAGGCTGGGGAATCTTGACTGGGTTGTGCTAATGCTCCCCGTAGACTTGAGAGGGAGGTTCCTGGCTACAGGCTCTTGGCCTCTGCTCAGGGTCAGACTGATGCCACATTTGGGGGCAGGGGCGAATTAATGCACGGGCCCCTGGGATGCCAGGGGCAGTATGGTGCAGGTGGGCATCCTGGCAGCACGCGTCTCCTCCCCTCCAGCCAGGCCAGAGCCAGGGGTAGGGGTGCGCACAGGGCTCCCTGAGGGTGGTGGTGACTTTGCAAGGCCACCTGCTGCCAGGAGGCCCCATGGGCAGCCCCACTCCCTGCAAGCAGCCAGCAGCATCAGCGCCACTGGGACACGATGTGACAGGACAGCCCCACCCCGCCGGGTCTGGCAGAGGGGCAGGTGGGCAGCGCTGGCCCCGGCCCGTGGCTCTGGGGGACCTTCACCTCAGACGCAGGAGGCCGCAGGGGGGCAGCCGCAGCCCCCAGTCAGTGCAGAGGAAACCTGCGCGTCTCGGGTGGGGGGCTCCGCTTTTCTGCTCCGCCAGCGCCCGAATCACTGTTGATCCGCCCCCGGGGGGCTCGTCCTGGGATCCTTTGAGTCCCCTTCACCAGCCCTGCTTCCCCCGGGCAGGGGAGGGAGCCCGAGCCAGGCTGCGGGCGTGGGGCGGCGCTCAGCCGGCGGGCCGGGCCGTACCAGGCCGGGCCGGGCCGGCAACCGCCGCAGACACCCGCTTGCTCCCCCCGCGGCTGCGCCGGGCCCTGCAGCGCCGCCCCGGGCGGGCAGGAGGGCGGGGCGGGGCGGGGCGGGGCGCGGGTCCCACCGCCCGCAGTCGAGGAGTCGGAGCGTGTGCGAGCGCCGCCGCCGTCGCCGTCGTGTGTCGGGGGGCGGCGAGCGCGGCCCTGGGCCGTGGCCGGGAGCAGCATGCAGCGGCTGGCGGCGGCGGCGGCCCCGCGAGCTGCGGCCGGCATGGGCGGCGGGGCCGGGCGGCGGGCGCTGGCCGGGCGGGACGGCTTCTCGCCTCACCGCACCCCGCGCCCGGGCCCGGGCTCGGCGGGAGCCGCGCGCTGGAGCAGCGCCAAGGCCTCGGCCGCGCAGCGCCCCGCGCCCGCCCCCGCGCCCGCGCGGCGGGAGAGGATCCTGACGCTGGAGTCCATGAACCCGCAGGTGAAGGCGGTGGAGTACGCCGTGCGCGGCCCCATCGTGCTCAAGGCCGGCGAGATCGAGATGCAGCTGCGCCAGGTCAGCGGCGGGCCGCGGCCCCCACCCCTCCGGCCCGGCCCCGCGGCGCTCCCCCGCTGCGGCCGCCGCTGATTGGGGCCGGCGCGCACTCCCCCGCCGCGCCCCCGCCCCGCCCCGCCCCGCCGGCACCGCGCCCTGCAGCCCGCGAGCGAGGGGCAGGCGGGCCCGGGGCCCCCCGCAACAGCCCGTCGCCCCGGGTTTTGCGGTACTCGCCCCGGGCCCGCGCCGGGGGCGCACTGGAGGGGCATGACAGCTACCACCGGCTGGGCCCGCCTTGCCCGGCGGCCTGTCTGCCGGGGCCGAAGGGAACCGTCATTAGGTGATTTCCGTTCTAAGTAACGGCCTGCTAAAGGACTGTCCCGGCCTGTTTTGAGGCGAGGCAGTCATCCCCACCCACGTCTGTTCCTAGCCCTGCTGCTCCAGCCACGTTGGTGCTCCCTCCCGAGCTCGGATAATCCGCCTTGCGCTGGCACAATCGGAGAGATGATCACTTTTGGGTTGTACTGGTCTAGTCTCATGGAAGGTGAGATGCTACTTACCTGGCAGGCATGAGTGCCATGTGCCCCTGGAGGCTTCAGGGGCACGGCGAGCTCCCGCAGGCAGCCGCAGCGCTGTTGGGGGGGGGGGGGGGTGAGCACTGACCAGTGGTCAGCGGCAGCCAGCAGCGATCACAGACTGCCCGCAAATGCTGCCGGTGCTGTTGGCAGCGAGCAGTGGGGAGCGGCAAGCAGTGACCACCTGCAGGCACCAGCAGCAGTGTCGGCAGCGCCTTTTCGCAGTGGGTGCACCGCCACACTTGGGGTGCACGTGCACCCGCGTACACCCCCTACGCATTACCAATGCTGGCAGGGGAAACACCAGGTATCCGGGTTCATGAAGGCAGTTTTCTGTAAGTGTTCCCGGGGTCACTGTGCTGGCGTGGTTTAATACCTGCCAAGATGTTGGGACTTAAAGCCCACTTTATGGAAATGGAAGGCTCCTCCCTAGCTTGCTCCTGTGGCCATATGGCTGAGGGCAGGCGAAACCTGGGGGCATCCGAACCCCAAGTCTCTGGGCTTGGGCCTGCTCATAGGATGCCCACCAAAAGACTTCGGAAATATCTGAAACCTCTGGTGGGGGATGGAGGATGTTTGCCGGTTGTAGGGCCACTTGTGGTTCTGGACTGACTCATGGATGTGGACTTGATTTGGCTGATTTGGCTTGGAACACAAAAAAATTCTTTAAAAAAGACGATCTCTTTTCATCGCACCATTCTGGTTAGTGGGGCTTGCTGGGCAGGGCCCTGGGCCTATATAACAGGAGAGCACCTAGCTTCAGGTTGCCCTGGTCCAGCCACAGTTTGGCGCTAGGCCCTGAGGAACTAATAGTAATCTTTTTTTCCCCTTTATTTATTGTTTTAAACTTAGTGATAGATTTTGCCCTTTTAAAATGCAAACCCAAGAGACCTTTACATGCAAGTTCTCTACCACCAAATGTCCTGTGTCCTTGGACCAATACGGCTGCAACCTCTACCCCTGTACCTACTGATAGTTTTAATATAATTAGTTCCCTGTCAGCCAGGCGAGCCCATCTCCCCCTGCCAGAGTTGCTCTCCTGTCACAGATTACTGAGTCAGCTTCAGCGTAAGCTGCCTAAAGTAGTGTTTGGATTTTTCTGCTGTCATTTGCTGGTTGTGTTATGTAGTGGGGTGACTGACCAGTTTTCCCTTTGCTGTGGGTACATTTAAAATATTTGCTGGTGGCTTGTTGTGGAAGCAGTCGCTGTTTGAAATGTAGGAATGATTCCTGGACTCAAAGGAACTTGCATGCTCACTCATTTTATCTGTCATAGTTTTTAAGACTTTGGTCATGTCCAAACTAATTCTTCTCTCTAAAGAAGTTCAGACTGAAGTCTTCTAAAGAAGCTGCTGATACTTTATGTATTGACTTTTCTTGGTCTTGGTTTTCAAACTAAGTACCTACACATGAGAATGATTAGCACTTCTGAAAGCTAGGTGCAAAGGCCCAGATAGCCATGCCTTTTGAAGGTCTGAGACAAACTGAGTCAAGTGAGACACTAAATTGTCACCACTCCTGAAAATAATGCCTCAGATTCTCCATCTGTACAATCAACATGAATATTTAAAAACAAATTCTAGCAATTCAGATGTGGTTATTCCTAGCAGTTCTTATGAGACAGCAAACCTTATATCTATAGACAGAATTTGTTATATTTTTCATTTTATTAATAAAGTATAACATAATGGTTGATAATGCACAACCCTGTTTTTTTGCAAGTACAGCTTTGGTTTTGCTGAGGGGAGGATCAAAGACTGATATTATATGTAATGAACTTTATACACAAGTGCTAAATGCACCAAATGATGCAATCCTTTTCTTTGTTACATCATTTGGTTTTCCTTTATAATGATGAATGACTTGAAGTCAAAGAGGACAAGTTGTACACAGAGTTTTCTGTGTAATAGAAACTTCCAAACTTTAAAATGTAAATTCTTGCTGATGCATCTCTCAAACTATTTATTTATTTATTTATTTCTGTGAAACTCACTTCTGAAGTTGTTGCCACCATTTTTTCATACAACCTAATTCTCCTAGGAACCAAGGGTAAATGTTAGTTTTTTCCACTTCTATAAGCTAAGCAAGGAGACAACACTTCTAGGCAAAAAAGAGATTTTCATTCCCTACCCCCTCACCCCAAAATCCCTCACCTTCTGATTGCAAACACATGTGCCCTTGGTAGACGGGTTGTTTCACTGGCTAGGGATCAGGTTCAAAGAATTTTATTAAAGATATTGGAGCAACTCACTTAATGGTTTTTATAAAATGTAACTTTTTCCTTCAATGGTTTTGTTTGTTTTCCCTTTATGTGGCATATTTTTTTTCCAGTTAAATTAATTTGTTCTTAAGACAGTCCAGTGGAATATTATCAACAGCCATTCACATTTAGGGCTATGTGTGAATGCTAGCTGGACACAAATAGAGCAAATACAGTTTACTAAGCCTAACTGAGTGCCATGGGATATGGAGGGGGAGGAGGAGGTTATGTGAGAAAGCTGGGTAAGCGTATCTGCAGAGAACTCCAGTCAGCCAAACTATGAGAAAACAGCAGCAGTAAAGAGACTTTTGTCTCTTGCTCATGCTTGTTCCTTATTCCTTGAATTTGCAATTTTGCCTATAATGTCAGGAAGATCCCAGTTAACGCTGGGATACTGTCTCATAAAATATGCAAACGTTGGGTAGAATTTCAGAAACAGAACTGTAAAACTTGAGAACCATAATTCACAGCTGAAATATCTTATGTCACCCTAGTGCCTAGGTCTATATTTGGCTGCAGTGTCCACGATTTTCAGACAACTCTCTTCTCCATGTACTTTTCACTAAAACTGGACTGTGCACCCCTTTTAACCTTTCCTAGGTTCAGAAGAGATGGCTAAGGTCTTAGAACTCTCGAATCCTTATTGTGCCATAACTGGTTTAGAGATGGTAAAAGGCTTTATTAATTGAGCCAGGTATCCAGGTTGTAGCTGTATTGGTCTAGAGGCAAAAGGAATCAGGACTCATGGTAGAGGTGATATCTTTTACTAGACCAACTGCATTTTTGCAAAAACAAAACAAAACACTTTAATTGCAAGCTTTTGGGCACAAATACCCTTCTTCAGGCTAGGAGAAAAGACTGTAAAAGTTCTCCTGGGTAGAAATGAAAGTTCATATTTCAAAGGAGAGTTGAAGGTGTGGTAAAATATCCTGTTTGGAACATTTCATGTTATATGCAGATTAGGCTCAGAGAAAAATTGGAATAGTCTGTTTACCTCGAAGTTGTTTGGTGGTAAGTAGGATGTAGTTATCTTTCCTTCTGGTTACAGTGTTTCATATTTCACAGAGGAGTGAAGTGTGTATATATAGATATAGATATAGATATCGATATCTTTTAAAAATAGTTCGAGAGATGCAACAGTAAGAGTTTACATTTAAAAGTTTGGAAGTTTCTATTATACAAAAAAGTCTGTGTAAAACTTGTCCTCTTTGAATTCAAACCATTCATCATTATAGAAGAGAACCAAATGATGTAGCAAAGAAAAGGATGGAATAATTTGGTGCACTTCTTCCCTCAGCAAAACCAAAGCTGTGCTTGCAAAAGACAGGGTTGTGTATTTTTTTCAAATACACATCAACCACAACTTTTACACTCTTTTCTCCTATGCCTGAAGCAGGGTGTTTGTGCCTAAAGAATTTTTTTTTTTTGCAACAATCTTGTTGCTCTAATAAAAGATATCGCCTCTACCAGGAATCCTGATTATTAATTGGGCTTCATTCAGTTTAGTTAGAATTCATACCAGCATGTCAAGGTGTCAAATACAAATAAACCAGCCAAGTAATTTGCACACTCTAGGCCTTCACATTGGATTTGTTTGTTGGTTTATGTTTTTGCTTGTTTTTCTTTCATAGGTGGCTTTTTGTCAATTAGGAGTATAGTGGCAAAGTGGTTAAAGCATCTCACTGCAGTTTTGTGGGTGCTAGTTCAAGGCTTGCCTTGGATAAATGCCAAAGGCTGCCCTGGCAGTTGGCATAGCTGTAAATGGGGACCTGATCATTTGGACTGGAAAGCTAAAACAGCCAGACATGATGCTAATTCCTTTGTGTACTGTTGGCTACAGAAGCTGTTGTGCCTTAGTCACAGTAATTCAGTGGTTCATTAGATGATCTCTGACTTGACTTTATTGTATTTACCTGTTGCTGATACAGAATAGAAATACACCTGCTATCTTTTTCACTGTCGTTCCTTCTTTCAGGGTGACCAATAACTTTTCTACCCAGAAGAGTGGAAGAAAATTCATTGCTCATTTTAGATAATTAGTATTCTGGCATTCAAGAAAAGAAGTCTATTTTGGTCTCTCTGGTAATTTGATTTAGATCTATCTGTCTCATGAACGATGCATGCCCCCGGGGTCTGGGGAGTGCACAGCAGCAGCAGCAGCAGCAGCACAGCAGTGCTAAGTAGGGGAGCTCCCACAGTCGCCACTGGCAGCCTTGGTGGCAGCCAGCAGGGATCGCAGACACTGCCGGCATTGTCGGTGGTGGGGTGGTGAGTGGTGATCGCCCGCAGGTGCCGGCAGCGCCTTTCTGTAGGGGGTGCACGTGCACCCCCTATACGTCACCCCGATCTGTCTAATTGTAAAGACCATTTGAAAGTCTCTGCTAGGATAGAGAGGCTGTTGTTCAGTAGTGTAGATAGAGTTTATTGAACTTGCCTTTCATAAATTTTACCGGCTTCCAGTTTATTTTCTAGTGAAAATCAAGGTTTTGATATATTTAACAATGTGGTTGGAAACCGGGTTTTTGGTTTGTGGGGGTTTCTTGAGTGGGTTTGAAGGGAAGAAAAGAACATGATTTCTGCTTCTACTGAAGAAACGGACGCTCAAAATTTTCAACTGAAAACAAACAAACCATCCAAAATGATGTGGTATTGACCCACTGTGGTGCACTCATCCCCTGAGCCTGTGGACCAGGCTGTCCAGCTGGGCACATCTCCTCAGCAGCTCAAAAAAACAAGTGTGGTGCATTATGAGAGAGAGTTGGCTGGGGAGCGTGGACCAGGAGGTACTGCAGTAATATTGGTTTGTTGTTGTTTTTTTGGTGCCCAGAACTTTTCACAGGAGAGAGAGCTTACTTTCTAGCTAGATCCAAACCCAAGCTGTTGGGAACCTATGTAGAGGTCAACCCTGCTGCTTCTACCTTCAATCCCTGTGTGAGGGTTAAGTTCCAGAAAGTTAGAGGATTCTGCTTTCAGAGATTTCCACAGTTGTGTCAATGGCCACAATTGGGTCCTATTATCTTTTCTTAAGGATCTGAACATTGCTGACTTGGGAGGAATGATGCAAGACTATTCCTCTTCCTAAGCCATCTGTGATGGCATATAAATGGTAGGGAGAATAAAATGGCACAGAATATGATGACACAAATGGTAGGAAGGAAGGGTGAAGGTACTGAATTTTTAAACTTAAAATATAGTCATCCTTACCTAGCCATTTAAGAAGTCTCCAAAACAGCAGGAAAGTATCAACAAGAACAATTAAGTAGATACATTAAAGAATCATGTAGCTGTAGAAAATAATGTTCGTTTCTGCCTCTCCTAGCTTTCAGATTCGGCTTTCAGTATAGTTCTGGGGTTGATTTTTTTTGGTCCCATTGTTAGAGTTGATTTAATACAAGCCCCTATTGTATTCTGTTGATTTGAAGCTCAAGTATTCAAAATGCCAACATAGTTTTGCCAGCACCCTGGAGTTCTCCTCTGCAATAGGAGGACTTTTAAGATTTCATGGAAATATCTGTTGTCATTTTTTACAATCTAGATTTAAGGCTATGTTTCAGCTGCCTGTGTCTCTTTAGGTGAAACTGGAGCTGGTTGGTTGTACTTTTCCAGAATATAAACATGGACGTAGAGGAGCATGATTTGACATGCAAGAACACAACATTATGAGATGATAAATTAGGCTGAACAGCTTTCACCATAACCTGAATAAGTGAGAGAGAATGTAAAGTAGAAAAGCTTCTCTAAAGAAGGCTCTTGACCTCATTAAAATTGTCAGAATTATTGTTCCTCACTTGTCTGCACATGTTAAGTAAAAAGAAGATTCTTTAGTCAGTGCATCCTTGCTTTCTGGAACACAGGTGAAAGCTGCTGCAGATTAAAATGATGAAACAAAATCAATTTTATAAAATCTGGCAAATATGACTTTTGTTCTATTCTTTCTCCCCAACCTCTTCCTCAGATAAAGTATTTACACAGGTGTAGAATATTATGTAACTTGGAATAAATGCCTTCTGTGCAAATTTTAGTTTCTTCTGGATTGCTAGTGTAATTAGAGAGAAAGTGTCTACAGAATCCAATACAATTGAAAACAAACAAAAAAGAACAAAAAGAAAATGTATTTAGAGCGCTAAATGCTGCTCTGAAACATGGACCAGTATGTTCAGCCCAGTAACATTTCAGTCTTCTTTTGTGAAATGCAGTAGAAAAATCCATTCCACATTAGTCCATTATGAATTAGGTCTCCCATTTAGAGAAGCTTCTAATGTGCAATTGCATCCCAATAACCACTGTATAATTCTTCATTTAAAATCATGCAATAGGACTAGATCTTATTCTTTTACCTCCATGGGGTGTGCATTCAGAGGACAGGTATACTTAAGTGAAAATGATAATTTATAAACGTTAAGTATCTGGCATTTGTATTTATAAATTGGGCATTGGGGAACTGGTATATCACCAACTGCAGGCTCCACCAATCACTCAGTCTTTATCAGGCAGCAGTGAGACTCAGCTGCCATTTATAGTCAAAACCCAAACTCATTCCTTTTCCTCCTCAGCCACAGTTCTTGTCAGTTTGAATTCATACATCTATAAAACAAACTCAGAGCAAAACTGTGATAAGCAGGTCAGGATTTTTTTTTTCCTACTAAGGTCTCAAAGTTCCTGTTATTAAATTAGGTCTTGAAGTCCGTATTAACTAGGTACAAAAGGGCAGTATTCTTAAGGATTTTGTTGTAATTAATTTTGGGGTTTTTGGATACTCACTGGAGTATCCAATTCAATTGTACTGAAACTTGTTTTCTCTTGGACTGAAAGACCACCTGTGGGGATGCCAATTAACTAATTAATCCAGAGGATCATTAATCCCCTATCACCCACAGGTAGTCAGGTTTGGGGCATTAAAATAAGTTAATTTCCCCGAGCATTGATCTACTGCCCGACCCCACTCAGAGTTAGAGAGAGTAGTTACGCACTACAACGCAGGTAGGTTGAGCAATACAAGCTGTATTACACAACAAAACCTGCACAACAAATACCTGATGCAATATTCCTGTAACACCCGAGCTATAACACAATAAAATACACCTGCAGGACAATAACTGACGCAAATCCCAAACCCAATATCTCTGGTCACACAACCAATCAACTACACATTGCAATGAGCTTTGATCACTACGCAGTTAACTACTATGTAGCTTCACAGACAACCCAGAAACCACAGATGACAGCAAGAACACCCTGGGCCTAGTCAGTAGGGCTGTGTGAAGCTTTGGTCCCTGATTTGATTTGGCAGAGATTCGGCCCGATTCGGTGGCTGAATCTCTGAATCCAAATTGAATCAGAGGACCCTTTAATCTCTCCGAATCAAATCAGAACACTCTGAATCAGTTCGGAGAGATTCGGACGTAGATACAGCTTTAAATGTTTTTTCTATGTACCCCTAGGTAGCAGGGGCTTTGCATGCTGCAGTGCTGGGGCAGATGCGGTGTCCCACAGAACTATGGGGGGCTCCCCAGCATGCTCAGCAGCAGACCCAGAAGTGGACCAGAAGCACTTCCGGGTCCACCAACGAGTGTGCTGGGGAGCCCCCCGTCCTCTCCCAGGTTGGTGCCTGGTGCCTCCTGGGCCTGGGGGGGGCACCTGGGGTCCCCCTGTGACCAAGCGCTGAGCTGGGGGGGCACAGGAATGGGGCCCACACGCTCCCTTGGCAACAAATCACTTCCGGATTTGCTGACAAGCACACTGGAGGGCCTCCACGCTGCTGTGGGACACTCCATGTATCCCAACACCGCAGCAATCATGAGCCATGCTGCTACCTCAAGGTATATAGAAAAAACTTTTAAAGCTGTGCCCGTGTCTGAATCTCTGTTTCACACAATCAGCATCGAATCGTCAGATTCAGATTCGACTGAATCACATCAGGGACAGTGATCTGAATCAACAGATCGAATCACCGTCCCTGATTCGGGACGAATCTGAATCCGAATCAAATTGGGCCCATTTCACACACTCCTACTAGTCAGCAGGAGAAACCCTCTGACAGTCCCTGAGGATTTCTAGTTTTTCCCTGCTTAGGTACTCAGCACCTCAAATAGGGAAAGGTTGATACTTTAGCCAACTGCAGCTTCCACAGCCGAAGCCTGAAGGAGAGAGTGTGAGACAGGAAAACCTCAGCAAGCTCAGTCCCAACAACGAGGTTACAGTAAGGAACCTGCATTTGACAAACTCCCACACCCCAAGAGCTCAGAGTCAGGACTGTCCAGCCTGAGTGAGAGCAAGGCCAAGTCCAAGCCTGAGCCCCCAGAGCTCCTGCTGGCTGCTGTGAACAGGATTTATGGCCTTCTAAACACTCCAGCTGTCATTCACCCAATGGTCCAATCATCACCCTTTGCACAATACCCAATCAAATTCAAACCTGGGCAGTACTTAAAAGGACCAATCTATTCAAACTATTTCAACTCAATACAAGCAATACTATTATACACTGCACATGCCCAGACCTTAAAAGTAGGTCATGACTTCATCAAGGTTGAGAGTTCAAACCCTCTAGAAACTTCTCACTTCTAGTCATATGGCACATGTGTGGACTTTCCCTGTTCTACAGGACTAGGGGCAGAAGTTGCACACAGACTGGTTTAAGTGATCAGAAACTGGTTTAAACCTGTAACAGCATAAATTCAGCGCGCATAAACCAGTTTCAAAATTGCCAAAACTGGTTTAAGATAAACCTGGTTGAATATAGTATCAGACTTAACTGATTTGGGTCAAACCAATTTATGGAACTTCTGTCTTGGATCTCTTCCTGGTTTACATTAAACCAGAGTCCCCCAGCATCCCAGCATGCTTTGCAGTCCTGGGCTGGGCTGTCTGCTGCAGACAGCAGGGCTGGCCCTGCTGCTTAGCTCTCTAGTCAGAGCAGAGATGCGGTGTGGCCAGACACCTGCCTGGCCTGGCCCCCTAAGGCTAAGGAGACAGAGAGGGTGTTCGTTCCCCCATCCCTCCCCTCTACCCGCCTCTGGGAGCTACAGCTGGGGTCTGCCTGTCAGGGTACCCTCCCCCTTGCTGTTACAGCAGCAAGGACAGGGGCATGGCTAGAGCCAGCTAGCATGGCCCTGCCATCCGCCTGCCTCACCAGTGGCTGGGGCTGTGGGCGGTGCTGAGGGTGGGTGCAGGGGGGCCATTGCCCTTCCCAATGGGCTGTGGCTGAGACTGGGTCTACAGGATCTGTGCAGCCATATTGCTCCCGGCTCCCCACGCCCTGGCTGGGTGGGGCTGCCATGGAGCCACAGCTGGCTGGAAAGGGCTCTGTGGGGGTAGTCTGGGCTAGGCCATGGGGGCAGGGCCTTTTCTAGTCAGCTGTGTGTCCATGACACCCCCACCCAACCTGGGTGTGGGGAGTCAAGAGCAATGCAGCTGCACAGCTCCTGTGGCCCCAGCCCAAGCTGTAGCCCACTGGGAAGGGCCCCTCTGCATCCACCACCAGCAGCACTGCAGGCCGGCCCGGCTTAGCTCTGCAGCCGCAGCCCCAGCCTCAGCTCTGGGCTGATGGCAGGGCCATACCAGGCAGTTCTGGCCAGGCCCCCTGCCACGTGAGTGGCCAACGGGGAGAAAGCCTGGTGGGTCCTCATGCCTGTGCTCAACAAGGGAGACAGGGGAATTTAATCCTCCTCCATGCCCCCCTTTGTCTGAGGCAGTGCCTGGCCCTCACCCCTTGGGGACAAGCCTGTCAAGGGCTACTTCCCCTCTACCCCTCCAGGCACACCTTGGCTGGGGTCCTTGTAGGCCAGTGTGGGGGTTTAAACCCCTCCCCAATCATACTTAGCAGCCGGGGGGGGGGAGGGTGCTGACCAGGCCCCCCAGCTGAGCTTCACTCCAGCCTTGTGGCTGCTGCAGAAACGAAGGGAGTGCCCCCCTGCTTCTAGCCTGAGCCATTGCAGGCATGTGCCTGCATTTCTGGAATCAACAGTGAATGTCTGTTCACTTGCAAATTGGTTCAATCTACGCAGGTTAGACTAACTTGCAAAGATTGAATCAATTCAGGCTCCGGCTTTTTTAATTTCTGTCCCTAGCCTTGTTGCTTATTACATGGCCTCCTCTTATTAGTACAAGCCACAACAGAGACAGGCCAGCTTTATACTAAGGCAGAGGTTTTTAACCTTTTTGCATTTGTGGACTCCTATAAATTTGAACGTAAATGTGAACTCCTTTGGAAATTTTGAATGAAGATGTGGACCACTTTGAATTGGAAGTGTGGGTATGCAGATACTTTTGATTGATCACAGTCATCTTTCATTGACCTCTTAGGACACAGCTGAGGTTGAAAACCACTGTACTAAGGCATTAAAAAACACAAAATTCCCTAGTATGAATGCTATTAGAGAAGTGGAAGGATCAGGGAAGCTTAAGGGGATGGCAGTGAAAGGGAAACAGTGGGAGATGTACAAGAATGGGTGAACTCTGAAAATAAGCAGCATTTACTGATGTAGTTTGTTCTTGTTTGGGTTCAGGTATGCCTCTCATTCCTAGAGCCTCTCTTCCTCTAGACCAAGCATATAAGTTGCAATTCCCTGTGATAATCATGGTGAGTGTTACTTTAGTTTAGCATCTGCATTTCTGCTCTATATCAGAGCTAATAACAACATTAAACAGTGACCACCCAGCTTTCCCAAAGTATCACTTTTTTTTAGAATAAAAGTATTAACAAAACATATGCTTTAACTTGCATACTTAGCTTACTAGGTATTTTCCACTGTTTGCATTGAACCATGGCTGGTCTATTATCTAAATTTTGTTAGTTTTGTTCCTGTGTAACTGTGTCATGTCTTAGATCAAATGAGTGGACCTTTCCAACTTCCCTGTCTCTGTTTGGTCAGTGCATCAAAATCTGAATGAAAATTCCTGTGTCCTCTGGACCCCCAGATGATTTGAAATAGACAGTCTATTAATAAATCCTCAAATTCAGTCCTAAATGTAATGTATACAATCCAAGCCCAATAACACTAATGAACCCTAAATACTGAAATTTACAATGAGAGATGTGTTTCTAGGCACTTTTGTCGATATCTGTATACCTGTGCTTGAGCTGAGAAGCTCAAAGGATATCACTTTCTATTTTCTTAAGTGAACACAGTTGTTTCTATTGTGCTAGGTTAACCTGATTTAAGAAGGCATGGTGTAACCCCATTGAGTCAGGGTACATTTAGACCTTTCAGTTATATCATTTCTTACTCCCAGTTTTATTAACCTATTCCATTCCAAAGGAAATTTGAATACTATCTTTCATCTTCCACATTGGTCCTGTGTTAAGCCAGTGTCTGAACACAGGATTCAAATGGCATCATCTGGTGTAACAAATCAGCCATATCACGTAGCCATGAGTCTCCTGCACTTCAAAGATCTTTAGGATTTCTATTCACGGTGACCATGTTATCTGATGATATCCAGTCTCCTGGCTGGCTCTTGTCCAATGAGTTCTTTTACTTTCACTTAAAAACAGTTTGTAACCCTGGATAGGAGACCAAAAGCGGATAGGATTACCTCCTGGTTAATATTCTAGTGGGCGAAGCAACACACTTTTTTACATCCAGATAAAATAACTTGCTCTACATACTGGTACATAGGACTTTGAAGAGGCCTTTTGGGACATCCAGAGCAGGAAAGCATGTTCATATAATTATTTTCATAAAATAACTAAGCTCCATTTTAAAAGCAGCTGGCTCTCTTGCGCCTCTTCTCCTGTTGGAAAGCTGTTCCAGAATCTATCTTATATGACCAGAAATCTTCTGATTCACAATCTAAATTAATTCTTGGCCAGTTTCTCTTCATATGTTCTTATGCCAACATTGTCCTTTTAGTTTAATTAACTCTTCCATTTACCTGGTATATGCCAGTTACCTTTGCCTCTTCTTTTACAGACCAGTCCATTTAAAGCTTTATTTCTGTTCTACAGTATTTTTTTTTCCTTTTTAAAAGAGAGTTCTGATTACAAGTTAGCGTTCTTCCAGTGCTTTCTCTTTTTTTCTTGGGAGAAGTTCAGTTTCTCATGGGAGAAGTATGGCTAGAAAAATACCCAGCTGTTTAGACTGCAGAGAGAGAGAGAAATATTTTTTGTTTTCTTTATTACTTAACACTTTCATTATAGTAGCACCTAGAGACCCCTATCTGGACCCCACTAAACGTGGCTCTGTACCAGCTCTTAATATGCTAAAGCACAGCTGGTACATGCAGAGGTAGCAATCTAAATAGTTAAGAAAACCAACCAACAGCAGACAGCAAATAAATTGTCAAAACAACTAATATTTTGTTTCTTAGTTGGTTTTGGTATGTGTGTTGTCTCCTTATTTTGTCTTCCAACCATCTGCTTTGCTGCCTCTCCCAACAACCTCCCTTTCCTGCTTCCTGCTCTTTTCATCCTTTCTACTTCACAAATACAGCTTTCAGATGCAGTCTGCAGGGCAGTTAGCCAGAAACATATATAAAGGGCTTGTCATGGAAGGAAGGCCCAGAAGGTAGAGAGGACTTGGAGGCACCTTCTTGCATCAATCCCCTATAGCTTCTGGATGTTCTTTCTTTCTCTGTGTCCCTGGACAGAATTGCTAACTATTTCAATAGTGATCTCTTCCAGAGAAAGGATGAGAGGCTTTGCATATAGATTCTAAAATATTTGGAAGGATGATTATGTGCAGTAATCAAATAAGACTGTTTCTAGTGTGGTGGATAAAAATAGGCCTTACTTCTGGCCCTTCACAATATTCCTGTCCAAACAAAGTGACTAGCTGGATTAGAATAAGAGTCTCTAAACTCAGATGCTTGGATGATGCTGGGACTTCCCACCGAGTTGCAAATGGTGCTTATGAGAACTGCATTTGACAGCGTCAGCCAAGCTGATTCTTGCTGTATGACCTGACTTCACTGCTTCCTCATGCAAAATCTATTGGAGTAATGTGAGGTTGGTTTTATGGCTGAACTGGCTGTTGCAAGACAAGACCCAAATGGGTGTAAAAACTGATGTCACCTCTTAAACCTTATTGTAATCCATTGTTTTGACTCAGCTGAGCTACAATAGAGTAGAAATCACAATGCAACTTTGCTTGTTTCATAGTGCAGAACAGGGTCTTTTTATTTTTAGGCACTGTTGGCAGCACATCTGTCTAAGGCTTAGGTGAAAGCCTGTATAAACAAGGCCTGAAAGTACTCCTGAAACCTTTCTAAGCTCTTTCTACAGCTGGTATGTTACTTCAAATATGTGCTAAAAGATTTTTTTAAAATTTCTCATGCAAGTTAAGCACATCTTTTCTTAAGTAAACAAATTATTATTTATTGTGTTTTTAATGAAGAAAATGCAAATTCTCAAAGGGCTTAAACTCTGGCTGCTGCCCCCATCCCCCACTTAGCTTTGAATCCTTTTACCAGAACAGCGTGTACATGCATATCTACCATATACCCACACATTGACAGTCCAGTGAGTCTCTGCATTAAAAATGAGTTGTCATGTCTTCTTCTTTGTAAAGGGCTTTAAGGTTCTTAAAAAAGAAACTAGGCCTGTATAAGAACCATCTCAGAACACTACAACTATGACTGTTTTAATGATAGACTATTTTAAGCTGATACTTTTTTTGTACTACTTAATTATATAAATCTCTTTATTTTCTACCTTAAAACAAACCATATGCTATAAATTGTCTGTCTTCAGGGTATCAAAAAGCCTTTTACTGAGGTCATTAAGGCCAACATTGGTGATGCCCACGCAATGGGACAGAGGCCCATCACCTTTCTTCGTCAGGTAAGACCTTTTAAAATGTGAAATAATATTATTTCTAAATCTGTCTCTTCTATATAAAGTATCACAGTTTCAGAGACTCTGATTTGCCAGAGTAATTTGTGGTTGTACAACACATGCTTCTCCCAGTTTGATCATAATACACAACTCAGTTATTTTAATCATATTATGAGGGTTGCTTTGTAATTTATGTGCTAGGATAAAATAAAGAATATTTTCATTTACTTAAAGTTTATATAGTCATCCCTACACAAGGACTACAATAAAGAGCCACCTGTTTGGCTCAGACTTCAAAACTTCATAGCTGGCTTTCTGAGTCTCCTCTGCAGCCAGTTTTTGTGTGTGTCCCTCATAGTATTTCTCTTTCTTTTTTGTTTTCTCTTATACTCTTGAAATGTTCTGTCTGCCCTCCCCATGTCTCCTGTTACTTGGCTTGTATCATTGGCTAGCTAATAATAGAGGAAAATCAAGATCTCTTGCGAAAAATAGATATTTAGGTTTTGGTCTATTGGTATACCTTCAGTGCTTGACTCTCTTTTAATTTGCTGTTGTCCTTTACTTTCAATGCATCTAGTTTTCTTTGGGATTGGAGAGGAATCAGTAAAGCTGACAGTGATATTAATTTAAAGAAAAAGTAGCTTTGAACAACAAAGTTGTGGCCAGTTTACATCAATTTTACTATTGTAGGTGGTGGCGCTATGTACATACCCAGATCTGTTGGACAGCCCAAGTTTCCCAGAAGATGCTAAAAACAGGGCCAGACGGATCTTGCAGGGATGTGGAGGAAATAGTTTAGGTAAGCGTTTAGCTTTACGTGTCATTAGCTGCTTGTCACTGCTGTCATTATTGGTCTTTTTATTCTTTGCTGTAATCCCATCCATTTATGTGGCTTTAAAATTAGTGATGATGAAATTTTTTAAGGGGATGTGCTTTTGGTATGTCTTAGAATCTTGAATGAGGAAGTGCTCAAAAATGATCTACTAAAGTGATTAACAGTGAATGTGTTTGACAACTGCCAAATACTGTTGACAGGAGAAAGTGATATAGACCTCTAGGCAAAATTACATATCTCTGACGATCCCATCATCACTGGTATCTGAGCACTCAAAAATCAGTATTCTGTTATTTGTACAGGGTGTGTATAAATGTTATGTGCTGTTATTGTACATAGTTAGAAGATGTATTCTGACCCTGTCTGTGCATTCTTCCTCGCAACATTCATCAGTCAGTTGTGCCTCCCAGGCAAAGTAGCCCTGAAAGAACAAGCGTAGATACCAAGGGGATATGTTTGTGTCTAGTATTCCTTCCCAAGGATGTATATGTGTGTTTCATAAATAAAAAACAGCCGTTATCTACTTGTATGTGGGAAATGAATCTCCTCCCTCCAAGTTGGAGGCAGGGAGTAGGGGAGCTGTTGGAGGGCCAGAAATGGTTTTGGAGTTACTAGTCTAGCAATTCTGAAGAAAGTGTTCTAGCCATGGGACAGTGCATAGAATCTGGCAGGTCACATTTCATACCTGAAAGGAAGTAAAGAGACTAAAAGTGACATTTCAAAGCACATGTTAAAGTAACTAATGTGTATCTTATTTTTTCTGATTGCACTGGCTAGTTTTTATGGTGATAAGTGCTATAAAATAAATTGGATAACTAGTAACTGTATTCCAAGTCTTACATCCTTGGAACACTTTTAACAGTTCATCCAGTATCAGCCTATACTTTGGTGTTACATGATCTTTTGAAGTGCTCTCCTAGGCTGGCAGATTTCTGTTGCTTGTGTAGCTCTCTTAACTTGAGTATTACCCTGTTTATCAGCTCAGAGATTCCAAGAGCGTGTACTTGGAGAAAAGTTTGGGTGGATCATGCCAGTTCTTGCTTCCAGCTGCAATGTTGTATTAAAGAATAAAAATATTTTCCTCATGACAGTTTTTAGGAGGGTGTTTCTAGGACTCTGTTACGGTATGAGCCACTCTGAGAAAAATTTGGAGAGCCTGTAGACCAAGCTGACTTTTTTGGACTTAGAGAAGCATGCAGACGTCAAGCTGGGGTAGGAATTCTTCACAAGACAGTGCAGCTGCTCTTGGATAGTACAAAATGATTACTCAGCAATATAGTACTGCACATGTTTAAGGAGGGTTGTAAACATTATTAATTCTTCACAACACTTGATTTCTGCCTTGACCTCCATCTTTTTCTTTTTGTAGAATAACTGCCCAAATTCATGTCAGTGGAAGAGTCAGGATTAGAATTCATTAGCTACTGGTTATCCCACTGAATGTGAGACTATTTGCCCATGGTTCTTGAATACTGTATTTCCGGTGTTTCACAAAGTGTGGGTGACTAAAAAAATGCTGAATGTGCAGAAACCCTTCTCCAACGAAGAAACAGCATATTTTAAATAACTCGCAGCAATTCAGTGTAAATAGGGTTCTAAGTGCTTTCAGTAGGCACTCAGGCCTCCTGCGAAATAATCATTATGAGCACAAACACTTCAAAAAAGATCAGTGGTGAAACAGACATGCCGTCCAGACTCCAATCACTGAAGAGCAGCAGAGGCCAACCTTTTTGGCAGGTATGCCACAAATTAACTCCGCACCCTCCCCAAGTGCCATTCTGATTCCCCTCCCCTGTCCAATCTGCTGCTCTGTGTTTAGTTACAGCGCTGCCTATCCCCTCCCCAGTCTGGCCACCCTGTTGAAGAGCAGTTTTTCTGTTATGACTTGCACTAAAAAATAAATGTTAAATATTTAGCTTAAAAAAAAAGATAGAACAGATGAAAATATCTAACTTTAATCTGCATGTTTTCAGCACTGTGTAAGCTGTTATTCTTTACCTCAATTGCTGCTTAACCACTCACTCCTCAGCATGGACACGTGTTTGAGGTGGAGGCTGTGACTATATTTTTTTTTGACTGGGAGTTTCACCTGCCAGAGTGTTTGATCATTTTAGTGTTCCACTTGTAGCCACTTACTTTTGAAGTGGCCTTTTTGGCAGGAGAGTAAACATGGCCCTTGCACCACTGCACCTTCCTCCCTGATGCACACAAACTCCCTTGCATATAAGAATTTGTGTTTTGTATTATAGTCCTGATAAACCGGTTCCTAAAAAAGCTTGGCAGTCTAATATGGAAGGGATGAAAGTTTGCAGTTCTGTTGGAAATGCAGCAGCTCTATATGTTCTTTTTAACTTAAGGTTATGTCTTTATTGCATAGTTAACTGGAGTGTCTGGTTCCTGGGTCTGAGCACCAGGGTTAATCTGAGCTGACTGCAAGGCTAGGGACAGACATTCAAAAAACAGGAGCCTGAATTGATTCAACCTTTGCAGGTTAGTCTGACCTGCAGAGAGTGAGCTGGTTTGTAACAGAACAGACGTGCGGGCACATGCCTGCAGTTGCTCAGGCCAGCAGCCAGGGGAGCTAGAGCCTGGAGCCAGCGTGGGGTCAGGGCTGCGCCCGCTGGTCCCTCCCTGTACCACAGAGCTGGGGCCAGCAGCAGCAGCAAAGGAGCTACTGTGGTCGGGCTGCCGAAAATGGCAGTCCCACCACAGAGCAGCCCCAGCCCCGCTGCGTTCTCAGGGAGTGGCACCTCAGCCCGGCAGCACTGAGGGACCTGCCATGAGCCAGACAAAACCGCTCCCTGGCCAGACCCCTGCCCCTGCCTGTCCCTGCTCCAGCTGGGGAGCAGAGGGGCAGAGCCATCCTGGCTGGGCTGGAGCAGAGAGCCCAGCCCAGAGACCATGCCCAGAAGCTGGGGGTGTCTGGTTTAACTTAAACCAGAAGGGGTCTGGGACAGACAGTGCATAACCCGGTTTGAGCCAACTCAGTTAAGTCTGATACTACATTCAACCAGGTTTATTTTAAACTGGTTTCGGACATTTTGAAACTGGTTTATGTGCACTGAATGTCTGCTCTGTTACAGGTTTACACCAGTTTCAGATCACTTAAACTGGTTTATGTGTAATGTCTGCCCCTAGCCCAAGTGTTTCAAAAGCTGAAACCCTACTTGTATAACTGTGTCCTCTTGTCCCCACACAATGTGTCTGGAGGCAGATCCCATAGTTCTTGTGCTGAGATGCTCCAAGACTCTTTTTTAAGGCAGTTGTAACGTGTAAGATACTCGCCTGCCCTTTTGGTGAGGAATTGAAGGGAAATATGTTGTTGACTAGCAGTTCTCAAGTGATTCCTCTTCTCTCCTGTTGCATGCATCTCTCACCACAGATTTCGTGGGTTCCAGCCCGATTGTAGGCTGACTCCATCTTCTACTCTATACCTCCAGCTGTGTAAACAAGCCTGGACTTAAATGTCAAACTTGGTTCAGGTTTTTCTTTGTGAATGGTTGGAGAGACATTGAGGTAGAACCCAAGTAAGAGTCTGGATTAATTAATTGTGTAGTGAACACCTGTCCTGACATTCCCCACTGTTACTGCTAGTGAAACAATTTAGGATTGCTGGTACTAAATTAACAGTAATGTTGACTGACCCTACCTAGAACAAATGTTACTAGCATAGAGTTAAAAATGCTGCAGCTATCTTGCCTACACTAGCAGTTCTAACCTTTATAACATCCTTACCTGATGTGTAAGGGACTAGGTCTGAGGGACTAAGTTTTTCCTTCGTGGAAAGCCAAAGGAGTATAGATGTACCTCCCTGCCCCTGTGCCCCGGGAAGCAAGAAATAAATTATTTCTTTCTGGAAGTCTCTTCCCAGGACTGATTCCTCAGACTGCTTGTGTTTTGGAGCTGACCTCCCTATAAGTGCATGTAACTGGCCCTTCAGAGTCCAACAGCAATCCTGGGCCTTGGCCCAAAATAATTTTCAGTCTCTGTAAGGCATTCTTTCTTGATGGTAGCAGTTCCAATTGTTTCCTGCCTTTCTTTGTAAAGTTACCACAGCACAGATCTTGGAAAAAAAACCCCTGCCATCAGATCAACTACTAGCATATAACTGACCAATGAGAGTAAAGTTGGGTATAATCATGCCACTCCATCTAGCAATCTACTTAGAGCCAAGAAGATCCTGTTGTTTCATGGCACTGCTAAATTACACGAATACTTATCACATCAAGCTCAGTCTGTTCTTGGCTTTCTAACTTGAATTTATTTTTCAGCCTGCTGGAAGTTTTTTGCACATATTCAGCAGTGGAGTACTTGGGAACAAACACTTGTTGTTTCTATCTTTAAGACCATTATAGTTATTATGAACTTAATCTGAATATTTTAATGAGAACTTTACACCGTATTTCTGGTTACCCATTCTGCTTTTGTTATAAATGACAGAAAGTGATTTATATTGGAAAAGTGATACAGTTCTACGTTGTCACGGTGATATTAAAGGACTTGAGTTTTGGTATTTATTTTAATTTTAATTCATCTCATGCTCCTTCTGTTCAGACAGCAGCAGCAAGAAACAGAAGACATTTCTAAAGTAAATTGGTTGGTTTCTTTGATGAATTTTGATAAAAGTACAAGCGGCTCCTCTAGCTTTGAAATTTCACTGACCAACCTGAGAATTTGCCTACATTTGAATGCCTGATCATATTTTCTTTTTGTACAGGGTCTTATAGTGCCAGTCAAGGTGTAAATTGCATCCGTGAGGATGTTGCAGCATATATTGAAAGAAGAGATGGAGGAGTTCCTGCAGATCCAGATAATATATATCTTACCACAGGGGCTAGCGATGGAATTGCTGTAAGCGTTGCATTTCTGTCCATACACACATTCTGTGCCTAAACTGTATAGTCCATTAGACTTGCATACAATAGTCATTCTGATTTAATTTTATTGAAGTTGAAGTCTGTTAAGCTAGATATAAAGTGTGAGGACAAAAACAGGTTGATTGTTACTAAAGACATAGGTACACCATCAAAGTACTATGTTAGGAAGTACCAATAACCATACCCTGCAGTATGAGCTTATTGGTATATGTCCAGCATCTCACTAAGGTGGCTACATGACATCTGTTTTGAACTGTAGTGCTCAGAGCCAACGTGGCATATTTCCCTGCGGTGCTCCCTAGAATGATTCTTGAACAGTGTTGACATTCCCTAAGGATCTTAAGCAAAAGTTTCCTCTGAGCATTTTAATCTATTTAAGGGATTAAATGTGGTTTTAGGAGGAAATAGATTTAAGCTAGAAAATTTGCTGTTTATAACGCATTCATAGACACTTAAGTTCAGAGAACATTATTCATTGAAGAAACCAAACCCCACAGAATAGGAACTTTTTAGAGAGCCACTGATCTCACTGAATCCTCTAAACCAGTGGTTCTCAGCCTTTCTAGACTCAAGGCACCCCTGCCATAACTTTTCTGAATTTAGTAACACCCCATTTCCAAAATTTAATTGTACTCATTTTTTGACTACAGGTAAATAATAGACCAATTCTTCTGTTTCAGAAAACTCAGAGGTCAGACCATGGTGGGTGAGAATGTTCTGGACACTGTGGATTCCTATTTGAAATCTCTGGGTTTCTCTTATGAATTACATGTAGGTGTTAGCACATATTGCATGACACTCCACATCATCCTTCAAAGGATCTCACAACATCCTGGTTGAGAGTCACTGTTCTGAACACAAACCACTTGTACTGTCAGTGGAAATTGGCAGTGGAAATTACCTTCAATAGCAAGCTCCTTGTATTTTAAGCCACCATTTTGAAGTATCCCCAAAGTTTCCCATACAGTTGTGGTGTGTGGGTTTGGGTTTGGTTTGCTAAAGACAGTCATTCCTCGGCATCCTGTCTAAAATGGGGTTCATGATCTGTTACTGTAGGAGTGTGTATAGAACTGCTCCATGTACATTTTACAGCGCTATAATTTAGAGCACGTTTTATAGCACTATAAAGTTACAGCACTCTTAAACATGACAGAAGTGCAGTGTTGCGGGGGAAGGGGGAGCTTTGAGCCTCCCTGCACTCTCCAAGCTAGGATGCAGGGGACATTCTTCTTGGGGCTTTTCCACTGGTCAGAAATTTGACCAGAGTACAAGGAGTTATTTAAAGTACCAGAAGTTACTTAAAGTGCTGTAGGTTGCTTATATGCTGTAAAATCCAGCACTTCAAATTTAATAACTCATTTAACAAGGATTAATTTAAAGTGCTGTACCCATTTTTAAAGTGCTATAAAGCCATGCATGTCTGTTGTCACAGCAATAAACTTCTTTAAATAGCGAAAAAGCAACTTCTGTACGTACCCTAAAGCAATATTTTTTTTCAGCAAGCTTTTTCCATTAGTGGGCAAAAATTATTTAAAATAACATCTTGTGGCATAGTTTGATATTACAGTACTCTTTGATTTGCAAGATTTTTGATTAATCCAAGGTAATGGATTTATGATCCCTAGCATTTATGATCTAAAGGCTGCATTGGCATCTTGACAGGAACGTGAAAATTTTCAGATATCATGCATCTAAAGGTGGCACAGGATTATCCAAATATGGTTGTTAGCTGATGATCAAAACAACTTGTACAGATTTGCCAATGGTAATAGCCTACAGTTAAAGAATTTCAGCCCCAGCTGTTAGTCAAAGTTGTTTTTGATGTTAAAAGGACATTCTATGTTGCATTTGCTCTTTGTTACATGTTTTAGAAAATCTTTAGAGAAAATATGTCAGCATTTTAAATATAATGGCTATGAAATATTACTGGTGGGTCATATACCTCCATATACATCACTGTTTATATATGGTAAGCTAGCAGGGGGTGAGAGGCATGGAAGTGCAGGCTCTGTTCCTTACCCTGTAGCAAATTTACAGGATACTGCTACAGAACCTAATTTTATTGAGTTGTCTAAGCTGCTGCTCTTCTCTTTATTACTAGTTTCATATCAACATTTCCTTGAGAGTACCTATTTGGTGCTGAAGACAGAAAAAATTCTCAACTCATAGCATGAAATGGACATTATTTAGATCAGTGGTTCTCAACTTTTTTAGCCTCAAGGCTCTCCTCCATACCTTTTCTCAATTTTGTGGCACCCCAGTTGAGAATCACTGAGCTAGAATGAAATTCAGAAAAGATATGGAGGGCTGCCTTGAGGCTAAAATTGTTGAAAATCCCAGATCAAGCCAGTACCAGGTCATAGTGGCAGGGACAAGGTCTAACTTTCCCATGCCGTGTTCTTTCCCTGAAACTTTGGAATGGATTAAATGCAATCTTCAAAAATTGCATGGCAGAAAGAAAAATGTAATTGAGTTGTATTATGCCTCACTCACTCAGCCAGTAATTTCACTTGCATGGTGTATGTCCTTCAGATCTAACAGTGTAATTGATAAGAGTTTCTGGCTATTTCAAAGACCTCTGTAATTGAAATTCAGCAGAAAGTAAAGGACAGAGAGTGAAAGAGGATAAATAAGAACTTCTGGAACAAATAATTAATTCTGATTTCATTTTCCCCTCTTCTCTTCTTAATTCCTTCATTTTTTCCAGGCTATTCTAAAACTCCTGGTCTCCGGAGGAGGGAAAACCCGAACTGGAGTGATGATCCCCATCCCACAGTATCCTTTGTATTCAGCAGCCATATCTGAACTAGATGCCATCCAGGTGAACTATTACCTGGATGAAGAGAATTGCTGGGCACTAGATGTGAATGAACTTGGTCGTTCCTTGAATGAAGCTAAAGCATACTGCAATCCAAAGGTCCTTTGCATCATCAATCCAGGAAATCCTACTGGTCTGTAACTCCTTTGTTCATGTCAAAAACTTTGGTTGCCCTTTCCTCATTGTGTATGTTCAGAATATGCTTGTGATTTACAGAACGCTTGTAACTGAATTGTAGTGGTAAATGCAAAGGGTCCCTTCATATGACACATCTTTCAGGTGGAAACTTGTACAGGCATAATCTGGCCAGGCATGTTTTAGTATACAATTCATAAATGTACTTAAGCTCAGTGAGGGGGTAGGGGTAGGGGTGGGGGCAGGAGGAGGGAAGCTTCTTGCCTGTAGAACTAAGTTTGATCTTGAGTGTTTGCCAGGCTACTTGTAGAGAATGTTTTTGACTGAAGATGACAAGTTACTGTGGATGTCAATATAAAAATACAAGTATAACCCTTCTTAAAAATGCTGCATTCCATAGTGTATCACATGGTTCATAAATATTAAGGCGTCAAATAGACCCCCATAAAACTTGCTTTTGATCCCCATCTCTAATAAAATTGGCAGTTGGAGGGGAGAAATACAAATATGCCACGAGTCCCTAAATAAATCACACATTGCTCTTAGCACATTGACCTGTTTCCTCTCATTCTGCTTGTTTGAGCAGAAACCAGTTTCCTCAAGTTACTGGCACACATTGCTTGGGAAAGTTGTACCAAAATCCATTATACTACTATTTAATTTTCCTTATTTCCTTGTTGTGAGGGTCTTTTAAGGAAAATCCAAATTTCCATTACTTTTATAAAGAAAAGTAACATCTTATTCAGAAGCTAGCAAGCAGTCTTAATATTCTGGAGCAAAAGACTGTTCACTTTTGTCCACTAATGTGTTTTTTTTCTTTTTTTCTTTTCCTTTACCGTTATAGGTCAGGTTCAAAGCAGACAGTGCATTGAAGATGTTATACATTTTGCTTGGGAGGAGAAACTCTTCCTTTTGGCTGATGAGGTAGTAAAGTAAAAAGCTACACATTTCTGTTCTGAGCATTCCTGATTTTAGAATAGGGACACAGGTGCTTGGTTCTTTATTTGTAGTCAATATGATTCTTGGTTTGCAAGACAGAAAATGGATGATCACATTTAAATTGAGAATAAAAAATCCAAGCCTGTCAGTCTTGAAGGAGTAATATGAGAAATGTGTTTTGGGATGACTTAGCTTAGGAAAATAAGGACACGAGGCTCCAGTAAGAACACAATTCCCATTTTTTCTGAGGTTATTTTATTTTATTTTTTTGATCAAGAATGGATGTTAGTGATATCAGCTGTCTGTTCAGAATCTGCCCGTCTGGCCACAGGAGTAGTGTGGGGTCAGTCTGTGGGCCAGATCCTGTGGAAAGTCCTGCTGGTCAGATGAGCAGCCTTATTTCAAATAATTAAAAAAAAAAGTATTTGTGGAGAAAATTTTTAAAAGATATAAAAGGTCAAAGCTCACTCTTCTTACAAAGGCTAATCTATTAAATATAGTGCAAAATATCAAATTTTGATCACTGTGATTTTATGTTATAGGAGATATAGTTCTGTCCCCTAAAATGTATTGTTTCACCTGCCGAACATTCCAGACTTTCTGAGTGATTTGCATTCTGTGCAATGTGCTAGTCATTTATTCTGTTGGAGAGAGATTATATTGTGTCTTCTTGTGTAGGTTTATCAGGATAACGTGTACTCCGAGGGATGTCAGTTCCATTCCTTCAAAAAGATTCTGTATGAGATGGGACCAGAGTATTACAACAATGTAGAACTAGTCTCCTTCCATTCCACCTCAAAGGGATACATGGGCGAGTATGTCTGTCTTAGATTTCCTTTTCCTTTCCTTTTTTCCCTTTCCTTGGCAGCTGGTGACTAATGATAGTGAGGAGGCACAATCACTAGCGTAGCGACAGGGGGAGGGGGTAAGGGGGGGACAAAGGAGGCATGCCCCTGGATGCTGGCTGGGGCGGGTGGGGGCTGCGCTGTTTGGGCCCTCCAGGGGTACTCAGTCACTTCTGGTTTTGCCACTGGTGTTTCCGCTGCCGCCCGCCCCCCAACTCAGCGATCGGCCACGGATGGTGGGATGCCAATGGAAGTATTGGCCCCCGGGTGCCGGACATCCATGCTACAACACTGGGCACAATTTAAATGTTCTGGTGATATGCAGTGAGGTTCAGGGCAGGTACTCTGCCCTGTCTCAGAGACAAAGGAATTTTTATTTCTATTCTAGAGCTACTTTTAATGCCATGCTTTAGGATACTATGTAGTAGCAGATGGAGACTGTTCTAAAAGAGAGCTACACATGAAGAAAACTCTGGCAGGAGGTGTGTGGGGCAGAGGGTGTATGGGTCTTTCCAGAGTTTGGCCTCTGCCCCAGTGGTGCAGGTCTTGTCTGGACTCGCCAGAGCTTGGCCCAATGGCCTGAACTGGCCCTGCACCTTCAGGGCTGTGCACTATCCCAGACTGCCCTTGTGTCATTGGGCTCACCAGAGCTCAGCCCCAACCCCGATGGCACAGGGATGGCCTCCAAGCCTTGGACCTCCAACCACCCCCCCATCCGCCCCCCTCCGCCCCCCTCCTGGGCCCCATAGACTTACCTGTATGCAGCTGCTGGAGCTGCTCCCATTACTCTGCTCGGCTGTACTGCCAGCCACGTGCGTGAGCGTGCACACATATGCATGGCACCTGCAGCCCTGGATTTTTTTTCCCTTTACTTGCCTGTTCCCTTTCTGTAAAAAAACTGATGAACATTAAATCTGGGGGGTGGGGGTGGTGAATGCCTCCCCATGCCCTCCCAAAACATCACCAATGTTTCTTTTAATATATCTCCTTTTGCAGTATGGATAGAAGATGAGGAAGCTGTTTTATAGTTTAGGATGGTTTTAGCACATAAATGAGCTGAAGGGGATCTTTTGTCTTCTATTACTGCAATGCAGCAACTGTTAAGGCAATTACATGTGCTGTGTCTGTGTGCACATGCAAGGAAGAGAGGGAGTGTTTCATTATTTGCAGGCTAGCCCAGTGATTCTTCAGCTTCTCTTAGTGACCTGTTTGTTAAGAGATTTCACACTTTTACAGACCCCCATACCCCCACCAGTCCCTCTATGACAGGTTCCCAAAAATATTTAAGTTTGACCTCCCAAGGACAACCCTATAGTCCCCTGCTTCTGCAGGAAGGGCAGGGATGGAAATGACAACCTTTTGCTCAGAAGGACTCTGCTACTGCTGTATGTTTCTGTCATGAGGCGTGTAATAGCTGAATTACGTAGAGTTGCAGATATATATGGGTTTCGCAGATTTCACAGAAACCGTGAGATTTGGGGTTGCCCACAAAATCAACAACAAAAAAAGCTTAAAAAGCTGGTTCTCCAGTGGGAGCCAGTGGTCCTCCCTGCTGCTGTGGCCCAGCCTTGCAGCCTGCCCAGGACGGGAAGGCACCAGCTGGCGGGGCAGCATAAAGGGTAGCAGAAAAGATGGCAGCTGCTCCCTCACCCCTTGTCCCTCCTTCCTACCCCTCTGCCCCCCAGGGCCTTTCCATCAATTGGTACTGAGGGGCAAGGCTGCACAAAGGGCAACCAGCAGTCAAGATAGCAGCCGCCTCCCCGTACCTCCCCCTGTCCAGGGCCTCCCCACCAATCAGTGACAAGGGGCAGGGCTGCCAGGACATGCCCGTGAAATTGGCTCTTCATGCCATGACCACGCCACGAAAACTGCTTTTTCTTATCGCAAGTTAAGCAGACCCCAGTTATATATGCTAATGTCCAGAAGGTTAATGGAGGTTAAACTTGAGTATTTGGTTGCCCTTTTAGAGCCTTGTCCAATATGGAAGATGTTTAAATGTGTATGTTAATTGTATTGGCATAAAGCAAAGTGTTCATGACCTAGTATTCAGCTGAATACTTGCTCTCCCTCTACTTTGGGGGGTTATTTTCATAGCTTTTTCAAAAATAATACCTTCAAAAGTATTCACTTTTTTTTTTCCATACGTCCACCCTATTCTCAGGTGCGGCTACCGAGGAGGTTATATGGAAGTGATTAACTTGCATCCAGAGATCAAAGGACAGCTTGTTAAGCTTCTCTCCGTTCGTCTCTGTCCTCCAGTATCTGGACAGGCAGCTATGGATATTGTAGTGAATCCTCCAGTACCTGAAGAAGAATCTTACGTACAGTTCATCAAGGTCAGCTATAGTATATTTGTTCCGATACGTGTTTTCTAACCCTCTGCCAACTGAAGTCCTACAAAGGATGCCGCCTCCTTTCTTTGTAGGGTCTTGTAATAACACTTGCCCACAGAACTTACGAGTTTAATTTAAACTACCGTTAATATAAGTACAATTATATATCCTAGATTTTTGTTTGAAGCCATAGCGCTTCTATCATGCTTGCCTAGCTTGAGTTCAGCTGCTACGTACAACATAAAACTTTCTCTTATAGTTTTGCATAGTAGGTAAGAACGACTACTTAATGAGACTAGCTTCTGCTAAAAAACACTATAGGAAAAATAAACTACAAAATGATGTAACTTTTACAAATGAATATACATATGATAAATGATAAATTAATATACATATGGTGCCTCTATGTAGTGAATTACAAAATGCATAGTGTAAGAAATCATAGTTACTTTTTTATTTGTAGAAATACCCTGCCACATACAACTCTGCTGGAACTTTGTTGACTCAGTGGTGTGACAAGGGATAGATGTGGCCCATTATTTATAAAGCAGTGTTCTCATGTTAAATGCAAATTTGTATCTATCATAAGAGACAGGAATTGCTCTTTAGAAAAAAATATTTTCTTTTTTTTCTTTTTTTAAAGATCGCTTCCTATCTCATAACTAGATCTTGATAGGAACACTAGCCAGTTCAAATTTTGGTAAGTAGACATGAGAAATTTTCCCTGAAGGTCACCAGCCCAGGTTAATGGTGACCAGAAGTCACTGTCAGCTAAAGATTGCTGTTCTGTGGCTGTTGGTGAAGGAATTGCTTGCAGCCCTGTTCAGCTGGGACAAATGTTCACATTGCAAAAGTCATGGTTAGCATGCTTGCTGTTAGCCCTTATATCTTTGGCTTCTCTGCTGGGGTACAGAGCCTGGAGTAGAATTTGTCTTCTCAGATCAGACTTGAGATGTATTGAAAATACAGTGCAGAAAAGCTCATCTGCTACTTAAGCTATATGCACTTTGTGGATAAACAGAGGACTTCAGGACTGATGGTACATTGAAATCTGCATTTCTTTAAAATTATACTTTCCCCCTGTAAACTCCTGTTTTGCCTCTTTTGCTCAGTGGGAGTCCCCACTTTGAATTCTAGGCTTTTCAAGGCTATTGTCCTCAAACTCAAAGAGGATTTTGCACTTGCAGAACTCCCTATTGACCACAGAATCCCAGATACCTTGTTTTATAGACTGGAACCACTTGATCATATAACACGTATCTGCAGAAAAGGCCCTAAAATTACCTTTATAAAGGTAATTTAATCACTTCTGTAATTAAAAACAAAAGACAAGTCACAAAACTCATTCATCCCAATATAACTTTAAACCTTTGAGTTTGTTGTGTTGGGTGTGGCACCCTAGGTGCAAGAACAGTATGGATCTGATATTTAAGAGGACATTTAGCTTGACCAATGTAGGACTGTTCAGTATGATTGATGTCACTTAGGAACACACAAGATAAAAGGATGTCCCAGGTATGAATTCCAGTTTTCTGCTATTACAGTTAATCATGTCCAACTCCATCCTGAAACCAGTTTAGGTTTTTTGGTCCATTGAAGTTTATATTCATTATTTTCATTGCTAATTTTGACTATATCTTGCTTGACTTCCAGTTAGTAGGAAAGAAGAATCACTTTTGTTTTACCAACTATAAAATTACTGAACCAGCCTAACAGCCTATTTTTTCATTTATTTTTTCATTACAGCTTAACATCACTATTTTTTTCCATTTAATGAGCAGTTCAGCTTTTCTCTATCCTTATTCCCTCCTATTCCTTTTTCCAGGAAAAGGAGTCTGTATTAAACAATCTTGCCAAAAAAGCTAAGCTAACAGAAGACTTGTTTAATCAAGTACCAGGAATTCACTGCAATCCACTTCAGGGAGCTATGTATGCTTTCCCAAGGATCTTTATTCCTTCCAAAGCTATTGAGGCAGCAAAGGTCAGTCGTTCGTCCTTCATTCTAATCTAACTTTCCCCGATTTGTTGCTGCTCTTCTCATAGATGGATTTTTGTGTGAAGGAGGAGAAAAGGACTGTGCAGCTATAAAGGCAGTATGTTGCTAATGAACAAGAGAACTGGTTTGTAACTGGGGCCCATTTATCCTCTGTTACACAAATGCACTTTTTATTACTTTCAGTGACTTATGTCCGTGTAACTGAGAGAAAAATGGGATGCTTGGCTTGTTTTTTTTTATTGAAGTAATGCCTTTTGACCATGCATATAGTATGGGCATGATGATTTGATTAAAATAGAAGAACTCTTTTGGTGGTTATTCAGGTGACTTTCTAATCAACATGTATTTAGGAAAATCCAGTTCAAACGTTTGTCTGAGAAGTATTAAAAGGGTAGAGATGCAGTAATTACTCAAGGACTCTTTATATCTTCTTTAATCTGACAATTTTTAGTGAAATGTGATTTTTGAGTGCCAATAAAAGTCTGTGCCAGAAAATACGAAGTCACAGCCAAGCAAGAAATGTGGGTAGAAATGGGGAGAACTGGGTTTTTTGAAGTGGCTGTTCTGTTCATTCTGTTCCATTGGGCAGGCATAACTGAGAGCTTGCATGCATTTCACCAACAGTGAGAGTTCCTCTCCTTCCATTCGGTACAGAAAATATGAGAAGTCAGATAATAAGAGAGCTTCAAAAAGAAAGAGAAAAACATAAAATTCCATATTTTGTGCATTTTGATTTGTCATCTGAAGAAGAAAAACTAACTCCAGTCTATTGCTTAGGGTAATAAAATGGCTCCTGACATGTTCTACTGCATGAAACTTCTGGAAGAAACTGGTATCTGTGTCGTACCAGGCAGTGGGTTTGGCCAAAGAGAAGGAAGTTACCATTTCAGGTGCAGTATCTTTTTTTTTTTTGTAACATATTGTATGCTATAAAGATTTGGTGATTAAAATCATGGATTTCTCTTTCCTAACAAAATAAAACCATGAGGGCTGTTAAGGGCAAGCCATGGAAACAAATTTAGTCTAATTCACATTGCTCTTAAACCTGCTGTCTTTCCCCTGAGCAATTCAGACCTGCTTTCTCTTTCCCGTGGACATTCTGTGTGTAGCTAATTATAGCTGTAGCAGTAGGACTAGTTTGTTACTTGCTGTTCAGGTTTGGAAAGTGTTTCTTCAATTCAGTCATATTTACTGTGTTCTGTTTTGTGCATTTGAGTTCACCTAAGAAACTCATAGATTCACAGATGCTAGGGTCAGAAGGGACCTCAACAGATAGAGTCTAACCCCCTGTGTAGGCAAGAAAGAGTGCTGGGGTCAGATGACCCCAGCCAGATGCCTATCCAACTGTTAAGTTGCAAAGAAATCAGAAAATACTGATTGTGTAGAATTGTGGTCTTGTAAAAGAAATTCTGTTGAAGCTTTGGTCTACTTTAAAGCAGTAAGTCAGCGTAGCTGCATACTGAAAAGTGACTATGAAAATTGCACCACCTTTTTCAGAAGATTTGCTTCCTACATATATTGAATAATATCCTCTGACTTAACTGAAATGAACTGGGGGTGAGGGAAGAATTGTTCCACCCTTCCTCACATTGAGTACCTAAATCCACATGTAGTTGGCCATCTAAATGCATTTGCTTTGAACAGCTTGTGTAATTAACCTCTTAACATGAGGGAGCATTGCAAAATCCAACTTTTTTGTTAGCAATGCAGAGACAATACAACCACTGAGAATAAACTGGATTATATTTTGGCTCATGCAACTTCAAAACAAACTGTTAACTAATTTAATTTCAGATCTTAATTCTCCTATCAGTTCACCTCTCAGTAGTGCAAGTCTTTTGTAAAGGGAAATCTGTTTTGCCAGTAGATTTGGATTTTCAAAAATCTTTTGACAAAGTCCGTCACCAAAGGCTGTTAGAAGAAACACAGTTACTGTGGGATTGGAGAGAAGATCCATTTATGAATCAAAAGCTGATTAAAAGATGGGAAATAGGGTAAGGCTAAATGGTGTTTTCAGAATGGAGAAAGATCAATAGTAGGGTCCTTTAGGGATCTAGGCTGGGACTGGCTTTGATCAACGTTTTCATAGAGGGTGTGAAGATACTAAATCATTCTTTGTAGTCACATTGCAGAAAGATTTCTCAAAACTGAGTGGGCAAAAAAGTGGCAGGTGAACTTCAGTGCTCACAAATAAAAAGTAATGCCCATATAGGTGGAAATGACTAAGTGCAGGGTGCTGCACTTGGGCAGTAGGAACCGGCAGCACACTTGTAAGATGGGAAACTCCACTCTTGTGAGCAAAGAGAGAGAAAGGGATCTTGGAGTCATCATTGACTCCAAGATGAACATGGGCCGACAATGCGAGGTCACGGTCGGCAGGGCTAACCGGACCCTATCGTGCATCCACAGGTGCATCTCAAGTAGGGCCAAGGAGGTGATCCTCCCCCTCTACGCGACACTGGTCAGGCCACAGCCGGAGTACTGTGTCCAGTTCTGGGCACCCCACTTCAAGAGGGATGTGGACAACATTGAGAGGGTCTACAGGAGGGCCACCCGCATGATCCGGGGACAGCAGGGCAGACCCTACAATGAGAGGCTACGGGACCTGAACCTGTTCAGCCTTCACAAGAGAAGACTGAGGGGGGAACTTGTGACCATCTATAAACTCACTGGGGGGGACCAGAAGGGTTTGGGGGAGACCTTGTTTCCCCTAGCGCCCCCCGGGATAACAAGGAATAACGGCCACAAGTTGTTGGAGAGTAGGTTTAGATCAGACATCCGTAAGAACTACTTCACAGTCAGGGCGGCTAGGATCTGGAACCAACTTCCAAGGGAAGTGGAGCTGGCTCCTACCCTAGGGGTCTTTAAGAAGAGGCTCGATGCCTACCTGACTGGGGTCATTTGAGCCCAATTTTCCTCCTGCCCAGGCAGGGGGTCGGACTTGAAGATCTACAAGGTCCCTTCTGACCCTACTTTTATGATTCTATGACCTTAACTATACATATACAGTGCTGGACTGAATTAGCTGTTATGACTCAGGAAAGAGATATTGGAGTCATTGTAGATAGTTCTCTAAAAACCTTGGTTCAGTATGTAGCAGCAACCAAACACCCAGTAAAATGTCTTACTAATAGTGAGGCTGCATGAGGTAAAAAGAATTCAGGTTGATTTTCTGGATTGTTGGACTGGATTCTTCTATGAAAGCTTTCAGAGTTGGCAGTTAAAAAATATGCATAATGTTATATGTGAATTGACACAGCTTGATATAGAACAGTGTCCAACAATGCAATTATAGATCATCTCTTTTCAGAACATGAGGTCATGGGATATAAGAATTAGAAACAGGTGACTTGCTGAGGATTTGCTACATCATTTCTAAAAACAAAGTCTGGTAGCTAGTATATTAGCCACACAAAGCAGTGATCTAAATACAGCAATTCTGACTATAATATGCATGCAGAGCATAAGAAAATATCTTAAAAACAGGTTGCAAGAAGGTACTATACCCTCCCACTCTAAGAAAGGCTCTTTAAGTGAATGTGTAGGCATTTGGCTTGGTTTCTTTTTAAGAGTGTTGTGTTGGGATTTGTTTGTTTGTTTTATATTGTAAAGTGAATGACAGTGTTTCTCCTCTTTTCCAGAATGACTATTCTCCCTCCCGTAGAGAAACTGAAGATTCTACTGGAGAAAGTGAAAGACTTCCATATAAAGTTTCTGGAAGAATATGCATGAAAGACATTCTGATTTCCCCACCACCCCCCAAAAACCAAATGCAGAAAATGAACAAAGATGTGCTGAAAATGAGCTATTCATCTAAACTGAGTTCACAATAGTTAGAGCCCATCTATGGGATAAAACTACTACTGTTTCCTGAACAATTAAATATAATACCTGGTGTGGAACATACTGTCACACTAACACTTAAGTTTCTTGGTGATAGGCATAGGGACAGAGGGAATGTAAAAAGGGGAGGAGAAGAGTCTAGTAAATAATATTGTGCCTTGGTTGGAAGTTGTGTTGATGGAAACTTCTGGCCCATTTGGTTGGGGAAGGAAGTATGAAAACAGCTTCTTCAAAGCTGAAATGCAGATATAGCAGTTATCTGCTCACTGATATCCATTTCAAACTTTACCAAAAAAACCCCCTAAAATTTAGTTCCAGGTGTGGCTGAAGATTTTTTTTTTTTTTTTTGGTCATTCATTTAGTATGATGTATTACCCAAATCTGATTGAGTTCACAACTGTTAGAGTGCTCATTTAAAAAAAAAAGAGTTGTGGCAGATCTTGTGCAGCTAAATTCTACTACTTTTGAACTGTACATAATTGAATGAAAACTGCCTTGACAACCTAATTTGAGTAGAACATAGGCAGAGGGAAGACTCCATAGTTCATGAGATTTGAAACAAATTATTCTACATACTATTCAGGTTGGAGTAGTGTATCATAGGAGAATGATTGCATCCAATAGTTTTATTCAGAAAATAATTAAGCCAATGGCTTTCCTGTTATATACACAAATGGGGTATGTGGAATACTGTAAGCAAGCAACTTCAAAGCAAATCTGAAGATTTTTAAGCCATTTAAGATAATAGGGTCTAGCACAGAAACCTTACCGTTATAATATTTGTCCCCACATCACCTTTGGAAGAATAACTGCTTGGATCTTGAAGATTAGGGGATGATTTATGGGAGAGAGAACTTCCTGATGTTCCTGGCTTGAATCCAAACCAGCTCCATGAGAACTGAAAGATAGTGCTATCAGACAAATGCTGGCAACCTAAAAGAAACTAAATTGGAGAGATGTAAAATACTACATATTTCCTCCTTGGCAGTAAAAGTGAAAGTTGGCTGAATGGGCATGAAAACTTGGACAGTGTCAGCTCACAAGGACAGACAGTCTGATGGAGAAATATTGCACCTCTGCTGCCCTTCTCATTCTATTTAAGAATAAAACATTCTGCCCTTCAGGGAGTTTTAAATTTTTGGCCCCTTAGGATAGCCCACATAAAAAATTCCATAGTTCAATAAAAAGTGTTACTTGAATGCAGCTTGCATCATCAACCCTGGAAATACTAAGTAATTTTGTCAATTTTGGTCAGGGTATTTTATAAAGAGCCTTCATTAGCAACAGCATCTTGTTTATGTAATTGGAATCATATTCTTAAAGAGTAAGCTGGAATTCTTATGTTTACTGACCTTACTTTGTTAGGAGTTTACACCAGGATCAGCATATTATAATAATGAAGTCACCCATGTCCTTCAGTTGACTTAGATTTCCTAGAGCAGTGGCTAATGAACATACACATAGGCACATGCTTTATCCTTAAAATCCTAAACCGGATAAAGACGAGTACAGGCCACCTCTCTCTTGCAGCAGTTATTCGTCTATTAGTATAGTATTAGCATAGACTGCAGTTGGGGACTATACAAAGATCAGAAGTATGCATGTAGAATTAATTGGCAGCTTCATTAATTACCAGTGGTTGCATCTACATGAGTTGCTACTGCACAGTAGTTACTACACATTTATTTAGTATTTGTATAAACAAGTACTAAATAAACACACAGTAAGCTGAGTTACTGTGCAGCAGGGCTGACAAACGCCTTTTTTGTGATGCTACTGCTCAGTAGCCTAATACTACTGCGTAGTAGTATCGGATCACGGTTTCTACCATGCAGCGCTACTGCGGAGTAGTATCAGGCTACTGTGCAGTCAGCATCTTGTATAGATGCGGCCACTCTCAATTTGACATCTTCCATTTGCACTACTATTACTCAAAAGAAACTCAAAGTAAAAATAATTTATTAAGGGGTCAAAATGTGGGGGTCAAATAGTTAAAGAAATAGCCTTTGGTGTAGTAATTTGTCCCCAAGTCAAACCTGGCTTTGGGCTCATTGCTTGGAAGTGGCTGCTATAATGAACATGTAGTATGAGATGTCTAAGGTCTAATAATGAAGCTAGTATATTTTTTATATTTTTGTAACTACAGCTTTTTCATGGGGTAACATTTGTATTCTAACAAGTCTGTAGGTTTTTATACTTGCCTTGTGTTTACACCCAATACTCCTGGAAACAATCCAAGGTTTACATGTTTCTAAAGATACTTTGCAGGTATTTAAATAGGTTGGGGTTGTTTTTTTAAAGTCAAGACAGCAATTGTCCTAGTTTACTTTAAAATAAAGATACTGACATAATTTAGTTTTCTGAACATCCTCTTATGGTGCCTTTTACATTTCTGGCATTGCAAGAGAGGGTTATTTTTTTTTTTTTTGTGGGGGTGCATCTCTTATGAAGGAGAGAGGTTTCTTCTATTCATCATACAATATTTATACATATGGCCACACAAACTCTTAAATGTAGATGATTATGGACAAAAATAATAAGTAAGGGGTCTTGTTTTAATTATTTTTAATATTTCATTAATAAGACAACCTACTTTTTAATGCATGCTTCTAGGTTTGGTTTTCTTCCAGGTGCTCCTTAACACTGTATTAAATTACTTTAGATGTATCAGGCTTCAGAACAATAAAATAGATGTCAAAAGTTGTAGTGCCATTCAGTCTGCTGGATAACTTAAAACCAGATGTCCTGAATTGTATGGTAAAATATTTAACTTTATATTCAGACAATGATAATCCATCATATAAACATAAGACATTTATTTCTTCTTTACTGGAGACATCATTCATTTCACAGACGTGAAATGTTTAAGTTATAGTAAATCCTGGATTTTTTGTACTGGTATCTTCTACATCCCACTTTGCTTGCATCAGATTGACAAATTAAGAATAAGCCACTTTTCTGATCAGCTGGAGCACTGCTGTGGTCATTAGTGGCTGATCAGAAATGTAGTACACTTTGAAATAAAAGCTTTAGCAAGCAGCTGATCCACCTCTGCAGTCCTATACAGCTGCTGTTCTATGGCTATATGTACCCTGGCTAGTTTGCAAACCTTTATCGTGCAATCCCCTTTCTGCCCATAGGCGGCAGAAGGAAGGGCTAACGGGAATCAGCCCCCACCCCCAAACGCGGTAGGGCCGCAAGGCAGCCCGGCCACAGGCTTCCGGTGGCTGCAACAAGGGTGGGAAGGGGTGTGCAGGCAGCAGTGAGGGAGGGAGTGGGGCTGGGGCTGGGGTTGGGGCAGGTCCTGCATAGCTGCAGCAGGGTGCAGGACTGAGCTGCAAGAGGTTCGTCCGGAGGGGCACAGCTCCTGCTGCTACCTGCACCCTGGGAGGCATGGGGCATGTGCCCCCACATCTGCGTGGGGCAGGGTGGGTGGACTGCTGCTTGGGGCTGGGGCCATGTTGAGCTCTTCCTGGCAGGGGCTACTGGGCCATGCTGCGCTTGGGGCAGGCATTGGTGGCACTGGGATGGGGCCATGTGGCGGGGGGGGGGGCTGCAGCCACCCCAAAATTCATTGTAGTCCCTCCAACCCCCACTTCCAGCACCACCGCTGCCTGCCTCAAGCGCAGGGGTGGTCTTCTATGACTAGGTGATAAAATCCTTAGACGCAGGTGTAGCAGTGGACATAGTCTTTCTGGACTTTAGGAAGGCCTTCGAGACTGTCTCTCACCCCATTCTCATTAAAAAAACTAGGAGACTGTGGCATCAACACCTACACAGTCAAATGGGTCACTAGTTGGCTGGAGGGCCACACCCAGGGAGTGGTGGTGGACAGGTCTTATTCGACCTGGAGGGATGTGGGCAGTGGGGTTCTGCAGGGCTCGATCCTTGGACCCACACTGTTCAACATCTTCATCAGTCACTTGGACGGGGGTGTAAAAAGCACCCTGTTCAAATTCTGAGATGACACTAAGATTTGGGGAGAAGTGGGCACACTACAAGGGAGGAATAGGCTGCAATCGCACCTAGACAGGTTACAGGGGTGGGCAGATGAGAACAGGATGGGTTTCAACACTGACAAGTGCAGGGTAATGCACCTGGGGAGGAAGAACCAGCAGCATACCTACAGGCTGGGGAACTCCCATCTCGTCAGTGCAGAGGCAGAAAAGGATCTTGGAGTCATTATTGATGCCAAAATGAACATGGGCCGACAGTGTGGGGATGCGGTCAGGAAGGCTAACCGTACCTTGTCATGCATCCACAGGTCCAAGGAGGTGATCCTCCCCCTCTATGCGGCACTGGTCAGGCCGCAGCTGGACTACTGCATCCAGTTCTGGGTGCTGCACCTCAGGAGGGATGTGGATAACATGGGGAGGGTCCAGAGGAGGGCCACCCGCATGATTAGGAGTCAGCAGGGCAGGCCCTACGAGGAGAGGCTAAGGGGCCTGAACCTGTTCAGCCTCCGCAAGAGAAGGCTGAGGGGGATCTAGTGGCTGTTTACAAACTAGTCAGGGGGGACCAGCAGGCATTGGGAGAGTCCCTGTTCCCCCAAGCACTACCAGGAGTGACAAGAAATAACAGTCACAAACTAACAGAGGGTAGATTCAGGCTAGATATCAGGAGGTGCTACTTCACTATCAGGGCGGCTAGGATCTGGAACCAACTTCCAAGAGAAGTGGTACTGGCTCCTACCCTGGGGGTAGTTAAGAGGAGGCTAGATGAACACCTTGCTGGGGTCATTTGATCCCAGTACTCTTTCCTGCCAGGGCAGGGGGTCGGACTTGATGATCTGCTCAGGTCCTTTCCGACCCTACCAACTATGAAACTATGAAGCATGGCCCAGCCTCCTGCTGGGAAGTGCCAGGCGTGGCCCATAGCTGGCCCCACCCCGCACAGATCTGGGCACATGCTTCCCATGCCTCCTGGTATGCATGCAGCAGCAGGAGCTGCGGCCTTCTCCCCATGCTGGGCACCCCCCGGACGAGCCACTCGGTTCCATCCCGCATCCCGCCCTGGCTGTGCAAGGCTTGCCCCAGTCCAACTCCCTCTGCTCACCCCCCCCCCCATGGCCCTTTCCCTTTACTCTGCCCTTTCCCACACAGACTTCCCACTGGGGGGGTGCATGCGCATGCATGTATGTGTTCAGTCCCCCCAAATAATTTTTTCTCCCTCCACCTATTTCTTTACCCCCTGATTTGTGGAGCTGTGCATTAGTGTGGAGAATCTGATTTCCACTGTAGCAAGAATTCTCTCATATCAAAGCACAGAAAACAATTGCTCTAAGAGTAATAGGCTTAGGCAAGAATTAAATTTGTTCAATAGAACTGTCTTCAGCAAGGGACTGAAGTCAGAAATTAGTGAAGCCAACTGGTATCTTGGAGCACTGGACAAATGGATTAGTGGGGAGAATTCCATTTAAAAAATGTAATAAAAATAATCTTTAGATCAATACCTTGGACTGCATAGTCATGCATACATTCTACTGCTGGAGCTACAAAAGCAAATGGCTTAGTTCAGGTATTGTCAATGTGTATCGCACCTGACCAGCCTTTGGTTCCTTAGGGAAACTAGAGCAAGTTTTATGTCTTAGTGAGTGCATCTACACATGCAATTAATGTGATACAATAAACTCTGGAGCAGTTTGAGCCAGAGTAAACTGTCCCCAGGTGCTGTATCTACATGAGCACCTGAGACAGCAGCAATTTTAGCTGGGGTGGAGCAGGTCCCTAGCTGGCTGGGCTGACTGGGCACAATTTATGACCCTGGTCACTGTCTACACATGTGTTTCAGTGCTGTCAAGTATGCCACCATAAGATAATACTGTCCCCAAGAGTACTGTCTTATGGCAGAGTTAGTTTACTATGCCCTAATACCAGCACACATGTAGATGGTGACACTTTATTGCGGAGTTAATTAGCCTACTCCACAGTAACCCACACACTTAGATGCACCTAGTATGTACATACAAGTCAAACCTCTTAAAAGTGTGTGTGTTGCGGGGGGGGGAACCATATCTGTCACCTGTGCCTTTATGCTATGGTGAACTACCTATGGAAACCCTTCAGGGAAATATTTTACTGGTTTTTGAGAGAGGAGCTATGGATGGCCATCTTTGGCTACTACTGAGAAACCACTTCATTGTTATGAATGAAATGCCTTTAACTTTTTCTGTTGTTAAGAGTTTAAACATGTCTAATACTACCTACCCATTATCAAATGCTGCTGCTGTGCTTAACATCCTAAACTACACAGGAAAAACATTCCTTTCTTCATGATCTCACTATGTAGCTGTATAGATAATGTGCAATGCATCTTTAGCTAGGAACAGATGTTGCATTTGTCCCTAAAAAAGTTGTGCCTATAGACATTAGGGCTGGAAGGGACCTTGGAAGATCATCGAGTCCAGCCCCCCGCCCAAAGGGCAGGAAGTCAGCTGGGGTCATAGGATCCCAGCAAGATAAGCATCCAGTTTCATCTTCAAGGTGTTCAATGAAGGTGCTTGAACGACCTCCGGTGGCAGGCTGTTCCAGACCTTGGGGGCTCGGACAGTAAAGAAATTCTTCCTTATGTCCAGCCTGAAACGATCTTGTAGTAGTTTGTGACCATTCGTCCTCGTCATCCCTTGGGGCGCTCTGGTGAACAAACGTTCCCCCAGATACTGGTGGTCACCCCTGATAAACTTGTAGGTGGCCATCAGATCACCCCTGAGCCTGCGCTTTTCCAGGCTAAAGAGCCCCAGGGCTCTCAGCTTGTCATCGTAGGGTCTGCTTCCCTGACCTCTGATCATGCGCGTGGCTCTTCTCTGGACTCTCTCAAGCTTCTCCGCATCCTTTTTGAATTGTGGAGCCCAAAACTGGACACAGTACTCCAGCTGCGGCCTCACTAAGGCCGAGTACAGGGGGAGAATGACGTCCCAGGATTTGCTTGAGAAGCATCTATGGATGCAAGCCAGCGTTTTGGTCGCTTTACTAGCCACAGCATCACATTGCAGGCTCATGTTCATCTTGTGGTCAATGATGACCCCCAAGTCTCTTTCTTCCATAGTGCTAGCCAACATAGCACTGCCAAGCCTATAAGGATGCTGCAGGTTTTTTTTCCCAAGGTGGAGAACCTTGCATTTATCGGCATTGAACACCATCAGATTCTCATCCGCCCACTTGCTGAGCCTGTCCAGGTCAGCCTGGATCATCCGCCTGTCTTCTGGTGTGGATGCTTTGCCCCAAAGTTTGGTGTCATCTGCGAACTTGGCCAGTCCGCTTCTGACTCCAGTGTCCACATCATTAATGAAGATGTTGAACAGTATGGGTCCAAGGACAGAGCCCTGGGGGACCCCACTGGTCACAGGACACCACGATGAGTGACTTCCATCAATTACTACCCTCTGGGTCCGACCCCGGAGCCAATTTTCCAGCCAGTGGATCGTGGAGGACCCAAGGCGACAATTGGCCAGTTTCTCCAAGAGGCGATCATGGGACACCAGATTGAAGGCTTTTTTGAAGTCAAGATATATGACATCAATCTCATCTCCCTTGTCCAGGTGATAGGTCACCTGGTCATAGAAGGAAATGAGATTGGTCAAGCAAGACCTAACCGCAACAAACCCGTGCTGGCTATCCCTTAAGATGTTGGCGTCGGCCAGTCCATTGAGGATGGCCTCTTTAATAAACTTTTCTAAGATCTTCCCCGGCATAGAAGTCAGGCTGATGGGCCTATAGTTAGCCGGATCCACTTTCCTCCCTTTCTTGAAGATAGGCACCACATTGGCCTTTTCCAGTCTTCGGGCACTACACCAGAGCGCCAAGAGTTTTCAAAGATCCGCGCTAGAGGCTGGGCTATGATGCTTGCCAGCTCCTTGAGTACCCTGGGGTGAAGATTGTCAGGGCCGGCTGACTTGAAGGTATCTAGCTTCTCAAGATGTTCCTTCACGAAGTCAGCATTAATGGAGGGCAGGGGATCACCCTCACCCGGACTTCCCGGCCCTATGTTTGTCCTGGAACAGAAACATCCCAGGATTTTTGTGTACACACTTCATCATTCTAATCAGGGTTTAGTGAGTGACTGAATATGCTCCTACTTTTATGTTACTTATTCAATGATACAATCTCAGGATAACCATTCAGACTCACTTTGCAATGTCCTGGGATAAATTGTTAGTACTACTTAACCCATGAACCTTTTTAGGATTTATGCTGGGACAACATGTATGAATGTCTGAGTGATTGCACTTTTTCCAAAGAGAAAATGGTTTATCCCAGAACAAATGCAATGTTTGGTTGTAGCCTCCCTTTGAAATGTTATATGGCTTTCTTTCTATCAAGCTCCCTGTTTCAAAGAACTAAGAATCATATCTTCTGTGAAGAACCTACTATGTTCAAGCATGCTCAAATGAAACAACTATTTCCTAATCTACTCCCCTGTTTTGCCTCTTTTGCTCAGTTATTATGAAATTACCATGAATCATGAACTTCTTGATCATGTTAAATCTGACATCTGTGAAAGGAAGCTAGGGAAAAATCAATCTGACAAATGTGTTGGACTTAAGGGGATTATTGCCCGGGTCCTCAACTATTGTGATATTATAATAGACAAATGTCCAATCAAACATATTTTGAGGGGAGGGCACCTAGCTAAGGTTTTGGATGCCCCTGCTTTGTTATAAAACCACACCACTCTTGGAAGACCCACTGCTTTCCCTGGCCACGCATCTGATTGCTTCCTCAAAACCAAGTCCTTCCAAATCTGCCTGAATCTCAGCATTCCTCTACGGTCAGTAAATGTCAGTGAAATGCACAGCAATGTTTTTGTCTCATCCTTCTGGTGCTGCTCCATACAGAGGTCAATGAAGATACCCAAGTTACACATGGACCTGGGTGGGTTTTACTGTTACAGCTACACTTCTATCAGTGCTTGAGTTAGCTCTCTTAAACCTGGCTTGAATGTATTTAAATAAGGTGGAGTCATACCTTGGGACTGCAGCATAGACACAAACAAAACTCCACAGGTGGTCACAAACTGTGTCTTGCTCACTGCCTATCTCCAGGTGACATTTTGGAGTCTGATTTGCAGCTGTTTTGAGCAGCCTCACCTGCAATTAAGTTGTGCTTTAAACATATAAAGGACTATATAATGAAAAAACAGTACCTTGCTGCCCCAAATTTGGCACCCAATTTAAAGAATGTGTTTGAACTGTTCTCTTTCCATGATGAACCTGTAAAACGGGAATACTATTACCCCTCAAAAGTGTTGTGAAAATAAATTATCTTTTGTGAAGCACTCAGATATAATACGGATGAGAGCCATAGAAAAGTCCCTGAGGAGATAAATAATTGTCTTGTGCACTAAATTAGACACGGAGTCCTATACTTAACAAACTAGAAGCAAAATACCAAACAGCTGTTGGTGAAGTGAGCGAAATTCATGTTCTACGCTGGATAAGGCAGGGGCTTTTGCACACAACATAGTAGTGATAATGTAATGGAAGACTTTCATATTGCACATGTACAAGGGAGAGGCATTAGAGTTGCATGGGGAAGTTTAGTTCTGACATCTAATTACTTTGCAAGCTTAATAAGAATGATGTGACTTAGGGCTCTGGTGCACATTAGGAGTATGGTCTATAGGAGTCGCTCTCAACCTTTCTGGACTCAAGGCCCCACTCACTCCCAACTTGTGCCAGTGCCCCTCACTCCCGACCTGCAGTGCCCACCTCCAGCGTGTGGGGCAGAGGGGCATGGCCCAGGTGCTGCTGCCCCCCAACCCCTCTCCTCTCTGGCGGTGGGAGGAGGTGAGGGCAGTGCAGCCCCCCAGTCCGTTACTCATCGTACTGCTGGTGGCGCGGCTGGTGTGGAGGCCCTGGCACAGCGATGGCAACAAGTCTCGCTGCCCTGCTCCACCTTCGCAGGCCGGGCCCCGCACCACATGCGAAAAGGCCCTCAAAGAGCTAGCCAGGCGGCTCTCTAGGCCGAGTACAGAACCACACCGCTGCCTTGCCCATCACCGCCCTAGCCCCAGAGCGCTGCTGTGCATGAGGCCCCTTCCCACGAAGAGTGGAGGGCAACCCACTGGCAAGTCGCTCCCCGTTTCCAAGCACGAGCGTCGTGGCTGCTCCGCTCTGGTGGCAGCTGGCAGGACGCTGTCACAGCAGCGCGATCGTGACTTGGCCCGTGTGGCAGGTCTAAATTTACGGCAGACAAGACTCTCGCGCTAGAAGCCATCTCTTTTATCAGGACACCAACTGAATCGTAGCAAAACGAAAAAATGAGCAAAAACCCCAACCCGACGGCACTAGGGTTTGCCTGGTTAGAAGCTCCCGCCCGCACTCACGGCGCCCTCCCCAGTGACGGCGCAAGAGCTGTAAGGCCGGCGGGTGGGGGGACACCTCGGGCCCACGGCTCCCGCCCCGCCCCGCCCCGCCCCCGCCGTACAAAACGCAGCGGCGGGCGGGTGGGCGGGGCGAGGCGAGGCGAGGCGGGAGTGGCGCTGCCCCGGCCATGCCGCCCAGGAAGCGCAGCAGGGACTCGGGGGTGGAGGCGGGCCGGGGCGCCCCGAGCCAGGCGCTCAAGAACCAGCGCATCGGCCTCTTCCTGCGCGGCCTGCAGCAGCAGGGTGAGGGGCGCCGGCGGCAGGCACCTCGGCCCGGGCGCTCGCGGCACGCTCCGACGCCTCGATGCCGTCACCCGCGTACCCGTGACATCAGCCCTGCTCGGAGCGCGCGCGCGGGCCGGCCCGCAAAGGGGCAGCTGCAAAGGGACGGCTTCCCGAAAAGGGCTGAAAGTTGGGTGCTGACATCTAGCTGCCAGCACCTCCCTCCGGCCGCTAAGTTGTGCGCGCCTGGAAGCGGAGGGAAGAAACCAGACAGTTTCCCCCCCACCTCCTCCTCCTCCTGTCCGCATGCAGGCTCTAATGGCCCCGTCCCTTGCCTTTCAGTTTTGTTTGGTTTAAAATCTCTTGTCCCGAAATGCTACGCTTGGTTTTGCCTGTGCGCTCGCACCAGTTGCACAGCAATAATTTTCTGTCTGGGAAAGGAAGCTGGTCTGGGCTCAGAAAGATCTGGCTTCACTACCAGGTTTCCTCTGTAACCTTGAGCAGCCGCGTCCCTGTACTCCATCCCTCTGCACCAACTAGGGTGCTAAGGAGACCCCTAAATAGTTGTTAAGGGGCCTGGTCACAATAATAATTCTCAGGTCTAGATACTTGCTAACAGACAGCCTCTTGGAAAATTGTGAGATGACACTGATCTAGAGTTGGTTTCTCTTCAAGGCAAATGGGCCACTAATTGCAACCTTAACTCTTACATTGCATATTTGTCTAACAAACTGACTGCAGTTGCAAAGCTTGACCAGTGATTCTTGGTTTGTTTGTTTTTTTTCCTGTAAAGCCAAGGAAAATATTCAGGAAATGAAGAAAGAACTTGATTCACTGATGGAAGCAGCTGAAAAAGCTTTTAAAGTGGAGCTACTGAAGATTCCAGTTGCTATCAGAAAAATGAAGAAGAAAGACTTGCTTAGTACGGATTTTTTTCTCTCTAGCTGATAAGCTTTTGATTAATATAAATAGCATTGTATCTACTTTAATGTCTCAAGTGTAGTCTTAAACTTCCCTGCGGGTTTACTTCTCTTTGCCTGTGATTTTTTTTTGATTTAAACCGGTTTATTAATCTCAAATGAAGTGTGATACAATCAGGATAACACCAGAAGTTACTGTTTTAATTAACTAGACTGATTTATGTAGTAAAGCAAGCTGTAAAAGTTCACCAAGTAATTTTGTCAAGACCAAAGCCTCTAGGGGAGTTAGGGGGTGAACATATTAACAGGGAACCATCTTTTTTTTTTTAATTTTCTTTTCCAAGATTCCAAATAATCAACCTGTTTAACAACAACCTATGGTCAAGTTGTTCCAATATCTTAATTAGCTTAACTTTTTAAATCATTGTGTTCTTAATCTAGAAATTGGAACTACATAGTCATTGGATCCTTTTTCTCTCTGGTAATTTAAGAGTCCTTTTACTATACTGTCTTCTCATGTGGGTATTTAATAGGTCAGAAACAAAAAAGCAACTTTGTGTCTTGCTGCTATTACTTCATAAAATACATGTTAGTCAAGCTGTGATAGACAACTGATATTTGCTAGTATTGCATGGATATTCCAGGAGCTTTTTTACAACAAACCTACATATGGCACAAGATGAAGATGAAGGTCTAGAATTCTTTAAAGTATTCCCAATTTCCTTAAGCCCCTCAGTTAGTGCATTTGGATGCTTACACTGTCAAATCCCAGTCTGTGACCAGTGCCTTTAAATGTAAACTTCTCTTCTCCCCGCTAATTTCAAGCTACGTCTTGTGGGACTAACTTGGTTTCTCTAGGACTCCAATATGCTATTCAGGACAGCTGGTGTTTAAGCTGTTGGTCTTGATTATTCAAGGAATTGTGAAACTTAAAACTCCTGTGAAACTTACAAATCCTGTTAACAATATCTTGTTAAAATCCAACCCCTAACTGTTCCTCAGACTAACTCATTCTCTTCCACATGTATAGAATTATATGCACCATAGTTAGGCAAGTAGTAGAATATAACAAGCAAGCTGTACCTTTCTGTAACAGATCTGCAAGGGAAGGCGGAGCCTGCTGCTGCGGCTGCTGTTGTAGGGGTAAGTGCCTGTAAGTTCTAACCCAGTCATTCACGTTCTTTTTTTTTTTTTTTTTTTTTTTTTTTAAGACTCAAGCCACTGCATTTCAAAGAGCCTGAGACTGCCTGTATCTGCTCATCTCCTTTTACTTCCTGTGGTGCTTTTGTGGCACACCAAGTCGACAGAGCTTCCATAGATCTGTGATCAGTACCTTAGATATACACCCTTTTTTTTCCTTTTTTTTTTTTTTTTTTTTTTTTCAATTTCAAGCTGTGTTGCGGGACCAACTTATTTTCTCTAGAGATGCTGGTTGAGAATCATTGTTCTAGCACAACTTGAAGGGGATGAGCACAGAGCAAAAATCTTAAATCATTATAGGTAGATGGAGGAATTTTTAAAAATCACACTACTTACTGTATTGGAGACATAGGCAGGGCAGGGGGATGCTTCTTGAAACAGACACACAAAAACCATATGACAAGAGACCTTGCATATCATACCTGAAGGTTTTAAGATAACCTGTGAAAGTAGTCTCTTTACTTGACAAACTTTCAGGTCGCTGTCTCTAGCATAACAAAATTTATTGGGGTGGGGGAGATGAGGAAGAAGAGTGATCTACTGATTTTTCAGATCTTCCTTTTATTTTCTAAACGTCCTATAGAATGATTGCCTTGTAGAAGACTTGCCAAGGTCCAAAGTAGTGAGGACTGGCAGCAGAAAGGGTAAGTTAATGACCTTATAGCTTGGTTTTGCAATTCTTGTCCTTGTCTTTAATGGTGTAAATCTTGTGACTGCAAAGGGATTTTTATGCGCATTACAATTCCTTAAAAGGTATAAAGTGATTACAGTAGTGTCTGGAAGCCCCAACAGATTGGGGGTGGGGGCTAGGAATTGTATTATCCAGTTATACAAAAGTATAAAAATGCTAAGCCTGAATAAAGGGTGATGAAGATAACATGTGTTCCAGTCTAGCTCTGCTGCTGGCCCAAATTGTCTTGGGAGTCCCAGGTTAGCCCTATATCTGCTGAACTGTTCTAAGAAAAGCATTCATCTTAACCAGAATTGACAAGAGTACTTTCTTGAATAAGAGGGTGGCCTACTCTTGCTGCCATGAGGAATAACAAAGAAAAGGGTCATAGCTTATCCCCATTAGCTATGCTAGTGAACAAAAGTCAGTCCATGTAGGCATTAAATTGAGTGAGTGTTGCATGACCAAATAATGGAATTGAGCACTGGCTGTTAGGTGGCAGGAAATGTACCCTGCTCCCCTCACCACCACCACAAAAAGGGGCTAGTTTTTCATGCTTATTACACATCCTTCTAAAACTATTCATTTTTACCTTTAGTAAAGGTAACTACAATTGTTGAGTATGAAGATGAGAAGAAAGTGTCAACAAAGATGCCCCAAAAGGTAAATACGGGGGGAAAAAACAACAAGACCAGGACTTGGTCCTTTCTGATTATGATTTTAGCTGTAGTTCTAGTATGGTATGCTTAAGACTAATGACCCGTGCTTGTCCTTTTAAAATTGAGTGCAACCACACAGGCTTAACTGTAACCTCCTTGGAAGCAACATGATTGTATATATTTCAGTTCATTCATAGTGCAATCCTACGGGCTCTACATTCCAGTTTTACTGAATTGGAACAAAGTTGGTAATAGGACTTTACCAAAAATAAATAAATTTTATTCTTACTTTAATAGACTTGAAATTAAACCAGTATTTATTTTCTGCTGAAACATGATTGTTTGGTGCTTATACTTGCTTTTAGTTGGCGTCTCTCCATGGTGTATGGTTTATTGAAAAATTAATTGTGTAGACCTGGAGAGGCAAGCATTTATTGTGGCATCAGTTTATGCATATTGGGTCTTTACAGCTCAGTGTCTTTGCATTTGAAAAGTCTGTACTGAGTCTTAAGATACAAGTCCGCTTTCTGCCTTGCCCCTCAGTTATAAAGCCTCTATATTCAGTGGTGCAAGCATGGCTATAAAGGTGTTGTGAATAGATATGCCAAGAAGACTTAAAAACAATGCGATGGAGACATTCTTTAGGGATGTCTGTGCTTTACTCTCTACCACATGTAAAGTGGATTCAACAGGGGTATTGGGATGCTCTGCTTTAAAAGTGTGAAATCTTGTATCTGTTACCTGAATGTCTCAGTTCTGTTATCATTCATATTTCACTTTATTCTGATTTTTTTTTAAGGCATCTAAAACAAAATCATTGGTGACAGTTTCTGGCCTAAGCAGAAAACAAAACAACTCTCTTCCAAGGTAAGGCCATGAACTTTGATAGCTTATGCAACTTACTTGAAAGAGTCAATTCACTGGTTCAAAAACATTTAGGTTCTCTAGTGTTGGGTTTAATGAAGATAAATTCCACAAGCTCAATCAAATTCTCAATTGATGTACTATAGTGAAGTAAAGCTCAAATAAAGGAATTGCATCTAAAATGAGATGGCAGTTGATTTAAAAAAAAAAATATATGTAGTCCTATCTATTAATATTTTCAGTTTTGCATCCAAGGTATAGAGTTTGCAAGTCTAATATTACTATCTAATGGAGGAGAGGAGAGATCAGGGGTGGGCAAAATGCGGCTCAGGGGCCAGATGCAGCCCAACAAGTCATTCTATCTGGCCCACAGAGCCCCTTTAAAACTATTTTTTTTTTTTTTTTATTTTTTTAATATTTATCTGCCCCTGGCTGCCTATCACGCAGCCCTCAATGGCTTGCCAAAACTCAGTAAGCGGCCCTCCGCCCAAAATAATTGCCCACCCCTGCTCTAGATAACTGAAGTGTTTTTGTTAACAGGAATAACAAACTGTAGAATAGTTCTGGTGCCAACATGAACAGCAGAAATGGAGCTGGGACTAGCATAAACATATTTTTATAGGAGCACACTTGAGCTATTTTAAAGACCAGATGATCCAAAATCAGCTCATGACTTTTGATTCACTCTGTCAGCCTAATTACAGGGGTGGACAAAATACAGTCCTCTGGCCAGATTTGGCCTGCCAGCTGATTGGATCCAGCCCATGTGGGGCGCCTGCCAATTGACTGGATCTGACCTACGGCTGCCCCCATAACGCTCCACATTGGGGGCTGAGCCAAGCGCTGCACTCCTGCCTTTGCCTGCTGTTCCTGGGCCACAGCCGGTGTACACGGCTTCCAGCAGGGCTGTTCCTGGTGTGGCTGCAGCCCCACAGGTGCTGCTCAGCTTCCCTCCTGTCCAACAGTGGCTTCTCCTGCTGCAGTGCTCCAGGCCAGCTCTAGAAGGAGCTGCAGCCAGGAAGCTCCTGCCCCAGTGCACTAGGCTCTGGCTCTGGCTCTCAGCTGCCTTCCCAGCATGATGAGCAGCCACCTGCAGATGGGTGGAGCAGGTGGAAGGTGGTTGGGAGCTGGAGTCCAGCACACTGGGGCAGGAGCTATCCGACTGAAATGCCACCCCTATCTTACACCTGGAGCAGTGCAACAGGAGGAGGAGCCACCAAGGTGAGGGAAGCTGCCACACTAGGAGCAACCCAGCCAGTAAGCTGTGCAGGGTAGAGTCAGTGGGTGCACCCCAGGCAGGAGCAGAGTCAGGAGTACAGCATGGGCTGCCCCCGGGCAGGAGCCAGTGGGGCTTGGCCCATGTGGAGCATTGTAGACTACACCACCCAGGTGAGCTCTGCTGCACATGCTGTCCCCTGTTTTATCCCTCTGCCTTTGGGGGGAGGGGGTGCAGGGAGTAGATTGCCTGTCCTGTTCCTGAACACCACTCTGCCTGCCCATGGCTAAATCCCATGGAGGGAGTTTTTTGGTGAGTTGTTGAGCATCTTGGGTGGTGCAGAACCAGCCCACAACAGCTTGGAGTCCTAGTGGACTCCAAGATGAACATGAGTTGGCAGTGTGACGAAGCCATCAGAAAAGCCAATGGCACTTTATCGTGCATCAGCAGATGCATGACTAATAGATCCAAAGAGGTGATACTTCCCCTCTATCGGGCGCTGGTCAGACCGCAGTTGGAGTACTGCGTGCAATTCTGGGCACCGCACTTCAAGAGGGATGCGGATAACCTGGAAAGGGTCCAGAGAAGGGCCACTCATATGGTTAAGGGCTTGCAGGCCAAGCCCTACGAGGAGAGACTAGAGAAACTGGACCTTTTCAGCCTCCGCAAGAGAAGGTTGAGAGGCGACCTTGTGGCTGCCTATAAGTTCATCACGGGGGCACAGAAGGGAATTGGTGAGGTTTTAGTCACCAAGGCGCCCCCGGGGGTTACAAGAAATAATGGCCACAAGCTAGCAGAGAGCAGATTTAGACTGGACATTAGGAAGAACTTCTTCACAGTTCAAGTGGCCAAGGTCTGGAATGGGCTCCCAAGGGAGGTGGTGCTCTCCCCTACCCTGGGGGTCTTCAAGAAGAGGTTGGATATGCATCTAGCTGGGGTCATCTAGACCCAGCACTCTTTCCTGCCTATGCAGGGGGTCGGACTCGATGATCTATTGAGGTCCCTTCCGACCCTAACATCTATGAATCTGTGAATAAGCTCATCAAAATTTCCTAAGTGGCCCCCGGGCCCAAGTAATTGCCCACTCCTCGTCTAATGGTATTTGTTCCACCCCATCCAATGCATGCTGTTCATACTCTTTTCAAATGAACATAAAACATTGCATCTTCTCCTAGCATGCACAGGAGAAGGCTTAGAAAATCGGACTAGATTGAGTTATTTGGTCATCTTTAGCCTGGGTTAGAATTTTTGAACTCTAATAAAATGCACCTGCAGAATGCTTGGGTGTCTCGGTTCAGGGAAAGCCTACCTTGTAAATCTGATGGAAGGATTTTTTGCTAAGTACAGTATCTTTGTGCTTAGATCAGGCCCTGAAACTACATATGTATGCAGGGGTTTTGGGGGGGTTTTTTGAGAACTTCATTTTAGGCTTGATTTAAAATTAAGAATATTATAGATAACTATCAGAAAGTGTCTAAGGTGCTAGTCCTTTCTTACTGAATGTAAAATGTCTGCATCATAACTAGAACTAAAAAAAAAGAAGCCATTTTCATTCTAAAATTCTTTCTTGCTTTGTCAGGTCTATGTGCTCTACTTCAAATATGAGGCATGCTGTTAAGGCTCTTACTTCTGATGCCACACCTAGAAACTACAGAACCAATGCACGGGTTGCTAGAAGGTAAGCCATTAAGATCATGGCACAACTGATCTGTAATATCATACGTAGTTGAGTCTCTTTATGAAACTGACTGTAATAAGACCTGGATCCTTATCTCTTTCTTTGAGTGTACCTGAAAACTGTAGTTAAACACAGTAGCTTACAATGCATTTCAAGAAAGCGTATTTTAGCCCAATTTCAGCCTATTAAGTGTGGAAGATACTCTTGTCCAAGAGTATAGGTTCAGAAACATTTTATTTCCGCTGGCGTCTTCTCCCAGGAGCAAATGCCAAGTTAGTACTTTTGAACTGTGTAGTTGGAAAGGATATTGTGTCAAGAAATATGCGTTTATTTTTCTAGTAAGACAGCTAAATAGGTCTCAAAGCCATAAACTGGTTTATAGCCTCACTCTGGCCTTTCATAAACGCTTGCTTGACACAGCCATTTAGGCCTCCTCCGTCTCAAAAAATGGCTCCTAAAAGTTCATCTTCCTTTCTCAAAAATTGAAGTCTGCCACAAAATAAGCCTTCAAAAAGAGTATAGGAACTTTCTTGGACCATACTAATGTCTAGCTAGTCTAGTATTCTGCTTCTGACAGTTGCCAGCTTTAGAGAGAGATGGAAAAATCTTGCAGTAGGTAGGGTTGGGACAGGCTGCTGTCAGTGAGTCATCTGAAGATCTGCAGTGTGAGGGTCTTTCCCCTCATTTCCATAACTGAGCATACAGTATTTTATGGGTGTGCATATGGGTAACAAGAATATCCAAACTTGAGTTCTGTGCCAATTGTCAGCCTCAAGATTTGTAGATTGCTTGTAATCTGCAGAGACTACTAAAGCACTCTTGGAGACGGCTGTTTTAAAATGGTTGACTTTTCTATTGGAGAAGGCCAAAAGAAAAAATTAGACAATGAAATATTCTGCATTAGGTTTGAATGTTTCTTGGATGGCAGTTTGTTTAACCTCTGCGGAGTGGGGGTAAATGTTCTTTTGTATTCTAGTTCTGGACTACCACAGACGGCTCACTTGAGGACTGCACCGTCCAGTGGAAAAGTCCACGGCATGTTGTTAAGAAGCAACTCAGTGCCTCGGAAAAAAGCTGTTCCATTTGTTAACATACCTCTGTCAGATGGACAGGTATTAAATAGTAATATTTTTTTCATATTTGTTTGGCTACCTAAAATAGAAAGAGTATCGGGAAGATGAATGTTGGAGTTGGTCTGATTAGTAAGTAGCCTATATCACAAATCAGCAGCTTATAAACAAAACAGCGTTTTAAAATATGTCCACTTTCTGAAGTAGAACAGTTCGAAGGGGTGTTCTACCATGTACTAGTGTCACTTAAGTGAATAAATTGTATTCTAACAGACTGTTTTTCCAACTATCTAATCACTCTTTGTTATACTCAGACACTCTCAACTGCTGGTGAAGACCTCCGTAACATTAATGTGGAGTTACTTAATGATGATACAGTTCAGCATATTCATAATCTAGTGGTAAGGTAATTTGGGCATATAATTCTCTAATGATTATCCAAAGGAATGACACCTGAGCATTTAAACTTTTATTTTTTTTTGTTTTAATGTTTTTTTTTTTATTGGGGGGGGGGGGGAATCTGGGTTTAGCTTGTTGAAACCACATTTGAAAAAACAAACAAAAATAGCTTATTTCAGTGGGAATGAGGTGCCTAAATACATGTCTGTTGGGTTTTTGTTTTTGTTTTTTTTAAAAGATCTGGACACTTTAATCTTTAAATTGCCTGCACAAACCTGAAGCACTTTCTAGTAAAGGAAAAGCTTCTACAAGCTTATAAAGGGTTTTTTTTTTTTTTCTTTTTTTTTTCTCTAAATCTGCTTGTACTTGCTACTTATCTCTGGATAAAGGACACAGGCTTTTCTTTCTATATTATCCCACATTCAGAATGTGCATATAGAAACATGACTACGTTGTGTGTGTTATATTACTTTGACATAGTAAGTTACACTGATCAACTGTGCATGGCTTGAATGTTATTTACTGAATACAAACTAAGGGTCCTACCAATCTGTACAAAGTTTTGGATAATGATTCCTGAACCCTCATTTAAATGTGTGCTTAGCTCTTCAGTGGAGATAACTGTATTTTTTTGCTTTAGAATATTGGAATGCAGCTTTATACAGTTTGGGTGTCTTCTAAGGCCCATGGCACAACAGTGCAATGGGGTCTGTCCCTTGATACCCAACCTCCTGCTATAACAGGTGTGCATGGCAGGATGCACAAGTCTCTCATTTTTAGAGACCAGATCCCAGCTGTACCATTGTAACTTGTCAGTACAGGCAGAAAGGTGAGTGCCTGGTGAAACATTGTAGTTTCAAGGCTGGAACTGACAGTCAGGTGATGGCTATATGGCAGGGATCCTGCCACATATTCAATTTTAAGACCTGATGGAAACTAGCTATGCACTTCGGTGAATAATTTTGTGCCTTATTTTCTATTTTATTGTATTATTAAGCACATGACTGTGTGGCTAGATTACTATTTTTATTGGTTAATTGCATCTCAAGTGTAGTGTCTGCCATGCACATGTGCCTAAGACTAGCAGGGACTTTCAGACCAGTTTAATATGTAGTATTAGAACTGGGCATCAGTAGGCACTGAATATTATATGGGAATAAAAACTTATTTTCAGAGTTAATAAGTAAGTTGGTGTAAAATATCATTTTTTTTTTTTTTTTCTTCTTCCCTCTTTCCCTCACCCTTCAGAGCCAGTTGACTATATTATGTGGAAAGGCAACAGTTAAGCCAAGTTAAGAGACTTCTGTGAAGATTCCATTGTCTTTTGATTTGAAGGAATATTTATAGTGACTAGCCTTTTGTCTAGTCTGTTTAGAGAATGTATTTAACACTTTAAATAAAGCTTTACATCAAATAAATGCTTTGGCCACATTTAATCCTAAAACTGCAGGATCCTTAAACGTTTCAAGCACAACCTTTTACTTTTTCCAACTCCTCTCGGAAAGGTTGGACTTTCTACCATTTACTGTCATCTAAACCAGGGTGATCCCACTGTGGCAGCAGGCAATCTACAAGTACTCAACTGGCAGCCTGTAGGCTTCCCACCCCTTGTATCCTGGGCTCCCTGCACTTTCCCCATGGGTCTGGGTGTGCCATTTGCCATCACCACACCCCCCTACCTTCTCCCTCCTGCTTTGCTCCCTGGACAGCACTTTCCTCCTCCATCTTCTGCTTCCTGGGGGAGAGGAGAACAAGGCAGCAGTGTGGCCTGTGCCTGCTTGAAATTTGGACAGCCCTTATCTAAACTGTTCCTTTACCAGTTTCTTCTCTCTATACAGTTCACTGAGCAAATTTGATTATAGATGTTTACAAATTATGTAGGAAGATAATGGCATAAAGCCAGAACCTGGATGTTTTCTAACAGACGTTCGAAATACTGGCTGATACAGTAACTGCCAGCTCCACAGTTATGGGAAATTGTTCTATCAGTACTAAGCATCAATTCAAGATGATGTTAAAGTGGGCCTAACTTGCTCTTCTACACAGTATTTTAGGCAAGCTTAGTTTTGTTACACCCCCCCCACCCACTGCCCAGCCTGAAAAATACAAACCAATAAGAGAAGCTACGCAACTCCTTTCCAACTATTGTTCTAGCCTTTAGTCATGAGGCTAGTCCCAATAATAATCCTTCTGAAAAATATTTGACAGTTGATTTCATTTTAAATCAGGTCAGCATTTTACTGGACTTCCTCAAATTCATATAGGTGTGTGGTTTAAATTCTTAAGCTGTCTAGACTTTTTGAATTCCAGATCTGTATAAGGGTACTAGTAGCTCCTATATTCACCAGACCCCTAGAGTGAGTAAACTTGGCACTGGGTTTATAACCAACAAGCTTTTGTCAAACATTTGAAAGTCCTTTTTACAGTCTAATGTAGAGTAATACCTAGAACTACTGATGTTGTAACAACATCTCTACAGTAGAAGTAGCTTTTCATGTCAGAACAACTATGTGAACCTGAAGCCACTGAATAACCTGTAGCAAACAATTATGTTTTTTAACACGGTTACACTTTTGCATTTTTACTAAGTGCTTCTGGTGGCTTCATTACAATTCCCCTAAAACAGTGGTTCCCAACCCTGGGTTGTGACCCAAATGAGGGTCACAGGGGCACTGCCAGCAGTGCTGCACAGAAAAGACAAGCTATGCCAGGAGGTCCCCTGGGCTGCTGCTGCTGCCACTGCCAGCGCACTCTGCTCCCAGCAGCAGGGCGTTGGGGGGGAATTTGGGAACCACTGCCTTAAAGCTTACACTTCTGTTCTCTAGGTCCTCTGGAGTAATGTACTTGAAAGACTCATGGTCTGTTTGTTTGAAACTAGAAATAGACATAAGTGGGGTAAGGCAACAGGGCAAGCTTCAGTTACTGTGTCGCTGCAGTAGAAAACTTCTTGCAAGTAGAGGTTTCTTTCTGTGTATGCTGCTTGTGGAAATGAATACTTTTTGAGTGGAAAAGGGTAGAGAGAGGAAAAAATTGTCTTTAGTTTTTTGTGCAGTATAGGACTTTTTAACCTAACATCATAGCAACAAAATTTAAAACAAGTAAATTATGCTTTTAAGTAGTGTAACTGCAGTTGGTGTTTCTGGCATTTTATTTTTTCAGCAATTCTTTCATTAGAATCTCACTAATAGAGGAAGAAACATTGTCTCATTTGAAGCATTCAACTATGCATGGGCTAAGTTTCCCCTTGTGATTTCCTTAAACTCTACATTTGGAATGATAGAGAGGAAACAAGGTAAATGTGTGTGTGCGCCTGTGTCAAATGCTAACTTTCTATCATTACTAATAAAGGTAGAAAACTGAATCATGCCTTCCTGTTTTAAGTTGAATTTGAGTTGACATGGCTTTGGGTATGTGTAAGGAGTAGTCATTTTATTTTGTACCTTGCTGTTTCTCACAGAGTAGAAGTCTACAAGACCCCAAATCTAGGCCAAGACTTCTTTTATGCATCAACCACAGTCTTTATCCACCTCTAAAGTTAGTGCCCTAATCTCTCATGTAAAAGGTCATTGCTAGTGCAATATAGGTCTGAGCCCTAACAACTATCAGTCTGATACTGCAATATCAATACACATAGCCTGGGAGTAGACAGCTGTAGTTCAAGTAGATCAGTACCACTCAACTTCTTTCCCCTGCAGTGTGGTGGTTCAGTCCAGACTTGTAAATGGAGATAATTGTCTGACTTTCCTTCACTAAATAATCCAACCACACACTTTCACTTGGAAAAAGTAGGTACAGACTACTTTAAAAAACAAAAAAAAAATCCAATCAAACTTTATAGCCAAGCTTTGAAATTGTAATACCAAGTGTTGTCTGAGTTGTGTTGATTGTACAAGGCAGATAAAAATATAGTTAACATATGTTGACACTATCTATAAATATATATTTATATCAACCTAGTGAATTCTAGGTAAAAGGTGCTGCTCTGCCACATTTCTTTTGTCTCAAGTAGAGTGTGAGGGGACAGATTTAATAATTTGGACTTTAAAACAAGTTATTTAAAAGAAAAATATTTAGATGGTACCAAAACCTGGAGCTGCCTTATGTATTTGGCTCAACTGCTTTGTACTTCTGCATTTAGGCTACAATTCTTTTAACTGAAGCCTGAGTAGGATCTAGAAAATAGTCCTAAATCCTTGGTGTAAGCACACACAATATATCTACAATAGCATTTCCCAACCTTTTCCAGCCCAAGGCACATATTACATTAATAAAATTTTTCCATGGCACACCTGTTAAGGCCTTCCCCATCCTCATACCTATTGTAGCTCATTGTCATGGCAAAATTCCACAGCACACCTGCTCACTTCTGACAGCACACTTCTGTGCTATGGCACAGTGGCTGGGAAACACTGACCTACAGCATACTCCAAAAGGATCAGGCTTCTACCTCATATACAGTTGTGACTATTTTCTTTTTAACAGAAATCAGAGGTACAGGGGGTGTTTTTTTTCTTCTACTATGAAGGACTGACCTAGCCCCTAAGAACTGAAAGACTTGGATTTGATTCACCCCGCAACTTGAAGGGCAGGAGTAGTGTTCAAATCTGTATCTTGTTCCAGGAGTAGACTTTCCCAACAGCTCAGATGGTTTCCCATATGCTTGCTTGAAATTATAGTTGTAGCAAAGAAAGCAAGTTAGATCTGTTCTGCAGAAACCAATAATTCTCAACCTCTTTAGGCTCAGTGCACCCCTTAGGACAGAGGTAGGCAAAATGCAGCCTACCAGGCTATTCTATCTGACTCATGGGGCTCCTAAATATTAATTTTCTAAATTTTTTATCTGCCCCTGGCTGCCTATCATACAGCCTTCAATGGCTTGCAAAAACTCAGTAAGTGACCCTCCACCCAAAATAATTGCCCACCTCTGCCTTAAGACATGCCAGCCCCTAGTTTTCACTTTTTTTTTTTTTTTTTACTATGGCAAAGTAGCAGAATAGCTGTTCTGCTGCAATGATTTTTAACACTACAGATTCCTATTTGAAACTGTGGGCTCACTTTGTGAATGACTTTTTCATACTTAACAGTGTGATATTGAATGGCATATTACAGCACCCCTGCAAGGCCTGAAAGAAGGCTGGTTGACAGTCATTGGTTCAAGTACTGCTTCAAAGCTTGGTAGCGTTATAAGTTAGGTTTGTTACCTTTATTATTGTAGTTCTGATATATTACCAGATATGTACATTTAATAAAACAGAGTTGGGGTTTCTCTTTTAGTTAGTACTCAAGATCTGCTTTATTCTTCTTCCCCTTTGTTTTTTAAACTGCTCTCAAACTCAATTAAATATTTTACCATAGTTATACACCACAATATTCCTTGCTTTAAACTAGTTTCTTCTATTCACCAAAAGTCTTAATTTTGAGATTATGAATTTATATGACTAGTAGTTAGGAGAGGCTGGAGGGAAGGTAAGTTACCTACAGACAACACCTCCCCATAGTGTTAGGAGTATCTCCACACAAGTGGAGACTATCTTTTCCAGACAAATAGTAACATTTGCCATCACAGATTACAAGCCCTTCTTTCTAGTTAGCCCACATAAGATTGCTAAAATGAAAGCACCAAGATCATCTACAGCACTAGAAGGGGGAAGATAGGAACTACAAGTTAGTGATTCCACAATAAATATAAGCAAAGTATAAGGATTCTGTGCAGTTAACAGCCAAAACTGAATTGTAGAAATCCTTAGTTTTAACTTTGACAAGCTTAAAAGGAAGTACATATCCAAAATAGTCCACAGCCTTGTTTTTTCCTTTCACCTACTGGAAGACATTCTACAATAGCATGAATTAGGAAGCAAGTGTTTGAGAGAATTAAATTCAGAGCTGTTTATAAGTCATGCTTCTCTCATCTTCAGAGAATCACTTAAGAATTAAAAAGTGACATGAACAACAAGAAAGTTGTCTTAACTTATTCTGATGTCTGAAGCTGTCCTTTTCTGAATTGCTTAGTTATGCTATCCACATAAGCTATGAATTTGTCATTTTTTCAGCAGCCTCTTCAAAGGTTGGAACAGACTCTCAAGTGGGACTTTAACACTGGGGAAATAAATGCTCAATTTCATTTTGCTTAATTCTATAAATGGAAGTTGGAATGAGAAATTCTCTCTGAGGGTAAAAAATTTACTTAAATCAAGCTATTGGTACTTGACATTGTTTGGAAGGGGAAAAAGATATCAATAAGTCCTTTCAATTTAGTGAATAAATGAAAGTGGATATAATAACTAGAAGGTACAGTAAAAAATGTGAAACAAAACATTTTTAGGCAGTTATTGGAAAAAGCTTAAAGGAATCGTTCTACTTCAACCATACTTTCTGGACTCAGTACTGTTAGCAGAAGAATCTACACTTATGGGAAAAAGTGGAGGAATATTTTTCTGCAGCTGATCAGGCTAAATGACCATACAGAGTCTCTCCAGGCAGCCACTCATCTTTGATTCTGGAAGAATAATCAAAACCTTACTGCTGATCTGAGGACAATGGTGAAAATAGCTCTTATGAGTTTCCATGCAGCAGCAGGAATGGAATAGAATGCAGAGGGCTATGCCTCAAGATATTCTTTAAGAAACAGTGCAGTTATTTTCAAAATAGAGATTTGCTTTCACATGAAAGCATGCATTATTTCCTTATTGTTCTTGTTGTAGGGCCTCCATATAAATAGCAAATCCTTTCTACAGCTTTGAATTCCTGGTTCCATTTTTGGAAAAACCAAAGTCTTGTTAATCTATATTAAGGATACCAGTAAAAAGTGAAATTAACTACTAAAGCAGTTTACACCTTGCTGCTGCTTTACTTTGTTTCACTAAAGATAATAACTTGAAAACACTGCTCTTAACACAACAGGCAGCAATAACAATTCTTTGAGTCAGAATGTCTTGCATAGTATCTGGGGTTTAGCCTTGGTCCATCTCAAGGACTCAGATTGGGGTTAAAAAAAAATTAAAAAAAAAAACAGAACAGAAAAAAAAAAAATGGGCTTTGGTCTTTGCAGGGTGGAGAAGGGGTGCACTAACCAAAAAGACAACCTTCCAACCCACACATGCAACAAGGATAAGGAAATATATATTAATTATACACCAACTGTTTTTATTTAGTTTCAGAACTGTTCACAAGATGGTAAAAAAAAACAAAACAAAACCCCAAACAAACTTACAACCACTTCTAATTTAGTCTTCCATTGTTCCCAGTCAGCTCTAAACCCATTATGTGCAAAGCCCATTTACCATGCATCTAAATGATAGATACAGGCTATGAAATTCTTTATTCTACTTGTAGCAGCTTATGCAGGTGCAGCCAAATACCAAGCCTCAGGACAACTTGTACACAAACTTTACAATGGTGAATTTGAATTTAAAATAAGAAACTTAAAAATCTACACAAAACTGGTAAAAATCAAGCACAGATACAAGGACAAACTTAAAACCCATGTGAAAAGGAGTCTCGTCTTCCTTTCAAGTGCTTTATTCTGCTACCCAGTCAAAATGAAGATGTAAGTGTTGTGGTTAGTTTAAATTACACTCTGTAGATACTATAGACCAATTTAAAAGTTACACATACAGCAAGAGATGTCCATTGGTTCATCTGGATTACTTATACAATCCGTCTGGATTGCTGAAAGCAAGTCAGGCAAAATTTGAAAGAAAATCCTTGTGCAACTTTTTAGACAAACGTTTACTGGTGGGCACACTGTACCCCAGGTCCATGATGGCTGCTTTCTTCATCAGAACTATCATTGTATGCTTCACGTCTCTGGCCACCACCTGACCCACGAGTGGTATCAAATTCCTGAAGATCTACTTCTTCTGTGTCTCCAATTACATTAGGAAATTCTGGTCTAGCTGGCAGAAGATCTTCAAGTTCCTGCCAAAGAGGGGCATAGTTAATACTGTACCAGAAAACAGAGTAACTTGTATAAAGGAGTAACACCTTTATCTTAGGCCTTCTCTACATGAAGAAGCAGCAGCAGTTTAAAATCTTTAAGGTAACGAAATCATCTACTCTTTACTAACTGCACATGAAGGGATTGCAGGTAAAGCATACAGAAATATTCCAGTACTTGAAACTTGAAAAGTAGAAATGGAGCACCTTTATATTAGTGCAATTTTCATGGCCCAGGGCGCAACTGGCCAGAAGGTTGCATCATAAAAACACTGCACCACTTTATTACATCCATCATTATGGTAGATGTTTGAGGAGGCCTTTAATTTAAGCTTACAAATTAATGGAGGCATTTCAGAGTCACTTGTGCATTGTAAAGGATGTTAAAAAGAATGGATACAGTTGAGCTGCTCTAATTCAAGAAGTTTAACAACTGGAGAGGAAGTTAAAATTAGTCCCTTATACACAACAAATCACAAGAGAAGTAAAACACACCTGCATTCAAACTTAAAGGCTACTTACTGAAAGCTTTTCTGGGCTAATCCAGTTATTTTCAGGAAATTGCACATCAAACTTTATATAAAGATCTCCTTTTTCAAAAGGATTGCGATATTGTGGCATTCCTTCACCCCTAACTACCCGAACACACCCTAGAATTTGGAAAAAGGATATAAAAGATAATGGTTAGTTTACCTAGAGGAGACCTGTATTGTAAGTTTTTCCTTTGCAGTCACTTTTCTGAATATCTCTGACCTGGGCTTAAGTATCATGTTACTTTCCCCCCTTTCCCACTGGGACCCCAGCCAGGGCATGCGTGGGTGGGGCAGAGCAACCCCTGTCAAGCATTTCCTACCCCCCATGCCCAAGTTTTTATAGCAAATCAAAGTTTACCTGGTTCAATTACTTTTCCAGGAGGATATTTTACCACAATCTGACGTCCATCAAGGTGCTTAAACGTGAACTGAAATCCACATAGTGCTTCAACAAGTCCGATCTTGTGGGTCATATGCAAGTCATTGCCATCTCTCTGGAACACCTATGAATGAAAACATTGTTTTTTAATACCACTGCCACAGCTCCACTCTCTACCCCTCAATTTATTATTCCATATGCCTACTCCAAAACTCCACCGAAAATCAAAGAGCACTAATCAGTGCTCCTTACAGGATTTTTTTTTTTTTTTTTTATACAATGAAGTGCACAAAACAACATCAATATAATCTTGTGGTAATTAAATCCAAAGGGCTGAATGCTGCTTTCTTGCAAATGTTACTACTTAATGTCAGAATAAAACTCCAAAAATATTTTAGTCACATCTTCCCACGATTAGAAAAGAAAAACAGATACCTACTTAAATGCATTCAAAATAAATTAAAGCCTCACAGTCTGCATTTTACTGACTGAATTCTGCCTGTTCCAAGGTCTTCTACACAAAGACAAGAGCAAAAAGACAGGATTTGTAGGCCTTCAGATTCTAGATCTTTAGGTGATGTTTTGTTTAGTCTCAAGTTTGCAGATGAAAGCCATCTATCCAAAGCACTTTTGTTCACTATTTTTGTCCTTTTTCCAGTTTAAAACCAAGTAGTCAACATGAAACTGAAGGCTCAGAGATACTTAATTCTAGCAGCAAGCCCCAAGTACTTCTCCAATGGAGCAATGCAGATTAGGCATACAAAATTAACTACAGCACAAGATCCACAAGAAATAATTCCAAAACTAAACAAGTAGGAATTGTCCTTCTCTTGTATATGTTAAATTAACATTGCTCCCAGCCTTTAAGACAGAATCCATTGTGGACTATTTCTTCAACTGCTATCTATTGAACAATCAGCTGCCTTAAATGATCCTTAAGTGCAAGGCAAACTATTTAAATGTATCTCTTTCCACTCCCCCACCATTTCCCACCAGGAAGATTTAAAACATACTAAAAAAAAAAGTATGTAAGCTGCAAGATAGTTATTCTTGCTTAGAAGAAACCAAGGGCTGAACTAGAAGAATTACTAGTAGAACAGGCTGTAACAAAGCAACAGACAACTAGGTTTATATAGTACAGCACCAAACAGCTCAAGGCACCAGAGTGGAGAATTTCTCAGTCTTGAAGTACAAGTTGCCAACTACATATTGAGGCAGAAGTAGCACTAGTTATACTGCTTATTATTTTTAGCCTTTTCCCTTCATCCAGTTACATCTGAAAGGTTAGGGGTGCACCAGTACAGATTTTTTGGGCTGATACCGACAGCCGATTTTTAACGAGCCATATTGGCTGATACCGACCTGATTGCCAATATGCGGCTTGGCAGCTTGGAGAGCAGTGTCTGGCTGGTAAGTTTGTTGTGGGGGAAGGGGTGGGAGCACATCGAGGCTACTGCAATGAGGGAGGGAGTGGGGCTGGGGCAAGGGCATGGGTACGGGCAGGCACTGCCCAGCCGGGGCAGGGGACAGAGCTGCAGCTTGTCCAAAGAGCGCAGCTTCCACAGCTACGAGCACTCCAGGAAGGCATGGGGGGGGAGGGGGAGTGTGGCATGTGCCCCAACCACACATACCCTGGCTGGGATCCCAATGGGAAAGTGGGGAAAATAACCTCCCTCCCTGCACCCTTCACCTTAGAGGGCCATGCCAGGCTGGGGTCTGGCTATGCCCCTGCCACGGGCTGCTTTACCCCTGCCCTTCCAGGCACACCCTGGCTGGGGTCCCAGCAGGTCAGGGTAGGGGTTTAAATCCCTCCACAATCATACTCAGGCCTGCTGGGGCCTGACCATGCCCCCTCCCTCAACTCAGCCTTCCCCCGCTGGGCCACTGGGGAAGGGAGGGAAGGACTCACTCTAGCACCCCCAGGCTTATGGCTTGAGCCACTGCAGGCATCTGCCTGCATTTCCAGAATCAAAAGTGAATGCTACCTACATCAACGGAAGCAGCGAACTAGGTAGGTACACACCAAGTCCCTTGCCCCTCCCTCAATCTAGACAAGCAGTGGCAAAGCTACTGTCAGGGCAGCCATGGGAGCTGCTTTCAAGCACAAATCAGCCTCACCATGGTTCTTCTAGGTTTGGTGTATACACATGGGGATGTGGGCGGGCAGGACATTTCCAGAACACAGTGTAAATGCACCACAAGGCAGGGTTATGAAGAGATGTTTCCCAATCTTTCAGCTAACATACTGTCAAATACTGGCTTTATACACAGTTGTACATGCTAATGTCAAGCTGAAGCAGATCCATACATATATTAAAAGGCATTTTTACAGTTTGTGTAAGGTAACCTTGCTACAGTTAAAGAAGTTATTTTTATGACCATGCTAAAACAAAGCAGCTGCATATTAACAGTCTATGTATCTATTACAAACAAGACAGCTTTCCCTGTCTATTTAAAGTGTCCCTTTCTCCTCCCAGTTGTACAACATCTTCAGGCAACAATATCAGTACCTCTGTTAGATATTTGAGAAGGTTTCAATTCCAGTCAAAAAACAAATTCCAGTACCAAATGACAAGTTACCTCATTCTCCTTTTCTTGGAGCAGAAGGACAATGTCTCCTGGTTCTACACCTGGGGCCTGATCTGCTTCTCCACTAAATGTAATTCTCTGTCCATGTTTCATGCCTTTATCTACATGAACTTCAAGTATCTTTACTTCTTTGATCACCTTCTTTCCTTCACATTTTTTACAACGATCTTTTTCATTAATTACTTCACCTAGAAAAAGAAGAATCATATTAGTTTTTCCCTTTCTTTTTTAAAACCTTCTTGAGAATATAGTACCATTTATTTTAATGTATAAGTCTAAGAGAACCAGTTTCAGAGACTCTTAAGAGTTTTGTTTTGTGTTACTGTTTTCCTCCTGTGGGATGCGGCAGTATCCTATTAGGAGAAGGATGCAAGAAGCTCTAGGCATACATACAGGTAGGGGCAGGAAGACAGCAGATCAAATTACAACCTAGGCCCCTCCCACACATTACACCCAAGACATGACTAACCAGTTACTCACATCTTAAGCTCTAAATTGGTCAAATGCTAAAGCGATTAATGGCATCACAAAACACAGAACAAGCCACAGAAGTTATTCCACAAAAAAAGTATAGTAATTTTGCAGCTTGTTCCTACCATGTCCTTAACTGAACACATGGTACGTTTGACCCCATAGCTGGGACCTGGTCAGCTGATTGGGCTCCCAGTTGCAGGAGCTTGCTACTAGCTGGTATAAGGGAAGTCAGGATTGGGATCCTGGGCTCCCCCTGCATCAGCAATACAGTGTAATAGAATCTGATGCTCAATTCTAATCATGCCTCCTGTGATGCACGTGTGGCATGGCAAGAAGCACAATTGTGTGGATCACACATCAGGTCCCATCATGCCTTTACCTGCATACCTGGCAGGGGTCCTGGTGTGACAGCACCACTGACATTCTTCAAAAAGACCAGATATTCAAAGTGTAGGTGGTCTTAATTCAAAGTATTTTCCACTTTGAAGATCAAAGAACTTTTGTTTTGCTTTTCATAGGAGATGCTCTAGAATTGGGCTTTTGTTTTTTAATCCATTTGGTCTTGCTTTTCAGCTGAATTGCCTGCACTGTATTAGACCAGAATAGCCAGAAAGTACTAGGCAAAATGGACTGTATGACCTAAGCATTCTGGTGTTCAGTATAGTATGTATTGCTGCTTTTATTTAAGTACTACAAGCAGAAGCAAATGTTTTGTTTAAGTAATTACCAAGTCACAACTTAGAGTCATGTATCTATGAAACAAAAGTTGATGCAACATTTGGATACAACTGTACCTAAACTTTTTAGATTAATCAAGACAGTAACAATATTTTTTTCTTGTTTGCCGAGAAGTTTGCCTAGTCATGTTAAAAAGTAATCGTGCATCCTGCCAACCCCCCACCCCCCGGTCATTACTCAATACTCAGGCAGGTCAAAAAACGTAGTAAAAGGCACAAAAGCAGATGGTCCTAAGCTTACTCCCCAAACATGATCAGCACAAATAATTGTTTTCCCCTCTTTCAGGAAGCTGCAGAACTGTTTCAGCTGTAACCATTTTAAAATATTTCTTTTCTGAACAAGAATGATTGATAATTCAGCTTGCAAAGATACAGTCAAGCTGCTGTCTCAGTTTTATGGCCAATCCCTTTTACAATGCTCATCAAGGAGTGACAGCACCAAAACAGGAGAACTGTGCATGCACGTGCACATTTTTTCAAGCAGTAGCACCTGTTATTCAAGGCCAAAGTTTCCCTAAGCACACCAGACTTGCCAAGTTATGCTGATGTGTGGCTACATAAAGAAATATCCTTTAGAAAGCAGAGCACAATCAAATTCATTACTCACAAATGAAATTTAACCTAGCATCTCTCCAAATAAGATGTAGTTTAACACATGCTAAAATCTAGATTCTAGCCAGTTTAAACATTTAAGACAACACAGAACAATTGGCCTACCTTCTCCATTGCAATCAGAGCACACAGATTGCATCTGCTGAACCATTCCAGGAGCCAGTTGTCTGATCATGATACGTACACCTCTACCCCGGCAAGCACTACACTTCTGAACAGCTCCAGACTTTCCACCCTGGCTAAATTAGAAGGAACCAATTAGAGTTATTTAAAAAACACATAGTAAATGTGTAACCCCCACTTACTGCTCTTAAATTGGAAAAAATTGAAAAAAACCGAGCATTAAGCAAAATGAGTGTTAAGTGAAAACAAAAGCATTTGATGAGCCAAGATGGCAACTGCAATGGTTTTTAATGATGACCACAAGTGTTAACAAAACTCACTGAGCACTAAGTGAAAGCATGTATCAACATCAAATGAGCGTTATAGCAAAATAGCGCTAAGTGAAACAGCGTTAAGCAGGGGTTGTCTGTAGGTATTATACAAAGTCTGATTTTAGTGGTCACCAGAAACCAATTTTTTTGGTTAAAACCCAACTTACAGTAGAGGCATATTTTATGCCAACTTATTTTAAGCAGCATTACGTTTAATAAGAAGCAAGCAACAAAAAAATTCTAAAAAAAAACTTAAAAAAAAACATTTTTTTTTATATCCATGAAAAGAAGAGTCAAACAAGAACAAAAATTAAAGACAACTTACCCATTACATGCACTACAAAGGACATTCTTGCTAAGTTGTAGTTTAGTTGTCTTTCCATTATATAGATCTTCTAAAGATACTCTAAAATATAAAACAAGTTTTCCAGTGTTAGCAATGAATGATGATTACAAGCATGTCATTTTTAACAGCATAGGACAAAGAAACAAACACCTTAGATAACACCCATCTGTATATGTAGGCACAGAATAGATAGTATTTAGAGAAGTACAAGGAGAAAGGGTAACAACAAAAACTATTAAAAAGCCACTATTAAGAACATAACAATGCTGAGGGGTTTTTAAAATGGATGTTATACATATCTGAAAGTCAGTTTAGAGTTTAGCAAAAACCTCAATAGAAACTATGCTCCTGAAGATGTACCCATGAGAAGGACGTTTTATTTAGGCAGCAGAAGTCAGAACTAAGGCTAGCTGTTAGTGACTGATAGAAATCAGATCAGTAATATCTTCTGAAGCGAGAAAAATTAAGTGTCAGGTGGCCCCAACACAAGAAAGACTGGTTTCAAGGCATTCCCTACTACTAATAGTACCCATGCTTTCCTTGGGAGTTCATGCTGCCTACTGGTTTAGAACACTTTGGGCATGCCTACATGTCGCCCCGTGGCAACTTTGTTACTGCACTGTGCTTTCAAAATGAAATATGGAAGACAGCGCAGTAACTGCCCATATTGCACCATGCATGCAGTTAGTTTTTGCTGCTCCTTCGCTGTAACAGCCCGCTAAAATAGCATTTGCCACTACAGCAAAGTAGCTGCCAGTCACATAAGCTCATGTGATCGCTACATCGCCATAGCAAGCCGTAAGGTGATGCAGTGCATTGCTATGGCAAAACAGAGCTGCAACTAAGTGTATAGGTTAAAAAACAGTTGTATAAGAGGTGAGAATGCCCAAGATAGCTGCTGCGTTTTTTTGTTTTTAAAATAACCCCTTTCTACTCCAGCAGTCAATGTTTTTTCCAGTATTTGGAAAAAGTCATCTTTAGGTTATCTAAAAAATTAACAACTTTGTTATCTGTGCACTGAAGCTACCAAAAAGTAATAGTTTAACATCTGTAGTCTAGAATTTTCCGAAAACTTTTTGGGAAAATTAAGTCAGTCAACAGTAAATTCAACTCAATGCATCTAATTTTGCACTAGAAAAACATTGCTTAGTGTCAATGTTCAGGAATAACTAAGCAAATATGTTCTCATAACATTTTACCAAACACAAACCCCTCCAAAATTAGAAGTGTCCTGAAAGGGTAGTGTATATGGGTTAAAATTTCAAATTTACAGTTTGGTCTTTGACGTCCAGTGCTTAAACTTCAAAATGTTATTAGGTCTTGTGCACTGACTAACTTAAATAACAGAAATCCATTTGATTATAAACAAGCCTGAACTTGTTCAATGGGAGGCAACAACCTTCAACCCTAATAGTAACCTAGCAGCATGTAATCATTGCCTAACCTGAATGTTTTATTTGAACCCAGACATTTTGTCTAACCCTCTTACATGTGAAAATTACCCTTCCCCCTCAAATCAATGTATGCACTGATCTGTATTTGGATGTGCAGTACTAATTTCTAGACAAGGCAGGTACACAAACTAACAACCAACAGCAAAAATGCATCCCAGACTTTGCTAAATTCTCCTGCACTCTTGGCAAGGAGTGGCTCAGCCTGAAGAGCAGCAAAAGGGGAGGTCAGAGAAAGCTACTGCTCAGGCTGCAGATGTCAGCTGCTTACGCAAAATGGTGATAAAAGGCTGCTAAAACTAATGTGCAATTTGTATCTTCTACCCTGCAAAATTAGTGCACTTTTTTCACATAGGTCCTAAGCAAAAGGCATAAATGCCTAATGAAGCTGCTCCATGCATGCCTCTGCTTTTCAAAAAAGATTCAACTAGTAGAAAATACTAAACTAAATTTCATGCATTTTGAGGGTCTGAACATCCAAGAAATGTAAATAACAACTAAAGAAAAATAAATTAACAGTAAACATGAGACTAGAACTCTTATGAAAAAGTAGGTCAAGTTCACTGCCTTCCGGGCAACGTACGACTAGCGTGTCACAATATTAAGATGCTCAGAAGCTGCAGAATCACCAATCTATGGATTAACCAAGAAAATAAAAATTCGTATCTTCCTGACAGAAGTTGAGGCAAAGTGGAAAGAAAGCAGGGGAGGGGAAGCAATTTTTCACATTTATCTTCATAGACAATTTCTAGGTTCAAATATACTAAGTTACTATTAGGATTACCTCCCACTGAACAAATTCAGTCAAGTTTAGAATCAAATCACTTTCTACTATTTCAGTAAATCAATAATTCACAAGATTTACACTTCATTATTATTTTTAAAATAAAATGTAAATATCAGAAAAATCAAATATTAATCTTTAAACTTGAAATGTCAGCCATATACACTGCCCTTTCAGGAAATTATTTAAGACAACTCCCTTCAAAACAATTCAGGCAAATCTGTTTCTGTGAACTTTTACCAAGATCTAGAAGGGAATATTCAAGGCCAGAAGTGAGTCTACGTATTTATTACACTCACACAATAAAGAGCAATGCTTTTTATGAAAGCCAAATGTCTCCAATTATCAAAGCAGCTCCTCCTTCAACCTTTTAGAGGCTGAAGCAAGCATCACAGTAGCAAGATACTCACTTAAGTGGATGCATCATATCTTCTCCTCTTCTTCTGCCATTGCGACTTCTACTCTGACCACCCATGAAATTGAACAATCCACCACCAAAAATGTGGGAGAAAATATCGTCCATTCCACCACTTCCGCCACTACCTTCTCGAAGCCCCTGTTCTCCATATCGGTCATATAACTCGCGTTTCTCTGGATTCGATAAAACTTCATAGGCAAAGCTTATTTCTTTGAACTAAAAAAGGAACAGCGAGAAAGTGCCATGTTACTTTTACATGCATAGATAGATCTTTTTCCAATACCTTTACCAAGACGGTGCTAGTACACAATTCAGAGTTTAGCTCTGAGCAAGGGTGTGGACACATATTCCAAAACATTTGGTCACCACGCCATTTCAGAGCTTGTATTCCGAGTTCTAAAACATGCAGACTTACTATGTGTTCGCTTTGAACATCACACTTAAATTTATTTCAATACATCTATCAAAGCTAAAATTATTTTACTTTGATTACACTGGCTGAATTGTCTACAAAATCCCCACACTTAACATCTTCAATGAAATGATATAATCCTGGAAAGGCAACCATTTTGCATATCTTACCACCACCCTTCAAATCTCTCCCACCTCCAAGTAGTGCCTCAAAGTATTACCAGCTGATGTCACCTCAACAAGCAGTGAGCAAAGGCCCTTTTCATACTGTACAGTAACTTTGCTTCACTATCATCTTGTCTTACCGCCTTTGTCTCCATTTTGTCACAACTAAAACAGGTATCTCTACGGAACAGACTGTAAAAAAAAAAAAAAATCTATAAAGCTTCTAAAGTAGCAGGTCTCAGAAACCCTTGTACTTCCATCACATCTAGAAGCATAAAAAAAAAAAAACAACCAAAAAAACAACAACTTAGTTTTAAACATCATTATCTTACTTTGTCCCCCGCATTTGGATTCTTGTCAGGATGATATTCCTTGGCCAGTTTTCTGTAGGCCTAATTGGGGGTGGAAAAATGACACAAGCTATTAGTGTGACCATTTCTCATTTCAAGCTTATTTAGGTCAACAAATCTCTAGTCTTCAAAGACAGATTTAAATATTGCTTCCTGGAAGTAGGTAAACACTTCCCACCGGTACTGACAGTGCTTCTCAAACTTTTTTGTACTGGAACCCATTTGTAAACATCTATGGCCAGTCCTGACCCAGTGCCCCTCACTCCTGACCCACTGCTCCCCTGCCCTCCAGTATATGGGGCAGGAGTGGGTGCGTGTGGGACATGGTAGATGCTTGGGCCCCTCCTCATTCGCTGGAACCTTGCCAGATTGCAAGGGAAAAGCCATGGTTCCCGTGTTTTTCTCCATTTTTAAAAGTTTGTTCATGACCCTTTCAAATATTCTTGTGACCCACTTTGAGAAACGGTGGATTAAAACAAACAGAAGTTTAGCCTGTTTATACAACCAAAGTTATATATGAGAGTTTGATGATTTAATTTTACTGAATGCAGGATTAACTATGGTTTAAAATTGGCTCCCATCATTAATTAGGGGTCTACCTAATTCTTGGTTTTTGTGGAATCCACAAAAAACAGCACTGTTCAAAAACAGCAGGAAATTCTGCATTGGCACAATTTCCCATGAAATCAACCTAAAAAGCCCCACTGTATTATTTATATATACACACTGTTTTAGAATGTCCCAATGCCTTCCCCAATACAAAGACAACGCAACAATCACTGCAGACATAAATCAGTGACTGAGAGTTACTGTCTGCTACTGACATACACAAAGTAAATATGCCTCTCTGTCAATCAGCTGCGAGGGGCGGGGCTGCTGGGAAATGCCCACAAAATGGCCTTTGTGCGGCAACCAAGCCACGAAAACTGCTTTGTCTTGCCGCGAATTAAGTAGACTGCTATGCATTAGAATTTAAAATCACCATCCTTGTTGATTCTAGTTTACATATTACACTGAAATTAAACTCTGTCAACAATATTCAGTACTGACACGCAACCATGTAATTATTTCTGAATATGAACAGCTCATAAGCATCATTAGTTAGAGGTTACAGATTCACAGTTTATCACTTATTAAACGATCATGTATGCAAGTTATGTCCCAATTTGTCACTGTCTTTAAGAGTCCATCAATGTTTACAAAATGGCTGCTTCAGCTTCCCAATCAACACCATCTTCAGTTTTTTCCTCCCTCCCTCACCACATAACACCCACAGAAGATTTAGCCTCACTCTGAATTAAGTGTATATTAAATGTATGGAAGTATGTGCGCCTTCCCATCTTGATCAATTCCTGACTGGAAACAGCAGTAGCAGGAGGAAGTCATGTAAAAAATAAGACAATTTTCAAATGGCTTCTTTCCTTTTGAATCACGTTCCGAGTGGCATTATTTTCTCTATACTATTTAGTCATCACTTTGCATGCCCTACCACTACCATTTTAGGGGAGTGAGGTAAAGTTTTGTTAAGAAAGTTTTCAATCAATTATTACAGTTACTTGAAAAAGCCCTTCACCATAAACTACAAGTTAAATCCCTGAAGGGTAGAGACAAGGCTCAGAAATTCAGGCATCCTTGACTTTTTCAGCATATTCTAAACTCCCCCCTCATCCCCCCAAAAGGCAAGAAAAAGCAAGGCATTTCAAGGGGGTTTATATACTGTTGAATATAACAGTAAATCATTTATCAACTTGAATGGTACTTCCCATCATCATTCTAAGAGCTGCTATGCTCAAGTGTGTGCTATATATCTTATGGGGTCAACTACCGATTTCCCATTTTACAGGACTGCATTCAAGTCTCTAGAGTTTAGAGCATTTAGATTAAACTGTTTCTCTAGACTACTACCTCTCAATTGTATTCATTTTTATTTAAGAAAAGAAAGAAAAACCTTAGAGCTTCCATCTTCCTCCATTTTGTGTAGAGAGTTGCCCTGTTACTCTATAGTTCCATTTTTATTAGTTTGCTACACTATTGGGGATTTATGCATGCAAAAAGGGCAAAACAAAACAGAGAGATGGATTTATAGAACAAGAATTTCAGAATCCACCACAGGAGCCAGCAATGGCAGAATCCCGCAGCCTTGGGGACGTTACACAAGGAAGTTAACAGGTATACTAGCAACCCCCCCAGAACGGACACACTTACTGTGGTGTTAAGCACAAGGGTTTTTCCCTCCCCCCCAACTTCATTTAAATAAACAGAGTTACTTTAGTGCCATTTCTCACTTCTAGAACCAGTGCCTGCATTAGTATTTTATTAGGAGATAAGAGTGAATAAGCTGGATCAGCGCAATATTCGGAGTTTGCGTCGTCCCATCAGCATCATGATAAATCCGCAGCGAGTCCATTTTCTTTCACTCGTCTCCGTGCTGCTGTACAAAGCTGCCACCAGAACAGACCGGCACGCACGCGAAGGCACAACTGCATTTAAAAACAAACTTGCAGGCACGTTTCTAAGGTCCACACGCAGCCCCGAATCTGAGTGACCCCTCGGCAAACAGGTGCGGGGAGCTGGCAACTTCATCCCCAGTTCTGGCAAAAGCTGAGCCAGGCTCGGAGCCAGCCCGGGTCGCTGGTCAGAGAAGAGCTGCACCTCCACGGCGGGGAGGGGCCTCCGGCCGCCCTTTCCCTGCCTGTCGCTCCCGGTTCTGACCGACGACCAACTTCTGCTGACCCTCACCCCCCCCCATGGCGGGATCCAAAGTCCTGAACCGGCGCAGCCGCCAGGGCCCAGCGCCACGAGCAAGCAGCGGCCATGAGCTGAGCCGGCTCCGGGCCCGGCACCGCGGGTGCTGGAGGGGGCCGCCGGGCTCCCCGCGATCTCTTTGTTCCCGGCCCCACCAGCGGCACGGGGCGGGGGCGGCACCAGGACAGGCCCCAGCACCGGCCGGGCCTGGCGCCGCCGGCCAAGCGCACAGTCACGGTGGCCGCCCCCGCACCGAGGCCCGAAGCCTCCGCGCCGCGCCGCGCCTCCCCTCCCCCCGCGGCCGGGCCCAACCGGCGCGGCCTTCCCGGCCTGCCCCGCGCGCCCGCGGCCTCGCCGCCTGCCCGGGCCTCCTGGGCCGCGGCGCCCTCCCCCTCCAGGCCCCCGCGCTACCTTCTTCAGCTCGTTGTCGGAGGCGCCGGGCGGGACGCCCAGGATGTCGTAGAGCTTCGTGTCGGCCACGTTCGCCATCGCGGGCACGAGCCGGGTCAGGCCGAGGGGCGGCGAGGGCAGCACCGGGATCGGACGCAAGCCGCCGCGACGTCACCCGCCGACGCACGCGTCACCGCGCCGCGACGCCGGAACCTCCCGCCGCGCGCCCCGCCCTCTAGGCCTCGCTCTCCAGGCCCCGCCCCCTTCCGAGGCCCTGAGCCGAGCCGAGCCGAGCCGGGCGGGCGGTGGGGGAGGGGTCGCGCAGCGCAGCGCAGTGCCTGGGCCTGTCGCTGCGCCTCAAAGGGGCTTTTCCAGCGTGTGTGTGTGTGTGTGTGTGTGTGTGTGTGTGTGTGGGGCCCTTTCTGGCCTTCCTTTGCAGCCCTTTCGTGTTTCACGTTTCAGTGCCTGTGTCTTGCTCTTCCCCTTCTTCTGCAGGACAAGGCCTGGCCATTTCGTAGCTTTTCTGATCCCCTCGGGGTTTTCTCAAGGGCGCCAGGGGCCTGGTTCTGTTTGATGTGTCAGGTATCCAGGCTGTAGCCATATGGGTGTAGAGGCAAAAGCGATCAGGACTCGTGGTAGAGGCGATCCCTTTTATTAGACCAACTAGTTTTTGTAAAAATCCTGATGGTCTAATAAAAGATATCACCTCGACCACAGTAGTGATTTGGTTCCTTTTGAGATGGTCTCAGGTTTCTGTCTGGCCCTCGCAGCTGCCGACATAAAACAACGCTGAATCACAGAGCAGAATTTCTGGAAAAGTTTCCCCCTGGCTAAAGACATGCATCTCACACAGTGTCAGACCTTTCTTTATCTTCGGTGCCGCTGTGGTTGTTTCTCCTTTGTGCCAACCACATATTTTAAAAGGGAAGGGTCCAGCTTGGGTTTCAGCAAGTGAAGAGCAAGCTAGTGTCTGACGTGAGAATAACCTGGCAACACGGCCTGGCTTTACTCCAGGGAGGGTTTTTTTTGGCTGGCTAACTGGCCCCTGCTGCCTGTGAAGCACTGGGATGGGGTCTTCACCATGACATTTGAAACCAGACTTAAGTTTCTCCAGAGTAAAAGAAAGCTTGGATTTGTTTCAGCACCTTGTGCAAGCACAATGCACGATGTCAGGATTGCACTGGCCCACCTGAGTAAAGAGCAATTAATCTCACATGGAGGCCTGGCCCCATTAAGAGCAATCTTAAAAGGAAAAAACAAAAAAATTGGTTGTGCAAGGCTGGTCTTTCTAAATTTTCCAACCCCAGGCTCCTCTCCTCAGGGGGGTTCTTAGCTGTCTCTTGCTAGTAGTTTGGCAGCACCACCGGAGTGTTTCTTTTAACCTGCCATGTTCTAACATGCTCTGGAAAAAGGAAGTACAGGCAGTCCTCAACTTACAGCATTTCGAATTACAACGTTTCGCACATACAACGTTTATAAATTGACACCCTGTTGACACCAAGCATTGTTTGACTTTACAATGCTTGATTCCATGCGACTCCACGCCAGCAAACAAGTTCACTGCGTCGCTCATCTCCCTGGAGAACATCTGTCCAAACTGCCTTGGACACTTTCTTTAAGAAAGCAGACAAGATTCCAGAAAAACCTGCAGCCAAGACTCCTGAGAAGACTTCAGCCAAGAACCCTTCAAAAAGTCCAACCAAGAGCTTTTCAAAAAGTCCAGCAAAGTCACCTCAAAGAATTCCTACCAAACCAATATGATGGCTATTTACAATATAAATACATTAATGTAGCTATATTACTCATCTATAATTGATCGAGTACAAAATTCTGGGGTATTTTTTAGTGAAAATAGGCTATCGGGCCTTGTTTCAGGAACCAATCTCCCATTTATGTTTCTTATGAGAAAATTGGTTCCAAGTTACATTTCAACTTAAAACATAGTTTTCAGGAACCAATTGTGTGGTAAGTCTGAGGACTGCATGTAGCTTGCTTGCTGGGCCCAGTACAGAGTGGATTCTCCCAGCATCTTCGTCCCAAGCAGGAAGGTCTCCAGGGCTTGCAGAGAAGAGTGAAGAATTACCCAGCAGCATAAATGCTCCTGTCTGAGCTACCTGGGGGAAGGGTTCAGAATCTTTTAGGCTCCCACCAACATCAGGCCTGAGTTGAGGATACTGTCAGTGACACATTGCTAGCTAGGAAGTGTAGAGAGACCAAGATCTAAGGAGAGAAGGCTGAGCAGCAGGCTACCTGCATTTGGCCTGGAAAAGAGCATTATGAAGAGGTACTGGGGACTGATTCATTGCTCTAAAGTAGGGGATTTGGTTGCCCTAGGGAGTGTTCATTTGAATTGGTTCAGGGGTATAGGTTGTAGCCGTGTTGGTCTAAGGACATAGGCAGACAAGGCTCATCCAATATCTTTTATTAGACCAACTCAAATAGTAGGAAACAGTCTTCTTAGCAAGCTTTTGGGCACAAATACCCTTCATCGGGCTGAGGAAGCATCTGCAGAATTGAATTGGTATGATTTGGAGGTTCTTCCATGAAGGAGTCTATTGGGTGATGTCTTGCCCCTTTCCACAGCTTTTTCCTGGGCCTTGGGTAGTGCAATTGGCTGGTGGTTTCCCTACCTTCCTGGGGTGATGTGTTGGCAGGCTTATGTCATGTAGGCTATGTGTTCTGTTACTTCGGCAAAATGTTAGTGTCACAAGCATAATGAGAGCCAGGTTCACCACCTAGGGTGCTAATGCCTGCACTTGGAGTGTGTTTCAGTTGCTCTTCAACTAAGACAGCAGCTTTAAAACACCTGACTTAAGAGAGAAAGAGGCAGCTCTTTGGGGGTAGGGTAAGACCAAAACAGAACATACCCGGAACCCTTTGTGTGCATATGGGTGTGACCCAGCCTATTAACCCATAATATGTTTGGAGCCTCTCTTCCTTCCTTCCTTTCCCAAGAGGCCCTTTTCTACCTCAGTGCAAGCCTTCTGTGCTGTGCATAACCAAATACCAAACAACCACATTATTCTAAGGCAAATACATGGAGTAAGGGGTGGGGAAAAGAATGCAACTGAGAGAGAGAGAGAGGTTTTGAAATGGGGTTAGAGAATTGGAAGTTTGCAGGAATAGAAGTGCTTCACCAAACTGGAGTAAAATAAGCAAAAGTGAGATCCTAAGGAATGGTAAGGAATAATTTATTTCTGCTGGGTATTGTTTCCAGCATTTGTCTGAGAGTTATTTGGGCAAAATGTAAACCATGTGATAAATTAAAACAAAACATTTACACCTTGCAAGTGCAATTGTATGTGTTCTGGTCTGCGACTCTCCCCATTCATTCTGTCACTCCCTAGGTCCCCAACCAGTCTCTCCATCCTTCCTCCAAAAAGTTGATATATTACAAATAACATATTAAAGTAAAACAATAGCATAATCAGCTTTATCACATAATTGAGGAATATTGCTACAACTGTGTTTAAAATACAGGCAAGTTTAGATGGTCTTTAGCATTACCAAACTGGGTAGCAGGCTTCAGACTTAAAATAAATGGTATAATCTTCAACTTGTTTCAGGCTGTCTGCAGATGCAAGCTGGCATCAGTTACACTCGGTTCATGTTTTCTTTTTATCCATGAGGCTTAGAGAATTTTCTGAAGTGAAAGTTGAGATTCTGGTCTCACTCTGTGACTCAGGCTGTGGCAAGTTGCTTGTCCTCACAAGGCGTTATGCTTATATGTTGATCCAGCCTTGGCCTGTGCCCAGACAATCCTCTTTACAGATTTTATATTAATCTCACTGCAAGCCAGGACAGAACTTTGTGAGTTTAGAGAGCGCTGTGTGAATAATTAAGCATAGATGAGGTGGTCAATATGAATCATTCTCAGAAAATATATCTTATTACTGAGTCTCAGCAGTTTAATTGAAGGAACTTTCTGTAATCATGGACTGTGACAGACAGTAAGAGTCATTCAGCTTCTTAGAGAATCTTTGAGGGGTAGCAGGATGAGCATGCGAAAAAGTTGATAGGCAGTTCCTAGATATAGCTAAAGTTTCATAGATCCTGCTTCTTCAGACATTTATATGCGTGCTTGCTTTTAAGTATGGGATACAGGTAGGATTACAGTAGTACTAACTGAATCCTGCATTCTTTACAAACCCAAACCATTTCACTTGAGTCATGAGTAACTGGTGCCTCCTGAATCTGGTGGGGGCACCCACAGAAGTATCAGCCGACAGTATCAGTGTCAGCTGTCAGAGGGGGCACCACTCCGTAAGGGGGGCATGTGCACTTCCTACCAGTTGCCTATGACTTGAGTGAATTTTGGTTGAGAGGTCTTAAAGCTTCATACCTTTTTTTCTATCTTGCAAAATAGAGAAAAAAGTGCCAAGTTGCATACTAAACCCATGAAGACTTAAAATGGTTTTATAAACTTCTTTGACACTTTGCCTAAGAATAAGATTTATTTATTTTTCAAGTTGAAACATTCTGCTGCAATGCTGAAAATCCAAACACAATGGTACTGTGTTACTGTTGGAGAACCAGAAAGTAAAACTCCTCAGTGTTGTTTTACTGTTCAAGAAAATATAAACACATGAAGTCAACTGCATCAGTTGTCGAAGGAAAAATATTTTAAACATTCTGTAATAGTCACATGAAAACGTGAGTCAGGTTGAACTGATGTCTACATGAGCTTACCAGTTCACAATGATACTAATAACCAGGAATCCTGGTTTTCTCTGATTTAAAAAAAAAATCCCCAATTTTTGGTTTATATCTACATACATACGCGCGCACACACACACATATATAAATGTGGTGTTTCATTTAAATCATGGAAAAATGTGGAGTTGGGGTTACTTTTTTTAAATAAAAAATTGGGGATATTTTTAAATCAGAAAAAACAGGATTCCTGCTAATAACTCACAGATTGTGGCCTTTCAAGTTATCACCTGTGACTTCTTACTGAACATGTTTAAATTGGTTGTGTGCGCGCATTGGATATACCTTTCCTGGAGCCAGAAATAATGTAACTACCCTAATGCAACACATGCAGTCAAATGATGGGGGGGGGGGGGGGGGGGGGGGGGTTGTCGTCTAAAAACAGAGCATATTTGCTGACTTCAGTTAGGGCAAGGATGTCAAACATGGTTTGTTGGCCAAATCTGCTCAGGGGAGGAGGGGCAAACACACTTAACACCCCTGACTTAGTTTAATACAGACTGATTATGTGGCCCCAGAACCATTCACAACTGGGTGTTGCTAGTTGAAATGCTCTAGAACAAAGGTTCCCAAACTCTTTCATATTGCGTACCCGTTTCCAGATTTACCAGTTGCCTGCATACCCCTACCAGAATACATTTTATATTTTAACATCTTAAATGCCTATTATTATGAAAATTAAATCCACCATTACGCAATTTCTCCCGCATATCCCGCAGAGATGTCTTGCATACCCCCAGGAGCATGTGTACCACAGTTCGGGAGCCCCTGCTCTAGAAAACAAAATGTTGATGCACTTTATAAAATGGCAGTACATTAATGGTCCTGTTGAGCCTTGCTTTGCATCTCATGTAGTCTCAGTGCAAAGTGGATATAGAATGCTACCAAATTAGAAGTTTAACATTTTTTCAACTAATTTTGTAGTGTCATTGCACTAATCAATCAAATTCACTATATGGCATAGGGTGAGTAAGATAACTAGTTGGGTGGAAGTGCTTGACTTCAGGAAGGCTAACTTCAGTGTGCTCAGGAGTCTAGTCAATGTTGCACTGCAGGATAAGAGTATTGACAAGATGGGAGTCCAGGAAGGGTAGTTGTTTCTAAAGGAAGCGATCCTTTGGGCACAGAGGGAGACTATCTCACTACGAGGGAAAAGGGGGAAAGGAGCCAAAAAACTTTCTTGGCTAAACAGGGAAATCCAGGGGAGTCTCAGGGCAAAAAAGAAGGCATATAGGCGGTGGAAGCAGGGGGAAGCTACTAAGGAGGAGTATACCTAGTTGGCCCGCACTTGCAGGGAGGCAGTTAAATAAGCCAAAGCTACTACACAGCTGTGGCTGGCAACACAAAGACAACAAAAAGTCTTTTTTTAGGTATGTAGGAAATAAAAGGAAGGCGCAGGGCAGCATAGGACCCCTACTGAACAAGAAGGAGCAATTAGTGACAGACAGAGGAGACAAGGTTGAGCTATTCAGTGAGTTTTTTTTCCTCAGTGTTCCTGAACAGGGGTCAAGATAAGTCTCCTAATGGGTTCTTAGGTGGGCATCAGAGGGACACCAGCCCACCAACTGTTGACACTGACTTGCTGCAGAGTCACTTGGATGAAATGGATGTGTTCAAGTCAGTAGGCCCGGACGAGCTGCATCTGAGGGTACTGAAGGAATTGGCCGGTGTCATAGCAGAATCACTGGCACGGCTGTTTGAGTGCTTGTGCTGCTCGGGTCAGGTCCCAGAGGACTGGAAAAGGGCCAATGTGATCCCTATTTTCAAGAGGGGGAGGAAGGAGGATCATATTTGTGAGAGTCCAGCAGGAAAAATAATGCAGCAGGGACACCAGCATGGATCTGTAGCAGGTAGATCATGCCTAATCAATCTGGTTTCGTTTTATGACAGGGTCACAAAATGCTTAGACACTGGAGTGGAGGTGGATGTCATTTTCTTGGATTTTAGCAAGGCCTTGATACAGTATCTCATCCCATTCTCGTAAATAAATTAAGAGGCTATGACAGGTGTTTACACGGTCCAGCGAATGGCAAATTGGCTTAGCAGTTGCACTGAGAGTGGTAGTAGACGGGTCGGTATTGACCTGGAAGGATATGGGTAATGGGGTCCCGCAGGGTTCGGTCCTTGGACCTGTACTCTTCAATATCTTCATCAGTGATTTGGATGTGGGTGTGAAGCATACTCTGTCCAAGTTTGCAGACAATACTAAATTGTGGGGTGAAGTGCACACTCTGGAGGGTAGGGAACAGTTGCAGGCAGACCCAGACAGGTTAGAAAAGTGGGCAGTACACAATAGGATGCAGTACAACAAGGACAAGTGCAGAGTGCTGCACCTAGGGTGCAAAAATATCCAGCACACCTACTGGCTGGGAAGCGACCATCTCAGCAGCACAGAAGTGGAAAGGGATCCGAGTCCTAGTGGACTGTAAGATGAACATGAGTCACCAGTGTGACGAAATCATCAGCAAAGCTAACCGCACTTTATCATGCATCAGCAGGTGCATGACAGATAGTACCAAGGAGGTGATACGTACCTTTTATATGGCACGGGTCAGGCCGCAGTTGGACTACTGCATCCAGTTTTGGGCGCTGTACTTCAAGAAGGATGTTAATAGACTCGAAAGGGTCCAGAGGAGGTCACTTGTATGGTTAGGGGCTTATAGGACAAGCCCTATGAGGAGAGACTGAGGGACTTGGACCTCTTCAACCTCCGCAAGAGAAGGCTGAGAGGTGATCTTGTGGCTGCCTACAAATTCATTAGGGAGGGCGCAGCAAGGGATCGGAGATGATCTATTTACCAGGGCACCTCTTGGGGTTACAAGGAACAGTGGTCACAAACTGACAGAGAGCAGATTTAGGCTGGATATCAGGAAAAACTTCTTCACGGTAAGGGTGGCCAACATTTGGGATGGGCTTCCAAGGGAGGTGGTTCTCTCTCCCTTGGGGGTCTTTAAGAGAAGGCTGGACAGGCATCTGGCTGGGGTCATCTAACCCCAGCACTCTTTCCTCCCTAGGCAGGGGCTCAGACTCGATGATCTGTTGAGGTCCCTTCCGACCCTAGCATCTATGAATCTGTGAATCAATGTAGAAGTTTGCATAAGGTGTAGTAGGTGCTAAATCTTGCACTCTTCAACAAACCCTGTGTCTGCTGACAAAAGAGTTTTGTCTGGCTCTGCAATATTATTTCAAATACTAAGTCTTTTGAGCAGATTTTCAAGGTACCTAAATAACTCTGATAGATTAGTGCCTACAAGAAACTGAACAAATAAAGGAAAGAGACTTTACTTTTACAAGTGTAAAGAGGTCAAAGGGAACTCTGACAGAAGAAGAGAAAATGAATTTGTAGAAAGTTCATGAAAAGAAAAACCCACATGTTTTCACTTGAGGATATTTAATTCTTTATGTTTTATAACAGAGAGTATGCAACAATCATATAGTGTCTTAGTTCACAAAAGAAAATATGGATGTACCATCAGAAAAGAGCAGATCCTGGCCCATACCCTTATGTGCTAATGGGGGAAGAGGGCTCAAAGACTTTCTTCTTTCTTGCTCACGAGAGGGATTTTAATGGTGTACCACTTCTGCTTTAGTACCCAGATAGGGTCTGCCAGATTTTCTCTCTGCAAAGCAGCATGGCAAAACTTTTCAAATTACTTCTGACAGGGTTTGTTGCAACTTGTGCAGCTTCTTCCAGTGTATATATCTGCACATATATAGAGCGCGTGTGCACGTGTGTGTGTAGTCAGCAGTGGCAATAGGAGCTTGTAGCAGGAACCATGCCATTACCAGGTGGAAAAGTATCAATAAGAGGGATTAGTGTGTTTCTTCTACCTGACAGAAGAATTAAGAGGAAACTCAGTTCTCATAGGTTACTTTTGTAACCCATATACAAGAGCCCTATAGATGGATTACTCTCGTAGGGGGAAAAATCAGGAAGCCTACAATGAAAATTCAGCAACGTCAGCATTTCTAGCAAGCTCCATGAAGTACCTGTTGCAGTTCAAAGTGGGTTTTTAAACTTAGTGCAGTTAAGGACTGACATGATCTCGTTTGATTAATAGCAGAAAGGCTTTAATAACAACACCACAAACAAGCTATAAAACTAAATGACAGCAGAAGACTCCTTCCCAATATAAAATGAGCTATCATGGAAAGTCCTAGTACATATTTAGCTGCAGCATTGTTTTTCTTACCAATGAAGGCAAGAAGCTGTTTCAGTCTTTTTGTAGCCTTCACCAAGTGGGATCCTTTGCCTTAGTGGTAGCTGAACGCAGAAATTATTTCTCTGTCTCTCTTCTGGACTGTATATCTTGCTGGCAAATCTGTTCCTGGTTTAAATTAAACCAGACTCCTCCAGCATCCCAGCATGCTATCTGGACTGGGCGGAGCTCTGCTTTCTGCTCCAGGGAGCTAGGCTGGCCTCTGCTCTTTAGCTGGAGCAGGTGTAGGGTGTGGCCAGATGCTGGCCTGTCATGGCCCCTAAGGCAAATTCTCCCCTTTGTCCCCTTTCTCTCCTCCCCCACCCAGCCCCCTTCCACTGGCAAACCCTGGGGACTGCAGCTGGGGTTTGCCAGCCCCTGCTGCACCTCCGTGGCTTGCCTGTAGCCAGGCAGAGATGAAGTTAATACCTTCCTCTGCCCCTCTCTCCCCCGGATCCCCCTGGGGGTTTGGCTGCAGTCTCTGCAGCTTGCCTGCAACCAGGCAGGGAGGGGATTAATTCCACAGCATGTCCTGGAGTGGGGGGAGAGACGCAAGTTAGTCCCGTGTGTGCAGATCTAAGCCCTGCACCTTTGAGCCCAGACCTAAGTCCTGCAGGACCAGACTGAGAGGTGGGAAATGTTGGAAAAGACCTGACAATCATCACAGGTACAAGAGATATAGTTAAGGAAAGTTGCAAACAGCTTCACCAAAGAATGCAGAGAGCTACATTTACATTATAAAGCAGAATGTGTAAAAGGTGTGAATACCTAAACAAAGCCTTTCTGAATTCTTGGTTGTGTCACAACCAAAATAAATACTGCCCACGCCACAAGCAAGAAATATATTAATCAAAACAGTTTTAGTCTACACTAGGTTAACTAAGAGTTAACTAACAAAAATAATAGTAACAGGTTTTTTTTACTGCACATGTCAAAAAGAGATTTATAACTGCGACACTAACTAAAAATAAAACTTAGCCTTCTGTGCCGTACATAAATCATTATAACTGGTCAAAAAAAACAGGGAATAACCCTATAATAACACCCTAGCGAAGACCACTATACAATTGGCAATTCTAATTAAATTTATGACGTGGCGAAAAACAATTGACTATTATACAAATAAAACCCCAATGCACTTCCACAAAGAAAAAGAAAAAACCTCCGCACACATAACCTGGAGACCTCTGAACATATGCATCAGAGAAACTGACAACTTAATCACTTGTCAGTTTTCCCCTGAACTAAATCTAAAATGTAAATCAACAACCTGCCAGCCCGACCTTTTTTTTTCTCCATTTCTCTGCCTGACCGACAAACTTTTATACAGACCGACCTACGACCTACGAACTTTAAGCTATAACTAACCAAACATCTGTAACCTCTGTCTTTTACCACCTTGATGGCGTGAGTAAATAATCTTGCTTTACAACCGATAAGCGTCCGCCTAATTAATTCCACTCCAAGCGTCACAAATACCCGCCTGACGGCCTTCTAAGGCCCCGGACCCTTAACTTCCTGGGTGGGAGTCAGGGAGAGCTGCTGGCCGGCTACCCTGGGTCCCGACAGGTTGTAAGGAGGGGTGTAAGAGCACACACCAACTGCTGAAACTTCCTTAGCCTGACAAAGGGTTTTTGAACCCGAAAGCTTGCTTAATAACTATTCTCCAACTATTTGGGTTGGTCTAATAAAAGATATCAAATTCACCCAAGGAACCTTGTCTGGAACCTTGTCTGGTCACCCAAGGAGACACTCTGCCCTCAGGCTTAGTAAAACTAATTCTTATCTTCCTGGTTTACATTTTAAGTTGGACTAAATTGTATATGCTGTGTTTTACTGAGCTGTATCTTAGCTTTGGCAAAGATCTTTGGTAGTTCCCTGTTGTATGCTCTGCAAATGGCTGTGTTTAATACATGCTTGCTTCAGAGAAAATATATTTTCCGCATCCCCGCTCCTCAGTCTAGCAGCAGCTGCCTCCCCTCTCCCCCAGGCTGGTGGCTGGCATCCCGTGTGTTGTGCTAGCCCTGGCTGGTATCATGCCCTCTCTGCTGCAGCAGAGGAAGGGTGAGAGCCTTGGAGGGCATTCCCTCCCTTTTGGCAGTAGTAGGCAGGCATGCTCTAGCACCCCCCAGCTTCTGGCTTGAATCACTGCAGGCATGTGTCTGCATTTCCTGATTTAACAGAGAATGTCTGTCCTATTAATTAGGTTAAGATGCACAGTTTAGACTAACCTGCAAAGAGTGAATCGATTCAGGCTTGGGCTTTTTGAATGGCTGTCCCTACCCATACTTTTTAATTATATAGCTTCAAAGCATTTTTTTCTTGATGGTTGGTCGATTAAAGTCTGAACAAAACAGGACAGAAGGGAGGACTATTACTGTACATTACAATAGTTAACTATTTGAATCCTGTTTTTTTGGATTGTCTAGGTGTGAGACTTATTTTTTTGCATTTTCTGACCAGTCTAGAAGTTGTAAGTCAATCAAATGTGATGTGTCTTGATTGGCTAAACAGGATACCTAGGGGCATTGGTTACAGGACCTATCTCTGGGTATTTGTTTAACAGTGGGGCAAATTTGCAATAGCCTGTACCAGTGATGGTCTATTTACATAACCCCAGACAGACATTGAATGATTGAGACAGTTGTAAAACCTCAGACAGCCATTAAATGCCTGTTTTGAGAAATATGAGGATGAGTTAACAAGGCACATATAACATCCATGCCTGTGCATTCTTCATGTGCAGGACATTTTTCCTGTATTCAGTGTGCCTCTTACAGGTTCTGCTTTGAAATGTAGATTTAGTTTTCTTTAGTTACTAGTTCAATTGAAATGTATATGTAGTTTCCCGCTTTCTCTGGTTATACCAGCTTAGTTTGGGCCCTTCTCTTGCTCTTTTAGGTTTGATACACACATGCATAGGGTTACCATACATCTGGGTTGTCCTGGACACATCTTCTTTGGGTCCTCCCATCTCCAGCCAGGTAGTTTTTTAAATTATCAGCAAACATGCTGGATTTTGTTGTGCCTCTGCTTTTCCTGTACTTCTCGTTTTGCCCCAGCAAGGAGCTGCTTGGGGCTGGGGGCAGCGAGGGAAGGTAATTGGAGGCCAGGACATCATGTGATCTGTGCACAGGCCCCAGCAACTGGGGGCAGGTAAATCTGTGTGTGTGCGTGTGTGCATGGCTGTGGACCCTGGGGCTGCAGCAGGGTGGGGAGGCAAGGGAAGCGGGTGATGGGGCTCTTCAGGGGCAGCAGGGAGCTGCATGGGCAGCAGGGCTGGGGGGGCAGGGGGCCGCAGGTCAGGAGTGAGAGGTATCAGCAGAGACAGGGAAGGGTTGCAGGTTGGGAGTGAGGGGCACCAGCATGGTCGGAGGCAGGGTACTGTGAGTTGGGCATGAGAGGCAGGGCTGGGGGAGGATCTGTGGTTTGGGAGTGAGGGGCAGGGGCAGGGGTAGGGCACAGGCATATCACTGACCTCCCCAACAATCATGTACTCCCTCTCAACCTCCCCCTCACAGGTGTCCTCTTTTTTGAAACTAGAACTATTGTAACCCTACACATGTGATGTGTGTGTCAGGTCTCTGCCAACAAGTTTTCTTTTAGAGGGACCATCACTTTTATTTTTAGGCTCGGGTGTGGTAGAGGGTTGAGGCCTATCTCGCTTAGTGCCTAGTGGGTGGCAGTCACTAGCGGAGGAACTGTTCTTCTTGATAGTGCTCTCACTATCCTCATCCACTCTTGTCCTGGCCTTCATTATGACTGTTATCATCTTATGGCATAGGTTTGTTATTGGGTGCTGCAAGATCCAACTTTCTCTAAGCCTAATGGGTTGCAACCATTAGTCAAGACAGATCTTCTTTGTGGCAGTCTTGTCTCCACAATCCAGTTTTGCCCCAGCCACTGTTCTTGTGCAGGAGGGTTTCTTTCCTAGCTATTAAAACTTTCAGGTGATTACAAACACTATGATGATTTGGCATAATCTAGCACAGAACATTAAATCAATTGGGATTACTTTATTTTGCATGGTCCCAGCCATGATCTTGCATTCTTGTGCAAGATGTACTGTTATTTCTATTTGGTCATTTAGATTTTATGTGTAGGTCTGGCCAAGCTTTCACAGTCGTCAGTACCTCTTCTGTGATTCAGAGCTAGATATGTTGAAAATGTTTGAACTACTGCTTGGCATATAGTTTCTGGTCTAAAGTAATGAAGTGCTGGTTTAGATTCCAAAGCTCAATTTGTAACAGTTCTTTAGCAAGATAAAAAACTTTTACACTGATATCTGGAAAAAACTCCAAAGGATGATTATTCTCTCTTCTAGCAACAGCTAGCTGAATACAGAAACAAAAAGAAAAAGCACATATTTTAGTGCAAAAAGTCTTCTTCCAGTATGACTTGTTGGTATTTGCAACCCATTTTCTAGATTTATTTCGCAAATCTGTTATCGAGCTGAGCAAGTTCTTCATAAAAATAAAATTCATGTCTTCATTAATGCCTATGAAGCTGTGAACAATGGCTAGGCATGTGGTGTGCTAAAAATTGGTGTGCATTCCTTATTATGCTAGTTAACATAATTTCACTGTGACCTTGTTCTTCCTGTCTTTCCCATTTTGTTTGCTTTCTTCATCTGTTGTGTCTCATTATCTGCTAAAATCACATGCTCTTTATGGCAGGAACTATCTTCTTAACATGTCCCTATGATGATTAGAACAGGGTGCTAAGCCCTCATTGAAACCTCATTGAGTCACTGCAGTACAAATAAATAACACTATGAATTTTGATAGAAAGCAAAGTTGTTGGTAATATTAGCTTGATTAAGCATCACTTGGAGTGTTTGTAGTGGAAGGGCTTGCTTGCTTGTTTGGAAAAGAGCTCTCTATTTTCAGAATAGATTAATCAAATAATTATGAATATTTTTGGGTAATGTGCAATCAGAAAAAGCAACTCCTGTTTTTTTTTTAAAGCCCAGGTTATCCAATCAGCAAAAAAAATGCCACTACCTGACTTAACTGACAAAAAAATAAAGTGTTCCTAGAAAATAGAGGAATCAGTTCACAAACAAAACATGTACTTCAAAAGTATCAAAATCTATTTGCTGAACAGTGCAGATAGATATAGTTGCAGAAAGCATGACTTGTCCACACATCATTTGGAGCAAAAAATAAAATCTGTACTCATCAGTATTTGTAATGAAAAATTCATCCTGCTTTCTGGAGTTTTGGAAACTCTCTTCACCCTGGGAAGAGCAGAACAAGCCCAAGTTCTTGTCTGCTTTCTCCTAATGTAAAGGTCTTATTCTACCACTGGGAGATTACACTGGTTAAAGGACCTTAAATAGCATTATAATAAAATCATATTTCAATTAATTATGATTTGCAGTGAGCGTGCTAGTTTTAAATGTAGATAGCTAAAAATTAGCCATGATACTTGTGTGAAGCAGTAATGAAAAATCTTAAAGTTTATTTTTTTGAATTGCCACCTTTACTGATAAAATAAGTGGATTATCCTTAATAACATGTCTGCATAAACTGTATTCTGTTATCTTTTTCAGATTTGGCAGCAATCATTTCTTTTCCTCATTAAGAAGATTCTGAAGCTTTCTACCCATCAGTGGCATTTGAGTTGTAAGTCTTTTAATATTTTCAGTGTTTTGTGATGATAATTTTCTGGCTCCTTTTCCATTTTATTTTTTAATCTCACGTCCTCTGATCTTGTAACTAGCCACCTGCAGTAGGGCTGCCACTCTTCATATTCACAGGAGAATTTTAGGTAGTTGCAATATGCAGGACTTAAAAAAAGTATGTGTACAAAGGCACAGAATCTGCAGATTCACATGTGCATGTCAGAGACTGCCTTTGTATTTAGTTCTGCACTTGCCAGTGAGATGTATGCAAAAATATTTGCATACTTTTGCAATGTATGCTTCTGAAACTCTGCCCCAATAGGTTTTGTGCTTTGCAGACCATACCAACTGATTAATTCACAAAGGGAAATATTCCCCTATTTACTACTTCAGAGGTTTATTTAGTGTTATTTAATTTAGCTGAATTCATATTTTAAACAAAAAATTAACTCTTTCAGAGAACCACAATGAAAATATTTTCCCAAGAGACAAGGGATTGTTATAGCAATAATAAAATCTCTTTTATTTAGTTGTTTTCTTTTCAGAGTACTTCACAGCTATCATAAGCTGCTATATACTCTGTCCATAGAACATTAGTGAACAACTACCATGTCTGGGGTAAAAAGCTGTGGCGTACTACAACATACTACATGACAGTAGGCACAGGAGTGAAAGGAAATTTTAGACAAGAATCCAGGGCAAAAAAGTACTTGTCCTGTCTGCCAAGTAGACATTAATAATGTATTAAAGTGTTGTCTATGCAAAAGACCCTCAAAATCAGCTGTATACACTTGAGATGAAATAGAACTGGAGGGGAGAGAGCAGAAAATAACAGCCACAGAACTTTTGAGCAAAAAAAAAAATTCTTTGAGTTTCAGATTTGGGTACCCTTGGAAACCTCCCAGATCATTAGGTTTCAAGGACTTGTTTGTCTTTCTTGTGGTAATGGCCGACTTGAATTGTGCTATTTTATTTTGGGGGTGCACGGAGTAGCGTGTTTATATCAGGTGGATTGGGTTGAGGATAGGAAAGGAGGAGAAGCCAGATACCACTAATTAAAAATGTTAAAAGGGAACAGGCACCCCTCTGAGGTGCCTTTCTAAAATGATTTTGTTTCATAACAGATTTTCTCAAAAGGTTTCCCTAGTTGTATCTAACTAAAAAGGAATTTGTTGTTGTTGTTGGGGGAGAAATGCCTCCTAGTTTTCCCTTAAATTTAAGGCAAATACAAAATGTCTCATTTTTGGAAAACAGTTTTGTTAAGTTCCTTACTTAACAAAGAATACTGAGACTTACTTTTTCTCCAGGCCCAAAACAACAGGCTGTTTTATTCAGGAAAAACAACACCTAACTGAGAAGATGAAAGTCACTCTGGAACAACAGAGGGTGGAGTTCTAACTCTCAAGCTCCATCCCATAATAATGACTAACAATTTAACCCTATAATTGCCTAATTACTACATTCATCCCCTCTTAATTTACAACCTGGACATAATCTTTCAAATAACTAGGAGCTCTCCATTCTCTGGCTGGATAACGCCCATCCTCAGGAACAGGCTTCTCCTCTGGCTGGGGGAGTATATGTCTGTCTCCAGCATCTCTGACCTCTGGATAGGAGAGTTTGTTACGAATTACTGGGCTCAGAATTCTCAGTCATTCTACCCAATTGTGGGTCCTCCGAAAACCCTTCCTTTTCGGGCAATGGCTCCGGTTTCTCAGATAGGTTGGCTTGTAAGCAGATGTGGTCTTGACATCATCTCACCATTTGGCCATTACCGACTCAAATTTTAAAAGATAAGGGTCCCATTTGTTTTTGGATCCTGCCTGAAATGCAAGTAGATTGTCAGGTACTGACATTTTTTGTGTAGACAGGATCATACTCTCTCTTTTGCATGATAATCATGGTTGTGTTTTTTGAAGGGTCTGTTTTTTCTTCACTTCTTCCTCCATATTGGTATACAGTAAATCCAAATGAGTCCTGATCCTCCTTCCCATTAATAACTGAGCAGGGCTCACTCTTGTGGTGGTTTGAGGTGTGACTCAATATTTTAAAAGGAATCAAGCCAATTTTGTCTCCAAACTTCCTCTGATCATTTTTCTTATCCCTTCTTTGAAGATCCTCTCTGCAAGACCATTCAAAGCTGGGTGGTATGGTGATGTTTGAATGTGCTTAATTCCATTCTTACTAAGGAACTGCTTAAATCCATGACTAGTGACATTTGGGGCGTTATCTGTGACCAATACCACAGGCAATCCATGTGTGGCAAAAGTCTGTTGAAGTTTGTCACAGGTTGCTTCTGAGGTTGTTGAGTTCATGGGGTACACTTCCAGCCATTTTGAATGAGCATTTATTATGATCAAGAACATTTTTCCTAAATAGGAACCAGAATAGTTTATACGCAGATGAAACCAAGGTTGTCCTGGCCATTCCCAAGAATGCAAGTGTGCCTCTGCTGGAGGCTGTTGATATACTTAACATTGAGGCAGTGCTTGACCACCTTTTCCAGGTCCTTATATAGGTGTGGCCACCACACATACCTGCAAGCCAAAGCTTTCATTCGGAAAATTCCAGGATGTAGTTCTGCCAGTACTTTCTGTTGTCTTTGAGGGGGGACTACCATTCGCATGCCCCACAAAATACAGCCATCCTCTATGCTCAGTTCGGTACTTCTGGTCCAAATGGGCTGAAGCTCTCTACCCAGATTCTGTTTTGGCTAGCCCTGTAAGGTGTACCGTATTGCCCTAGACAGGATAGGATCCTGCCTAGTCCATATTTTGATCTGAGAAACCTTCACTGGTGTCTGTTCCAAGTGTTCCAACAGCAAGACTACTTCCTGGGGCGCTCTTCTGTAGAGGCTGAGTCCAGTAGTGGTAGTCTGCTCAGGGAGTCAGCATTCCCATGGGCATAGCCTGCCTTGTAAAGAATCCTGTACTCATACACAGCTACGGTCAAAGCCCACTGCTGTAGTCATGCTGCTGCCATAATGGGTGCTGCTTTATTTTCCTTCAGTAATCCTACCAAACGTTTGTGGTCCGTTATGACGGTGAAAGCCTTCTCATACAGATACTGATGAAACTTCTTTAGGCCAAATATAATAGCTAAACTTTCCTTTTCCAACTGAGAATAACCCCATTCGGCTTTGTTTAATGTCCTTGAGGCATATCCAATAGGCTGTTCTTCCTGATTGTTCAGTTTATGGGACAACACAGCCCCTACTCCATAGGATGAAGCATCACAGTATAGGATTAATTCCTTGCTGGGATCAAAATGAACCTAAAGCTCTGATGATTTAAGTAGCCTCTTAAATTCTCAGAAGGTTTCTTCTTCTCTACCTCCCCAGTGCCATGAGATTCCGTTCCTTAAGAGGTGATGTAAAGGTTCTAAGAGAGCTGAAAGGTTTGGAAGGAACTGATGATAATAATTCAACACTTCCAGATATGCCCAGAGTTCTGACATGTTTTGTGGGGCCTTTTCAATAGCTGTGACTATCCACTATGGGGTGAACTCCCTCCTCGTCGATTTGATATCCTAAGTACTACACTTCAGGCCTCATGAAAAAGCATTTCTTTTGTTTCAAATGTAGCCCCGCTTCTTCCAGCCTTTGAAATACTCTCTTGAATGTTGCCAGGTGTTCCTTATCACTTTTTCCCGCGATGAGGATATCATCAATCCTCACCATTACCCCTGGAATCTCCTTTAAGAGGTCTTCCATGACCCTTTGGAATATGCCAGGGACTGATGAAATAAGGCAATCTATTATATTGTTACAATCCCTTGTGGGTATTTATTGTGGTGAATTTCTTACAGTTTGCTCAAGTTCCATCTGTTGCTAAGTGTCGCTGGTAGGTGCTGTAAGGCTTCAGCCCCTTTCTGGTCGGTGCCTTCCTCCCTAGCGACATCAGGGTGAGACTGCACTTTGGGGCCACCTAGATGTTTCCGAGTGCTTCTCCTACTTGCCTGCCACAACTTTGATGTTGATAGATGGGGAGGCAGTTCCTTGTCGGTGGTCCCAGATGGGTCGTGACCCTGGTCTTTCTTCGTGGAGCTCCAAACCTCCCCTTTACCCCACCCTTACCACATTCACAGCCTGGGATGTCCTGGCTCCCCATAATCCTCCCTGGGATGATATCTTCTCACCCAAGAGGACCTCCACAATTGGGGTCAGGTCTGTTCGGCCATCAGTCTCTTCTGAATTGTTCCCTTGTCTTCAGACCAACCTTTGGACAACTAAACATGCCCCAATCTGGGGTTAACGTTAACTTAGGAAAAAGGCTTAACTCAAAGAGATGTTCAGCGTCCACCGATGGAATGCCTGGGACTCTGGCCCCCAGGACCCTTCTGCTTCCCAGGGATGAGAGAAGGAGTTTCGCCCGTCTCTCTGGGTACGCTTCCCAGGTAACGGTAGACTAGGAGTTGATCACTCCTGATCCCACCACCTGGTGGGACTCACCCCTCCCCTGCCAGGCTCTGGGCAAGTCACTGCCTGCTCTTCCTTCTTCACCAGGCTGCTCGCACGGTTTTGCCATCGTTTGCCACCCTCCCCCGTCACGGTACCTGGGCTCTCTGGAGCAGCCTGGTCTTTGCCCATGATGGTGAGGATGCTCTTTTCCTTCCCAAGGTGACCCTCCAGCAGGCTTTGGCTCCCTGAGTCCGGACCTGGGGTTTTCTCCGCTGGGTTTCCTTGGCTGCTGTTGGGGCTTCTCACCCTGTGATCCACTCCACCGCTTCTAACAGGCTCCATTGCCTGCGTCTCCCTGCCGGTAGCTGGTCTTCCCATGCCGGCGTTCTCTTCTCCACCGGTGATCCACTCTGCTCCGCCCAGCTCCACCGTCCACCTCTCCCCGCCAGCAGCCAGTCTTCCACTGCTGGCGATCTCCCTCTCCTTGTCCAGGCAGCTGGGTCTCTCTCCAGCTGCCTTTTGATCATCCTGTGCTGCCTCTTGACCCCACCCCCAGGGCTCGCCGATCCGGAGGCTTAGGCAGCTGCGAAACTGCTGAGCCTGTGCCAGCTTTTCCCCGCAGTTGCCGCTCGTCCTGGAGCCTGCTGTGAGTATCGGTGTTTGTTGGGCGGAGTTTCAGGACATATTGGGAGGGGGGCTTCTGCCTCTCCTCTCACAATAAGCCTGGGACATGTCCAACTTGCTAAAATGTTGGCCTCCTCCAAGCACTGCTAGCAAGTCCTCGGTGCATGGAATGGGGTAGTTGCCTAACTTAGAAACTTGATTGACTGTGACTTGATAGTCCCCACAGATACGGATGGTTCCATCAGGCTTGGCCACTGGTACAATGGGTGTTGCCCATTCAGCATACTGCACAGGGGATATGATGCCTTCTAGTTCCAATCTATCCAATTCTGTTTCAGTTCTCTCGCTGAGGCCATATGGAACTGGTCTGGCTTTGAAATACTTTGGCTGGCTGCCCTCTTAGATATAAATCCTAGCTTTTATTCCCTTCAATGTACCCAACTTAGGGGAGGGCAAAATGCAGCCCATGGGGCAGATCATTCTATCTGGCCTGCAGGGCCCCTAAAAAATTTAGAAAATTAATATTTATCTGCCCCTGGCTGCCTGTCATGTGGTCCTCAATGGCTTGTCAAAACTCAGTAAGCAGCCCTCTGCCTGAAATAACTGCCTGCCCCTGAAACCCGTCTTGGAATACTGCAGGGTAGGCCCCCAGGATTTCTTTTAGGGTAGGCATTTCCTGTAAGTCTAACTTACATATTTCTTCCCAATGTAGTCTGAGTCTTTTCAGCCATGTTCTACCAAACAAGTTTGGCCTTTCTCCTTTTATTACTAAGGCCTTTAAGGTTTTCTGTTGTCCATTATGTAACAGGGATCCTTACTGATCTTTACTGGGATACTTTCCCCAGTGTGAGTCTGTAGTTTCACTCTTGTCTTTTCCAGTGACCTGCTTTACACTGTTGATAAGTCTCTTCATTAACCACTGTGACAGAAGCCCCTGTATCTATTTCCATGCATACAAGTTGATTATTTAACTGTACAGTTACTCTGTAAGGTTCCACTTTATCCTCCATTACACAGTATACAGTGTGTACTTCTTCAACTGCCTCCTCTCCCTCGTTCTTCTGTATGTGATAATTTTTTTCTTTCTTCCCTTTTCTTTGGCCTGACCTTGTTGTACAGCCAGATAGCCCCCCTTGCATTTTTTGCTAAGTGTCCCATCTTTCTGCATTTATGGCACTGGGACATTTGTATCTGGAAACTGAGGCTGAATGCATACCTCCACAGTGAAAACATCTCTCCAAGTCTCTAAACTTTTGTTGAGAGCTTTGCACTTGGTTTAAGGGCTCATGTTAAGTTTCTTTATTGTGTAGATATATATCCTGTACATTTTTCACTGCTGCTTCCATGGCAGTTGCCACCTTTACAGCTTTGTCCCAGGTCAGGTCCCCATCTTCAAGTAATTCTTTTTGGATTTTTTACATCACCAACTCCACAAACAAATCTGTCTCAACATATCCTCTAGGACATTTCCAAAAGAGCAGTGTTCAGTTAGCTTTTTGAGCTCAGCAATATACTCTAAGATAGATTCCCCTTCCTTCCTCATTCTGTTATGGAATTTGCAATGTTCTACAATAGTGTTTGGCTTTGGAGTATACTGTTCCAATCTCTCAATGTATATTGTTGCCAATCCTCAGTGTCTTGATTAAATTCCTCAATTTTCCCATAGGAAGACATAGTTAGATTTTCTCCTTCCCACTGTTAAGTTCCTTACTTAACAAAGAATACTGAGATTTACTTTTCTCCAGGCCCAAAACAACAGGAACAAACAACACCTGACTGGGAAAATGAAAGTCACTCTGGAACAACAGAGGGTGGAGTTCTAGCATTCAAGCTCTGCCCCATAATAATGACTAACAATTTATCTGTGCTTTCACTTGCAGAGTGCCTTCTGCTTTCTCTTCCTTGTAACTTCAGCCAGGGTGCAAGCAAATTGTCACCAATTTCTCAGAAGTGTAGGGCATCATTTAACACATACTGATCACTTGGATCTTTGTCATGGAAATTTCTGAGAAATATTCTCTATCAAAACTGCTAGAGATCCAGGCTCTCTCTGGTAGTCATTCTCTAAGATCAAAACAATTGACTTAAAATAACGAATTCAATGAATTAAAACAGTGTCTGATCATTATCAGCAAATATTGTTTCTCTGATTTGTAAAAATGAGCAGAGGAGCCTTTTTTTTTTATTCTTCATGTGCACAAGCAAAGATTTTGACTTCTAGAGTTGCTTCTTGTTTGTAGTGACATGATCTGATCAGTCTGGTATAAGATGCAGAGCTCCTATGTGCTTGAATGAATGTTGTGTTTAGTATGTTGAAGTTTTCCCGTGTTGGAATTTGCAAGCCACGGGCTGTATTTCTCAGCCATTTACAAAATGTTGATGGCTATATGCAAAAGGACAAGTCTAGATTAACACATGGCGTTTCTTTCCTTTATTTCTTTAATGAGCTTATTTAGTTATGTACTCTGCACCCTTGGCTTTATTTGATTTAACTCTAAAGGTTACCTTGTGACTTTGGATGCAGTATGTGTCTTGTTGAAATCAGTCAACTTGCCATTGATTTCAACAGGGACAGGATCCTGGTATTTTAACAGAGGTCTTTCCTAGCTTTCTAGAATTTTAAAACTACATTTTAATAACTACCATTAGAACTGAAATTGGAATAAAATAGATATTACCTTCAGCTTATTTAATAATATGAATAATGTGTCTAAGGAGTTAGGTCTTCCTCTTTCTCTCAGCTATTACTTAGCCTTTGGGAACAATAAGTAACTTAATAGTAACAAATGTAAAAATAACTCCAGTATAAAATAAAACAACCCTGCAACTATTCTTTAGTATTTCAAACCAGATTGTTGGTTCACACATCTATTCCCTTTGTATCTCCTAAGAAAACATGAACAGTAATGGTGTTAATTTGTCCATATATCCTCACACTTCTACTTAAACTATGAGGCATTTCTTGAACTATTGCGTTTAAAAAAAAAGAAAGAAGCCTACCTTAATGACCTTCTCTGCAGTTCCAGAGAGGAAAAGGCCTGTTGTAGACATAAAATACAGTAAAATACAATTATCTTTTTCCACCAGCACAGAACACAGTAATATTAATAGAAAAACCAGATAGCTAGCCAAGTAGGGACATTCATAGCTTTCAAACCCATATTTTGTTAGTTTTCATATCAATGGATGGTGAAAGATGAAAGATGCGGTTAGTAGGGGTGTGCAAAGCGGGGCAGTATTTGATTCAGATTCAGCCCAGTTCGGGGGACAGTGATTCGATTAGCTGATTCAGATCACTGTCCCAATTCAATTCGGCTGAATCTGAAGATTCAATTCTGATTCGGAGAATCAGTGATTTGGCCATAGACACAGCTTTATATGTTTTTTCTACGTACCTCGAGGTACCAGGCGCAGCTAGTGAACTCTGAGATGGTGGGGCAGATGGAGCATCCCACAGAAGCATGGGGGTGGGGTGGGGGCTTCCCCCATGTACTCGGTGGCAGACCTGGAAGTGGACTGGAAGTATTTCTGGTCCGCTTCCGGGTCCACCACCAAGTACGTGGGGGATTCCCCTGTGCTCCCATGGGACGCTCCTTCCACCCCACTATCTCAGCATTCACAAGCTGCGCCTGGTATCTCAAGGTACACAGAAAAAACATATAAAGCTGTGTCTATGGACAAATTGTCAAATCTCTCTGAATCGAATTGGAGGTTTCCGATTCAATTCGGAGAGATTAATGTGGCTCCTGATTCACTTCAGATTCAGAGAGCTGGCCGTTGAATCGGGCCGAATCTCCTCCAAATTGAATCAGCAACTGAAGCTTTGCGCTGCCCTAGTGGTTAGCTTATTCTCTCAAAAGGTCAGGGACTTAAAATAATATTTAAGAGAATCTAAGGCAGGGGTGGGCAATTATTTGGGCCCATGGGCCACAAGGGGAGTTTTGGTGAGTTGTCACGGACTGGGTCAAACCCCCACCACAACAGCTCACCAAAACACTTTAAGTGGCCCCATGCCATCTGCCTGGCCAGGCACCCTGCCAGCACAGGCCCCAGCCAGTCTCCAGGGAGGCCCCAGGTTTACAGGACAGGAGCCCAGCAGAAATCGGCTGCATTTGTGGAGCTGCTGCTCCCAATCACTCCTACTGTGTGGCATTTCTAGCTTGGCCTCCATTGTGCGGCTCCTGCACAGCATTTGCCACCAATGTGCCCTGTGCAGCCCTGCTTGGCCTGTGTTTTCCCTCCCCATAGCCCAGATCATCCACTGCTCCCCACCTTGGAAGTGGCCCCACCGCCTCCTAAGCCCCAACTTGCTGCAAACTCCCACTTCCACTCAACCCTTTGTTGCCATCCCTGGCTACTTCCAGCTATGCCTGGGGCAGCAGTGGTGCCCACTTAGGTCTCTCTTCCAGTGCTGTTAAGGCTCAGCTAATGCGGTGCTGTGAGTCAGGGCACCTGCAGAAAGGGCTAAGGCCTTGCTGGGACTGCAGAGCTGGTGGGAGCTCTCTGCATTCCACTTGCTCTGGGGGCCCTTCAGCTCCCAACACCAGATCCCATCAGCAGGGCTGGCCCACAGTTTTTTGGGGCCCCTTGCAAGGTATAGTTTTGGGGCCCCCTGACATGAAGAAGCCAGCATCGGTGGAAGGGTGGGGGCTGGCGAGCAGGATGGCAACACAGGGTTGAGTGGAAGTGAGAGCTTTGCAGTGGGCCAGGGCTAAGGAGGCAGCAGGGCCACTGCCAAGGTAGGGAGCAGCAGATGGCCTGGGCTGTGAGGAGAAAGAACATGGAGTGGATAGGGCTGCACAGGACATGTTGGGCTGCAAGTGCTGGGCAGAAGCTGCACAGTAGGGCCTGTGCTGGAGACACTGAACAGTAGGGGCAATTAGGAGCAGCAGCTCCACGAATGCATCCAGTCACTGCTGGGCTCCTGTCTTGAGGCGTCTGGTGTGGGGTCCCACCCTGTAGCCCATGTTGGGCACTGATGCTCCCTCTGAACACTGAGGCAGGCAGGTGGGAGCAGCTGCTTTGGTGCTGGGGCTCTGGCTTAGAAGCCAGCAGTTGCCTCCACTATCTTGGTGGGTGTGTGTAGTGCCATTGTGCATCCCAGCCTGGGCTGGATGGAACCAAGTGGCCTGCCATGGGCCAAACAGAATCCCTTGGTGGGCTGGATTTTGCCCTCCCCTGACTTAAGGAAATTGCTTTGCAGTGAAAGGTGTTCTTACTTGAATTCAAAGGTTGTTATGGGCCTTTGCTTTTGATGTTTCTAGGGCCATTTGGGGTGTCAGTGCTCTGGAGAATTTGCCTCAGTCACTGCCTCTTGCCTAGTGTTGGAAATATTAATTGAGAACATTACAGTTACAGAATTACATACCTTCTTCCCCCAGCCACAACACTGAGGGGAAAGCAAGCACAGAGTGGACAAACCTAGAAGGATACAAAAGTGCCCTGGGCCACATTGGCAGCCACTAGTGTGGCCTTTTGTCCTTTTCTTATACCGGGGACCATCCTATTTTTACGCCCTTTGTCCCATGTCCCTTTCTAAATGAGGATCAGACAGCAAAAAGTCCTGTTTTTCAGTTCATTGGTGGAAATGCATGTCAGTTATTTGTCCTTGCAATTCTATTAGTCATGCCTAGAGGTAGGGCAGTATACAGCCAGGAGGAGCAGGGTTCAGAGCCAGGGAGGGAGGTGGCCTTGCCCTTTGCTGCTGATTGACCAAGGTTTTTTTTTCTGCTTTGTCAAGAAAAGGGATAGCCTAGAGGCAAGACAAAGAGAGCTAAAAGTACTAGCCCTCTTAAACAGGTGAGTATTGCCCTGTCTCGGCCTCTAAAAAAATAGAAAGTTTTCCCTGCCATTGCTGCCAATCCCCTGCCACTTAGGAAATGTTCCACATAGGATGCAGTGGAAGGGGCAGGTGGGGTCTGTAGTTGGGGTTTCTGAAGTAGGTGACATGCTACTTCAAAAGGTGATTAGCTAAATTAAACCATATCTGTATTGTGGTAGTTCAGAATATTTCTTCCTCATAACTTCCTTAAAGCCTCACAGATAGACTTTCCCTATGTCTGTAGTCTTGGAATTTATGCAGGAGAGGGTGAATTGAATAATAAAATCTTTTGATGGCCTTCTTTCTCTGCTTTTGCCACCAGAGGGAGCTTTTGTTTGTTAAATAATTTTATGTCTTTTATGTTAGAAAAGATGGAAAGCTCATCAGTATTGGATAACTGTAACAAAAACACACTTTGCAAAATAAAGCAGTTTTCATTAAAATAATTGATCTGTCAATTCCCCTGCCCATTCCCAGCGTTCTGGTATTTGTCTCATAGCTGATGAGTCGTCTCCATAGCAATTAAAAACAATGCCTAGGAACAGAATCTGCTGTGTAACAAAGTCTGGAGTATTTGCACTGAAATCACTGGTATTTCTCCTGATTTTAATAACGAATATCTTTGAACAAATTTTGGCCCATTAGTGCCTGGCCAAGAAGCTCTGGCAGTATATTACATTACACTAGGTGCATTTACACGAGACATTTATTGAACAGTTGACTAATTAACTGCTCTGTAAATGTCTCAGCGTCTACATGTGCATCCCTATTAGGGCACATGGGACTAATTGTGCAGCAGGGTACTACTTGTACATACAAGTGCTAACCTGCTGTGGAGTTTTTTTGTTGCACAGCAGCACATGTGTAAATGCTCGTGGTGCTGTCTGGGGCATGAGGGTGTTTCAGCACAGGGGCTGCCTGCTAGCTAGCCCCACACTAAAGCACCCCCATGTGTCAACCCAGCCCCTCTGCAGCACATTAAGCCTGTTCAGAGCAGCCCCGGGCTGGCAAGCTGACCCCCAGGGCAACCGGGCTTCATATGCTGTACATGAATAAATTTGGAACTAATTGCTCCGGAGTTATTTGCTCCCAGGCAGACATTCAAATAGTGCACCCAGGAACAAAAAATTCTGGGGCTATAAGCTCCAGCGTTTATTTGCGTGCATTAATTGCATGTGTAGATGCACCCACTGTGCATGGAACCTGTGTTTGAATGTGATCCTACATCAAAACACTCCCACATGAGAGATAGCAAGGAAAATATCAGCAAGAAAAATAGTGTCAGACCTTCACAGAAAACTAAAGAATACAAGCTAGAACCCTATAGATAAGACCTGGGGGAAAAAGGCTTTGTGAACCGTAAAAGATTTGAACTAGGGATCAGAGACTGACTGATCTTTGATAGTCCTTTTTGGAATAAAACACGCATTCAGAAAAATGTGGTAGCACACAGACAAGGGAGCCCAGGCTGTGTGTGTGCCAATGTTGCTGCTTTATTTTGTTTCCTTTAATGTAAAATATAACTAGGGATGTCTCGTGAACATGAACTAGGGCATGTACCCCCTCATCCTTAATCTTCTCTCTTAAGCCTGTGTATACAACATCAAGGTTTCTGTCTCCCCTTTCCTTCTGAGTCAGTCACTCAGGGAGCACAGGGAAGATTTCAGTAATTAGTGCAGAGGAATATTTTTATGGCACAGGGATGATTTGTGAGGAGTCCTGTGCTACATGCAGGGCCAGAGACAGTTTACCCTATCATTCCACCATTTAGAACATGGTAAAACAATTGCTATCTGTGTCTCTCAACTCTTTTAATTCTTCCATTACCTTTTTTCCCTTTCTTGCCTTGAAAGGTGACTGAATTGGAAGAGTCTTCCAAAAGAAAGTTGCCATTTGCCATGGAATGGTCAGGTGGTGTGTAGCCATGGGGGCAGAATAGAGCAATAGATTTTGAAAGGGGCAGACTATTTCAGTTTTTTTCCCCTGGTTTTTTTTTGGTAGTGAATACAAACACTTCTGTGGACTTGGTGCCAGTGTCAGCACATGCACCAGAAAAATCAGCTTTATAGACTTGCCAGCCTCTTTCCAGCTGCTACAAATATTTTGCTGTAAGGTTAAGTTACACAGGAGGCCGTCAAGTATGATAAATGATTAGAACTGTGTGTAATAAGAATCACATGATTATTCTCTTTGCTGCTTGTTTTCCTGTTGAAAACCTAAGAGAGACACATTAAAATTAAAAATTGCTATTCTTAAAATGGAAGGAAGATTTGTCAGCACTCCTAGGATATGGGGAACACTCACTCACTCACCTGTTGGCTAAATGGTGAGAGCAATTATCTTTGAACATCTCAACTCCGTGTTTCATTCTACCATCCTGAATGGTTTGTTGAAATATCTTGATAAGCCTAGTTTGGTTCAGGTAAGTGGACAAGCTAGTAGGCTGATGAATGGAAGGCTGATGAGGAAAGTTTTACATAAAGAATGCTAAAAGCTTTGTCAGTATAAAATACATGCATGTGCATGCGTACACACACACACACACACACACACACACACACACACACACACACACATTCAGGCATGACCTTAGGGCAGTGGTTACCAGTCTCTTTCTTAAGCCTCAAGAAACCCCTCAGAAAATGCCAGCCCTTAGTTTTAATAATTTTTTCAGAATGGAAAAAAATACACCAATTTTTCTATTGCAAAGAACTCAGACTACAGCATATCAGAATTTTTTTAACATTGTGGATTCCTATTTGAAATCGGTTTTATTTTGTGAATCGTGTTTACACACCTAACAGTGTTAACATTTTATGGCAGCCCTGAGGGGTTCTCAAGGGACCCTGGTTGAGAATCACTGCCCTAGAACCTCTGTTGAGTCATAGAAGAGCAGATCTAGTCAGGCACAGAGCAGGAGCATTTTCTATAGCACCTTTGACTGTAAAGAGATTATGGTCTATTCTTTTGTAGAGATAGTGGTACATCTGTGAATGAGAAGAATGGAAAAAGAATGGGCCTAGTCATGGTAGAACAAAGAACCTGGGGAGAACCACGTTCTGTGGAAGGCCTAATTTGGGACCATAGAACTTAAAGGGTGGCTGAGTTTTGATGCTTGAGGTGGCATGTACAGGTCCCCAGCACCTTGTAATCCAGGGGTAGACAATTATTTTGGGTGGAGGGCCGCTTACTGAGTTTTGGCAAGCCATCGAGGGCCACATGACAAGCAGCCAGGAGCAGATCACTATTAATTTTCTAAATTTTTTAGGGGCCCCGCAGGCCAGATAGAATGGCCTGGTGAGCCACATTTTGCCCACCCCTGTTGTAATCCAAAGAATCTCTTCCAAACATTAAAAGCATTTATTGATTTTTTCCTAAGTTATTAGTAATGCTACAAAGAATATGAATTAATGATCCACCAAGTGTTATCATATCAGAAGTAACAATAATCACAGTTTGAAACATAAATGCAGAATAATAGTTCTCCCCCTCCCCTTCTCTTCATTTTCAGCTATAGGCTTTAAGAGTATTTTAAACTTTATGTATTATCTCTGCTACTGAGATTAGCAAAGAACTATATTACGATCTTTGAAACTTGAGTGCCTGAGCTAAAGTGGATCTCCCTTCATAAAATGGTACATATGTTGAACATTGGGAAAGAATACAAATTACATAAGGGTGGGAGAAATGGCTATAAATGTTTCTACAGTACAACCTCATTGATATCACTATGTCCGTTTATGTCACTGGTGAGTTTGATGTCTATCGGCTCTATGTTGTGGAGTGTGTACTAAGCCTTTACAGGATGATAATGTGCAAATTCAGATTCATAGATAAGTGGGTGAGCATGGGCACAGTATATATAAAGGTGTTTAGGTTTTATGTAGTCCATTAAAGTGAAGGTTATTCTAACTGAGCTAACAGCTGAGAAAGAAACTACTTTTTATAATTTTTTGCAAAAATAGACAATTACACACAATAGTCTTTTACTTCTAGTTGCCTGTGTTTAAACCCAGCTGTAACTTAAATGATGTGAGATTTGTAAGCAAGCTATAATCTTTAGTGTCTCTTTCTCTCCAATGCCCCAAACCACAGAGGTTTGTTGCGTGTCACAGGGAGGAACAGAAGGGAGGACCCCAAAATGCCAGGGGGGAACCCCGGGGTCAGGAACCCTCGGAGGGAAATGAAAGAAAAACAAAAGAAAAAGGGAAATACTTACCTGCAGTGGGACCCGTGGTGAAGCCGGAGCCTGAGGAGGGACCCGCGTGGCTCATTAGCCGCGCCATTATACAGTTGCGGCCGGCTGATGACGTCAGCTACAATCACCGGCCAGTGGAAATAAAACGGGCCACCGGCAAGGAAGAGGGAGGGAGATTGATGCCAGCGGGAGCACCAGCAGGAGAGGTCTTCCCGAAGCTCCTGCAGGGGCAAAAGGAGCCAGAAGCTGCTTCTCCCAGTGTGGGGAGGACGCTGCAGAGCACGCTGCAGGACAGACACTGCTGGCTGCAGCAAAAGGAGCTGGGAGCCAGAGGTGGCTACCCAAGACCGGGAACCCAGATGAAAGGGCAGAGGGGAGCAGGAAGATCCCAACGCCAGTGGCCACAGCAGAGGAGCTGGAGAGGCCAACACATTTCAAGACACTAGACCAGGTGGGACTGTTGGCACCGGGAGAGCCAAAGAGGTACACCAGGTGGGAGACAGGAGGCAAGAGCAGCGTGAGAGGCTACAAAACACGGCCCTCAGTGGCATAGAGCTGACCCAGTGGGTGACGTGAGGACAGGTGTCCGCCGGAGGACCACAGCAGGTCCAGCGAAACCAAAGGCTGGGCAACGAGGGAGAAGAAGTGTGGAGTAGCTCGCAGGCTACCATGGCCACATATAGGGCCGAACATAGATCACTAGTATCTGAGGTCGGGTATTGGTGACTAGGCCAGGGAAGCTGGGGAAAAAGGGGCAGCTGGGCCCCTCAGAGTGTATCAGTGATTTTATTTTGTATTTTATGTTTCCCACTGGTGGAGGGGTTGAGGGGCAGGGCTCATGGAGCCTGATTGTTGTTTGAGCCTTGAGGTGGTTGATAGCCTCAGGGAAAAGAAGACGGCTTCGGGGCACGGGTAGGATATTGCAGACTGTTTACACATAGGCAGAGAGGACCATCCCAACGAACGTACTCAGGGACTCAACGGTCAGGGATCTGGCCAGGAGGATGTCTGTGACCCGTCAAGGCTGAGTGTAAGGGCGAGATAGAGGGGAGGTGGGGCCTTACAGAAGACCGCCAGACAGATGTCCCGCCGTCGAGAGACTCCCAGTGGTCGGACCCTCCACTGAAGTAAGATTCAAAGTCGTGGCAGGCGAGATTGGGGAAGACTACACCGGAGTTAAATACCTACTCGACGGAACACCTGGGACGACGGACAGGCAAACACCACCGAACATCCGGGCCAGAGCAACACGTGACCGGATGTTCGAGGCCAGATGGGCACATTGCGCTTCTCTAGAAATGTCTGAAAAGGGTGTAGTGACAAAGGTGGCAAACCAGTGCTTTAGTTGCCTTCCCAGAACTGCTGAAAAGATCCTCGTTAACTTGCATGCTATAGCTTAGTATGTGCATTGCTATTATTTTATTACCTTATTAAGCTTTAATAGAGGTCGGCTTTTAATGCAGAAGAAAACAGCTGAATGCTAAGGGCTTCTGATTAATTCAGTTCTATTAGTTAAAACCAGAAAAATCTCATTTAATCAAACACTCAGATTTTGCTCAGTCAATGGAATTACAGTACATGGATTTGGCACATTGTCAAGGAACAGAGCAGTTGACCTATATTGAGTGTATTGATAATATCTCAGAAATAAGATGCCCTGGCAGAGGTAAGGCCTCATAACAATAAATATGCTGCTTCCAGATGGTGAAATGAGTAATGAGCCCAGATGCCCTCCAGCACTGCTCAAGCCTACAAATGCTCCACCTTCAGTACTGAGTTTCTGTGTCAACTATGGGAACCTATGGGTGGTATTAGCTGAATGCCCATGACAGGAAATTTCTAAGCTAATGATGTATGACAAAGAGGGGTATAGATGGGCACTGCCATTACCCCCTGGGGAGAGAAGTTCATTGCCAGGTTCAAGCTAACAGTGAAAGCAAAGAGCCTAACTGCAGTACGGCATCAGGATGATGAAAATCAAATAATAGTTTCCTCCTCCTGCTGGCAAAGTGTGTGTCAAGGAGGGTATGATATGACTAGTGGAGATCAATGGAAGAGGGAATCACCCTTGATGAAATGATTTAGTATTGCTTTGGAAAGGAAATGTGGTGTTTACATGCAAAGAGATGAGGCATAAAACAAAAACGATTACATAAATAGCAAAGGATATTTTTTTTCTCTTGTAAATAGTTGTTAACCCCGGTACTTGTTATAAGTGACATAGCTGGCAAGGTGCTGTTTTTGGTGTACTCACATATACTAGCTGGTACTTATTTGTTTAACAGCAGTGCCCTGAGTAGGGATGACCTGTGTGGTGAAACTTTGGAGATGTGGCCAAGCATCCACTGAGAAAAATGTTGAAATTAGGTTGTACCTGTGAGCTAAACTAAATTGAACTTTGAGTTAATGTGTTAATGCATTAACCGATTCTGTCAACTAGTACTCAGGAAAATGGAATTGAAAGTCTTTTAGAAGTAAGACTGTGTAAGGACCCTGCCTAAGCTGCCGGCTTACTGGGCAGCAGGTGGTCAGTGTGAGTCTGAAGAAGAAAAGCACATGGCCGCACTGGAGGAGACAAGTGCCCAGCTGTTCTGGATCAGCCCAAGCCAGGTAGCTGGGCTGTAATCTGATTGGCTGGCACTATGCCAGCTGGAAGAGATGCGCTGATTGGCATGGGGGAAGAGGGCTAAGAGATAAACTGAAGGGAGAGGGTGGGGGAAATGCCAGTATACAAGAAGGAAGCCTGTGCATTCCCCCCTGCTGCTGGAGCAGAGGATCTGGCTGCTATAGACAGTGCTAGATCACAACCTGCACCAGGGACCCCACGTGGAGCAATGTAGGTCAGGCAGGAAAGGGATCAAGTGGCACAGAGGAGCTGGGAGGGAGAACAGTCAGAGGAGCTGCTCAGCAACAGCTGGCCAGTGCAGCATAACTAGCAAGGATAGCTGAGGGCCAGGAGTACTCTGGGCAATGGTGAGCCAGAGTATAGGACCTGCACAGAGCCAAGTTGGGCCAGCATGAATAGCGCTGCACCCTGCAAAGGGCACAGGCAAGGAGAGCCTGTGAACTGGAGGCAGCCTGCCAACAGGCAAAGAGAGTCCAGATCTGGAGAGTTGGAAGTAGTGCCCCAAGGTACCCCAGGACTAAGTACATTACCCCAGTATGGGGGACTCAACTAAAGTTGAGACACCAATACCCTACCTGACTAACTAGCCTGAGTAATTTAGTTATCTGTTTTGTTGTAGCCCTTTTTGAAGCGAAGGAATAGGTGCTGTCCTGAGCTAGTTCAATACTTACCTAGCACCTGAAAGGAGATGAACCAAGTGGAAAGCTGACTCACCATCTAAGTTGACTAACAGCACCTGAGTGGAAAGGGGTAGGGTTTAGGGCAGGAGGAGCCCCATAGAAGCCTAAGGCAGACATAAGCACACCAAGTCCACTGAGTGATCACAGGTACCATCTCCTTGTAATTAAGTATTCATCATTCAGAAACAACCAGTCATGGCAAATGAGAAGAGGAAAATGTGTCATGACCAAGTGAACAGGGCATGCACACTGCCTTTGGTGGCTTTCTCAGACATGAACCTGTCACAAAGGCAAAAGGGATTTCTATGTTGTGAGCAAACAGTGATTCATGGGGGCTTGAACATGATGCAGAGAAGAAAACACGGGGAGACTCATTCTTTGTGATACCAGGATCAGATTCCAAACCTGGCTGAGCTGGTGAAAGGGGCATGAACTGTGAGCTTAGTGCATCTGTTCTTATTTTTCAGAGCACTACTAAATTTGATGGAAAGTATGTACAAACTAGCTACTACCTGCACTTCATACTCACTAACTCAGGTGGCTCTGGCTGTCAGTAACAAGGACAGGATTTGTACCATCTATGCTTGTTCTCACATTGCATTGTATTTCTTTCTTGTTTCCAATGAAGATGATTTTTAATGTCCAGTCAAAACCCAAATATTTCTACCAAGGACAAAGTAACACTAGTCAAAATAAAACAAAACAAAACAGATCTCTAAGGCAAGTATACTCTAGATTGCCTTAGCAAAGATCTGAGGAGGATTTGATGGGTTTGTAAAGCATCCTGTCTTCAGTTCAAAGACTGTTGGACCAGTTCTGCTGTCTGATACACATGCACAGTTCCCTTTGCTGTTAAGGGAGTTGCTTTTGTCTTTGAGACAAAACTTGGCACTAAATGCTCTACAAATATTAATAAATAAAGCTTTATAACACCCCTGTGGGTTAGGAAAGTATTTATTTTCCTATTTTATGAGAGAGCAATGTGAGGCTTAGAGTGATTTTTCTAAGGTCATATAGAAAGTCTGTATGAGAGCCAAAAACCTAAATCAGAATTCCTGCTTCCAGTTCCTGTACCTGAAGCATTAGACCACACTGTGTCCCAGTCCTAGTTGTTGCAAATTCTATCCTCCCATTTGCTTACAGAGCAATCCTATGGTGGCTTCAGGATTTTAGCATGATCTAGGAAATCTGGAGAAATTCTGACAATTTTGTAAAGACAACAGAAATTCTTGCAGTGCTGGGCATAGCTGGTGCTACTTCACAGCAGCTATTTCAGTTTTTTTTCATGCAGCCCCATGGAGGAGCAAGCAAGCAGGAACAAGTTTCCATGGCCACATTCTTTAGCACTGATGCAGTGTAGACATGGAGTTTCAAAGTAATGTTGGCCATGCTTAAAAGTAAGTCATAAGCTTTCTGGCAAGGCCAGAACTATTTCTGTTAGAAAAGACACCTTGTAGTGAGCTGATGATCAGTGTGATGTACTGTCTAATCTATATCCATTGTGCCAGGCAAGCTGCATTCAGTAGACCTCCAAGGCATCTTTTTATATTCTCTGGGTACATCTGCACATGTGCTTTACTGCAGAGTAGATTAAAGCAGTAAAGCATCACAGTCTACACATGCACCAGTATTGGGGCACAGTAGATTAATTAACTCTGGTGTAAAATAGTACTATCAGGGACAGTAGTGTCTTACAGCTGAGTACTTAAGGGCGTATGTAGATGAAATGGGAGCCCTAAATTGAAGTGGTGGGTTTTTAAAAACACCACTTCAATTTAGGGCCGATTAAACCCCCATGTCACACACACCCCCTGATGACTTACCTGCCCTCTCTGGCGGCGGGGAGGGGAGGGCAAGCTGCCAGCAGGCGGAATGGTCTCTGGACTGTTGGGGGGGAAGCTGGTGCTTCCCTCTGCGGCAGCGGCGGGCCCCATCTAGAATACAATGTCCAGCTTTAGGCTTCTCACTACAGAAAGGATGTGGACAAATTGGAGACAGTCCAATGGAGAGCAACGAAAATGGTTTGGAGGCTGGGGCACATGACTTACAAGTAGAGGCTGAGGGAACTGAATTTATTTAGTCTTTAGAAATGAAGACTGAGGGTGGATTTGATAGTACACTTTAACTACCTGAAGGGTACTTCCAAAGAGGAAGGAGCTAGATTGTTTTCAGTGGTGACAGATGACAGAACAAGGAGCAATGGTCTCAAGTTGCAGCAAGGGAGGTTTTGGTTGGATATTAGGAAAAGCTTTCTCACTAGGATGGTGGTGAAGCACTGGAACAGGTTACCTAGAGAGGTGGTGTTCATCCTGAACCTCTCCATCCTGAGAGGTTTTTAAGGCCCAGCTTGATAAAGCCCTGGCTGGAATTATCTAGTTGGTGGTGGTCCTGCTTTAAGCAGGGAGTTGGATTAGATGATCTCCTGAGGTCCCTTCCAACCTTAATTTTCTATGATTCTGTATAGATGCACCTATTGTGTTTTTAAATATGTGCTTAAATCGCCAATCAGGTCAGCATACAAATGCCACAAAAAAAACCCCCACAATAGAAATGGCCAGCCTGACCTGAAATCCACTAAAAAAGTCGATTTAAAATTAAATAATGACAGATAAATATAAAAAGTGCTGTTGTCTTGCAATATTTATTTTAATTTCAGCAGACAAACACTTATTTATCTGATCTTTCTCTAGGAAGCTCTGGTACAGCAGTCAAAAATTTTAATCAAGAAAGTGCCAGGGATGCACTTTTTATGCACACAAATGACACTGACAACTTTAACTGAAAACTATAATGAAAGCTGTGAACCAATTCAGATTACTTACCAAACAACGGAATAAGTGATAAAGTCTTCTGTATGCTTCTGCCTGAATATCCAAATTTAAATCCTATGTACCTGACATTTTTAGTTGATTTTTTCCATATAAATTATTCAGCACTTATGATATTCATGGCAGAAAGGCCCTTTAAGTATAACATACATCACTTACTTTAAGGTCTGTGACTAGTCTGTAAATCTTCCAGCAGATTTAATTATACTGCCAGATTGTGGAAGATAATGCAGTGCCTCTGTTTTTACCATAACATAATTTTCAACATGTTGCTTTTCTTCTTTTATTTGAGTATAAAACAGCTTTGGACATCTAAGGGAGTTTAAAACCTGTTTAATTCCAGTATATTAAAGTAGATTCACATTTTGTCAGCTTTTTCAAGCAACGTTTTAGACTTCTATCCTATGGTGCAGGTGGCCTATTGACTTGTTTTTTGCAAACCAAATAAAGGGTATGACCCATAGGCTGGCAAAACTTTCTCTGCTGGAGCTGGACTGAGACAGGTGGAACTCACTTATCATATCAGCCCAGAAGAATGAATTATGCACGTGTGTGCACACACATACATGGGTGTAGGTTGTAGCCATGTTGGTCTACGGACATAGGCAGACAAGGTTCTTTGGGTGAATCTGATATCTTTTATTAGACCAACTTAAATAGTTGGAAAACAATTTTTAAGCAAGCTTTCGGGTTCAAAAACCCTTCGTCAGACTAAGGAAGTTTCAGCAGTTGGTGTGTGCTCTTCCTGGATGGAATGAAAAGTAAAGAAGCCAGTGGCTGGGCTGGTGTGCATACAGGATAAGCAGTCACTGAAGATGTAGATTGAGGAGTCAATGGGTGAGAGACAGGCTGGGTGCGGGGGAGAGAAGGGGGATGAATAGTGGAGAAGTACCTGGGGAGTCAGATGTCAGGCAGGTTATAATGTGTTATAAATCCAATGTCTATATTTAGTCCATGATTTTTAGTATCCAGGAGGTTGATGACGTGGAGTTCATAGGCTCATCTCTGGGAAGTGTTGTGTAAGTTTCCTTTGAGGATCAGGACTGAGAGATTGGAGAGAGAGTGGTTTTCTTGTGAGAAATGTGCCTCCACTGGCAATTGAGTATTCCTGTCTTTGACAGATTTCCGGTGTGCGTTCATTCTGGCGCGCAGTTGTTGTTTGGTCTCACCTACATATTTTCCATCAGGGCATTTGATGCATTGAATGAGATATATTACATTTCTGGAGGTGCAGCTGTAAGATCTGGGAATGCTGATGGCTCTGTTGTGGGGTGTAGTAATTGTGGGGAGGGTGGTGAAGATGTGTTGTTAGGTTTTGAATTTCTCATCATGGCATGGTCTGGATCCATTTCATGTGTTCTGGGTCTGAGGAAAATTGCTTCTGGTGATGAGGTTAGTGAGGTTCGGTGCTTGTTTGAAATCTAGGATGGGTGGCTCTGGGAAAATCTCTTTAAGAATAGGGTCTCTTTCTAGTATGGGTTGCAATTGTTTGAGGATTTCCTGTATGGGTTCAAGGGAGGGGTGATATGTCATAACCAGTGCTGTGTGATTTGTGGGGGTTTTTATTCTGTACTGCAGCAGTTCTTCACATGGTATCCAGGTGGCTTTTTCAAACGTGCGATCTACCTCTCTGGAGGAGTGTCCTTGCTGGGTGAAAGCCTTTTTAAGATTGGTGAGGTGGCAATCCCGGGTGTTCTCTTCAGTGCAAATTCGGTGGTATCTGAGGGCTTGGCTGTATATCACAGCTTTTTTGGTGTGTTTCGGGTGATTGCTGGTTCTGTGCAGATATGTATGTTGGTCTGTGGGTTTCTTGTATAACGTGGTCTGTATTTTATCATTATGGATACTGATGATTGTGTCTAAAAAGGAGATGTTGGTGATGGAGTATTCTAGAGAAACTCGGATGGAGGGATGGTGATTGCCAAATTTCTGATGCAACTCAATCAGAGATTGCAGGTTTTCAGTCCAAATGATGATGTCATAGATATATCTTAAGTATAGCAAGGGTTTGATGGTGCAGTTCTTGAGGAAGTCTTCTTCCAGGTGGCTCATAAAAAGGTTGGCATACTGTGGGGCCATTTTGGTGCCCATAGCTGTTCCCATCGTCTGGAGGAAGTGATGGTTATTAACACTGCCTACCTTGTATGCATAGCAGCCCAGCCCCTGTCTTCTATACTTTTCATTCCATCAAGGAAGAGCACACACCAACTGCTGAAACTTCCTTAGCCTGACAAAGGGTTTGTGAACCCAAAAGCCTGCTTAAAAATTGTTTTCCAACTATTTAAGTTGGTCTAATAAAAGATATCGGATTCACCCAAAGAACCTTGTCTGCCACACACATACACACACCCACACACCCATGTGCACACAGACGCAATAAAAAATAAACCTAAGCCATGATACTTTGTCATCTCTTTCCAGAAATAACTTAGAAACTAATCAGAATCCACATATTCAAGCATAAAGAAAGTTAATAGATCAGATTTTATGTAATTTAGAGTGGGCCATTAGAAAATTGAGCCCGTTTCAATTACATTGTTGTATTGATTGATGGGTAAACATTAGAAACATCTTGTAGCTAAGAGCTGTGTATTACTAACATTCAGGGAGTCAGCTATGAAAAAAGGAAGCTCAGGCTACTACTGAGCATGATTTATCCTTTGTTCAATTAAATGGGTACTATATTTCTGGATACAGTCCACACATTACATTTTTTGCTGTATGCTATTCTTTGTGCTCTTGTGCTGTAGGAAGGTTACTAAAGGGAAAAACCAGTTACTGAGTGAAGCATTTTGTTTTTTTTTGTTTTTCTTTTCTGTATGAAACCATCAACAGGGAGGGAAGTTTAACAGGTCAGAACAAGTTCAATGCTGACCTTCTAGGGTATGAATGATGTCAAGCTCTGCTTTCCTTTTTTGTGTTTAGAAATCCTTTTAGTTTTCTTACATTTTTTCAAATTTAGCTCAGTCAAATGGGACAGAAGAAAGTCATCAGAAACTGCAAAATATTTGGGACCTAAAAACATTCTTCAATTTCACATCCATAAATCCTATGTAACAGTGTGCCTTCTTTGTATAAACCATTGTTGCTGCAGTTGCACATGCAAACCTGATACTTTATGTACACAAATTTTCAGTCAGCCATGCTATTGATTTCTAACTTTAAAAATATTTTAAGCAAGTAAAAATAAGTGAAGAGAAGATGGTGATATTTAGTTTCTCCTGAATGCCACATTTTGTCTTCAAATATTACCCAATAGGCATTTTTTCACAGTGGTTTGTTTTATATATTAAATGGACAGGTCCCCCAGAGCAGAAAGTTGGCACAAGATTTGTGCCACATAAATCCTGCCCAAGCTATACGGCGCATGATCCTTTTACTGACAGTCTATAGAGATGGGGATTTCACTTCATGGATATGACTGCTACCCACAATTTGAAATCAGTGAGTCTAGGTAGTACTTCATGTTGATTAAAAGTGGCAGCATCCTTTTATTTCCAGCCTCTCCAGCTTCTGCTGCTCCCCACTGGGCACAGAGCCCCAGCTACATTACTTGCACTGGATGCCAGCCGCTCCTTACAACCATTTTGCATCTCTGGCTCACCTTCCTGTTGTGAAGTGCCAACCTCTCTTAAACAGTATGCTCAAAATAACTTTACCCCAACCTGGGGCTTTTGGGGCCCCATCCAGTACTATAATTTTTAAACAGCAGTAACTTGGTTTTAAAAGTAATAACAGTAATTATAATGTTCACTTTCTCCATGACCTCCCAGGAAAGAGGTGCCAGCAAAGATAAGTTGCTTTTACCAACATCAAAGATGAGCTATGCTGACAGGAATTAGAGTATGCACTGTTTTCAGCCAGTTGGCTTTGAAGCAGATTGTCACGAAATATGATCTTTTTCATCACATTGGAGAACATCAGCAAAAGTCAGGCAAAGCTTTGCTTAAAAAGCATCCATAATTTGAGCGTACATTAGTTATAGAAACACCAAACCTAAAGGGTGTGTGCTGGTCAGAAAGAGATGCATGCAATCTTTAAAATGTCCACAAACAACAATTTGTAGACTTCTACCTTATGTGAAACAGAAGCAGAGATGTGACCAACAAAAGAAAAGTGATATCTTTATTTCTGTGCAGTCTGGGGCCTAATTTTGTAGTTTTATGTACAGCAGGATTGAAGGACGACCCTATGTGAATCTGTATTAAAATTCTTTCATTGATTTATTTGGCAACACTGGACAGTTCAACTGCAAAACACGTTGCCATGAAGATGCTGCTGAGTCTGATAACTCAGCAAGATTCAAAGAGGGGTGGGGCAGCTATAAGGGATCAAGCACAGCCCATGGTATAATAGATAATACATGGAATATCTTGTAAGATTTACACCAGTCTAACTATTTGAATTAGAACAAAACTTTGTGGGGACAGATTATCTTCTATCTGCATCCTGGGGGCATCTGAAACACCTGATGTTCTCCACTGTTAGACAGGATACTGAGCTAAACAGACAACTGTGTATGTCTGGTTATTAACCAAGGATGTATGGGTAATTTTAACGTAGTAGATAGAAACAGGTATAACTCATTTTAAAAGGTTCTTTAGCCTTTCATAATTAATATAGGAAGAAAGTTCTAGATTTTGAGACCAGAAATCTTTTCTTACAACAAACAGGCAAAAATATTTATGTGCATCTATTTGGTTTTGTACAAGTCTAGTTTGAACTGTGGGCTAGAGATTAGTTACCTGTGGGCTATGAACACATTTGTGCAGGGGAAAAATGTTATACAGCAAAAGCTGCGTTAACCGGCACTTTATTAGCTGGAAAACTCTACTAACTGGCATCCGAGGGACACAGCAAAAGCAAAACCGGAAGTACCACTTCTGGGGGACTTCCAGTTTCACCGCCATGAGCCAAGTTTTTCTTTGTCACTTCTTCAGCCCACGGCCCGGGGCCAAGCAGTCTGCGCGGGGCAAAGCAGCTTGCATGGGGCCACCCTCCCTGTCCCCCAGCGCACTGACGCCGGGGAGTGCACCATGCGGTGCACATTTGATTAACCAGCATATTTGATTAACCAGCATCCCCCATTCCTGGAGGATGCCGGATAACAGAGCTTTTACTGTACATAGATATTGTTTGGTTGAACACTCCTAATAAACCTAATGTGATATAATCTGGAATCAAAGAGGCATTCAACTTCAAAGCTGACTGAGGGAAGGTGGTAGAATGGCCACTGCATAGCAGCTGCATGCCTCAAACTAAGGGATTAAAAATAAAGCTTGAGATAACAGGTTTGATCAAATTCTGATTGTATTTTCAAGTTGGTGTCAAAGGGCTTACTTCATTCTGGCCCAAGTGGAGAACCATGGAATGGGAACGTTTCATAAGGAAGTACCTATGAAGATGCATTCAGTGCTTTGAGTCAGTTTGCCTGCCCATGGACTTCCTGCCCCACTTCGGAAGTCCTTCAGGATCTGAAGGAGAATTTGTGCCCCTGTGGAGCACCAGAAGGCTCTACTCTTTCCCTGGCAGTGCAGCTTCCGGGGAGCCACTGCACTAGGAATCTGCCCTGGATTTCTCACAGGGAAAGGACAACTACAAAAATGTCATTGCAGTCTAGTTCGGTTAAACCTTGTCTTTGTATTTACCATGGAGCCAGAGAGGAGTTGTTTCTGTCTTTGCTGTAAAGGTGATGATTCTTTTGAAGCATCACCTTTCTGCACATGCTTCTCGGGGGACAGGATTTGGCCCTGAGGCTGGAGAAATTTTCTGTAATTTTGCCAGAAAATTTTCAGTTCCTGGGCCAGGTTCTGGTAAGTGCAGGAAGTAAAAGGGTCTGGAAGCAATGCTGACGTGCATTTATATTCTCATGAAGAGGAGCCTATCTGCAGGAGCTAGCAAGTTAACTTTGATGACTTCTTTTTTTTCCAAAAGATCCTGAACTCTGGGGTAGATACTTGCTTTCCCTCTCTGTGCAGTAACTGGACAGAGTGACTTTTTCTGCTGTTGTTCTTGTATTGGGTCTTTTTGCCATGTTCACAGCCAGCCAGGATTTGCTCCAAAAACAGTTTTATTAGTTCTGGAACTTACTTCTCTAGTCCAGGTTATTTTCCACATCAAGGTCACCAAGTGACAGAATGATCTGTCCTTCTCCCACATTCTGCTTCAGTTAAAAGATCAATTTCACTTTTGTTTCCTATGTGCTAGCATAATGCTGTTGGTTACCCAACACTACACAAAAGAAATTCTAATTGAATTAACATTTAAAAAATAAAAGACTCTGAAAATGTCCCTATTAGGTTTTCAAAAATGTATTAAAAATTGGAGTTGTGATAGGAAGTGGTTGAGTAGCAGAGAACATTTTAAATTATTTGATGAAAAGGGAAAATTTACCAAATAACATTTTTTTTAACCAGCTCTAATTTTCAGCTTAAACTTACTTGATGATATATGTAAATATTAAACTTACTTGACAGAGTCTTTTAATATTAATACCCTCAGAGAGACATGGTAGAGACATTAGATAGTAGGGTTTTAGTTTTAAGAAGGCTATCACCTCCATGCATCACCTCCTATTTCATTGTATATGCTATTCTGTATGGGTCCAAATTCTTCCTGAGTGAAGGCCAACACAAGCCCTGCACAGCTCTTCAATCCCACCTGACACCTATTTTGAAGCCATATGGCCCAGTAGAAAAGGTATTGGGCTGAGCTGGGACATCTGGATTCTTGCCCTGATTCTGCCATTGGCTTTTTTGAGAGATTTTAGGTTCTTTACCTTTCTGCCTGTTTTCCCATCTGTAAAGCATCTATGATGCTTACCTCCTTCATAAAGGACTTTGAAATCCATGGGGTAAAGTGCCATAGCAGGTATTATTAAGGGGACAGATGCCCTTGTGTGGGCCATATCCACTGGTGGCTCCCATCCTGTGTATCTTTCTCTGTTCTCATTTATAATGCATTGATCTAAGCATTAAGTTATAAAGGAACAAGACTGAGACCCTACATTCTTCACTGAAGGAGGATCCTGCCCTTTGTCTGGTGTTTGGGAGGTGCTTATTGCTCCTAAGTGTACACTGCAGTTGCACAGTGATTGAAGCAGGGGGATAATTGAGCCTTGTGTGAGTGCTAGTCAAAGTTCAGAGTTTGGCTGCAGCAGCATGGAGCTCAGCAGAGAAACAGGGTACATCAGCCTGTGAGCTTTGTGTTGCTATGGCTAGACTGCTACTGGGGCCCAGGGTAGCTGGTTAGAGTCCCTTCACTGCACTGTACTAAACATACCCCAAGGCAGTGTTTCTCAACCCATGGGTCATGACCCAAAAGTGGGTCGCAAGAATATATGAAAGGGTCGCAAACAAACTTTAAAAATGGATCAACACATTTAAAAAATGGATTCTCCTTTAAAAGAGAAAAACATGGGAAACTGTGGCTTTTCCCTTGTAGGCGGGCAGAGTTCCAGCTTGGAAGGGGCTGCTTGGGGCTCCCCTGCCCCACACACTGGGGCTCTGGGGGTGGGAGGGCAGTGGGTCAGGAGTGAGGGGCACTGGGCGGGGACTGGCCTTCAATGTTTACAAATGGGTCCTGGTACAAAAAAGGTGGAAAACCACTTACCTAACGGGTGGTTCTTCCTTGGCTGCAAGTTACCAAGTGAAGAACTGACAAGGAAATGCAAGAGCTGATATGTAATGTAAAACAGCAGATTATCTTTGAAATCTTCTGGGACAGAAGTTCAAATCTGGCCTTTGTTTATGATATGCGATAAGTTCCCCATCACTTATGTATGCAGACAATGTAAATAACAGAAGCAAACCTTCTTGCATTTTGTTTATGCTCACTCTGTTTACAGAGCAAGTTTCTCTATTGCTTGGATGGAGGTGATGGCTAAGAATATTGTCCATGCATGCCCACTTGAAAATTTTGTCCAAAAAGCATTTTATCTATACATCTGCTCATTTGCAGACATTGTCTGTAACAAAGCTAGTTTTTAAGAGGGATATTAATACAATATTTTGCTGCCACCATCTTCTTGTTGAAGTTAGTTACATTAGTTAGTGCAGAAGGTAAATTCCCTAATCTTTGTTTCCGAGTTTGTACAGATTGTCCTGTGCTTGAGGGGAAAACATAATTAACTTTATCATTCTCTTTAAAGTTTCCTTTCAAATTAGAGATAATGCTTTTCATCACAGAAAGGTCTCATGAGTAAAAAAGTAATGTTCAATGGAAATATATTCTAAAAAAATGTGACACTCTCCAATGGATTCCAACCTCCAGGAACAGGTGATTGACTGCCTGCCTCTCATGTGACCCAGTAGGGGCTTTTCATGAAGAGGGCTTTTCCCTTTCTACCCACTGAGACAGGGGAGGGGAAAGCTTCTGTAAAATTATCTCATGGTACAAATCTGTTCTATGAAGAACTACATATTAAACATGCCTCCCTGAGATGTGATTGCAGAGCACATAGATAAATACACAGGAACACTTTTATATCTGTATCCTTACACAGAACTCCCACATGTTGCCCAGACTGAGTACGCTCCATCCTGGGGCTGGACAGGACACTTTTTTTTTGTTTATTTCTTCACTTGATGCCAGGGGTGGAGGTTTGTTTGGGCACTACAACTTAGGGCAAGGAGCTTTCTCTCTTGTGTCTGTGTCTGCCTCCCCCAGTCCCTGATCCCTGCACTGCTTCTTGGGCCTAAGTGATACCAATTTTCCCAAGTGGGAAAACTGGGGGAAAGATGTGAGAAATTGGTCAGGAGTTAAAATAATGTATCTACACCTAGATAAACATATCTGTATATGCAACTACATGTCTTATTTGCATGCACCATTAGGTACACAGATGCCTGTAAATGATCACCAGGGACTGCAAATTCTCTCATTTAAAAAAACCCACAAATCACAAATTCTCTGATTTAAAAACGCTAAAATCCATCACTTCCCAGCCACAGCTCCCCTGTCCTTACTTGTGCCCCTTACTACCCGCCCACAGCCCTGCCAGTGTCCCTCACTCACTGCTCACAGCTCCTCACCCCCCGCCCCAGTACTGCCGGAAGGGGTCCCCAGCTGCCAGGGCTACAGGGCCAGGGACCCAGGTCAGCAGCTCCCTCTTCCCCACAGCAGTGCTTGAGCCCCAGCTGCTACCCATGGGTGGTGGTGGCTGCTATGGTGAAGCAGTATGTGGAGTCTGGCTCCCTCTCCCCCATGGGTGGCATGGCCAGAGTAAAGCTTGTCAGAGGGGAGGGAGGGACAGGTGCCTGCTGTGGGCTTGGGCTATCCGCCCTGCTGCCCTCCCCCTGGTGGGACCCAGTGCAGCGGGACAGAGCAGGACGGGGAGGCTTGTATTGCTGCCACGAGCCAAGTGCTGCCATATTGAGGCACCCTCTGCCCACCCAGCAGCAGCGGGGGTGGTGGTGTGGAGTTGTACCCCTTACTGCTGCCAGGTGGGCAGGGAGCACCTCACGATAACAGTGCTTGGCTTGCAGTGGTGGCACAAGCCTCCCTGCCCCCCTGTGCCCTACTGCGTTGAGTTCCATCTATTGGGCCACAGAGGTCCCAGGGGGAGGGCAGCAGGGCAGGGAGTCTGAGCCTGCATCAGGCAGCCTCCCTGCACCCCACACACAAATCTGGGAAGCACGTGCCCCCCATGCCCTCCCTGGGAGTGCACACAGCAGCAGGGAGCCAGCCCCCCTACTCCCCAGATGAGCCACCCGCGGCTCTGTTCCACTCTGTGCCTGGGCCCTGCAGCTGTGCATTCCAGCTCTGGACCCCAAGGATCATCCAGGGCAGTGGCGACGTGTAGGGAGGGCACCCCTCTGGTTAGTGAGAACGGCTGCTGAGGGATCCTCCTGTCAGTGGGATTGGCTGCTGGGGAGCCCCCCCTGGTCACTGACTGGTGTCAGGGAGTCACATGCCCCCCTGATTCAAAAGGCACCAGTCAGCCATGACCTGGGCTGGGCAGCAGCCCCAGCTCAGCCCTGCCCAGTTCCTTCCCTCACTCAGTATGGGAGCCTCAGTCCCCCCTGACTTACTTGCAGGAACCTGCTCTCTAGGCTGCCTGGTGACCATGTACATGTGTAACATATATGCACATGGTGCCCCCTGCCTGACCACCCTCCTCCCGCTCCACCCAGCCTTGCAGGCTGGAACTCTGCCAGCCTGAAAGGGGAAACCTACCTTTTCCGACATGTTTCTCCTTTAAAGGAGAAAATCCAGGGTTTTCTCCTTTAAATGAGAAAATCTCCATTTTACTGTATTTTTCCTTGGCGAACAGGAAACCCAGATCCTGATGATCACCATCAGCACAAACACTGTACCCATTTTACATTTGCATATGCAATGGCAGTAAAGGCATGTCTGATCCATACTGTACAGTGTGCCAGTAAAATCCTATTATCTGTAATCTGCACTGTCTAGTCTAGCATTGTCTAAATGGTTAACAGCAAGTGAAATAAACTGGCTGGCAATTTTTCCCAAATTACATTTTTCTGAGCAACCAGGCTACTTTCCTGTCTGATCTTTACCCCCTTCCCTTAGATAGAGGATAATATCCTTTTCTTTTGGTTTCCCAAAAGACTGAATTCCAATGCATCTCTTCTTTTTAGGAATTTCTTTGGTGTTCCACACATGTTCTTATTGTTCTCTCTCTGAGCTGTCACAGTGACATGTGGACTTTGGTGCAGCTTGATGACTGTTTAAAAAAATAATAAAAGGGATGCCAAAGATGTTAAATCTACATCTGCTTTTACCTTATTAACACTCCATTGTCCATCCTTAGGAATTCCAGTGCAATAATACTTCATTTAATCTTGTCCGTTACCAAATGTATGATGATAGTTCAGTGCTCCAGTGCACTAGCTTTTCACTGTTTGGAAATATGGACTCAGTTCCCCTTTAGGTCACAAAAGAGGGAGTATTTGGATGTTCTAAGCATTCTTCTTCCTAGTAGGAAGGACTGTGTGTCCACATCATAATTCACTTGGTTATTAAAAGATGGTTTTTATGTTTTGGGAGCCTCTGTTTCTAAGAGCTTCAGGAACTGATATATCACAGATTTCTCAGATCCAGATTGATATGCATTAGCAGAATTTGCAGGGGAAGTTTACACAGCACCAGGCTGCAGTTTACCTCACTTTACAAAATGCTGCTGTTTTTCATTAACCTTTCCCATGAATCTTACCATATTTTACTTCATTTATTTGATTATGATAAAGGAAATATTCACCCTCTTGGTATCTCTTCATAAAAAAATAAATAAAGGGAAACCTGCAGTAGTGATTTACTTCTGTCTTTCTTCTAAATCTGCACTGCAGTGCAGGACAACAGAGCTAGTCTTGTAAGGAATCTTGCAGTATGTATGTGGGTGTCGGAATAGTTTCAGGATATGAATAAAAACATCCAAACACTTATGCATACTTTATAACTCTGTATTTGTTTTCCCCCACCAGTCTACTGTGTGTCAGGACTAGTGTTCCATATTATATTACATTATATAATTAATAGTGATGCACTGAACTATGAAGAATTACAATTAAATGTACTGTAAGTGACTAAGGGACCAGCAATATGTGAGTGGATAATAGAGATTATTGATTCAATAAAGGTCAAACAAAACTATACAGGAAAGTTTGGGCATTCCATTAAAAGGTTGTGCAAGACTGGGTGAAAGGTAGTTTTGGGCAAATATGTCACAAGTGACTTCTGATATAGTTTTCTGTCAGTCCAAATCAGGGTATGCAGCCTATAGAGGGAAACAGCACAGGCCAAAATAAGCTATGCACATTATGACCTGGTACTTGAGGCACTGGGTATGTTGGGTTTCTTGGGAAACATGAGGTGGAACTTGGTGAGCTCACCTTACAGTTTCAGTCCTTCTAACTCTGTACTTTGATTTTTATTTTTAACTCCAACTGAATTGCATGGATAATGACTCCATCTTTCTGCTTCTGTGGTGACTTTGATAACTTAAATGATCGTTTTTGTCCTTGAGTCTGTCCTACCTTTTCTTCCAAGGCCCTTTTAAAAAATTACTATTTCCAGAAATCCTATAACCTGTAGACTCGTGCTTCTTTTAAGAAAGCCAAAAATCATCCCTGATAAGCTGCTTGTAAAGTATACACTTTACATTTTTTCCACTCCCTATTTCTTGTCTCACTGGTAGGCACCATGAAACATGGATTTTGACTGTAAAGCCCCTATGCATGTCTGGTACTATATAAATAACAACTATAATACTTATTTTGCTGCTTATGATAGCTGATCTCACAATCAAAATGTGACAAGGGGTGTTATACAAAATGGGGGGGCAGTCCTTCTCCACCCACACATCTGCTGTTTGAAAAGAATATTAAACTCCTCCAGGTGTTTTATGTCTGTACTGTCTTGAACGGTAATCCTTCAAAGTAACAGGCTCATGGAATATGATCGTCTCAGACACTACTGTCCTAAGCTGCTGTTTGATATAAACACACTTACATTTGGAGCTGTTTCAAAAGGGTAGCAGCTGCTACATGCTAACTGTTAGGCCCGGACAAGCTGGGAATGATAACAGCATAGCAAGTCTGCTCCAACTTTAACACAGCTCTGTCCAGTGTTAAAGCTGGAACAGTTTTGCTGTGTTTGCCCCGTTCCTGGCTTGTCCGCATGTAACAATAACAATGTAACAGCTGGTGCCCTTTTAAAGTGGCTCAGAATACAGGCAGTCCTCAACTGACAACGTTTTGAGTTACAATGTTTCACACTTACAACGTTTATAAATTGACACCCTGTTTCAACTTTATGATGTCAGTTTTGCCTTTATAACACTTGATCCGATGCAACTCCATGCCAATGAACAAGTTCGCTGCTTCGCTCATCTCCCTGGAGAACATTTGTCCAAACTTCCTTGGACACTTTCTTTAAGAAAGCAGACAAGATTCCAGAAAACCTGCAGCCAAGACCCCCGGAAGACTCCAGCCAAGAATCCTTCAAAAATTCCAACCAAGAGCTTTTCAAAAAGTCCAGCAAAGTCACCTCAATTAAGTCCTTCCAAATCAATATGATTGCTATTTACAATATAAATACATTAATGTAGCTATATTACTCATCCATAATTGATGGAGTACAAGATTCCGGGGTGTTTTTGGTGAAAATAGGGTATCAGGCCTTGTTTCAGGAACCAATCCCCCATTTATAACATTGTTTCTTATGAGAAAATTGGTTCCGAGTTACAACATTTTGACTTAAGACATGGTTTTCAGGAACCAATTGTGTCATAAGTCTGAGGACCGCCTGTATACTTGTGTCCATATCTTTTGGGATGGTCTTACTTCGGTTTTATGCCCTACTAACTGGGATAGGAATATGGGCCATGTGGTTTCTTTTCTTTTCTTTTCTTTTGAGGCAAACTACGTGAACAGAACAGATGTGCAGAGTATGATTCTCCCTTCACTTTTACTGGTTTTTGACCATTGTAATTCCATTGACTGATAGGGCTACAGATGTTTGTAGTTCTAACTCAGACATTTCAATTAAGCTATAAAAGAGCAATACAATCATCTGACAGTTTGGTTCTTGTATTGGAGCCAAGCCTGATGAAACCTCGAGGTGCCTTGAAAAAGGACTGGTCACATTCAAGGTAACTGAATTTATTTTAAAATTATAGTCCCAAAGCAGAGCACATGGCCTTCATCCTTGCCCCTTTGCAAACTTCATTTGACCACACATGCAAGGATTCCTGGCCACCTAGCAAATGGAGTTTTTGTATGATATAGAGCTTGCTCTGCTGACTTGGACCATCTTCCTTTCAATTTTCAAGAAAAGTGTTGTGTTCAATTTCCAAGAAAAGCTGCATTGCAGGTATCCTCAGTTGGCACAAAGTTTGTCCCATCCTCTGACTTGCTCTCAGTCAGCACCAGGATTGGCAGATATAAAGTCACCTTTGCCCCACATCTTCCATCTCTTCAAGCTCAGTGTGTTGTATATATAGGAGATGCATAAATGCAAACTTTAGTGATTGGAGACCAATATCCTGCCACACAGTGCTTTAATCTATTGGCACTATCTCTTAAATTGTTTCTGAGACAGTTCCTCAGAAGACTACACTGTAATTCTATTATAAATACATCTTTTGGCTTCAAAGTGCTTACTTAAACTTATAGTTCTGTCATAGCACAATAAATACAAAGGTACAAGAAGGCACTCTAACCCTGGAGCAAGAACAAAAACTAAAGGTGATAATTCTGTACTCCACAAGCTTCTTCACTCTGCCCCCAATAAATATATATATATATCTGCAATGAATAGCAATGAATAGTGACTACCAGCTGTTATCAGAGCTTTATAACGTTTTGGATAGCCATTAAGCAGGGAGTGCAATAGCAAGATCATCTGGAGTTCTTTACTGCTAGTTGTGCCATTAGCAGTTACCATTCTGTCACATATATCAAAAGTCCTGTGAAAATTGATGGATTCCATAAACGACTAGGGAGGAGCAGACATAAAATAGGCCTACTGGCAAAGTCTTCACAAGGCAATATTCAGGCAGTGATTTATCCTGTTGCATGCCCCTTCATTGGGAAAAAAAGAAAAAACACTATGGGGCAGAAATGTCCTACAAATTTCCCACAAAATTTCCCACAACAGTCTCTTCAGTTTTCAGACACGACAGAAGCCCTCCTTGAGTAATCACTTTTTTCCTCCTTGTCCAGGCATGCTGCCCTGTGGAAGCAGCAGGCTGGGTAGGGCCTTAGAAAAGGACTCTCTTCTGTACAAATAATTTGGAGACTACAGAATTTGAAGCCTGGTACATAAAGCTGATGTATTCTGCTATGAGTAGCTAGAGAAGGGCTAGGCAAAATACAGCTTGCAGCCTGCCTTGTGCTCACACCAGTGCCTGTCCACGGTCCCAGTCTTGGCCTTGGCCAGTCTGCGCAGCTTCCTAGTGGGGCTGTTTCCAGTGCTGCTGCAGCCACCTGGGTACTGCTCTGCTTCCCGTGCCTCCAGCAGCCCTGCTCCTGCCCCTGCTGCACTGTTCTGGGTAATAGGTAGTGTAGAGAAGTTGTGAGGATATGTGCCAGGCACCACATGCACAGCCAGGCTGGTGTGGGGAGCTGTAGCTGGGTGGCTCCTGCCCCAGTGCATGGGACTTCAGCTCCCAGCTGCCTTCCACCCACTCACCTGCCCACATGTGGCTGCTCATCATGCTAGGCTGGCAGAGTAGGTGAAAGGCAGCCAGGAGCTGCCCAGCATGTGTCCCCACTGCTTGCCCACACTACCTGCTGCCTGGAGTGGCACAGCAGGGGCAGGGGGAGGAGGAGTCACTGGAGGTGAGGGGAGCTGGCCTGGGGCCAGGGCTGGGATGATGCTGTCTGGCAGATGCAGGGTGGGTGCAGGTGGGAGTGCAGCGCAGGTAACCCTGGGTGGGAGCAGGCAGGGCTCAGCCCCATGTGGCATGCCACAGAGGAAGCTGCAGGCTGGATTGGGGGGGTGGAAAGGGGAGACTGCACGTGCACCAGCACCGCATCACCCAGGTGAGCTCTGCTGCACATGTCCTTGCCCCCCCACCCCTTCCTCCACCCCGACCAGCTCCCAGGACCTAGCATGCAGGCAGTCCCTACACACACGCACACACCTCCCCCCCTGGCCCCTCCCAATATATGAAAGTAAGACTATTTTGAGCTATAATGCAGTTGCCTCAATATACACTTCTCAAAACCCATACATCAGGACAAAAAATATTTTTTGAAATAAAATTAAAAGTTATAGTAGATATTTGAATTGTAGTATATGATTTGTTTTTTATCTATAATTTGTTAAAATGATATCTTCTGAAAAATGTTATGTGTGCGGCCCTCAACAGCTCACCAAAACTTAGCGGCCCTCCAGACCTCACATTTTGGCAGTGGGACCTGCCTGCGCTTGCCCCACTCCTGAATTCCCAGCCCCTCCAGAATCCCTGTGGACCAAATGAAATCACTGCATGTTGGATCTGGCTTGAAGTCCATTTCTTTGACGCCCTGTTCTAGATCACTCTGGTTAAGGATAGCCAAACAACTTCATAATCTTCAAGTCATATCTTTTGAGGTAGTACTGGTGGCCCTGTTTCACAATGTGTAAATTAAGCAGTTTGTTCAAGGTTCCAGTGATTTTAAGGTATTGTTAGATTAGGATAAAAAGTTTTTTAACATCCCTGCTAGTACATTTTCAGATATTAATTGTTATAAGTTGTTTTTTAACACAATTAGTGAGACAGTTTCTGCTGTTTTCACTAGGATTTTAAAATGTGTTAGCTAGCAGGTTTTTAAAAACCATTTATTGTAGTTTGGGCATATCAACAACTGAAGAGCTGAAAATAGAATCCAGGGTTCCTAATCCCAGTCCCTTGCTCTAATCAGGAACCAACATTTCCTTCCAGATTTCATACTTTTATATCCTGGACTGACAAGAGGCTGGGAATGCTATGGAGACAGTCCAATTAGACTCCCAGAAAGAGGGTAAGTACAAGAAAAACTACTTTGCCTGATACAAAAATCAGCTCCTTGGTTAATAAACAGAATGGACAGAGCTCCCTCCAAACCTTAATGGCCTGGGAGCTTGGTTACTGTGAAACTGAGTCCCTGGGGAAGGACATCTAAAACCAAGTGAATTGGGAGCTTTTTTAGGCAATAAGAAGGATGCAAGATAGCCATAGGCTCCAGGGGAAGAAAAGGGACTTGCTAAAAGGAATTAGCAACAGTAGATTTTGTAATTACAGAATAAATGGTTATGTATGCCTAGTAAGATGGTAGTTATCTATTTCTGTGATGGATAAGTGACTTTGATATACTTATATTGAGCCAAAATCAACTTTATAGTAATTCCACCAAGGTTACAATGGGGATAAATTTGGTCCATTGGATGGAGAGAGGACTTCTGCAAACATGTACATTTTATAATGTATTTGAAAAAAAGTAAATACCTGTAAAGAATTAGTATTCCTGTCAGAAAGCCACTAGATGACTTTGCTTCCTGTCACTTACTTTATTTGGAAGGTTTCACTATTATGTATGATAGATGCTGGCTCTCTGCATAAATAGCTCTGCTCCCTTTACTTTAAAGAGATAGATGATGTATTTATCCCTTTTGACTGATGGATTTCTTGACAGCAGCTGTGTAGGGCTTTGATTGTGAGCACTGAAGTGATCTCTTTAGGGCTTTTTTTAACATAGTGAAAAACCAACATTAATAAAACAACACTAATTAGAATAGGAGGTAAGATTATCAGGATTGAATTGTGTGTTCACTGCATCAGATGAGATACCGGTAAGCAAATGAAAGGCTAGTCTCAGAATGGAGCACACTGTGAGAAGCACTTCAAACTGAATTTCTGACCTTAGGATTCTACAATAAATAATGCATGAGAGGGACGAAAACTGGGCAGAATCCAGTTCCAACAGAGAAAAAGAACCAATTTTAATCTCTTATCTGAATAGAAATATTTTACATTTTCAGAGTTGTTTATCTAGAAAATAAGCTTCATTTGGCAGGGTTCTCATAACTGTGCCTATTAACTTATGGAAATTAAGAAATAACAAGGCCAGCAAAGGACTCTGATTACTGAGAAGCTACAGGAGTTCTGTTAATTTAATTTATTTATAGGGGAACTGATTGGCTAATTGAAGTGAACTCTGTGGTACAGCAGTTTATTCCAAGAAACTCTAGTGTGTTTGGTGTGAGGAATGCTTAAAGGTAGCACACTGGCTACATAATGAGCCTGGGGACTTGTCTAGACATACTGAGTTTTGTAAGCTGTAGCTCAGTGGATTCACAACAGCTAGCTAATAAGCCACGAGAACACTGCATTTGTGCTGGGGATGCATATCCTCACAGTGAGCAGCTACATCAGCTGAATGTTAAGTACACCACAAGACAGCATCACAGTAGTCGTTCATCCCCTTCTGATGCAATGCATTGTGGGACAAGGGAGTGCCCCATTATAGGCTATTAAGGTACCCTTTGCGATGAATTAGTGGGTGCTTGGCATTTTTCATCCACAGGGCCATTATCTTAAGTCCTTTGTCTCTTCTGCTCATTTGCTTTCCATTTCTGGCCATCTTTCTGAGGGATGCCAGGCTGATGCTAAAAGATTGTTTGTTGTCCATTATTTGCACATGGAAGATATAACAGAATCCTAGAAAAACAGGGCTGGAAGAGACTTACAGAGTCCATCTAGTCCAGCATTCTGCTCAAGACAGGATCACCCCTGTCTAAACCAACCTAGATTAGTATTTTCTAACCTGCACTTCAGTTCTCAGTAGTGGAGATCCCACAGCTTCTCTAGGCAATCTGTTCTAGTGTTTAATCTATTCACAGAAAGTAAAGCTAACTTAAATTGTCTTTTTTGCAATTTATGCTCGATAATTCTTATTTTGTTCCTGTGGAAAAAGAACATTTGATTGCCACAGTAATCCATCTTATTTATAACAGCCCTTTTTATATTTGAAGATTCTTATCAATCTTCCTATCAAGTCTTCTCATCTTTAGAATAAATAATCACAGTTCTTCCAACATTTCCTCATATGTTTGGTTTCTTAGACCTCCAGTGAGTTTTATTGCTCTCATCTGGACACTTTCCAATTTGTCCATATCTTTTTTGTGTAATGCCCAATAATGACCATAGTCTTCAGGTGAGGTCCCTAACTTTTACATCTGATGCTTCTATTAATACTATTCGGCATGGTTTTAAGAGGTTTTTTGGGTTTTTTTGGTAACAATGTTACCAAGGTAACTCATATTCAGTTTGTGATCCATTGTAACCCACAGGTCCTTTGCTGCAGTGTTACAGCCATAGCAAGTGATTCCTCATTTCGTATTTATGCTTGTGCTTTTGACTTGTATCTCAACATGCAGCATTTTTCTATCTTGTTCGCTATTTGGAAGTTGCATTTTGCTGTCAGATTTCCAGAAGCCTGCATTGGTTGCAAGTGGTATCTACCTTACAACTGCAGTTATTAATATGGGCTAGGGACAGACATTACACATAAACTGGTTTAAGTGATCAGAAACTGGTTTAAACCTGTAACAGAACAGCTATTCAGTGCATATAAACCAGTTTGAAAATGGCTGAAGCCGGTTTGAGATAAACCTGGTTGAATGTAGTATCAGACTTGACTTGCAGTATCAGCGACTTGGACGAGGGAGTGAAGTGTACTGTGTCCAAGTTGGCGGATGATACAAAACTGTGGGGAGAAGTGGACACACCGGAGGGCAGGGAACAACTACAGGCAGACCTGGACAGGTTGGACAAATGGGCAGAAAACAACAGAATGCAATTTAACAAGGAGAAATGCAAAGTGCTGCACCGAGGGAGGAAAAATGTCCAGCACACCTACTGTCTAGGAAATGACCTGCTTGGTAGCACGGAAGTGGAAAGGGATCTTGGAGTCCTAGTGGACTCCAAGATGAACATGAGTCGGCAGTGTGACGAAGTCATCAGCAAAGCTAACTGCACTTTATCATGCATCAGCAGATGCATGACAAACAGAACCAAGGAGGTGATACTTCCCCTCTATCGGGCACTGGTCAGACCGCAGTTAGAATACCGCATGCAGTTTTGGGCGCCACACTTTAAGAGGGATGTGGATAACCTGACAAGGGTCCAGAGAAGGGCCACTCGTATGGTTAAGGGCTTGCAGGCCAAGCCCTACAAGGAGAGACTAGGGCACCTGGACCTCTTCAGCATCCGCAAGACAAGGTTGAGCAGCGACCTTGTGGCTGCCTATAAATTCATCATGGGGGTGCAGAAGGGAATTGGTGAGGCTCTACTCACCAAGGGGCCCCTGGGGGTCACAAGAAATAATGGCCATAAGCTAGCAGAGAGCAGATTTAGACTGGACATTAGGAAGAACTTCTTCACAGTTAGAGTGGCCAAAATCTGGAATGGGCTCCCAGGGCAGGTGGTGCTCTCCCCTACCCTGGAGGTCTTTAAGAGGAGGTTAGATAGGCATCTGGCTGGGGTCATCTGAACCCAGCACTCTTTCCTGCCTATGTAGGGGGTCAGACTTGATGATCTATTGAGGTCCCTTCCAACCCTAACATCTATGAATCTATGATTTGGGTCAAACCAGTTTATGCAATGTCTGTCCCAGACTCCTTGCTGGTTTAAGATAAACCAGACTCCCCCAGCATCCCAGCATGCTCTCTGGGTTGGGTGGGGCTCTCTGCTCCACAGCAGAGCTGGCCCCTCCCCTCTGCTCTTTTGCTGGAGCTTGGTAGAGACTTCAGGCACAGTAGGGTCTGCCTCGCTTCCTGTGACCTACCCCCCACCCCCTTGCTGCTTGATCCTCAGTAGGAATCCCCCCTCCCTCCTTCCCATCTCCCAGAGCACAGCCCCCAGCCCCATGGGCCCTAGGCATGTGGTATGCTAGCTAATGCCAAGAGGTGTGTGTGTGTCTTCAATTTCACGGAGACAGGCAGACAGAACAGTGACTGCTTAGGGCTTTTTGAAGCTGATCAACAGGTCAGCTGATAAGCTGTTTAAAAAGAGTTTGAACTAAAGGAGAAAGGCTACTGCTTTCCTGATGGGGTGATAAATACTGTTATCATCCCCCTGCTGGCTTGCTTGCCTGCCAGTTTGCTGCAGACAGTATAAAGAAGCAGGGGGGGAGATTGAAAAGCTGTGTATCATCAACAGATGCATGCACTGCACACCCCCTTGCCTCAGATTGCTAGCAAGGGTCTAGGGTCTGGCAACACTCCCACCCCTTGAGCAGCCAGTGGAGAAAACCCTGGGATGATGCATGTCACAGGTCGACTAGGTGCTGTGAGTGTATCAGCCATTAGGCTGTTGGGTTCGGGATCGAAAAGGCAAGTAGGGAGTGAAGTAAAGGCAAATTTACTTATAGCTTAGCATACAACAGTTAACAGAAAGGTTAATGTGACAAACAGACAGTACAGTAATAAAGAGCTAATAGTGAATAGTAACAACAAATAGAATGACAAAGAGTTCCCACATGGGGTTGGCAATTTATCAGGTGTCCCTCTATGCCAGGTGCACCCCAAGTTGTTCCAGCGAAGTCAGGCGTCCCTGATCAATGCTGTCCGAGGGGTCATCGGGAAGGTCCCTTGATCAGAATCTGGTCCTCGCTCACACTGGGAGCCCGGGGTTCAAACTTGGTACAGCAATAGTCCTTCTGTCACGTCCTTCAAACTGGGCCCTTGACATGCACATTCCTTTCTGCCTTATCTTATGCTAATCTGTTGGCTTTAGAGCCACTCACAATCTTGCCCTATAGCTGTTACCCTGTGGGATCAAAAGGTGTTAGAAATTATCATGAAAGGTTACTGCCCGAACTCGGGTTTACCCAATAAGAAAATTACACCACATTACTTTGAGGTTTGAAATTAGCATTACTCTGCCCAAGCTCAACCCCTTGGTTTCTTATTCCTTGGAATGTGCTAATTATATTAGGTGGTCAGATCTTGTTATAGTTGACCTTTAAAAAACCTTTTAGATCAGCTAATTTTGTAGTTTGCTTATTTTGGGGCTCAGTCAGTCCCATGATCAGTGCAAACAGTTAGATTCAACACTTTGGTTAAATTGTGACAGACAAATTCCACTTGCAGGTTGCAAACTTGCAAGCTTTGCATTAGCTAATCTTAGCTGCTAGACAATTGCCTGGATGTCTCCAAGAGCATATATTTATTTTCATGATAGTAACCCCTCTGGTTCTGGCTACCACAGATGCAGACAGACCTCCCTAATCAGAGAGTCCTCCTGGGGTCTGGTCATGCCCTCCCTCCCCCCCCCCCCCCCGAGCTCAGTACTATGAAAGGGAGGGAGGGCTGCTGCTCTAACACCCCCAAGCTTCTAGTCTGAGCCACTGCAGGCATGTGCCTGAATTTCCTCAGTCCAGAGAGAATGTCTGTCCAGTTACAAACCAGTTCAGCCTAGTCAGGTTAGATTAAACTGCAACGATTGAATCAATGCAGGCACTGGCTCTTTGAATGTCTGTCCCTAGTCATGGTGTCTGGCATGTCTGTAATCCAGTGGCCAGCAAGAAGTAAGTTTCTTTGTTTTTGGATTGGGTTTGAAATGCTGTTTCCAAATACACAAATGTACAGTGCTACCTATAGAAGTGAATAAATAATTGAGTTGGAAATTGAAACATACATCAAGAGGTTCTAGTGTCAGGCTTATCCTTGTTGCATTAGTGTTTCCAATGCTTCTTTCCTTCTCATTCTTCCTGTCTTCTCCAGTGTTCTTTTGTCCTCTGTGGTTGTTGGCAGGCAGTTATTTTAAAACTAAAACAAATAATTAAAGCTGTTCCTTCTTTTTCAAATAATTTCTTTCCACTATACATTTCTATGGAGCTGCCTGTTGCTTCCAACATCCATTTAAAACCTCAAATTTCTGTTTGAAGCTCAAAGTGGCCAATTAAAATCCTGCCCAGATCTGTAGTAGTTTATTGATGTATGTGTCTGAGTCAGAGGTTTCAGTGTTGTTCTGTGGACATATGTGCACATAACAAATATACTATGGAAGCTTGACATTATGGCCTTGTGATGGGAGGTACTTATTCTCACATTTTCTATTGTTACTTGTGTTGGTGCAGCATTCCTGTTTCTTTTCTTTTGATAGTTGGCCTTGCCTTACAGGAAAAGTTTAGTTTTAAATAACAGGGGTTTCTCAAAATGAAGTGTTGTATCTATTTCTGTGTACTTATAAAGAGTAAGATGAAGAACATGAAGTTCGTTCAGTCTGGTGCAGCAAATAATAGAAATCCTTGAAGGCTCACTGAAAGTTATTAGTGTCATGAGCAATTGTCTAACAGCTGAGCTGTGCTCTAAATGCTACTTTGTTTTAATCAGTATGGCAAACGGTAAACATCTCTTCCTCCTAAATCATAATAAGATTGGAAGATCTTTATAAAGGCAGATTAATAATTAGTGGATTAGAGTTAATTAAATTCATATATTTACCCTGCCAATTGATTTAAAATCTCTCCTAATCTCATTCCCATGTTGGGTTTTGTAAAAACAAAGGGTAGAATTCCAGGTATGTTCTTGTGCATCTCTTGTTCTTTTGTTGGAATAGCTAATCAGTTAATTATTGAAATAAGGCCCCCCATAACTTTGACTGCATCACACCTGAAAAGGTAGTTTGTCCAAATAAATAAGAACTGTGAAAATGGAGCAAGATCATTAGAATAAGGTCCCAATCTACCTGCTGTTTAAAACTAATAAAGATGCTATACCTCTTTGACTGTAATTTTTAAGTTAGTCAGGACATAGGGTTACAATAGCTAAAATAGCAACTAATTTCTCTCTTTTATAATGGAGATACTTATATTTGTTGGCAATTAATAGGAGAGTCCTATAAACTGGTTAGTTAAATTTTCCTAGTCAATATTCCTCCATTCAAAATGTTTTTCTGCTAGGAAAACTTGTGGGACTAATTAATGGAAAATTCCTGTGCTAATGTTAATTAAAAATGGGCTAAATGCTCCTACAGTTGTTGTCCTCATTTATATATACAAATAAAACTATAGACTTCTATGAATAACCCTTTAATTTAGCAGCTGTTTACACAAGAAAATTGTTTAAAATTGCTTAGAGCTATTTCTTTTTTGTTGAGTGTTCAGTTCCGTTAATGCTTTTATAATCATATTATAGTTTACAGAGGTAATAGTATTTTATAGACTAGCTTTGTATATAAATGTAATTATATACAACTTCTATATCCCAGTAACTGAATTATTTGGGGGACTGGCTTTGAGATGTTCAAAACCCTGGACGGGTCTCTTTCAAGATTTTTGATTTTGCAGGAAAGGCAGTTTTATAATTTTCCAACATTGAAAAAGTATGAAGGAAAAACTGCTTGAATAGTTTTTAATAGGGCTGTGAAATGATTAAAATTTTGATTGTAATTAGTTGCATGATTAAACAGATTAGTCGCAATTAACTGTGATTTTAATCGCACAGCTAAAAACTCCAAATTTTGCACAAAAAAAACTCCAAATGATGCACAGAACCCCTCCAAATTATGCAGGTACTCTGTATGGTTGGGTGTGGGGTATGTCTGGGGGGAGGGATTTGTGAAGGTGTAGGGGGTTGTGGGTGTGTATGTGGGATTTGGAGCATGGGGAGGAGCAGTCCCTGCTGGGGGGTCTGGAGCCTGGGGAGGAGGGACCCCCTTACATCCTGGCAGGGTGCGGGGTACTGTGGGTCAGGAGTGAAGGGCAGCAGCAGGGCTGGGGGATGGTGGGCTTTGGAGTACTGGAAATATGGTAACCCTACAGGAATGCAGCCCAGTGGCATGCAGAGCAGCGCCTAGCAGGTAAGTCTGTGGAGGGGGAGGGAAGGGAATGGGGAGCAGATTGAGGCCCCCATGGTGAAGGAGGGAATGGGGCAGGGGCCGGGGTGAATGGAACCCTGGGGCTGGGGCGGGTTGTATGATGGAACCGTGGGTAGCTTGTCCAGAGGTGTGGGCAGGGGGGAGGGTGCGGCTCCCTGCTGCTGTTTGTATACCTGGTGGAGGCATAGGGGGCATGTGCCCCCCCAGATTTGTGCATGGGGCAGAGGCAGACTGAGGGCTGGGGCTCTTTGCCCTGCTGCCTTTGCTCCGGGAGCTGCACAACACCATGTTGTGCTTCCCACCATTGGATGGGCAGGGGATGCAGCTCCTGGGGCAAAGACAACAGGGTGCAGAGCCTCAGTTTGCAGCGTGCAGCCAGCCTTTGCCCCGAGCACAAATCCAGGGGGTCATGAATGGTGCATGCCCTCAGCAGCTGGGGGGGCATTGGCGGCAGCGGGAACGTGGCAGTGGTGGCAGCAAGTGTGGAGCTCCTGCAGACACCTCCAGCACTGTCAGCAGTGGGGGCAGCAAGCACCTGCAGGCTGACAGCTTCGGTGGCAGCCAGGGGCAATTGTGGACTGCCTGTGGACACCACTGGCGGGGTCAGTGGAGGGGTGGTGAGCGGCGACCACCCGCAGGTGCTGCCAACAGTATTGGTGGCACCTTTTTGTAGATGGTGCACTGCCATGCTCAGGGGGTGCACATGCACCCCCTACACATCTTCCCTGCAAGAGGTACATGCCTCCCATGCTTCCCCCAGGGCAGCATGTGGCGGTGGGGAACCACACCCCCTCGTGCCTCTGGACGAGCCTCCTGTAGCTCTGTCCCACAGTCTGCCTGGCCCTGGGGCCCCATTGAACTCCAGCCCGTGCCCCTGCCTCACTCCCTCCCTCACCATGGGGTCTCAGTCTGCTACCCCTTCCTCTCCACAGACTTACCAGCAGGGCACTGCTCTGCACACTGCCAGGCTGCATTCCTGGCCATGAGTATGCTGCAACTGCTTGTGTGTGTGTGTGTGTGGGCAGACAAAAACACAAGAACCAGTTAACGCGCTAATTGTGCATATTAGCTGTGATTAATTGATAGCCCTATTTTTTAATATGGTTGGTATTCCCAGCCCAGTGGCATAAGAAGTACAATTGTCTTTTTTTAATGTTGAGGGTCTCATGATCAATGTAAACATCTAATTCTTTTTGGAATCCCAGTTAATTTTTTGTTTTCATATGCTTTCTACAGCTAATGTAAACAATATATAATTCCTTATACAGTTTATTTCTGTTACTTTTTAATTGTGCTGAAGATACCCTTGCTCTTATGTTATAAATGTAAGTAAATAAGAGAACCTGAACCGTATTGTCTAGACTAGTGAGGGACAACTTTTTTGGCAGGTCTGCCATGAGGTAAGCTCCCCACTGGCCCTGAGTGTCATTCCAGTCCCTTTCCCCTACCCAATCTGTTGCTCTGCTCCCTGCCTGTTCTGTTGCTCTGTGTTTTGCTCCTTGCCCTATCTGCCATTGTGTTCCCTGATCCCTTCTGGAGCTGTCCATGCCACTTGCGGTACATAGGCTGTGGGTTGGCATCTATAGTGTAGACCAGTGATTCTCAACCAGTTTGCCATTAAATCCTTGAAGAGGTACTCTGTAATATGAGCACTGTAAACATCTACATGTGATTCACAAGATAAACCCAGAGGTCTCAAGTAGGAATCCATGGTGTCCAAAACATGTTCTGATGTGTTGTGGCCTTTCTGAGTTCTTTGCAACAGGAAACTTGCTCTGTTGTTTTTCTGCAGTCAAAAAATGAGTGAAAGCAAATTGCTGGCATTTTCTGGCATTTAAGTCTAAGGTTGAGAACCATTGGTTTAGAACTGATCTTTAATCATTTTATATATTTTACTGTTTTTTGTCTTTATACCATCTTTGGATAAATGCTCTTCAGTCTCTGTAATCTTTTACCTTCTTTTGCTTCTAATTTTGCAAATCCAAGATTTATCCCATGCACTGGGACTTTTAAAAACTGCATATTGAGGTGGGCAGCACCTGTACCTGACAGTTTTTCCTTGTCAGCATCAGGATGGAGGCATGCTAAATGTTTAATTTATGGTGCCATACAAATAAACCATAAAGATGTTCTACATATTTTGTGGAATAATATCTTTGTGGATGGTTTGCCACTTTATGGCACCATAAATTGTCTGAATATGTAGCACTGTTACTATGTTTGGTGGGGGTCAACATGTTAATCACACCATGAGAGTAATGTGCTCCAGGCTGAGTTACATGAGCTCAGTTAACTTACAAATGCACACAGTTATGTTGGAGGGGCAGGGCCTGTTAGCACATTTTATCCAGCATTTTTCACAGATGCTTCAGGCAGAACAATGGATGTGAATGTCTGTAGGATCCTGGCACAACAGGTTTTTCTCAGGAGTAATGCAATGTCTGTTCATAGGTTGTGTGACCTCTGGCCAATATGTAATAAAGCAGTGGTGCTCAATCTTTTTCCCTGGTGGGCCAGATGGGCAGTGCCAGATGGGCAGTGCCTGGCCTGATTATGGGGTAGATGGTGATTCTGAGTCAGTGCCCAGGGCCAGTGCAGAGGGCACCATCTGACCATACAAAGGGCTGGCCCTACAGGACAGTAAAGGAGACTTCATCTGGCTCTGTGGGGTGGAGGGGGTGGAGACATGACTTGGCCAGAGGGTGAAGGGGGCATGACTCAGCCCTGGGGAGGGGCTTGACTGAGGAAGGCCCCAACTTGGGCCTGTGGGGGGCAAATGGTTGTGGCCCACGTCCCCAGGGGGGAAGGGTGTGTGACCTGGCCCCACAGAGGGAAGGGGGCATGCCTCAGCTCAACCTGGTCCTGTGGGAAGAAGGAATGGCTTCAACCAGGTGTATGGGGCTTGGGGTTTGGAAATTTGGCAGAAGGAAGAATGGCTGTATTAACTGCCACCACTCCCTGCTGCTAAATTACCTGACCCATGGGGAGTTCCACGGGCCAGATACAATGGCTTCACGGACTGCATTTGGCCTGCAGGCCACAGGTTGAGCACCCATGATTAAGGGGTTCAATATGAGAATACTCAAAATTCCAGATAATCAAAATTAATTAACTAGTTTATTATTAAAAGATAAAGAACATGTATAAAAGAAAGACATGTTAGTTGCCTTTTCCAGAGCAGTATCACAGTGGTTATGTAACATCAGAGATACCTACTTTGAACGCCTTCAAGAGACATTTGGATGCTTATCTTGCTGGGATCCTATTATCCTTGCTGAATTCCTGCCCCTGGGGCAGGGAGCTGGACTCAATGATCTTCCGAGGTCCCTTCCAGCCCTAGTGTCTATGAATCTATGTGCCCCAAAAAAGAATGTACCCATATTGATGGGTAAGACAGGTGACACATGCAAGGAGTGCCCAGGTAAGAAACAGGGGTCCGGATAGTCTTCCTAATCAGGGGGTGGCAAGCACAGCTATGCAAGGCCTTAAATGCCTGTATACCAATGCTCGGAGTATGGGGAACAAACAGGAGGAACTCGCCCTCAGAATAGCCAGTTCAAACCCAGACATAGTGGGGCTTATAGAAACGTGGTGGGATTCATCCCACAACTGGGCAGTTAGCATTAGGGGCTATAGGCTCTACAGGCGGGATAGAGAAGGAAGGAAGGGAGGGGGTGTGGCGCTCTATGTCAAAGACCAGTACACATCTGCCAGCAAAATGGGGTCAGAGAAGGGGCAAGCTGAAGTGGTCTGGGTCAAGATATACAAGGGGGTCGTGGGGAGAGGGATTTAACGGTGGGGGTGTACTACAGATCCCCCAACCAAGGGGAGGAGCTGGACCGGGAATTTTTGGGCCAGCTTGCAGAGGCACTTAAGGCAAGGGATGTGGTTGCCATGGGTGATCTAAATTACCCGGACATCTGCTGGGAGGAGCAGGCAGCCAGATCGGACGGTTCCAAGAGATTCCTGGCCGAGATACAGGACCTTCACTTAACCCAGGAGGTGCACAGTCCCACCAGAGGAAATGCCCTGTTGGACCTGGTCCTGGCCACAGGCGATGATCTGGTAAGGGGGCTCCAGGTCCTTGACCACCTGGGTGACAGCAATCATCGCTTGCTGGAATTCATCATCCAGCACAGGGTGACAAGGGCCTGCAGCAATGCGGTAGCCCTAGACTTCAAGGGGGCCAACTTCAACAAGTTAAGGAGATTGGTGGGAGAGGCGCTGGGGTTCTTGAGGGCAGGGGAACTTAGTGCCCAAGATGAGTGGTCGTTCCTTAAGGAGACGATACTCCGGGCCCAAGGGGTGATGATCCCAACAAGAAGCAAGGGGGGCAAGAGTGCCCGAAAGCCTCCCTGGCTCACCAAGGAAGTCCAGGAAAGGCGGTGTACACCCAGTGGAAGGGGGGGGCTATCTCCAAAGAAGAGTATACCTCCACTGCTCGGGCCTGTAGGGGGCTGTTAGGAAAGCTAAGGCAGACATAGAGCTAGGACTAGCGTCCAAGTTCAAAGATAATAAAAAGTCCTTTTTCAACTATATAGGGAGGATGAAGAAGGCGCTGGGAAATGTGGGGCCCCTGCAAGATGCGCTGGGCAATCTGGTGGTTGCGCCAGAGGAGAAGGCAGACATCTTTAACAAATTCTTGACGTCCGTTTTCTTGTGCAGGGACTGGGACTCCCCCACCGTGTTTCAAGATGGACTCGAGGGGAACACCTCAAGACCTAAGGTTGAGGAGGACAGGGTTAGAGTGCTTCTGGAGGGGCTGGACGTGTTCAAGTCAGCAGGTCAGATGTTCTCCACCCCAGGGTGTTGAGAGAGCTAGCAGGGGTTATTGCTGGGCCCTTGACACAGCTTTATGAGCGCTCATGGTGCTCGGACCAGGTGCCAGATGATTGGAAGATAGCCAATGTGCTCCCCATCTTTAAGAAAGGGAGGAGGGAGGACCCGGGCAACTATAGGCCCATCAGTCTTACCTCAATCCTGGGGAAACTTTGAGAAGATCATCAAGGAGCACATCTGTGATGGGCTGGCATCGGGGATGATGCTCAAGGGCAACCAGCACGGTTTCATTAGGGGCAGGTCATGTCAGACCAACCTGATTGCCTTTTACGATCAGGTCACAAAAGCATTGGATGCAGGTGTCGCCGTGGATGTAGTCTTTCTGGACTTCAGCAAGGCCTTTGACACTGTCCCCCACCCCATCCTTGTTAAAAAACTAGGCAACTGTGGCATCGATGCCTACACGGTCAGATGGATTGCGAATTGGCTGAAGGGTTGTACTCAGAGGGTGGTGGTGGACGGGTCATATTCAACCTGGGGGGAAATGGGCAGCGGAGTCCCCCAGGGCTCGGTCCTTGGGCCTGCGCTGTTCAATTTCTTTATCAGCGATTTGGACGATGGGGTGAAAAGCAACTTGCTTAAATTTGCTGATGATACCAAAATTTGGGGTGAGGTGGGCACACTAGTAGGGAGAGAAAGACTGCAGAAAGACTTGGATAGGTTGCAAGGGTGGGCTGACAAAAACAGGTTGCGTTTCAGTACGGACAAGTGCAGGGTGCTGCACTTGGGCAGTAGTAACCGGCAGCACACTTGTAAGATGGGAAACTCCCTTCTTGAGAGCACGGAGGCAGAAAGGGATCTTGGAGTCATCGACTCCAAGATGAACATGGGCCGACAATGCGAGGTCACGGTCTGCAGGGCTAACCGGACCCTATCATGCATCCACAGGTGCATCTCAAGTAGGGCCAAGGAGGTGATCCCCCCCCTCTACATGACACTGGTCAGGCCACAGCCAGAGTACTGTGTCCAGTTCTGGGCGCCGCACTTCAAGAGGGATGTGGACAACATTGAGAGGGTCCAGAGGAGGGCCACCCACATGATCCGGGGACAGCAGGGCAGACCCTACAGTGAGAGGCTACAGGACCTGAACCTGTTTAGCCTTCACAAGAGAAGGCTGAGGGGGAAACTTGTGACCGTCTATGAACTCACTATGGGGGACCAGAAGGGTTTGGGGGAGACCTTGTTTCCCCTAGCGCCCCCCGGGATAACAAGAAATAACAGCCACACGTTGTTGGAGAGTAGGTTTAGATTAGACATCCGTAAGAACTATTTCACAGTTAGAGCGGCTAGGATCTGGAACCAACTTCCAAGGGAAGTGGTGCTGGCTCCTACCCTGGGGGTCTTTAAGAAGCGGCTTGATGCCTACCTGGCTGGGGTCACTTGAGCCCAGTTTCCCTCCTGCCCAGGCAGGGGGTTGGACTCGAAGATCTACCATCCGACTCTACTTCTATGATTCTATGATGTGCTACTTGGTTTTAGGCATTAGACTAATGGCACTTTCTGTGTCTTTCCTAAGCAGCTCTTGACCAACCACGTATCTTTGTTTGAACCACAGTATCCTGTACTTATCAAACAGTTTTATTCATGCTAACTACCTCTTGATACAAGACGTATGTTCTGAATATCAGTAGCATTACTGTTTTAGTGGTACACTAAAAATGAGCTTATCATAAATTAAATACCTTCTTGGATAATGGTTCTAAATTTAGCTTAAATACAAATGTTTGAGGAAGATAGAGCATTGCTTCATATCTGATTCATAGGCTGTCACTATGTTTTATGTATCAATGTTAATAAAGAGCTTTGAAATCATTAAATAGACAGGACTATTAAGTGCAGTGTATTTATGATTACCATTTTTTGTAAATATCTGTGGGAATTCCACCTAAAGACCTAGGTTAGAAAATTGCCTTTCATAATTCTCCCATTTCAGATCCCAGTCTTAAAATGAACAGTATCATATGTGAACCCCTGTCACGATATACAAACACTTATCCTTAGGGACCTAGTTCAATCACAGCAAGACAAAGCGTTTTTCACTGCGCAGAGCTGATTTCGCAGGCATTTCATGGTGGTCCTGCCCCTTGCTGCTGATTGGCAGAGGGGCCTCAGCAGCCTGCCCCTTGGTGCTGATTGGCTGAGAGGAAAAATGCATAATTAAATAGCAAATTTTGTAGAAATATCAAATTACTGTATTATGTCATATAATGTTATTTTTCCTTGACACATCCAGGATCATGTTGCAAGATGAACAAAACAGTTTACCACTATCTGAATACAAGGTTCCTACAGGGCACTGTGTTACACAATCTTAAAATGAAATGTATTTTGCTTTTTTGGATTTCTTTTCACTCATTTTCAGACTGCAGCATTGCTGCACTGCATTTGGCTTCTGAAAAGATGGCACGGAAACACTTTTGTTTTCCAGACTAGCGCCTTCACTTAGTCTATGTCAGGGGTATTCAACCTTTTTTAATCATTATACTCCCTGGCCGCCGAGCACAGGGAGGGCAGGGTGGTATGCAGGTGGATGTGGAGTGGGTGGTTGATGGGTGGCACGCAGCCAGATGTGGAGTGGCGGCCGGGGGGGCTGTGGCTGGACACTGAGCAGGGGGGGAGCTGGGCAGGTGGCGCCTGCACAGCAGCACGGGATGGTGCGTGGTGGTGCTCCACCCCTACCCACCTATGCGTATTACATAGGGCCTTCTCAATTACCCCCAAAGATATGTGTACCCCTGGTTGACAACCCCTGGTCTATGTCACTAGCTCAGCCTCTCCATTGCACTCACCCAGATCTCGTGCTCTTTGGCTGCAGTGATTGCCATGCTTTCTTTGTATTCCAGCAAGCATTTGGGGGTGGTAGATTAGGTGGGAAATTGTGGCCAATGCCATTTTTTGCAGTGATTGTGGAGATCACCACTTAATGTGGGTTTTGCAAAAGTTGCAAAACCACAATTCAAGTAGGTTTCTACTTATCCTGGATCAACTTGTTCCCTCAGAGTATTTTTCCTCTTTTTTTAAAGACAGGATCTTATATTGTTTCAAAGTGGTGACAGAACCATCATTAAAAAAAACCACTCAAGAATATCCAGTTAAAATCCAGTTAAGAAGCCAATTAAATTGGCTTTTTAAAAGAGGTTATTGTGAGGGTATAGTATGGCTGTCAGACCTGCTTTTCCCCAATTACTGACTTCACAGACTTCACAGATTCCAGCTTGGTGACTGTATGGCTCATGCAATGAAGGTTGGATTTGTATAGGTCTTCTATGTCATTTATGTGGTCCATCATTCATGTTTATATTTCTCCATTATTCTTTTCAGATTTCTCTGTTTCATGTGACATCCAGCCAAGAGTTTTTATGGTAGTACATCAGAATATGTGTAGGAGGTTGTTGTTTTTTTCCTTTGGTTTGGTTTGGTTTTTTGGCTACTGTAGTTGCATTAATTCATTCTTAACTTTTTCAATATATTCACTTTCTGGGGTACTTTTAAAACTAGCACTTATGTTCTCTCTGGCAACATAACTGTGTCTACTGTCACATATATGCAGATGACATCAGAAAGATGTATTAGCTGCTGCAGACTCTGTAAGGGCTCACCTTGTGTTCTGTGACCGCATGTCTAAAAGGACAGCATATTGACTCATTTTCCAAGCTTAAGACTCTCTTGCTCTCTGAGGAGGGCTTGTTCTGTTTCCCGGTTACTTTGTTTCCTGGTGTTATTGTTCTCTATAATTTTAAAGTGTATAATTTCATGATGATCTCTGAGTTTTCTTATTTACTGCCTTGTAAAGCTTTGTTCCTTCCTTCTCAGGGACTTCCGGTTTTCACTTGAAAAAAATGCAACCTTTTTATATGCACTCACCATACACTTGTCAGACTTCTATAATTCTTTTCCTCAGGCATTCACAGTTTGTGCAAAATTCCCTTGCCAGAATGCTTGCTGGGGTCAGTGAGCACATTACTCTTTTGTTGAGAGAACTCCAGAAGCAATGGTAAAGCAGCACATCATGTGTTTTAAGATTATACATACAACACAGAGGGCTGACAGTTTCACTCCAGCACTTTACAGGGTAAATCCTCAGCTGTTAGGGCCTTCATACTATTTATTCAGGCAGAGCACTGCTTTAAACAATGAGTCAGTTGTGAACATGGAATATCTGAAATGGTGAAAGATTGTTCCAAAATCAGTTATGTCTTTTACATCAGTAGGCAGTGATAGCATTATACAATAACATGCTCTATACAAGCCAAAAGTAGAAGAGAGTGTAATGGGTAATCATATTTCAAGCATCTTCAGTGTAGACCTGGATTCATCTTGTTGAAAATTAAAGGAAGATAGTGCAGTATGTGCAGCACAGACAACTTCATTTGGAAGTGTTACAAATGCAGGCTTCAAAAGGGGTATTCAATCACTTTCTGCTATTGATCCTCCTTAAGAGGAATTTTAAAATCTCAAATCCAGCAAAACTATACATTCATAAGTGTTTCTGTACAAAGAAACTGTACCACAGATATAAAAGCTTAGTAGGGTTGGTCACTCTTGGTGCGTCCAGACAAGTTTGCATGTGCCTCTTGCCACTCACAAAGCAGTTTGAGATGTGGCAAGAGGCACGCTGGGAACAAAAAAATGTTCTTTGCGCTGCATATTTGCAGGAGGGGCTCAAAATTGATACCTGAATATTCAGGGATCAAAAAAAGAAAACCTGCGGAAAAAACGGGGAGCAGGCAACCAGAGGCTTGGGTCCTCCAAAGAGATGCTTTGGTAGCTGGCCAGAGTATTTCTATGGCTGCCCCTTGCCCTGGTGCTGAAGCATGATGCCTCCATGTGCGGGGCAGCCTGGAGCAGTGCAGGCTGCAGTCTGATGGGACCGGGCTCCATCCCAGGTAAGGAAGAGACTGAGGTGGGGAAGGAGCTGCTCGGGAGAAGTGGATCCCCTGACTGCCCCCTGCACGACCCACAGCCCCCCCCTCGCAGCAGCAGCCCATCGGGGCACTCCTGGCAAAGTCCCTCCATGGCACAGGGCAGCGTGGCTTGGCCCCCCAGCTCGGCGCAGCGCTGTGCGTCTTCAGGCAGGTTTGGGCCTCTCAGGTTGTCACCCAGGGGCCCCGTGCTGCTCATGGGGACTGCCTGTCATGCCAGGCCGGGTTCTGCATGCATGGGCACCACTCAGGCCAGTTCTGTGCATGCAGGACTGGGCCCGATGCAACATACAGTCCCCGTGAGCGGCACAAAGCCCTGGGTGATAGCCTGAACAGGCCGGAGTTGCCCAAAAACACATGGCGCTCTGCTGGGCTGGGCCTGTGCTTTATGGCACAGGCAGTGCTGTGTGCTAGGCAGCTCGGGCTGAGCCATGCTGCCCCACACCACTTGGGGGGCTGTGTCAGGAGGCCCTGAGTGCCTTGATGACCAATGCTGCTGGGGGTGAGCTGTGGGTCCTGCAGGGGGGGCTCTTGGCCCTGGAGGAGGGCTGTAGCCCTTGTGGGGGGGCTGTAGCCCCTTCACAGGGCTGCAGGGAGACTGCAGGGAGACTGTATGTGGCACCTGTTGGGTGGCTGTTGCCTCCGTGGGGGGACAGTCAATGAGATGTGTGGGGGACTGCACCCTGTGGGGGGCAGGAGACCCACCTCTCCTGAACAGCCCCCCACACAGCCCCCCCACAATCCACCCAAAAACCCCATACCCCCAAGCCACCCCCATAAATCCCTCACCCACATATCTGGCCAGGAGTGAGGGGACTGGGGTGGGGGGCAGGTTGTGTTGGAAGTGAGGGGCTAGGGCAGGGGCAGGGTACTGGCATATCAGTGCTGCACATCCTGGTGAGTGAAGGGGGTAGGGGCAGCTCTGATTTTTTTTATGACAAAAAAAAGCCATTGTCAGCATACACTGACAGGACCAGCCACACCGCTGGCTCCCAGAGAATCAACCCCTCCACCCGCTTCCGCAGGAGAATGAGGAAGGGCTCCAGGGCCAAGGTGTACAGCTGGCCCAACAGCAGGCAGCCTTGACACACCCCTCTCTTCAACGGGATGGGCTCCATCAGGATCCAGTTGAGCTTGACCAGAACACTCTGCAAAGGCATACAGCACCTGGAGAGCCCACACAAAGTGGGGCCTGAGGCCAAAGGCCTGCAGCGTGCTTGTGAGGTACCCGCGATCCACTCTATTAAATGCCTTCTACTGGTCCAGGGATAGGAGGGTGAAAGACAGGTCCTCCTGGTGCACTAGCTCCTGGTGTACGTCTAGTCGGGATGGATCAAGTCCGTCAGCATGGACTGAAGGCACAGCAAGATGGCCTTTGCTGCCACCTTGTAGCCTGTGCAGAGGAGGGACACGGGATGCCAATTCCTTAGGTCATGGGGATCCCCCCTCCTAGGCAGGAGGGTCAGCACAGCCCTCCAGCATGACAGGGGGAGCTCCCCACTTCCCTCAGATTTGGCCCAGAACATGGCAAGGTCCAGACTGAGGATGCCCCAGAAGGCCCGGTAGAACTCCACAGTCAGCTCATCGATGCCTGGTGCTTTGTTACCAGGCATCAGGTGGAGGGCAGCTGAAAACTCAGCCAGAGTGACAGGAGCTTCCAGCTGGTCCTGGTCACCCAGAGTGTTCTGTGGGAGTCCCTCCCACAGGGTCTGACAGCTTCGGTGTCAGCTGGATCCAGGGAGAAGAGCTTTTCATAGGAGGCCTGCGCACACTGGTGCATCTCACCTGGATCCATGAGGGGGGTGCTGTCACCTGCCAAAAGGTAGGTGATGTACTTCTTGGCCCCCCACCTCCTCTCCAGGGCATAGAAGAAGCGGGAGCCATGGTCCATTTCCAGAAGGAGCTGGACGCACGAGCTGACAAATGCACCACAGGTGCGGTGGTTGTCCAGAGCATGAAGCTCTTCCTGCCTCTCCCGACACTGTCCACAGAGGGATAGATTGGTTGGGTCAGTGGCCAGGCACCTCTCCAGCTCTAGCACTTCCTGCTTGAGCTATTTCCGGACCGTCTCCCTCTGCCAGGTGTGCCCCCGAGTGTAGCTGTGGCAAAAAATCCAGATGTGCACCTTCCCCATGTCCCACCATCTCTGAGCCAAGAGGAAAGCTGCCCGTTGCTCCCAGCAGGTCAGCCAGAACTCCCTGAAGCCCACATCCTCCAGCAGACTGGCATTGAAATGCCAGTAGACCGACCCCGGCTGCCCAGGTCCTAGCATGGCCTGGACCCAGATAAGGTGGTGATTGCTGAAAGGGGTCAGCCGAATGCCAGAGAAGTGGGCCCAGGCAAAGTGCAGCAAAGAGATATAAACCCAGTCCAACTGGGAGTGGCATGCTTGCTCCTCCCCCACCCTCACATAGGTGAAGGTAGTGGGGTCGGTAGGGTGATAGGCACACCAGATGTCCACCAGGGAGTAGTCCGTCAGGTTCTCCCCGAGGACAACCATGGCGGCCTGGTTCCGCTCCCTGCCCGACCGGTTTCCGCCAACTCCGGGTCCCTTGCAGGGGCGTACACGTTCAGAAGGTTCAGGACCAGCCCCTGCATCTGGACCCAGAGGTACAGCAGGCAGCCCAGCACCACCTCAACATCCTGGAGAACCTCTGGCTGCAGGCCTGGGGAGAACAGGGTGGGCACCCTGCAAGAGGTGGCCCAGAGGTGACTAAAAAAGACACTGCCTCCCCATTCCAGCCACCAATTAGGCTCATTGGCTGGAGTCATCAGGGTCTCCTGCAAGAATACCATGGGGTACACTCCCTCCTGAAGGAAGGAGAGCACCCGGCACCTCTAGAGACCCTTCCTGCAGCCGTGGATGTTGAGGGTTGTGATCTTAGATTACCTCATGGCTGGGGGGGGTGGAGTAGATGGTTCAGCAGGGGCCTTGCACATCTCAGCGTCCGGTGTGGGGCCCACTGGTGTGCTGAGGACGCTGTCAAAATCTCCCCAGCAGTCCAAGGTGAGCTGTACTTTGCTGGCAAACCAGTGGGTATAGTCTTGGTCAAGAAATGCAAGTAGCTCATCCCTGGGGACTGCTGGGACCGAGAGGTCTACAGGCTCCATGGAGCCTGCTGGTTCTTGGGTGTCCTCCTCCTGGTCCTGGGACTCAGTGGGCTCCTTAGGTACTGTCTGAATCCCCACGTCTGCTAAGACCCCAGACTGGTTGGGATTGGGAGAGTTCTGCATCCCCTTGGGACAGGGGTGGGGGCAAGGGTGGGGCTTCTGCACAAAATTGTGGGGTAGAGCTGGAGCCCCGGGAGGTCTGTGCAGGGTCCCTGACAAGATCGGCCTGTTGATTAGGGGACCCCACCGTGACCCCCTCTGATGCGGGACTGTGGGTCAGGCTGGAGGTGAGATTTTTCTGGGAGGAGGAGGGAAGGGACCTACCAGGCACCAGGGAGGCTTCGGCATCTGCCTCAGGGTCCTGCGAAAGGGGACCTTCTCCCTCAGGACTCACCGGGGTGAGCCCCAGGGTCTCTGTATCCCCCAGATCAGAGGGAGGAGGCTCCGCTGTTGGGCCTTCCTTTGCATAGGCAGAGGCCTCAGCCTCGGCGCCCATAGTTTCAGGGGGTAGGCCCTGATCAGCAGAATGAATGGCTTCCTCCATGGGCTCCTATTTGGGACTATCTAACAGGCCTGAAACCTCCTCCATGGGGATCACCCATTTGATCTTTCCCGGGGGTGGGGTGTCAGGTGCAGCTGGGGAGGCCCCTGGAGGCTGGGCTGCTCCTTCCCCGCCCTCCATATGGTGGTCTTGGGAAGGGGAGAGGAGTCCTCCATGTCAGAGGGCTTCAGCTGTGCCCAGGCCTTCCTCTTCCCTTTATGCCCAGTGGACCTGCACCCACTCAGCCATGAGGTGGTCCTCAGGTGGACAGGCTCCAGTAGGAGAAGGTGAGGGTTCGAGGAGTGGGGCAGCCACGATGGGGCATAATTAAGGGCAGGGGGGCTCTGCTCCTCTCTCCCCCTGGTTGCTGCTTCCCTCTCCAGGACTTCGCCAAACTTGGTTGAAGGGCGGGATCCCTTGAGCTCATGGCGGGGGGCTTGTAGTTGTGGCTGGGATGCCAGGGGGGCCTGAGGGGGGTGGGGTGCCTGTGGTAGGGGCACCCCTCTTGCCAGTGGGACCCACAGATGCCCTCCCTGCCTGGCCCATGGGGCACTCATGATGCAAGTGCCCCAGGGCACAGCACTGGAAGCACTGCAGGTCCCACAGTGTATAAAAAATACTCACCAGACCCCCTAATAAGGAATTGCCAAGCACCCCTCAGCCTCCAGCTGCACTCCCACCACCAGCTGGATCATAACCTAGAGACAGAAAGAGCGTGCTTGGCGGAGACTGGGATCTCGTCACCCCAGTGCGAGGGCCACCACTGGGGAGATAACTCATAGTTTCATAGTAGCTAGGGTCAAGAGGGACCTGAACAGTTCATCTAGCCTGACCCCCTGCCACAGGCAGAAATGAATGCTGGGTTCACAAGACCCCAGACAGGTGATCATCTAATATCTTTTTTAATTTACCCAAGGTAGGGGCGAGGACCACTTCCCTAGCAGGATGGTTCCAGATTCTGGCCACCCTAACTGTAAATATTGCCTCCTAATCTCTAACCTAAACCTATTCTCCATCAGCTTCCTTGTCACTCCAGGTGGTGCTGGGGAGAATAGGGCTCTTCCTATTTGCTGATGATCTCCCCTGATGAGTTTGTAAGCAGCCACCAGGTTCCCCCTCAGCCTCCTCTTGCCGAGGCTGAACAGGGTCAGGTCCCTCAGTCTCTTCACATAAGGCCTGTCCTGCTGCCCTCTCACCAAATGGGTGGCCCTCCTCTGAACTCTCTCCAGGCTGGCCACATCCTTTTTAAAGTGCAGCGCCCAGTACTGGACACAGTACTCCAATTGTGGCCTGACCAATGTTGCACAGAGGGGGAGTATCACCTCTCTGGACCGGCTTGTGATGCATCTATGGCTGGCCTTGCTGGCTGCAGTCTGGCATTGTCAGCTCATGTTCATCTTGGAGTCAATAATGACTCCAAGATCCCTTTCCACCTCTATGCTTTCAAGAGGGTAACTCCCCAGCCTGTATGTATGCTGTGGATTCCTTCTCCCAAAGTGCAGCACCCTGCATTTATCTACGTTGAACCCCATCCTATTCTCATCTGCCCACTTTTGTAGTCTGTCTAAATCTAGTTGCAGCCTCTTTCTCCCTTCAAGTGTGCCCACCTCACCCCACATCTTAGTGTCATCAGCAAACTTGGACAATGTGCTTTCAACCCCTCGTCCAAGTTGCTGAAGAAGAAGTTAAACAGTGCGGGCCCAAGGACTGAGTCCTGGGGGACCCCACTGCTCACATCTCACCAGGTTGAGTACTGACCCACCCACCACTACTCTCTGGGTGTGCCCCATCAGCCAGTTTTTTACCCATCCAACTGTGTAGGCATCAATGCCACAGTTGGTTAATTTATTGATGAGAATGGGGTGAGAGATAGTGTCAAAGGCCTTCTTAAAGTCTAGAAAGACTATGTCCATGGCGACACCATCATCCAAGGATTTAGTTACCTGGTCATAAAAGACAATCAGGTTGGTCAGGCAGGACCTGCCTTTGATGAACCCATGCTGGTTGCCCCTGAGCATGATCTCCCCTGCTGGCCCCCCACAGTTGTGCTCCTTGATGATTTTCTCCAATATCTTCCCGAGGACTGAGGTGAGGCTTACAGGCCTATAATTACTTGGGTCCTCCTTCCTCCCTTTCTCAAAAATGGGGACCACATTAGCTAGTTTCCAATCCCCTGGCACCTGGCCAGATGACCACGAATGCTCATACAGCTGAGCCAAGGGCTCTGCGATGACCCTGCCAGCTCCCTCAACACCCTTGGGTGAAGGGCATCTGGATCTGCAGATTTAAAAATGTCCAGCCCTTCCAGAAGATCCCCAACTACCTCTGCACTGATCCAAGGCCTGTTAGAGCTATCTCCGAGATTGTCCCTACCTCTGGCAGGAGGGATGTCCCGGTCCCTGTTCAAGAAAACAGAGGCAAAGAAACTGTTAAAAATATCGGCTTTCTCATCTGGTGTAGCCACAAGGTTACCATTTGAGTCTTGCAGGGGCCCTACATTGCCTGGTGCCCTCTTCTTGGTCCCCATGTACTTGAAAAAGGACTTTTTGTTGTCCTTAATCCAGGATGCTAGTCTGAGTTCCATCTCTGTCTTGGCCTTCCTAATAGCCCTCCTACACTCCTGGGCTGAGGAGGAGTACTCCTCCTTGGTGATGGCCCCTCCCTTCCACTGGTTGTACGCCACCCTTTTAGTCCTCAGGCATTCCTGAATGCCCTTGCTGAGCCATGGGGGTTTCTGAGCACTCTTACCTCCTTTGCTTCTCTCAGGGACTGTTACCTTTTGGGCCTGGAGGATTGCCCCCTTAAGGTACAACCATCCCTCATGGACTCCCATTTCCTCTACCTTCTGGGCCCTCAGTGCCTCCCCCACTAAATCTCCAAAGCTCATTGAAGTTGGCCCTTCAGAAGTCAAGGGCTTTAGTCTTGCTATAAGCCCTTGACACCCTGCGCTGGATAGTGAATTCCAGCAGGTGATGATCGCTATTGTTCAGGCGGTCAAGAACCTGCAGTCCCCTCACCAGGTCATCCCCAGTGGCCAGGACCAGGTCCAGCAAGGCGTTACCCCTAGTGGGGCTGTGCACCTCCTGGATAAGGTGAAGGTCCTGTAATACAGCCAGGAACCTACATTAGCGGTCAGATCTGGCTGTCTGCTCCTCCCAGCAAATGTCTGGGTAGTTTAGGTCACCCATGACAAATGACATCCCTTGACATAACTGTCTCCATAAGCTGACCGGAGAAGTCTTGGTCCAGCTCATCCCCCTGGTTGGGTGGTCTGTAGTAGACACCCACCATAAGGTCCCTTTCACCATGCCCCCCCTTGTAGTTTGACCCACAGTGTCTCTGCCTGGGCTTGGAGCTCCCCAGGGTTTGGAGCTGGGGGAGCAGGGCCCAATTGGGGGTATAGGGAGGGACGGAGCTGAGGACCACCCTAGTCCACAGCTCTTCTGGAGGCTTGAGGGGGATGTATTCACCCTCTACCACAGTCCCCCTCTCCACTGCCTTTTGTGCAGTGGCCTCCAAGGCAAGGAAAAAGACCCCCTTGCCATGAAAGCAGGAGGCCACCATGATCTTGGGGGGCCCCCACTACCCAAGCCAGGGCCTGCACCCAGGAATCAAAATGCAGGTTCTCCCACTTGGGCAGTCAGCTCTTCACCCTGTGCCTGTGGGTGAGTACCAGAAAGGGGGCCCTGCCGCCTGAGCTGGAAAGGTCAGCAGTGAAGTGTCCAGGCCCTCCGGCTTCAGGTCTCCCCACCTGAGCTGGAAAGGTCAGCAGTGAAGGGTTCAGGCCCTCTGGCTTCAGGTCTCCCCACAGCTGCCTGTGCATAGCTGCAGTTCCCCCCATGAGGGACCACATTGGTGGGGCTGGGGCTAGGGTCAGGGACAGGCTGAGTGGGTGTGCATGACAAGGCGCTGGTGGTCAAGGCACAGTAGCTAGACCTTCAGGCGGTGGTGGTCTAGGCTTGGGGGCAGGACCCTTGCCTTTCCCACCCCCAGGTGTGGAGGAGGCTGAAGAGGAGCCCTTCCCACTGCCCTTGCCCTTGGTCCCTGATGATGAGAGAGGGAGCTTGGGAACCCCTCCGGGGCAGAGGCTTGGCCAGGGGAGATCCCCCTGGCCCTGTTGGCTCCCTACCAGAGTCCTGCCTGCCTCTGCAGCAGAGATTGCAGGCTTCGCCACCCCTGGAGGAGGTTGGTTGGACTCCGCCTGCGGGTGGAGGCTGCAGGGGCATGCATCCCCTTGGGGGCTTGGCTGGGATCTGCCCCCATAGTGGGGGCTGCAGGAAGCTCTGTGGGGGCATCTGCCCCCCCCCGAAGGTTCCTGCTCTGCCATTATTTCACATGAGGGCAGGGAAGACAATAAAAAAAACAAAATATCCAGTGGGGCTGGTGGCCTTCATGATAGACCCTATGGGGGGGAGGTTGAGAGAGCTGAATCTCTTTAGCCTTCAAAAGAGACGGCTGAGGGGAGATCTTGTAGCCACCTATAAATTTATTAGGGGAGGTCAATGGAGAATAGGGGAAGTGCTGTTTACTAAGGCGCCCCAGGGAGTGACTAGGAATAACGGGTGTAAACTAATTGAGAGTGGATGTAGGTTAGATATTAGGAAGAAATTTTTCACAGTAAGGGTGTGCAGGATCTGGAATGGGCTTCCAAGAGAGGTGGTACTATCACCTAGCTTGGAGGTCTTCAAGAGGAGGCTAGATAGTCACCTGGCTGGAGTATCTGACCTCGGTCCTCTTTCCTGGCAGGGGCGGGGGGGGTCGGACATGATGATCCATTGTGGTCCCTTTTGACTCTACAATCTATGAATCTAGTAGGGGCAGGCAGGAAAAAAACCCAGGAGGCCTATGCTTTGAGCATGTGGGGGAGGAGGAACACACACACACACACACACACACACACACACACACACACACACACACACACACACACACACATATATGCTGGGGAAACTAGACCTGGCTTACTCAGCCACACAACAAACACCAGGGAAGGGGGAGTGGACCACAGGACTTACCACACAAGGGCAAGAACACACAGGGAAGGCTGCTGAGGCATATGTAAAAGATGGCTGGAGCAGTGAAGGGGCTTTGTTTGTTGAAGATCTATCCAGAAGCCCCTCAGGCCTCCAGCTGGTTGCTCAGCAGCAGAGCAGTAGGCAGGAAGATAAATCAGGATCAGATGAAATGAGGTAGCTGTGGGGGAAGGCAGGAGCAGTCAGTCAGTTAGGAAGTAATCGAATGCAGGTGTGGTGTCAGATGGTGCAGCAGGGAATCTCCCTCTAAGGTGGGTAAGGTAACTAGTAGGGTGAAAATGCTAGACTTTAGGAAAGCTGATTTCAATGAACTCAGGTATTTAGTCAAGGACGCACTGTAGAGTAAGAGTTTTAAAGAGATGGGAGCCCAGGAAGGGTGGCTGTGCCTTAAGGAAATGATCCTTCGGGCACAGAGGGAGACGATCCTGATGCGGGGAAAAAGGGGGAAAGGGGCCAAGAGGCTTCCTTGGCTGACCAGAGAAATCCAGAGCAGTCTACGGGTTAAAAGGGGGGAATATAAAAAGTGGAAACAGGGAGAGATTACTAAAGTGGAGTATACCTCCTCTGCTCACGCTTGTAGGGAGGCAGTTAGACAGGCCAAAGCTACCATGGAGCTGAGGATGGCATCCCAAGTTAAGGATAACAAAAAATTGGTTTTTAGATATATAGGGAGTAAAAGGAAGGCCTAGGGTGGAATAGGACCTCTAATAAATCGGCATAAGCAATTGGTGACGGACAGGGGGGACAAGGCTGAACTCATAGAATCATAGATTCATAGATGTAAGCTCGGAAGGGACCTTGTAGATCTTCAAGTCCGACCCCCTGCCTGGGCAGGAGAGAAACTGGGCTCAAGTGACCCCAGCCATGTAGGCATCGAGCCACTTCTTAAAGACCCCCAGAGTACGAGCCAGCACCACTTCCCTTGGAAGTTGGTTCCAGATCCTAGCCGCTCTAACTGTGAAGTAGTTCCTATGGATGTCTAATCTGAACCTACTCTCCAACAACTTGTGGCCGTTATTTGTTGTTATCCCAGGGGGCGCTGGGGGAAACAAATCCTTCTGGTCCCCCCAAACCCTTCTGGTCCCCCCTAGTGAGTTTATAGATGGTCACAAGGTCCCCCCTCAGCCTTCTCTTGTGAAGGCTGAACAGGTTCAGGTCCTGTAGCCTCTCATTGTAGGGTCTGCCCTGCTGTCCCCGGATCATGTGGGTGGCCCTCCTCTGGACCCTCTCAATGTTGTCCACATCCCTCTTGAAGTGGGGCGCCCAGAACTGGACACAGTATTCCAGCTGTGGCCTGACCAGTGTCGCGTAGAGGGGGAGGACCACCTCCTTGGCCCTACTTGAGATGCACCTGTGGATGCACGATAGGGTCCGGTTAGCCCTGCCAACCGTGACCTTGCATTGTTGGCCCATGTTCATCTTGGAGTCAATGATGACTCCAAGATCCCTTTCTGCCTCCGTGCTCTCAAGAAGGGAGTTTCCCATCTTATAAGTGTGTTGCCGGTTACTACTGCCCAAGTGCAGCACCCTGCACTTGTCCGTATTGAAATGCATCCTGTTTTTGTCAGCCCACCCTTGCAACCTATCCAAGTCTTTCTTCAGTCTTTCCCTCCTTACCAGCATGCCCACCTCACCCCAAATTTTGGTATCATCAGCAAATTTGAACAGGTTGCTTTTCACCCCATCGTCCAAATCGCTGATAAAGAAATTGAACAGCGCAGGCCCAAGGACCGAGCCCTTGGGGACTCCGCTGCCCATTTCCCCCCAGGTCGAATATGACCCGTCCACCACCACCCTCTGAGTATGACCCTTCAGCCAAGTCGCAATCCATCTGACCGTGTAGGCATCGATGCCACAGTCGCCTAGTTTTTTAACGAGGATGGGGTGGGAGACAGTGTCAAAGGCCTTGCTGAAGTCCAGAAAGACTACATCCATGGCGACACCTGCATCCAATGCTTTTGTGACCTGAACGTAAAAGGCAATCAGGTTGGTCTGACATGACCTGCCCCTAATGAAACCGTGCTGGTTGCCCTTAAGCATCATCCCCGATGCCAGCCCATCACAGATGTGCTCCTTGATGATCTTCTCAAAGTTTCCCCAGGATTGAGGTAAGACTGATGGGCCTATAGTTGCCCGGGTCCTCCCTCCTCCCTTTCTTAAAGATGGGGAGCACATTGGCTATCTTTCAATCATCTGGCACCTGGTCCGAGCACCACGAGGGCTTGTAAAGCCGTGCCAAGGGCCCTGCAATAACCCCTGCTAGCTCCCTCAACACCCTGGGGTGGAGAGCAGCTGGACCTGCTGACTTGAACACGTCCAGCCCCTCCAGAAGCACTCTAACTCCTCAATGAGTTCTTTGCCTCAGTGTTCCTAAGTGAGGGGCAAGACAAGTCTCTCACTGGGATTGTAGAGAGGCAGCAGCAGGGCACCAGACTACCAAGCGTAGACCCTGAGATGGTGCAGAGGCACTTGGAGGAACTGGATGCATTTAAGTCGGCAGGCCCGGATGAGCTCCATCCGAGGGTACTGAAGGCACTAGCTGACGTCATTGCACAGCCACTGGTGGGAATATTTGAACACTCATGGCGCACAGCCCAGATCCCGGAGGACTGGAAAAGGGCCAATGTGGTCCCCATTTTCAGGAAGGGGTGGAAGGAGTAGCAAGGCAACTATAGGCCAGTCAGTCTCACCTCCATCCTAGGCAAAGTCTTTGAAAAAATTATCAAGGCTCACATTTGTGAGAGCCCGACAGGACAAATTATGCTGAGGGGAAACCAGCACGGGTTCATAGCAGGTAGATCATGCCTGACTAATCTAGTCTCTTTTTATGACCAGGTTACAAAACACCTGGACGCAGGAGTCGGGGTTGACATTGTTTACTTAGACTTGAGGAAGGCCTTCGATACAGTATCCCACCCCATACTGGTGAACAAGTTAAGAGGCTGTGACTTGGATGACTACACAGTCCGGTGGGTGGCGAATTGGCTAGAGGGTCGCACCCAGAGAGTCATAGTGGATGGGTCGGTATCGACCTGGAAGGGTGTGGGCAGTGGGGTCCCGCAGGGCTCGGTCCTTGGACCGATACTGTTCAATGTCTTCATCAGCAACTTGGACGAGGGAGTGAAGTGTACTCTGTCCAAATTTGCAGATGACACAAAGCTATGGGGAGAAGTGGACACGCTGGAGGGCAGGGAACAGCTGCAAGCAGACCTGGACAGGTTGGACAAGTGGGGAGAAAACAACAGAATGCAATTCAACAAGGAGAAATACAAAGTGCTGCACCTAGGGAAGAAAAATGTCCAGCATACCTACTGCCTAGGAAATGACCTGCTTGGAGGCACGGAAGCAGATAGGGATCTCGGAGTCCTAGTGGACTCCAAGATGAACAGGAGTTGCCAGTGTGATGAAGTCATCAGAAAAGCTAATGGCACTTTATCATGCATCAGCAGATGCATGACAAACAGAACCAAGGAGGTGATACTTCCCCTCTATCAGGCGCTGGTCAGACCGCGATTGGAATACTGCGTGCAATTCTGGGCCCCGCACTTGAAGTGGGATGTGGATAACCTGGAGAGGGTCCAGAGAAGGGCCACTCGTATGGTTAAGGGCTTGCAGGCCAAGCCCTATGAGGAGAGACTGGGGCACCTGGACCTCTTCAGCCTCCTCAAGAGAAGGTTGAAAGGCGACCTTGTGGCTGCCTATAAGTTCATCATGGGGACACAGAAGGGAATTGGTGAGGCTTTACTCACCCAGGCGCCCCCGGGGGTTACAAGAAATAATGGCCACAATCTAGCAGAGAGCAGATTTAGATTGGACATTAGGAAGAACTTCTTCACAGTTAGAGTGGCCAAAGTCTGGAATGGGCTCCCAAGGGAGGTGGTGCTCTCCCCTACCCTGGGGGTCTTCAAGAGGAGGTTAGATAAGCATCTAGCTGGGGCCATCTGAACCCAGCACTCTTTCCTGCCTATACAGGGGGTCGGACTCGATGATCTATTGAGGTCCCTTCCGACCCTAACATCTATGAATCTTTCTCCTGAGAGGGGGCAGGAGCAGAAACAATGGCAGCAGCAGTGATGATGGGAGCCGTCCAGTTCAGCCACTCAGGGTGTGCTTCTGGTGAAAGTGGAAGTGAAGGTGTGGGTTGGCCTGCTAACGCAGCTGGGGCAAGCAAGGCACCTTTAGGCTCTGGCAGTGATGGTGGAGGAGGAGGGGCCTACAGGCAGCACAGGCTCTCTCCTCAGGCTGTCTCCAGACCGTGACTTGGCAGCAGGCTGCTCAGCAGGGTGGAACTGGGGTGCAGAAGCTGGGGTGCAGTGCAGTGCAGTGCAGTGGGCCTCTTCCCAAGGGGGGGCAGCAGCATGCAGAAGAGGACCCCCCCCATGGCAGGGGCAGCAACAGCAGCAGCAGCAGCCCAAGGCAGGAAGGGCTGCAGCCAGCTTTCTACCAAAAGCTCTGAGACCAAGCCAGCAGCTTGCAGTAGCCAGAGGCAAGAAAGGGCCTGGCCATCTCCCCAGAAGCTCCTGAGACCAAGCTAGCAGCAGCCACTGCTGCTGCATGGGACAGGAAGGGGTGTGGCCAATTTCCTCCCAGAGGCTCCTCCACCAGAAGCTTCTGAGGGCAAGTAGCCCTGAGCTACTCCCCAGGGCATGTTTTTATATTGCTGGAGCCAGCACAGGTACAGGCCCCAGGCTCTAGCTTCCCCTGGCTGCAGATCCGGGAGGAGCTGGGCAGGGTTATTTTGCTCCAAGTGGCTCAGTTTGCCCCACACCAAAGTGCTTGTCTGGCGACATGCCCTGAGGCAAAAATCCCTGGCTTAAATTTGCACTGCTTCTATTTGAGTTGGTGCAAGCACATGTGCCTGCATACATGGACGCGCCCTCTCTGTTTTTACAAATAGTGTCTTCTCCAGGTACTACAGATCCTTCTTTAGTAACTCTGTCTAGGAAATGTCTGACTTGTAGCTATAAATAGGAATCCTAACAACATAGATAGATTTTAAATTCTGAGTTGTTCATATATCAATGTGTTTTTACTCTGGAAAAAAGGCTCCGAAGATTGGTGTATGTTTTTCATTCTGTCTGAAAGGTCAACACCTTTTGCTCCTCTAAGAAACCATAGTAATCTGCATATTCAGGCAGTCCATGAGAATTCTGGAATTATGCCAGTATTCTTAATTGCCCTTTTCATATTTTCAGAATGGAATTTAAAATAAGATATTCCCTCATCTGTCAAGGGAGTAAAGGATCTTCGCCACAAATCAGTTTGGAAAGAGTAATAAGAAAGCAATATTCTGCTTCAGTTCTTTGCCCTAAGGTACAGTGGTCTTGAGTGTCTGTAATATGTTACCAGTTCCAAGACTGGAAGTAGAATTTCCAGTAGGGGATGTGACTACTTTTGGTTTCTTATCTTTTGATGCAGATTTTCACATTATTGCCAACTTTACATGTTCAAAAATCCTGAGCTCTTTCCTATTCTCCCAAAATCCCTCTTTGTAAGATGGTCCTAGAAATCATGGACTCTTTTTATGAAAGATTAAAAAAAAATAAAGATGGAGGAAAATATGTTTAAATTTCCTTCTTGCCATGTGTTTGCCTAGCAGAAAGTGTTATGACTTTCTCAAATTTATGGGTTAGGTGATCTCAGGTCCTTGCTCTTGCCCCAGTCTGCATATCCTTTCCCAGCAATTAATTCTGCCCTCTCAACCCTCCAAATCAATTCTGATTTCTAGACCTTGAATCAGTCCTAGGCCCCCATTGAACAAGCTGGAGTTTCTGGGATTATCCTGAGACTTGTTCCAGTCATAGTTAAAATTATGTTATTTGGGAAAAATGTCCAAGACTTGTCACTGTTGTAGTGTTGCTGATTTTCTTCATAGTCTGTTCATCTCTTCTACCCACTAGAGTAGTAGTTCTCAAACTTTTTAGACTCAGCGCACCCCTTAAAAATGACAGCTCTTAGTTTTCCCTTGATTTTTGATTACAGAAAAACAGCAGAATGAGTCTTCTGTTGCACAGAGGTAAAAAAAACCATGATAGATTAGAATGTTTTTAACAGTAAATTCCTATGTATGCATATGCAGGCACAAATTTGTGCTGCTCCTATTTGAGCTGCTGCAAGTGCACATGTCTGCATGTGTGGACACACCCAATACAGGCAACCCCTGCTTAGCACTCTTAATTGGTTCCGAGTATTAAGCGTTACAAGTATTAGGTGAAACCGAAAGTATTTGATGACCCAAGATGGTGACTGGAATTGTTTTTAATGACCCAAGATGGTGACCATGAGTGTTATAACGAAACTTGCTGAACGCTAAGTGAAATCAGGTATCAATTTAAAATGAGCGTTATTGCAAAATAACGCTAAGCGAAACAGCATTAAGCAGGGGTTACCCGTAATGCAAACATGGCACAATACTCTCCAGTACTCTTAAAAGGACTCAGTCAAATAACTTGTTTAGACATTTCTGAAAATTGCAGTTGGTGTTTATCTGCAATATTAGAGGCATAAAGACCTTTGAAAATCTCACCAGTGGTCATCAGAAACAGTATATCAGTTAATACTTCCATAGCTTTACATGTAGAATGTTACTTTTTTTTCTTCTTATTTGTCTGGCACATATAACCATAGGCAGAGGGAGAATTTTTTCCTTGGGGGGTGTTGAATGCATATGTGCGTGCCCCCACACAGGAGGGAAGGTTTGTGGGGGGAGGAGCAGGGGGAAGGGGGAGAGGGAATGGGGCTGGGACTGGGCAGGGATTGGGAGAGAGTGGAGCTGAGCTGGGCCTGAGATCAGGGTCAGGGCCTGCTGTGTCCATGGTCATTGCATGGTGCTGGCACCAGTAAACCCACTGGCCCCCAGCCCAGACCAGCACTGGCCCTGGCTGCCTCCCCGCATCGAGCCCAGCCCTGGCCCAGGCCTGCACCACTCAGTGGGGCCCGGAGCGGGGGGTCGGAGCGGGGCCTGTTTTGGCTGTGCCGCTGGACCAGAGGGGACAGAGCCCACAGGACTCCTGCACCTGCCCCACCAGGTCTTGCATAGCTGGGGCAGGGTGGGGCATGGGATGGAGCCACAACTTGTCCAGGGAGTGTGGAGAGGGGGTGGTGGCTCCTGCTGCTGCACGTGTCCTGGGAGGCATGGGGGCCATGTGTCCTGAGTCTGCATGGGGCAGGGTAGGCAGCTGCTGCGGGCTGGAGCCAAAGGCAGTGCTGGGCTTTTCCCAGTGGAGGGGGGGTGAGCTATGCTGGGGGCGGGTGGTGGTGGCACGGGGACGGGGGGCTACAGTGAATCTTGGGGTGGCTGCAGCTGCCCCCTCACCTGTAGCCTCCTTCCCGTGCCACCAGCTCCCCCCAGTGTAGCATGCCCCCTCCCCCCAGCCAGGAAGAGCCTGGCGTAGTCCCGGCTCCAACCTGCAGTGGCAGCCCACCCTTGCCCCATGCAGATCAGGGGCACACCCCCCCATACCTCCTGGGCTGTGCACAGCTGCAGGAGCCGCGCCCCCTGGATAAGCTGCTTGTGGCTCAGTCCTGCACTGCCAGCTGGGCAATGCCTATTTCTTCCCCTGCCCCACCCCTGCTGCAGCTGCTGGGAGCCGTCCGCCGGGCTTTCTTGCGGCCCTACCGCTGCCCAGTGTTTGTGGGGGCTAAGCCCCATTAGCTCTCCCCTTCCGCTGCCTATACATTTAACACACTTTTATTTAACTATTTTAAAATGCTGGCATTTTTTATTTGAATTTCAGTTTTCATCTCAGTGCAGCCTGAGAAGAATTGGGTAAAAATTAATATCTAAAAAATATGTCATTTCTCAGGTTCTGATGTAACAGAATGATGGAAATTAGGTGACTCCCAATGTATATGTTCATCTGTAGACATGTATGGTACCTTGCTGAAGCTCTTGGGCATACGTGCCTCATTTTTAGGCTGACTGAGGCAATACTTAATTATCCCTTCATACAATCAAAGCTGAAACAAAGGAAGCCATCACAAAGGTTAGGTTGAAGGTTTCTAGGTTGCTAATTTTTATCATTTTTAAATTTAGTGATTTAAATCACTTGGATTTAAATTAATCCACTTTGAGTTATATATGTACTCCAAGCCCAGCGTTTGTGTCCTGCTCTTACTTGATTTGAAATCCATTTATTCTTTCAGCTAACTGACCTATGAAGACTTGCATAGACATTTTTATTTCTGAAAACTTACTGCCTCTTATCTTACTGTGTGCTTTAAGATGGATCAGTCACCAGACCTCAGGTTGTACACACTGAATGAATCTAGCATCTTGACTGTTTTCCTGATAGTTCCATTCTTTCAGAACTAGGAGTGTTGATGCCTTATTTACCAGACTTTAGAAAAGAGTCCATGGAGGTTCAGAAAGCTGTTTATGTGGATGAATGTTTAGCAGCCAAAAATAACACTTGAAACAAGGATCTTAAAATTGGAAACTGATTGAGACAGTTATACTGCCTTGTGTGTCTGCCCAAGTCAACTATCCTATGTTGTTGTTCTAGTTCTCTGTGGTTTTGCATTTTTATTTGGCGCTTTATCCTTTCCTAACAGAAGAGTATAGTCTGCCAAAGTGATAAACTCCCATAGTTCCATAGACAGATGGCATGCTTCTTTTTTACTCATCCTTTGTACCTGAAATACTTGAACTCTTTTCCTTTATGCAGGATTTACTGTATAATTTCCTTTGTAAAGCTACATTAATCTAATAATTCACTAGGTGAACCTTTTATTGGGATAATTGAGAATGGGAATTGCAGGTTTCTCTCAATCACAATCCCTTCACAAATCTAAGAGAAATCTAACCAGCTGCTGAGCAGTCTTGACTTCTGTTGACTTCCCTGGAAGCTGGGGACATTTAGCACGCAGCAGGATCACACCTTGGATGAGAAGAATACTTTCATTTTAAAGGGAATTTCCTGTGTATTGCACACTTATTCTTTATTTTATCCTCAACCCTTCTTTTCAGGCTGATTGATAGAGCCTTTTGTCACTGTATTCCAGAAAGAGCTATTAAGGAAATAAGTGCTAATCCATATGTGTGTCTAATTTATTTATTTATTTATTTATTTATCCCCACACAATTTATCTTTGATCGGTTGACGCTCTGGAAAGGTGTTCATTCAGATCTCAATTCATTGACCTACCTTGTTCCATTTTTCAGAGCCTTCTGTGAGTCATCCAATTTGAGCAGGTTTTGTTTGAAGTAAAATCAATTAAAGAGATCATGCATAATTTATTGGTTTTGTATTTTGCTGTTGGTATTCTTAAAATAAAAATTCTTGCTGTGACATTAGGATTTAAGCTCAAAATGTAGGACAATTGTACCTAGCTTCCATAGGTGTTGTGCTTATAACTAAGGGTAGAATTTGGACTTGTCTGTTTAAAGTGCATATCTGACGTACCACTGGTACTGTAGCATCTAAGTACTTCATGATATTCCATATATTCCTGTGAGGGATTTTCATTTAACATGGAGTACTTATGCACAGGGAAGCCAAGTGACTTGTCTAGGGTCACACAAAAAGTCGGTGGCAAGAAACAGGAATGACCTAGCTGTATTGAGACCCAGGCTAGTGCTCCGGCCATTGGATGATCCTTCCATTCAGTAATAGAAATGGAAGATGAATACCCTGTGGTGAAACTCACAATCTCTTCAGTTAATGTTCTCTTTATACTTATGGGGGAGGCAATATTATGATGGTTAGAGCAATACAGATAACTTCTAATGACAACTTGGAATTAGATCTAAAAGATGAACGTTTAGGTTCTTCCATCACCAGCAATGGACATGGTGAAGCAGTTGTAAAATAATAAATAGATTATCTTTCACTATAGATCTCATATGGTTCAAAGATTCCTTTCTAGTTGTAAAACTCAGTTCCTTAAATGTACATAGTGTTGTGATAGTTTAAAATCAGTTATATACTAACCTGTTCTTTCCTCTTCCTTAATACTTGCTTTAAAAAAAGTCTGCTATCAGACTCCAGGCTGATGGAATAGTGAAGCATCTCTATATTTCAGATTTTCTAATCTCTCACTCTCTTGCATCCCCTGTAAAAATGTATGTATAACCTTTTAAGACTCCCATTCTGTCATGGCTCAGAATGATCAACAATGGAGCTTGCAGCCTTTCATCTCTTTCTTTATCGGCTTCTATAGCCACAAGGTATAAATGAAATCTCTGTTTCCATTTTCTCTAATTTTCTGCTTAGTTTCCATCAAAGCAGACTTTTCTAGGAGGCTTTAAATAATCTGTTATTTTGGTTCCTTTTTTCTAAAAATGTGTTATGGGTTTGTTTCATCAAGAAATGGACTGTACATTTGTCTTGTTCAGGTCAGTAACTCTGCACTTGCAAACTGCTTGCTTCCTGGCATTGTTCTTTTCACTTTCCACCCTGGAGACCAGTAGTCACTGGACATACAGCCAGCACTTTCCAGGGTCCTACTGCAACATTTCCAGTTCACTGACACTTGTATCACGATTTGGTTTTTCTGGCTTTTGTGACAGTTACTCTAGGCCAGTGATTCTCAACCTTTTTTGAACCCCAGGCACCCCTCACTGGACTCAAGGAACCCCTCATTAGACCCAAGTCACCCTGCATAACTTTTGTGAATAGTGTCTGATCTGTGGAGGCAGAACCAACCTTAGGGGTAGGCAGTATGGGTGATTGTTAACACCTGGTTAGTAAAGAACAATGGGCCATTCATGGGGCATTGACTCCCTTAGCTACCTGAATAGTAATACATACCAAAACTGCACCTGGGGGAGGGGGATGGTTCTTCGGGGGCGGTAGCAGCAGAAACAGGGCCAGACCCAGGATACTTGTTTTAATTGTCACCGGCTGTGACCCTTGCAGGTATGTACCAGGCTGTGCAAGTATGTATGTGTATGTGCTGGGATGCTCGTTTTGATTTTCACCAGCTGTGAAATTTGGAAGGAAACAAAATGTTCAAGTACCTAAGAAGAGGATGTCAGGGGTGCAGAACAGGAAACAAAGGGTGCTTGTACATGTGATGCCCAGATGATGTACATATGACACAAATTTACCTTTGTGTGGCTGAATGATGTCACACTTTACACATACTTGAGTGTTTGGCAATTTAAATGAGTTTGCATTGTCAAAAGCTAAACCACATCTCGATGTAGTTTAGTTTGCAACAACACAACTTGCACCGTTGAAGCCATTAATCTGTCACGTGTACACTGTAATTCACTGAATGATGTGTAATGAGTCCCTTTGTCCACTGGGTGTCGCTAGAGTTTTTGTATAGTGAACCTCCTTATCCACCAAGTGTATGTGCTCCTTTCTCCATTATCAGGGATAATGTGGTGGGTGGGGTTCCCTCCCTCCCTCAGCGCTATTACAGAAATACCGCACAGTGAAGCATTCTATTGAAAGCTGGTCACCTAACTTGGGGTTAGTGCTGCGCGTGGTATTGTGCCATGCAAGGACAGGGATTTTTTGAGGTGTGGGTATGGCAGAACAGGACTTCCCCCACAGATTACAGTTCTATGCCTGGTATAAAGAAGCCTGACCCTACCTGCCAAGTCGGTTGGGTTCTGCTCTGAGGATTTAACACCTAATAGGAGTTTAATGGGTTCCCAAAGTTCCCTTGCTGTCCAGACAGCTGTCAGCAAACCACCTCAGACTTTTCCTGCCAACAACTGTGCGGAACCCATGCCCCCTCCCCCCCCACGCATCTCTAAAACATCCCTTTGTGGCTGGCAGCCATGTAATTGTCCCTCTAATGCCATTAGTTCGCTCGCTGGCTGTATGTGAACTGGGCAAGCGGAGTTCTGTGAACCTGATAATGAGCCTTAAGCGCGCCCACTTTATGAATAGTTGGTGAGATCTGTCAGCATTCATTCCCTTGCCGGCTATTTCTCAACTGTTCAGACTGCTTGGTATTGCTGGGGAGAAGGTTTGCTGGCTTGTAGTGGCAATTAGTGTTTAGTTAAACCTGCATGGCTGTTTTGAAGTTGTTTTGCTCTCAATCACAGTCAAACCACACCAGCAGCACTGTCCAACCTATCAATCACTCAACTGTGCTCCAGGGGGGGTACATTTGATCTGAATGGGAGAGAAATTGGGGTTTGTCCATGCAGTCTGCTGCTCAGCACCTGCCTTTTATCCACTGAGCACTTGACAGATTTCAGGGGTAATCCCCCAAAAACTTAAAACCCGAAACTTTTCGGGAGGGGCAGTTACAGGAACCTGGTGCATGTAGGAATTCAAATGTAAAGAACAGGGCTGTTATAATGCTAATGACCCTATTCAACCCTCTTAGTACAAGCAGGTGATGGAAGCTAGAGAGGGCTGAAGTCTACAGGTTTTCCTTTGTGTGTACGGAAGGTGAAATGCAGCAAGAACATTAAAATGTCTACCACTGGCAGACGAGGTTCTTTGGGTAAATCTAATATCTTTTATTAGACCAACTCACATAGTTGACAAAATTGTTCTTTGCAAGCTTTTGGGTACCTTTCATCAGGCTGAGGACTGATCTGCTGTTCCTGGATGGAATAGAATAGAAGCCAGAGGCCAGTATGCATGTGAGAATGGACATATTAACTCAACATACAATATGCATGCAAAGAAATAAGAAGTCATGGGGTGCTGATTCACGTGCATATTATAAGCGCTCAGAGAATTTCAGCATTCTGGTCGGATATGGGGGAGGTGATAATGAAGCAGCTCTTTGCTCCTGTCTCCTGGGGGTGGCATGTCCAGTCAGAAGCCCAGAGTCTTTTGTTAGCCTTGGCAGTCGGGGCAAGCTTGGATGGTTGATATGTAGATTTGAATTTGGTGGGTGGATCATGGGGGACAGCCCAAGGAAACCAGGACTTAGGGGGTGATGGGAACAGAGACAACACTCCAATATGTGCACGAACAGAGACCACAACACTGCGCGAAGATAGATATATGAAATTCATGGGGTTCAGATCTATGCACATATTATAAGCAATCGGAGAATTTCAGCGTCCATGTAGGGGTGCTCCTTCCAAACATGGGCCAAAGCAGAGCAAAGGATAAATTAAGATAATTGCATCAATGTGGAACTTCAACCTGTGATTAAACAAGAGACAGAACACTTGGAGAGTGCTCTAGAGAGGCTCATGACAATAACACTTTATCCTTCTAAAAATAATGTGGCTTTTCAAGCCTCATCTGACAGGCTCTTCACAGCGAACAACAGGAACTTCCTGGGTTTGGTGGAGTTACTAGGAAAGTAATGAAGTTGCAACAAAGTAATGAAGGAACATTTGCAAGGCATACTTTCCAGAAAGGTGATGGATCACTACAGTAGAAAAACAATCCAGAAAAAATAATCAAATTATTGATGAAGAAAGTGCTGTAAGACATTCTTAAAAGGTTGAGGAGTGCCAAATACTACTCCATATTGGATTGCACGCAAGATGTGAGCCATTCTGAAAAGATGTCTTTCACTGTTAGGTTTCTTGATATTATGGATAGCAAACTGATCATTTAGGAGCACTTTATTGGTTTTAAAACAGCGGACAAGTTCACAGGGGAAAAAACCTAACTGATACTATGCATACTACTCTGAAGGAATGTGAGCCAAGACTGCTGGGGGCAGGGTTATGACAATGGTGCAAATATGAAGAGGAAAAGCAAGGGTATACAAGCAAGAATCCTTAATCAAAACCCAAGAGCATTTTTTGTTTCATATGGATGCCACTAATTCAATCTCATGCTGTAACATCTTCAACAGAGTCCAATTCCCTCTTTGGCATTCTGCAAAGGATCTATGTTCTGTTCCTAGATTGTTAGGGGCTGGAAGGGACCTTGCAGATCATCGGGTCCAGCCCCACCTCCCCACCCCCCCTCTAGGCAGGAAGACAACTCAGGTTAGGTGACCCCAGCGAAGTGATTGCCCAGTCTTCTCTTGAAAACCTCCTGGGTAGGTGACTTTACCACCTCTGGAGGGAGCTTATTCCACAGTCTGGACACCCTGACTGTGAAGGAGTTTTTCCTGGTATTAAGCCTGAAACAGCCTTCCAGGAGTTTGTATCCACTGGTCCTGGTCTTCCCCAGGGGTGCCTTAGTGAACATTTGTTCACCAAGCTGTTGATGCACTCTTCTGATATAGCGGTAAGCCACTATCAAGTCCCCTCTCAAACTTCTCTTTAGGCTAAAGAAGCCCAGGTCCTTCAGCCTTTCCTCGTATGGCTTGTTTTGCAAGTCCCTGATCATATGGGTGGCTCTTTTCTGGACCCTCTCAAGTTTTTTGATGTCCTTATTGAAGTGCAGTTCCCAGAACTGGAGACAGTACTCCAACTGCAGTCTCACCAGTGCTGAGTACTGTGAGAGTATCACTTCCTTAGTTTTACATGAGATGCATCAGTTGATTCATGCCAGTGTGTTATTTGCCCTGCTGGCCATCGCGTCGCACTGATGGCTCATGTTCATATGATGGTCAATCATTACCCCTCAGTCCCTTTTCACTGTGGTGCAAGTCAAGCTGTCTCACTGAGCCAGCTATGTATGTTGAGGGTTGTTTGCCCCCAGATGGAGCACCTTACACTTGAAAGTGTGAAACTTCACTTGGTTCCAGTCTGCCCGACTTCCGAGCCTGTTCAGGTCCACCTGTACCTGCAACCTATCTTCTGATGTGACCACACTGCCCCATAACTTGGTGTTGTCCACAAACTTGGCTAGCTAGCTTTTCACTCCCCCATCCAAATAATTAATAAAGATGTTGAAAAGCACTGGTCTAAGCACGGACCTCTGAGGGACACCACTGGCCACTTTGTGAAAGGACGACACAGATCTGTTCATGAGAACTCTCTGGGTCCTACCCTGTAGCCAGTTTCCCACCCACTGAATCATCGAGCAGCTGAGCCCACAATCTTCCAGTTTTCCCACAAGGATATCATGGGTTACTAGATCAAAAGCCTTTTGGAAGTCTAGGTATATAACGTCTACCTTGTCTCCCATGTCCAGGTTCCAAGAGACCTGGTTGTAGAAGGAAATGAGACTGGTAAGACAAGACGTACCCATGACAAAGCCATGCTGGGTGTTGTTCAGAATCTCACCTTCCACGAGTATATCACGCATAGATTCTTTAATGAGCTTTTCCAGGATTTCCCCTGGGATAGAGGCTAGGCTGATTGGCCTATAGTTGCCTGGGTCCTCTCTCTTCCCCTTCTTGAAGATGGGCACAATGTTGGCCCTCTTCCAATCCTCAGAGATTTCCCTTGTCCGCTATGAATTCTGAAAGAGCTTTGCCAGGGGTTCCGCGATGACCTCAGCCAGCTCCTTCAGCACTCTTGCATGAAGTCCATCCGGTCCTGCTGACTAATAAATGTCTAGCTTTTCTAGTTGGTATTGCACCCACTCAGCATCCACAGTGGGGAGGTTGTCATTCCTGGCATGCCCCCTATGAGCCTCATCTCACTTGTTTTTCCCCTTGGTCCAGTGAAATACTGAAGCAAAGTGGGCATTCAGAGGTTCAGTTTTTTCCTGAATGTCAGTTACCAGCTGTCCCAAGGTGTTAAGCAGGGGTCCCACACTTCCATTTGTTTTCCTTCTACTGTCTACATACCTAAAGAAGGACTTCTTATTGGCCTTGACTCCCGTGGCTAACCTAAACTCAGTTGCTGCCTTGGCTTTCTTGATCATTTCCCTACAAGTGTGGGCCACTATTGTATAGTCCTCCTTGAGGACCGTCCTTAGCTTCCACTGTTTATACACCTCTTTTTTCTTTGTTCTCTACCTCTGTTCATCCTGTTCGTTGTTGGAAGATTCTCACAGATCATGTCAATGTCACTGCTAAGCCAGTATGCAAAACACTCTGGAACTGCAGAATTGAAAAAAATATTAAAGCTGTTTGATACCAAACAGCCAAAATCCATGATGCCCACATTGCGTTGGCTGAACTGGAGCAAGCAGATGCCAGTATCCATCATGAAGCACTCACAGTGGCATGTCAACTCACCAAATTTAAGTTTCTTGCCTCCATTGTGGTATGGTTCGGTATCCTTTTTCAAGTCACTACAGTGAGCAAAAGCAAGAAAAACTTTGACATTGCTGCAGCCACAAACTTGATAAATACCTGTAATGACTATATATTGTAAACTACAGGGAAGTCAGGTACGAAGAAGCTCTGACAACAGTTAAGGAAATAGGTGAACCTCTTGTTGATCTAGTGTTTAGACCAGCCCCATACATTCATCATAAAAATCATCAATTCAGTTAGGAATGTGAAGATGAAACAATTAACAATCCAGAAGTCAAGTTCAAACTTGACTTTTTCATTCAGCTTATAGACAGTGAGAGTGTCCATGAAAGAACAGTTTGACCAAATGAATCAACATGAACCTTTGGGACTTTCTATATAACATGACACAACTCTCTGACAAAGAAACTTTGAAGAACCACTGTAATGACCTTCATTGTGCATTGACATATGGAGAAAGCTCTGACATTAACAGCGTCGACCTCTGCAAAGAACTTGGTTATCTCCAAAGTCTACTTCCAATGGACTGTAGTGCTTCTCAAGAAGTACTGTTTATAACAATGAACTTCATGACAACTTTCCAAACACATGAATAGCACTCAGGATCCTGTTAATCATGCCCATATTGGTGGCGAGCAGTGAATGGAGCATCTCAGAGTTGAAGCTCATAAAAACATACAGTATTTGCAATTGACCATGGGAGACAGCAGGCTATCTTTACTGGCCATCCTGTCTATCAAGAATGCTATGGTTCAAAATATAAACTGGACACAAGCAATATCAGAGTTTGCGGCAGCAAAGGCATGCAGATTCTTCTTCTGAGTCTTGGAATCTTGGTGAACAAAAATTTGTATTTGTTATTGTTATTTATTAGTTTAGTATTTAATTTAATGTTTAGTTTATTTGTCACTGTAATAGGACTGGTGCTCCAGGGGCAGCCATGATGAACCCTGGTGGCCACAAGGCTCCTGTTCTGCTCCAACTCTAAGTTACCCTTCCCTTTCATCTTCCTGCCATGCCTTGATTTTTAATTCTTTTGGAATGGTTCTTCATTCATTTTGGAAAGGGAGGCTGCCTAGGCATCCTAGAGTGAACCCTGCTCTGTCTTCTTGCCAGCAGATCCCTCTTGGACCCTGCTAGTCCCTAAATCAGCCTTCACACTACTTAGGCCTTCCTGGCTTGTACATGCCCTTAGGGCATCTGTTGCCTTGTGGACTATTCTCAGCCTTTGACCTCCCCTACTGCCATGCCTAAGCCTCACAAATGTTAACAAGCAATCATTTCAGTGAGCTGTTGGCCAAAGTCCAGTCTCAGGCCTCTATGGCTTCTTGCCTTGCCCTTCTCAGGCACTTCTCAGGCACTTTTCCAATCCCTCTCAAGCACCGGGCCTCTGACCCTGTCTCTTGCCTGTCTTGGGCACTGGATCCCTGACCCTGACCCTACCTCTGCCTCTGCCTCTCTCAGGCACCGGGCCCTTGGCCCAGGTTCTACCTCTCTAAGGTGCTGGGTCCCTGACCCTGTTTCTGCCTCTTTCTCTTGCTCTGGGCTCCTGGCCCTGGTTCTCGCTTTCTCGGGCTATCCTGAAGCTTGGGCCCTGCCCTCAGGAGGCTTGACCCCTCCTTCCCCCCTTTCCTAGTCTCAGCCCAGTCCATCGGTATAACTGGGAGCCAAAAATATAAGCCTATTGGCTGAACTAAAACTTTAAACATACCAGTCACATAATGGAATCTTCTTCCTCCTGATCACAATTCCTACTAGCCCTTATCCCTTGCATCCAGTTCCCAGATGCAGCAGGATCTCAAGCATTATCCTCAGTCTTCCTACTGCAGATTTCTTTCTCCTGTGACCCCCAGAGCCAAACTGACTGCTGACACAGGCCCTGGGCTTAAATGCCTTCTAAGTCCTGCCCCATTCTGGTCAGGTGCCTCCCCACAGCTACCTGCAGGGGTTTCTTATTAGGGTCTGATGACTCTTGGGCAGCTGGCAATTGATGTTCCAGTAGCATTCTGGTTGCCTAAACTAGTCTCCATCTTACTATCCTACTGCAGAGCAACCACCTCTGCATTAAGCAGACAAGGTTCTTTGGGGAAATGTGGTATCTTTTATTAGACCAACTAAATAGCTGGAAAAACTGTTCTTTGCAAGGTTTTGGGCACAAACACCATTCTTCAGGTTTGTGTTTGTGCCCAAAATCTTGCAAAGAACAATTTTTCCAACTATTTAATTGGTCTAATAAAAGATATCACATTTACCAAAAGACGCTTGTCTGCCTGTGTCCCGAGACCAATACGACTACAATCAACACCTCTGCAATAGGCATTCATAGCCTACAGTTCCTACCTGCCTGTCTTCTCTGCAGCCAACTTATTCTATGCAATGCTCCCTTGACTGGCTGCAGGTGTTCCCCTTTTCCTTAATGTGCAGCTCCCTCCTTAGGCAGCAGAGTTTCTTTGTTGCCTACCCTTCCTTCTTGCAACTACTCTCTATTCAGCTGCCTGGGCCCTATCTGCTGCAGCAACCTTTGGAGATTACAGCTTTATTTTGGAAATGGGAGGGAGGGGTCCAAAATAGAAGTTTGCCCAGGGCACCATTTTCCTTAAGGCCAGCTCTGCATGGAGGTCCTGCAGGCTATTGTTCCAAAGCACATGAGAGGGAAGTTGGGAAAGGACTTCTTATCTCCAGACAATCCTGGGACTGGGGTGAGGTTCTGAGCTGGTCTCCTAGACCTGTGGAATTAAGAAAATGTTATTTTTCTTGATGTGGAAACTGAACAATGAACAGGAACTCCTTTCTTTGGTACTGGCACCTGAAGTTTCTGGACATTTGCATTAACCCATGCTTCAATGTCTGGCAAATTTGAGAACAAGAGGGAAAAAAAGAAAAAGAATGAAATGTCTGAGAAATGATGGAGGGAAGCTCTGGAGTGGAATGAGTTTCACAAGATGAGAAAGAAATGGAGAGAGAGAGAGACAAGGGGAAGGGCCCCTCTTTTGCTGAGGAACTTGGTGGAGAAGGGACTCGATATGACAGAGGAGTGAGAGAAAGAGGCTCCTGGTGGTGATGTGAAGCCTTGCTGTGTCCCAGGGGATGACAGCAATGAACGGGAAATGCAGAGGCAGCTGATGGAGGTAATGAACAAACACGATCGTCAAAATGCATGCCCCATCCAACCTGCAGCTTGCATTTTACCTCTTCTCCTGCTGGCATCCCATTGCATGCACACTACCCTTAAGGTTCATCCGCCTCAGTTCTACAGACTGGAGGACTTCTCCGATCAGGATCAGCACTTTGCAGGTAAACCCTCCTGACAGAGCTGCTTTTGCATAGCAGTGAAAATAGTGGCTTTTGGAAGACATTCTTTTTTGACCTGCACCATTCTGCACAATTCCAGCCCCAAAGTTTCCTGAGTGGCCACCAAGATGAAAGGGGGCCAAAGCAACTGAGCTTTTCTGAAGTGACTTCAAAGCTCAGTGGTTTGTGAACTGAAATGTCCATACTCCTTTAATTCCCATGTCTACTGGTTGTACTTTATTTTTTAAATGATATTTTTCTTTATTTTGTCCAGTGAAAACCCATCCTCTGCTGCTTGTAAAATTTATAAAAATCTAAGGACCTGTAAAATATGTGTAATGAATCCCACATGAAGCCAGTGAACCCTAATGAACCCCCTAAGATTGCAAGCCTAGACACTCAGATTGTCTGTGCACTGAGAGTACATGTTCTGCTATGTTATAAATTAATGAAGGCACATATTGTATGCAAAATACAATCTACCTAATGATAATACACAGTCCTTTCAGGGTCCTGCATGGAAACACCCTGTTCTACCACTGACAATTTCCCCCAATGTGAAATTGCACTTGCCGTTCTGTGCCAAATTAATGACTGGCTACGGATCATGTTTAACAGAACATGTTTAACCAACACTGACATGTACCTTTCTCTTTAAAATTAATCAAGGTGTGCAGAGCATGCAAAACCAAAACCTCATAGCAAATAGTGCCTCCCATAGCACAGCAGGCAGTGACACAGTGCTAATGATGCCATGCACCACAAATCACAGTAAGCAACTCAAAGTGTTGACAAGGCACATGGTCAAGACATTTAACTTTTTCCTCAAAGTAGCTCCCAGGAATCCGTGATGACATGGTTCTGGTGATAGCCATTTACCTTGGGAGGGTCTGGCAGGCAGCTCAAAGTAGCCTCCAAGTCTCTGAACTGCTGCTTCCCAGCGGTCAGTGAGGTGTCTCCTTGTTCTTTCAGATTTTATATAGCAATGGCACACAGTTTTAAGTCAAGGCAGGTGTTCCTTGGCTGTGCCTCAAGCCTTCTACTTAATGCCTGACACTTTCCTTTCAGTCTCTTGGACTAGGTACAGACATACAAAAAGCCTGAGGTGGAAGCAATCTAAATTTTGCAGTTTATTCTAAGCACCTTAGGTTAGATCAGGAGTGAACAGAGCACACATTCACCCTTCTGTGGGGTGGAGCACACAGGCTCCCTGCACTAGCTGAGGCCAGCAGGTTGGGGGCACTCCTGTGTGCTTCCCAGCAGGCTGCCAGAGAATGTGCAGTCCAGCCAATCATCCGGCCACCACTGATTGGCCAGTGTGGCCCCTCTCCCCAGCCCGAGGTGGTGGAGGCTCCCACCCTGGCCCCAGTCCCTCCCAGACCTGAGCTAGCACAGCTGGGGAAGGCCCATGCAGTGGGGACCTCTGCTCCCTGCCCCTTCCTGCTGATAGGTGCAGGCAGCAGGTGGGGCTAATCAGAGAAGCTTTGCTGCCTCAGCTCTGTGATTGCTCAGGGGTGGAGCCAACTAGATGCTCAGCCAGAGCAACTGAGCACAGGCCAAGATCCTGCATGCCTTCTGTGGAAGGGGAAGAGTGAGGTGCAGCAAAGGCATTTGGAATTCCAGTGGACTGCGACCTAATTTGAGTTGCTAAGGGATCTGGTACAGAAGTTCAATAGACCAGTCTAACCTAAATCACTTAAGTCTAATACCACAGCTATCCAGTAGGGCTGTACGAAGCTTTGGTTGCTGATTTGATTCAGAGGAGATTCAGCCTGATTCAGCAGCCGTATCTCTGAATCTGAATCAAATTGGGAGACCAATAAAAAGGTCCGAATTGATTTGAAGCCTTCAAATCAATTTGGAAAAGTTTTGGAGGTTCAGGCAGTCCCCACTCGCTGCCACAGGGAGCTGGACCAGGACTTCATGCTGGTAAGTAGGGGGCAGAGAGGGGGCTGAAGGAGGGGGGATGGGACCATGGGAGGACCCCCGCCAGGCCCCATCCCCTGCCTGCTCCCTCAGCCCCCCCTGAGCCCCCACCTGACCCCTGCCCACTCTCCCAGCCCCATCAATGGCTGCCCTGCCTGGCTCCAGCATCCTGGCTCTAAAAAAAAAAAGCCCCACACTCACCAGCTGCTGCAGTGGCCGTCAGGGCCTTGGGGTCTCTGGGTGGCAGAGCCCCCTGCAGAGTGCAGGGCTGTGGGGGGCAGTGGGGATCACCCACCCCCCACCTGGCAGTAGTCAGTGAGTTTGGGGCATTTTTTTTTAAAGCACCGGAACGCTGGGGCCAGGCGGGGCAGTCATTGATGGGGCTGGGAGAGTGGGTGGGGGATGGGGATTTGTGGCAGAGCCCCCCCACACACAGTGCAGGGCAGTGGGGGGCAGTGGGGAACACCCCCTCCCCCGCCAGCCTGGCAGTTAGTTAGGTCAAAAGACATGGTCATCATGGGTGACCTGAACTTTACATCTGCTGGGAAGAGCAGTCAGCCAGGTCTGACCGCTCACATTGGTTCCTAGCCAGGATATAGGACCTCCATCTAACTCAGGAGGTGCATAGCCCCACCTGGGGAGACGCCTTGTTGGATCTGGTGCTGGCCACAGGCAACAACCTCATGAGGGGGTGCGGGTGCTTGACCATCTGCGACAGCAATCATTGCCTCCTGGAATTCACCATCCAGCGCAAGGTGGCAAAAGCCTGCAGCAAGGCAGCAGTCCTGGACTTCAGGAGGGCAGATTTCAATGAGGTAAGAAGAATAGTTGGGGAGGTACTGAGGTCCCAGAGGGGAGGGGAGTCGGGTGTCTAAGAAGAGTGGTCATTTCTTAAGGAGATGATCCTCCAAGCCCAAAGGGAGGTAATCCCAACAAGGATCAAAGAGGGCAAGAGGGCGCAAAAGCCCCTATGGCTCACCAAAAGCATACGGGAACGTCCCCTAGCTAAAAGGGAGGCATACACCCAATGGAAGGGAGGGGCCATCACCAGGGAGGACTATACCTCGGTTACTCGGGGCTGCAGAGGGGCGGTCAGGAAGGCCAAGGCAGCGATGGAACTGGGACTAGCTACCTGGATCAAGGACAACAAGAAGTCCTTTTTTAAATGCATAGGGGGCAAAAAGAAGGTACCCAGTAACATAGGGCCTCTGCAAGACACACTAGGAAATCTGGTTGTTGCACCAGACGACAAGGCTAACCTATTTAACGATTTCTTTGCCTCCATTTTCCTGAGCAGGGACCAGATCAGCCCGTCCACCGGGACCCCCTCAGACCCCGGGGGAGGTGCATCCAGGGTCAGCGAGGATCTAGTCAGGGAACTTCTGGAGGGACTGGATGTATTTAAATCAGCTGGTCCTGACGATCTCCACCCCAGAATGCTGAGGGAATTAGCAGAGGTCATTGCGGAACCCCTGGCATGACTTTACGAGCACTCGTGGTGCTCTGGTGTGGTGCCAGAGGACTGGAAAAGGGCCAATGTGGTTCCCATTTTCAAAAAAGGGAGGAAGGAGGACCCAGGAAATTATAGGCCAGTTAGTCTTACCTCGGTCCTGGGTAAGCTTTTTGAGAGAATTATCCTGGCGCATATCCACGAGAGGCCAGCAGGGGAGGTTATGCTTAGGGGCAACCAACATTTCATTAGAGGCAGATCCTGTCAGACCAACGTGGTGGCCTTCTATGACCAGGTCACAAAATCCTTAGACGCAGGGGTAGCAGTGGATGTAGTCTTTCTGGACTTCAGGAAGGCCTTTGACACTGTCTCCCACCCCATTCTCATTAAAAAAACTAGGGGACTGTGGCACGTCGACACCTACACAATCAAATGGGTCGCTAACTGGCTGGAGGGCCGCACCCAGAGAGTGGTGGTAGATGGGTCATTTTCAACCTGGAGCGATGTGAGCAGTGGGGTCCCCCAGCACTCAGTCCTTGGACCCGCGCTGTTCAACATCTTCATCAATGACTTGGACGAGGGGGTAAAAAGCACCCTATTCAAATTTGCTGATGACGCTAAGATGTGGAGGGATGTGGGCATGCTAGAAGGGAGGAGTAGGCTGCAATTGGACCTAGACAGGTTACAGGGGTGGGCAGATGAGAATAGGATGGGTTTCAACACTGACAAGTGCAAGGTGCTGCACCTGGGGAGGAAGAACCAGCAGCATACCTCCAGGCTGGGGAACTCCCTTCTTGTCAGTGCAGAGACAGAAAAGGATCTTGGAATCATTATTGATGCCAAAAATGAACATGGGCCAACAGTGTGGGGATGTGGTCAGAAAGGCCAACCACACCTTGTCATGCATCCACAGATGCATCTCAAGCAGGTCCAAGGAGTTGATCCTCCCCCTCTATGCGGCACTGGTCAGGCCGCAGTTGGAGTACTGCGTCCAGTTCTGGGTGCCGCACTTCAGGAGGGATGTGGGCAGCATAGAGAGGGTTCAGAGGAGGGGCACCCACATGATCAGGGGGCAGCAGGGCAGGCCGTACGATGAGAAACTAAGGGACCTGAACCTGTTCAGCCTCCATGAGAGATGGGGGGATCTAGTGGCCTGTTACAAACTAGTCAGAGGGGACCAGCAGGTATTGGGGGAGTCCCTGTTCCCCTGAGCACTACCAGGAGTGACTAGAAACAACGGTCACAAGCTGGCAGAGGGTAGATTCAGACTAGACATCAGGAGGCACTACTTCACATTCAGGCCGGCTAGGATCTGGAACCAACTTCCAAGCCAAGTGGTGCTGGTTCCTGTCCTGGGGGGTCTTTAAGAGGAGGTTAGACGAACACCTTGCTGGGGTTGTTTGACCCCGGTACTTTTTCCTGCCATGGCAGGGGATTGGACTTGATGATCTGCTCAGGTCCCTTCTGACCCTAACAACTATGAAACTATGAGCTGGTAAGTGTGGGGCTTTAAAAAAAAAAAAGGACCGAGATGCTGGGGCCAGGTGGGACAGCCATTGACCGGGCTGGGAGAGCAGGCAGGTGATGGGGCTTGTTCAATTTGGAGATTCGGCAGTGGCTGAATCTCCAAATCAGATTTGGCTGAATAGATTTGGGACAGTGATTCGAATCACTGAATCAAATCACTGTCCCCTGAATTGGCCGAATCCAAATCTGAAACCACTGCTAGCCGCTTCACTCAGGCCTACTATCCAGGTCTATCTTAGACTGGGTTCTACCATTTTTAAACCACTCTATGTGCACTGAACTTCTGTTCAGCTATGGGTGTAGACTGGTTTCTGAACGCTTATGTGTAATGTCTGTACCTGGCCTCAAAGTGCACTCTGCTGCCCTGAATCTGTACAGGTGGCAGCTAAGCAATTATTTCTTGCAATTCAAAAATCCAGGAAAGGGCTTAATCAGCCATGGCAGTGGATTTTCTTAGCCACATGGACTTTTCCAGACTAGCCCATGTTAATATTGGTAAACCTGCTGCCTGGTAAATCAGGCAGGGAGCACAAGGGAAAATTACACCTTCTGTTTATGACCGCCAAGATCTGAGGCAAAAATATAACTTTGTCAGCTGTGCCCTTAGAACAGCGCATGCCATGTTGGTTAGCAGCCGACCAGAAGCAGTCAGGGATTCTGAGTTCCCAGGTGGTGATGACAACATGCTTCTGCATAATAATAGGACTTTCATGAACATGCTGCTTCAGCAGCTCTGAGGTAACCTCTGTGCAGATCTCCAAGACCCTCATCATCCTGTAGTTTTGCAGCCACTATTAATCATCCATGGTCTGCAGCAGAGTCCTCTTCTACTAGTTAATACTTATTCATAAGCCTATAGTGCACAGAGTGCAGATGTTCCAGGAAAATGTCCTCTTGAAGTTGCTGTTCAACATCAGTGTTGTCTACCCCATCCTTGGTCTTGTTTGAATTTTCTCTTTTTGATGCAGCTGCAAGCAAGGAAAGGGAAGCTATAGTTGTAGTTGGTGCTCCCAAAAATGTCAGATTTTATACACTTGCAAAACTGCAGCTGTCTGGTGTTGACATGACAAATATGAGAAGAAGTCACTGAGTATCCTGACCATTGGCATTGCTGTTTCATTCAGAATGGTCTGCTAGGAGTTTGAAAGGGATGGGGAAAGAGTAATCATGGTGATGTTTAGGATTTGATCCTCAGATGTGGAAGAGAGTGACTTGCAACTAGCTTTTGTTAGACATCCCCTCATGTTCTGAGGGAACAGTGATCCAATGATAGAGCCTGCCATTAGTGCAGAGGAGGACGGGATACCTACTCACAGTGCTGAGTGCATACTTTGTAGGAAATCCTCTCTATGTGGACACACCCAGTGTGTCCACATAAGACGTTTAGCTGCGCAGTAAATGTTGTGTGTCCACACTTCATCCCCTATTAGGACAGAGAAGATTAATTAACCCCACAGCAGTATAGTACTTGTAAAGATTTTTACTCTGCAGCAGTGCATGTGTAGACACTGCCCTGGCTGGCTAGGGCATGAGGGTGCTTCAGCGTGAGGGCTGCCTGCTGGCTAGTCCCATACTGGAGCACTCTCACGCCCCAGCCAGCCCCTCACAGCATGTTGAGCCATGGAGAGAAGCCCCAAGCTAGCAGGCTGACCCCCCAGGTTCCCTGCCAGTCTGGGCTGCTCTGACCCAGCTCAACATGCTGTGGTCTTGGGAGCATCTGCAGACATGGCACCTGGGAGCAATAAGCTCTGGAGTTTATTCATCCACACTAATAGTACATGTAGAAGCACCCGCTTACTCATAGTGGAGTAAAAGCTGCATCTGTCTCCATTTGACTAGTAAGCCTGTATGAAAAAGTTATAATACAGCATCTCACTTCAAAGCTAGTCCCCTTATGTAGACAAGTCTCTAATATGCAGTGAGTAAAAGAGATTACCTCGTGGAAGGAATGCATGCAGAAATACATCAGATGTAAATTTTCTTAATTTAGGGGGAAATTCTGATCCTCACTAGCATTTTTAACTTGGATCAATCTCTGATAAATACTAGAGCAAGTTCACATTCACAAACACTTCCCCAATATTTCTGTACCCGGCCTTCAAAGCTTAATTACTGCTCTACAATTTCTATGACATACAAGGCAGAGGCAGTTTTCAGGCTGAGCATCAGTGAAAAGCTAAAAAGAACAAAATACCTGGATAAGCATCAAGCACAGCAGTTCAGACTTACTGGAAGCCACTGTATCTGTTCTCAGCCTCTTCAGTCTCTGGCTGATGTCAATTTTCTTTCCTTTATGAAATTCTATCATCTTAAATAACATTCCTAATTGATAAAATTAGGAATGTCAGCTGGTGTTTGCTGACATCTTCCAGTTTTATCATCATTCAGCATACAGGGCAAGGCCACATTTCCTGCTGCCTTCAAAACTCTTTGCCACTGTCTCTCCAGACCCTGCTTTCATTTTTGCTTCATTATTAAACAGAGGAAATGGAACACAGTCCACCTTTTAATAACCTTCGGCTTTACCCTAGTGTATGTTCCCTTTACCTCTTTACATTTTCTGTGTATAAGCAATTTTATCTCTGCTTCTTTGTGTCACCATACAAGCTGTATGTTCAATATGGTCAGGCTTCTACCTACCAATGGGAGGACTTGTGTCCCAGAAAGAGGTGCATTAGTGTCTTTGCCCATCGGAAAGGGGCAGCTTGGAAACCCTATCTTCAAAAGCTGCTTGTTGAGGTGCTGAAACTGCTGTCATTCCTGGTCAATGGTTGTGAGTTATGTACGACTCTTTAACATCCACCTGTGAAGGCTTTTAGCTTGTGTGTACCGCTCCTTTTTATTATTTATTCTAAATTTATTTTATTTCCTATTAGGAGACATGGGTAAAGACAGAGGCGCTGATTAGTTTAGATAGGGTAGAATACCCTTATGTTTTAATATCTTAGGATCTCGCTGACATTTTCAGTTAACCTAGCCTACATTGTAAAGAAATCCCACCATCCCTCTGACCATGCTGGATATCTTTCTTTGGACCTTTACAATCTAGTTCTGTAAAGAATTTGTGTTACTGGAAACTGCTGTTGTTTCCTCTGCTGGCTTCTTGCTGTGACTTAGCTGCCTTAGAGGGTGATGTGTCATAGGATCCCATTCTTGTCATTAAAGAGCTAAGTCTGTTTTTTTCCCCTTTTCCTAAATGGCAGAAAGCTTTTTTAATTAAAAAATGAGAGTAATGGCAACACTTTGCCTAGTGACAGGTGGTTTTGTGTACAAACTACAAGATGGTATGTTACCAGAAAGTGAATTGTGTTGTGTGTGTAGGAAAATCATATTCTTACCTCTCTTTTCCCTTTGTGGTAGTAAAGCTGTAATTTTGAATGTGGCCTTGTGCTTTTCTATGCTGCAAAAGTCATACTGACTAGTCAAGATCAGTGTTTCAGAGGAGGATTTCCTTGGCCAAAGCCATTTTTTAATTTTGTGAACTCTCTTTTAGGAGCATAATACACACTAAAATTGGAGAGAACAACTGGAATCATTTTTGGGTCTAATGTAATGTGTTAAAGGAGAACTGAATTTTGCTGGAAATGTTAAGTACTGCCAAAATATTACTGAAGTGCAGGGTATATATGCACACTGGCAGTTAACATTTTTATGCTGCATCTTGAACAGATAATTACAGGTTTTCTTATGGGACCTAACATCTGTTTTAAATGTCAGTGTAACAATACATCTTGCACTTTTGAGGTAGGGTTTTAAATAATGAACCAAAATTGTAAACAAAATGACTTTAAAATGTTCTCCTTGCATGACAGTGCTGTAACCAAATGTTTCCTCATACTGAGTTGTTTACCGGAGCTGTATAAAGTGTGTTGTTATGCATGAACAGAATGAAAATACCAGGCACATTGCTTGATTTAGATTGCATTGTTTTTATTTATATCACAACTAAATAACTATGAACAAAAAAACAGTGTGTGCAAAATCAAATGAACACTTTGTGATTTCATCTAGGAAAATGATAATAATAAGTGTTGTCATTTGCAAAGTGCTTTGTGAAAGTGAGCAACAAGTATTATTCCTGTTTTATAGCCAGAAAGAAGGAAAGAGGAAATAGGACCTACATTTCAAATGCCACTTTGGGGTGTTTCTGTACTTGGGTGCATAATATTCAGTTTTTGAGTTCCCACATCAAAATTGGTTGATGCTCATGGGCAGATCTAGGATTTTGAAAAGGGTGGTGCAGATGGTATGGTGCATCATCAGATATAACACATATTTTTCTCCAGGTAAAAAGAAACTAGAAGCTTTACTAATAAGGTAATGCCCCAGGGCTATTATATTCAGTTTAAAGCAAAAACAAATACAACTTTATTGGAATGTGTGTTAATTTGCTGTATCATGCATTATGTATGAGAAACACAACAAACTAGGTAAAACAATCAAAAAGGGATGCTTACAGGTGTTAAAAAAAACCCCAAAACACACTTTACTAGAGGAAGCAGTGCATTAGTTCGACCCAGCTCTGCAGCATCTGTATAGATCAGGCCCTTCAGCGGGGCTTTTTGGTGCTTTTATCTAATAGCTGAATCAATCAGCTACTAGATAAAAGTGCCAAAAAAACTGCACTAAAGCACCCGATCTATACAGACGCTGGGCAAACCAGGTCCAACTAACGTGATGCTTCTTCTGGGCATGCGCTGGGCTTGTTTTGTTTTTGTTTTTAATACCTGTAAACAGCCAATATGTTGTTTCTTTAGTCCTGTAGTAAATGTACAACTTCCAGATCATAAAACAAAATCAAGTCTTCTTAAATATCTTGACAATGCATCCATTCCTTTACTGAAAATTATTTCCACACGAGTTAATATTCACCTAAGTTAATGTTTCCATACCTGAGCTACTGTTTTTAAGTAGAGTTAAAAACAGTCTGCAGGGCTGTGAAATAATTTACCAGGAGCAGCTAACAGACAGCAGAATTGGAGAAGAAAGAATTGCTTGATTAGTGGAATATTGAGATAATTAAAAAGGAGAGAGGAGGTTTAACACTTGTGGAATGAAGAGTTTAGAAGGAATGAGGTAGATTGTAATGAGCTATGATGTCAAGTGACTCCCTCTCTGCTGCCTGAATAGAAATGCTGCTGCCACTGCCAGGCAGTTTGTTTTGAACTTTGAATGAACCAGGAACCAAAGTGGGATGCTGCTGCACCCTTGCAGCCCCCTAGATCTGCCTTTGTTGATGCTGCTAGATTTCTCGATCTTTGAGAAACCAGTCATAATGGCTTCAACTAGGACAACAAAATGAGGCAGCTCAGAGCCATAATCTGTTCAGTCTTTTGAATTTTTAAATGACTAACTGAAGGAAACAAAGTGAGTTACATCTGGGAAGAGAATTGGAGTCTTCTGACCCAAAGCCTGGTGCTACGTCTCCATTGGACTACAGCTATCTCAGCTGGGTCTGTTCGGTCAGAATTATTTTGCGATTTGATAGCAGCTTTGCTTTTAAAGATCAATCAATGTGCACAGAGCTGAATTTGAAACTGTGATGCGCTCTGTTAGAAAAATCCACCTGTGTCCTGGTTCTCCTAATGCGGATGTCTGAAAACCACTGATATAATGAGAAATGGAATGGATACACCCCTGGTGGGAACATCTTCATCTTCTGTCCATTACTTTGTTGTGTGGATTGGTGCCAGAAAGCCCCTGAACTGCACAATGTGGCAAGATAGCAGTCCCTGACTGTTCTGTGCTTATTCCTTCCTTTGGCTTCTGGTGAACACTAGCTGGCATCATCAGAAAAACTTTTAAATATCTCTTGTCTCTACCTTGTGCAACCTACAGGGAAGAAAAGAGGGTTTAATTTAGCTCTTGTTTACAAGACTGTCAGTCAGGGGTGCAGCATTGTGTACAGCTGCTGTGAAGTCAGAACCAGGTGCAGAAGGCTTTCTCACTCTGTGTTGCCTCACTCTGGTTTCTAGTTGTTGTACAGTAAATGTGCATTTAGTTGGAAAGCAGCATGAGAACATCTAGAGAGAGGAAATCACTTGCCATTCCCCAAGGCCATAACCCTTTTCTACCCTGTACTCCTTTCCCAATTTATGGGAAATTGTAGATGTGGGAATCCACTGGACTTGTTTACACCTCTCCAAAGCGTTGCACTTCTGGGGGAATATAATTACTAGTGGTAGGACTTCCTTACATAAAATGCCAGGACAGGTGTGAGGTTGGAATGGTATGTTGCGTCCACTTTCCTATCATATATATGCTGCTTAAAGGATTTTCTGGTTTGCATAGTTACACACAATAGATATTTTTGTACATGGGGATTGCATATTTAAAAAAAAAATGTAAATGTCAGTTTACTTCAGTAAAAACAGTAAAATATATCCATTTTTCCTTGGTGGTGCTTTTTGCAATATCCAGCTATTCATAAAAGGTCTGTTTTTAATGGAGATAATGGGCTGATTCCAAAACATTTCTACCTCTGCTAGGAGACTTGTGTCACCTTAGCTCCGGCAGATCTCTCATTTAGGATTTTTTTTTTTAATCTCCCCCTGGAATAAGTTGTGGCCATGGGTATTAGGTACTTCCTGAATCTCTTTTTTTGAATCTCCTGTTAGTGAACACATTTAAGGTTGAGCAAAAAGCATTCATATGGTACATAGGAGTTAATTCTAGAAGTGTTTAATAATATTAGGTTGAATTAGGAATTTCTTAAAATACTCACATCATGAACAGATATACAAAAGAATCATCTTTTCAATGTAATCTCAAGATTGTTATGTCTTTAGAAGGTTGATGGTTGCACATTTACCAAATCATTTCCTGTTACTTGTAAAATTCAGGGTTGGTGTGAAAACTTTCATAAACTCTTTTATAAACAATGTGCACCTTTGTTAATTTTCAACTTGCTCTCTTTGGAAACAAACAGAAGCAGCAATCACAGGTGATGCCATTTCAAGAGTCCTTCCATGTTGAATGCCTGTTTAGTTAGCTATTTTAAATTTTAGCTAATGGTTCCAGAAATAAAGAAAACAAAGTTGTTCTTTTTTGTAACCATCTATTGAAGGCCATAATGCATAGAATTTGCAGGCATCACTCTTGTTGTTTTCTCTTTGAAAATCCATAGATTCATAGATTGTAGAGTCGGAAGGGACCACAATGGATCATCGTGTCTGACCCCCTGCCCCTGGCAGGAAAGAGGACTGAGGTCAGATGACCCAGGCCAGGTGACTCTCTAGCCTCCTCTTGAAGACCTCCAAGCTAGGTGATAGTACCAACTCTCTTGGAAGCCCATTCCAGATCCTGGCCACCCTTACTGTGAAAAATTTCTTCCTAATATCTAACCTAAATCTACTCTCAGCTAGTTTACACCCGTTATTCCTAGTTACTCCCTGGGGCGCCTTAGTAAACAGCGCTTCCCCTATTCCCCATTGACCTCCCCTAATAAATTTATAGGTGGCCACAAGATCTCTCCTCAGCTGTCTCTTGTGAAGGCTGAAGAGATTCAGCTCTCTCAACCTCTCCCCGTAGGGTCTATCATGAAGGCCACTAATCATGCGAGTGGCCCTCCTCTGACCCTCTCGAGATTCCCTGCCTGCCTCTTGAAGTGTGGCGCCCAAAACTGGACACAGTACTCTAACTGCGGCCTGACCAGTGCTGCAGAGAAGGGGAGCATCACCTCCTTTGATCTAAAATATATCCATAAGAGTTCTCGGTGTTCATTCTGATAATTAATTACTGTCTTCTGCTGGTGGATAGACCAGAATTTAAGCTGAAGGTAAGCTAGCCAGCATGTGGGATCTCCAAGATGACCTTAATAGTCTCTCCCCCACCCCTAGGACTAGAAAAGGAAGCTGTGAATGGATAGATCCTTCCCTGTAATTATTTGAGTGCAAATGCAGATCGTTAATTGTATCAAGCAACAGGAAATAGGAGTTGGAACCATTTGGTTAGATGGAGCAAGGGACAGAGAGAGGAAAACCATGGTTCAGGTAACAGAGCCATTAGACCTAATTACAAACATGGCAGGAAACTCTAAGGGTAGCTGCTATTCCACCGAATGCTGAGGATTGTGTTCTGTTGTTTGTTACCAGTAATATTTGTTAAAAAAATTACCAGTTACCAGTAAAAAAATGTGTGCTGCTGTTTGATACCAGTAAATTTGGTCTATGAAGAGGGAAAGATTGAACATATACATTACACAGACTTTCTTGAGAAACCCCAGTCCTATTTCTTGACAGGGACCTAAGTATGCATATAAATCTATTAATGTAACAAATGAGAAGAGTAAACCTATAGGAGAATCAATTCCTGCAAGGAAAATATTTTCCAAACTGAACAAAATTGTGCCCTCTCATCCTTTGTTCTTTCCTAAATAACCTCAGAATCTTGAATGATATCAGCTCTCCAGTGTTATGGAATAAAACTTCAGTGCCATCAGTATAAGAAAATTAGATCATCAGATAGGTGATAAACTCCACTGGTAATAACAAGGCAAGTAAGCCAGTAGTACAGTGCAGTGTTTCACCTACACTGAAGTTATTTGAGCTATAGTCAAAGAATCCTGTTATTTCCAATTTTCAGCTTTTATATTTGTGCTAGTAAGACTTATGAGTATTGCCTTGGGTTATATCTAAAATTGAATTTTTCACCCCTTTGTATAGTGCCATTGTGTAGCTGTCTGTTCAGATATTTTTGTTGTTTAACCTTTTCTCTCTCTTCTCCAGCTGCTCACAGTCTGGAAGGTTTCCTAACACTACAAAGTAGTAGTAATAATAATATTAACAACAACTTTGTAAATACATAGTACACAAGATTCAAAGTCATTTTGGTCATACAACTTTCCACTAGCTGCAGGGGGGGAAGATGCAGCTTGTTTAATTTGGTTTGCTAAATGACCCTTCAAAGAGGAATTCTGTGATACTGGACAGTATCCATTAATAGTGGCACAAGGTCTTCGTTTAGAAAAATCAATAAACACATCTAACCTTAATAATAGAGCCTGCTTGGTAATCAATACAATCACATAATGTATTTCCCTTCAAGACAGAAATCTAGATGGGTCAAACTTGTCTGGAAATCTCTGAACATGGGTGTGCATTAGTGTTGAAAATATTTTGTTAGGCTCTGTTTAGCTACTGTGTGACTATAATATTTATAGAAGACCCAATTCAGCTTTTCTTAAAGGCAATAAGGAGGGTAGATGGTGATTTTAACAGTATCAGGCCCCAAATATTTTCAGTAATGATCGTGTAGTCTGTAGCAGTAGCGTAACTAACAGAAGATCAGGTCACTACCCATGGGAGCTGTTAGGAAAGGGGTGCAAAAACACCAGGTGCTGCACTGTGCAGTGCTGTTGGTCCAGCCACTGCTGGCATCCTGTACACAGGGCAATGCTGGTGTCTCACTGCCACACTGGTGCAGAAGTGCTCAGGTATATCTCTGGTCTCTAGATATTATTGTGATGGGTGTTAACTATGTCTGATTTAGATACAGTGGAAAGAGGCCAGACCTGGCATGCAAGATAAGAGATCAATCCTGACATTTAAGAAAATGCCTAGTCTACTTTTAATTTTCTCTTCTGGTAAAGTATTTAGCTTCCAGGCATGCTTTTCTTCTGTAATATTCTTTTACTATCATTGTTTTGTAACATTTTGATAGAACTTAAAATTAATTGAAGAATTCTAGCACCTTGTTTACCAATCAAACTTTTCCTTTCCTTACAGCTGGAAAGCAGCATATTCTACACCTGTCGTGATAATAATGCTGCAGTCAGAAATGCTGCTTCTAGTTATTACTTGCTTTCTCTAAAGAGCACCAGTTACAGACAATAGCTTTAGTATCATAAAGTTAATTTCTGCTGTCATGTACTGGATATATATCCAGAGTAATGTCACAGGAATAAGTTTAGACTAACAATAGTTTGAATTACATCAAAACTGGGGTTGTCATTTCCACCTCAGATGAAAATAACAAACTGCTCTGTAAACTTGCCTTTGCATATCAGTCTGCTACACTCATTAATATGAAAGGTCTTGCTATTTTCTTCTTCTGCAAATATAGAAATATTGATTCTATATATTGCTTATTAACCATCTTATGTTTTACTTGTCTGTCAGGGTCCTTAAATTTGTTCTTCTTAACTATACTGCTACCTGAGGGCTTAAAAAATGGTGTCTCAGAATGAACTGCACATATGGACGTTAGGGAGACGGTGGTGATGTAAATTGGGTGGGATACTGATGGCTTCTGAAAGCTCTTATATCGAATACGGCATGTTTTGTCCTAGGAAAAAAAATATTTCTTAAGTTTTCAAAGGCCTCTTGTGATGTAACTCACCTGCATCACAGTGTTATCCCTATATGCCACACAGTCTACACTGCTGCAATTATAAAGATACAGAATTTATTCTTGGGTTCTGTTTAGTGAAAGTAGCTTGTATTTTCTTTTTATTGCAGTTTATAGAAGAGTATTCACAGCTTTTCAGATTTCTAAGTCATTAATTTATGTATATATAAAGTGGGGAAAAATCTTCATTAGTTAGATAGCTACACTGTAATAGCTTTTAGAAGGAATGGCCCTAACACAATATTGTACCAGATACTTCTGTCTGACCTTGACACAATATTTGGGAGAAAGGAACCTCACTTTTGAGGTTGTAAACTCCTGTGGTTAGTGTGTCCTATTCCATCCCCCCCCAGTGAAAATTAGACAAGATCACACTAATATGTTAATTATCTGTGGACAGCTTCCACATGGGGTCTACCAGCTGCCAAGGACCCCTGAAATGGTGTTAGAACCAGGGTGGTGACTACATGCAACCAGGTAATTCTGGGAGGAATGTAGAGCTGGTTGGGTCTCCATTGCAACATACAGCAGGCAAAGCAAGGCAAAGAATCTAGCATAAAGTTGTCCAAAGCACTTGAGTCCTGCTGGCTTTCAGTCAGTTCCAAGCTGCTACGTGCCAACGTAATTTTTGAAAATGGGTCTTAAGCTCTTAATTAACTTTTGAACTTTTACCATGCTCCAGTAAACAGCAAGAGGAGGAAAAGGGAACAGAAATATTATGGAAATAATACCGCTCAATTGCTGCTAATGATATTTCTAATGTATAATGTGAACTTTATGGTTTTTATTGTAAGTTAAAACATTTGCAAGTGAATTATTTGTCCATCATTAAACTATGCTTAATTCAAGAAAAACAAGCATTTCATACTTTGCATTTCTGTAGGGGTTTTGCTCCAATGATTTCAGACTAGCATTGTATTGCAGTAAGCAAGAGGCAGGGAAGTATGCCATTTAAATAAAACTTGGTGTATTTAGTACCTTACATTTCTCAACAGATGGAGGAACTGGGCCACAGATTTTCAAAGGGTCCTAAGGGAGTTAGGAACAAATCTCATTGAAAGTAAATGAAAAATCCTAGCCGTAATGACTTGCTCTGGGTAATATGGGAAATAGTAGAGAGGGGCCTAATTCTCCAAACCTCCTGACTCATCATCCTGTGTCTTCACTACAAGACTATCCTTCCTCATGAATGAACATATTTATGTTTGTTATAGTTTTGTGGCATTCATTGCCACAGTTTCTCAACATCTCAATGATGGAGCTTTTCCAGCTGTACTTTCACTATGTAACAAGGTCTTCCAGATATGTGCTGCTCTTTGAAGGACAGGAATTAATGTACATGTACATATATGCAAAATGTATGCTAATGATACACAGTGATGGGATGCATGTCCCATATTTCTGCCTTAGCCCCAGCTTTCTTTTTTCTGCCTTCATTATTATTTTCCTAACTCTCATTTTCTGTATAAAGTTATAAACCAGATAGACAATTACCAAGGCTGACCAACTGCCACGTACAGGTACAATGACCATTCAACCTAAACTAATTGGAGGAAGCTTCAAATATTGTATGTCTCACAGACACACAGTCCTTATGTGTCAGCCAAGTAACTGCAATTGAAAGAATATATGACTGTGTATTAACACTGTAATTATTCTAGTCTATATGGCCATTCATCTATTGGGCACATCATCTCTTTGATTGACCATCTGTTCCTGTAGAAGTGAAAAATACATTCCGTTCACAAGCATGCAACAGTGTAGATGTACACCAATTCAGGGAAGTAGAAAAAAAAGGGGGGAGGGGAATATGCACCTTCTTTCTGTTACAGTTCTCAGATAAAAAGCAGCAAATGCTTTTCTGTTGTCAGTGATAGATCCCTATGTATTTTACTCAAAGAATAATTCTACTTAGTAAATATTCCCTTTTCTTGAACATTTTAGCTTTTGTCTGTTTCCAGACCCTTAAAATATGGGAAGACAAATGAACAAACAATGCTGAGTTAAAATAAGGAAAATTTACCAGGCATCTACTATTACATGGTTACATTTCATGTATCCATTCCTATTCCATGGTGACTAGAATCTAGCATGTGATCATTTATCCCTGTGTCATTCAGGGTTATTTGCCCTAATTTAATTTTTTTTAAATTTTACTGAAGAATAGGGGCAAACACAGATTGTGTGTGTTTTACTTCACTTGGTTATCATGAAGCAGCAGATACACAGAAGATTCCACTTCTACCTTTTAACTTAGTGTAATTTATTTGTCTGTCTGTACACTTAGAATTATGTTCTTGGCAGAAAGAACCTTCTTGGCCGTTCTGCTATGTTGCACCAGAATAGATGGAAGCTGGAAAACCTGCTTTCAAACCAAAAACCTTCATTAATCTTACAGATGAGGTAGACTTGATTGGTGTATGCCTGATGCTCAGAGGAAAATACTATATAAGTGAAAAATGTTATTCTGTTATGTCACAAGGCAGTAGCCTTTGCTAGCATCTGAAGAAGGAACATGTAATCAGGACTTCTTGGGTATTTTTCTGGACTTAGCCGTGGACTCACAATGAGACCTTCAGCATATCACTTGACTTTTATATGGTTGTTGACAGACTTGGTGGGGAGGGGGACCACACTTTAATGGAAGAGGCAGCACATTATTTTGATCTAGAGCTGCAGTGTCAGCTATTAGATAAAATCACCTATTGCTCTGGGCTTGGCACAAGGGTGCATTGAATTTAAAGTTAAAGCACTGTTTTGGGGTTTGGGTTTTTTTTTTAATGTCTGTAAGTAGTGCCTAATTTTGCCTATCTGTAAGCTTGTGTCGATACCCTTGTGAGGTAGGGAAGTATTATGAGTCCGTAGTATTTAATATTTAAAAATAAAGTGATCTTTCTGAAGTTTGTTTTGCTTCATGTAGTACAGGGGATGTTTGAAAATTACATAACAGATTATATGGTGAGTTTCAGCCTATTGTAAGGACCAGGACAGATGAACACAATGAAAGCACTGAGAAGCAGCCTGTCCCAGAGAGGGGAAGAGAAGCATCCTGGAGCATTACAGATGGACAGGAAGCTGGGCCATGGCTCCACCTGCTTTTTACTCACATTTTGGCCAATTGAATGTGTGGGGAAGCAACTTGATACCACCCTTATGGAACTGTATGTACAAATGCTGCTATTTTAGGTATCCCTTATGTTAGATGCACAACAGAGGCATCCTCTCCTCTCCTTTCTTCCTATTGTGTGACCACATTTCCATCTTTCTGGCTTCTTTCTAGTCTTTGATGTAGGATTGCAAATTGACAGGAATATTTAGAGATTTTTGAAGCAGCAACTGTGTAATGATACTGGGCCCATTTTGGTTCTCAGATCTGCACCAGCCTAGCTCCAGAATAACTCCATGTACACCAGTGTAGCTGCGGGAATAAGCTGGCTCTCTGTCCTTTTATAAATGCTCCATCTTTGTGCTTGAAAGTAGGTTAGTATTATAGGAAAATTCACTTCTTCCATTTTGGGTGATATCATTGTTATCTCTTTCTGTCTCATGGGTTAAAAAACAAGCACTTTGGTTCTCAGTAACCCATTAAAACTGTAACACTTCCGGGGGGAGAATTTGGAATGCCTGGAAATAAGACTCACTGGGTTCGAAGTGGCTGCAGCATGCACTTGAGAACTTTGTTGGTTTCCAAATGAGTGTTTTGAGGGTAAAAATTTGCAGCATTTTGAAATACAAGTCTGGAAAAAAAATCTACTTGTCACATTGCTGAGCTGAACCCCCTAGGACAGTGGTTTCCCATCTGTGGTATGCAGACAACCAGTCAGTGATATGCGTTAACAGATTTATTAGAATTACTTTATATGACAAAAATGTGCTGGTGGTACTTAAGGTTGAACTGAAAAGTTTGCTGGTAGTACTTAAGGTTGTATCATTTTAAATTGGTGGTGCACAGTCTGTCAGTGTGGGAAGCGCTGCCATAGGATATTGGCACCTGTTTAATACATATAATAAAACCAGATAGGATTTATAACAACATACTTGTTCAGAAACACTGTAACTAGTTCAGTGTTACCACATCATTACAAGGCAGGCACTTGTTTTGCAGATGGGAGCGTTGATGAAGTGAATTGCCCGAGGCAATACAGTATATCACTAGGGAAACAGCTGCTCATTACCCTCTCTCATTGGTAAGGAGAGAGCTGAAGACTACTGCAGAAAAGGAGAAGGAAGGAAGTAATTTTTGATTAAAGAGGAGTACAGTTAGCCAACTGGGACTGCAATCTGACAGTTGTCAAGGAAGCCACAGTTAGATGGTCAAAACAAGATTGACCAAAAAGAAACATATTAATTGAGGTCAGTTGCTTTTAACAGGGTGAGGCTATAATGCAGGGGTTGGTGTAGTGTCGAGACAGAGACAGACAGAAAACAGACATTCAAAAAGCCAGAGGCGGAGTTGATCAAAGTTCTGTGGTGTTCGGGAAGCGGTGTAGTTTATAGTGGTAGTGAACAGAACACACACTTGCCCTTTGGTGGGACGGACAAATTACAGACCTGACTCCATCAGAAATATCATCTGAATTGTAGTGTTACAAATTGTGGGAATCTAGACAAGTTTGCCTGAAGAAAAATTAAGAAAAAAAGTGAATAAAGGACATTAGAACTGGGGTCAGTAACAATAAAGGCAAATACCAAAGAAGTGACTAATTTAATCACTCTCTGGAGAGCAAGATAGATTTTGAAATATGTGGTTCAAGGGAGTAGGGCGCATTTTGGTCTCTATTCCTGCCCCCTATACATATCTTCCTGCCCTGTTCTTTTAACTTCTGGCTTCATATCCCTCACATCACTTGGAATGTGTGTGGTCATGGCTTTCAGAGGTGTTTTTCCAAGAGTTTCACCATTTCTTACTATGGCATTTCAAGTCTGCTTCTATAAAGTAGGCTTTAAGCACTCTTCAAAAGGCTTAGTAAACAGGTAACCAGCAGGGATATTGTGAAAGGACAATCTCTGCTATTAGCACATTGAGCTATCTTGGGTAACACTTTGACTCTCTCAACTTGAGCTCTCCCATCAGAAAAAGTTGATATAGTGATAGCTAATGTCCTTTATTTAGGAGCTGAGTATGCAGAAGCCAAGTAGTATCACCCTATATTATAAGTTGTGCTGTTTGGCTGCTTTAAAAGGAAGAAACACCCCCTACATGTAATGTAGGTATCTTAGTCCAAATAATGGGGGGGGGGAAATCATGATGAAGAGTATGAGGTATTCAGTAAGGTGCCCATTTTAGCTCAGGTCTAAACTATTGCTGGACAGTTTTTTAGAACACTCCAGATTTCTTGATCTGGATCCTAATGGATGATTGTTTTGTTAATCAAAACTAGCAAAGGGATTTAATATACAACAGTGCCTATCAGAGAAGATTTGATGGTACCTTATGGTGATTTCAAATGGCTGCTAAATGGTTTCCTTTTTCTTGGGATGAGAGCTTTTATTGAAGCTGACTGGTCAAGCCAGCACTACGTCTGTCTTACAGGTTGTAAAAATAAATGGTTTGTGGCTCTTTGCCAAACTATTATTTTTTAAACCAAGTAGAGTTGTCTTTTCTAATTCATTTCCTGCATGTAGGCAACTGTACTCCAGCAGACAAATTGTGAACATAATTTGTGCTTGGTTGAAGTAACTCTCACTTTTTCAAAACTGGATAAAGGAGTCTTCCTCCATGTGTCTGTGCTGAAATGTGTTGTATTCCTGATAGGATATAAACAGATATCTTATTATTACCATATTTACTTGAATACAAGATGAGTCTCCCCTCCCCACCTCAATCCACATGGGGAAGAAGCTCCTCATCTTGCATTCAAGGAAATACATTGTTTATCATTAAATGGCTGCAAAAGGTAGCATGTGTTGAGTCATGGAAACCAACTATGAAGTAGATTAAATTCATTCAACACTGAACACGATTATTAAAAAAAAAAAAAACACAACCCAAAAAACAAAACCACATAGCCCATAATGGACAACCACACTAATGGGAACCTACCACAAAGCAAAGTTAGTGCAACCCATCTGAATCAGATGTGGTAGTGCCCATTAAGGATGGTTCACTTCAGCACCGATTCCTTCTCAAGTAGCAGTAAGCAACTACATTGCATACATTTTGACTTCCTTTTCACTCCCGGAAGCTGAACTATGTTTTTCTCTCTCATTTCCAATGATTTCTGTTTCTTTACCTTAAGTGTCTGATAAACAAACATCAACAAATGGGGCCCCAAACAGTTCACCCAGAATCCCTTTGTTACCCACTCTCTCACCCCATTGCATGGTTGGCCCTAGGTCTCACCTGCATATACATTTTTGCAACATCCCAGGACTTGTGTCATTGTTTTCACCCTGCAGTGCACGCTTTCTCAACCTATGTGGCACCCATGCCATGGAGAAGAGTCCTGAAGTGAAAAAACACCTGGTTCCAGTCATGATTTGGGGGGGGGGGGAAAGAGAGAGGAGTTAGCACATGGTTTCTTTGGAGTGGCCTAGAGCTCCTACTGCCCAAGGGTGCCCTTTCTTTTAGCTCAAGCTACTAGCCAAGATCCCCCCCACTGGGACCCAGCTTAAGAGTCCTGCAACCAGCTCTGAGCTACTGGTCCTATACAGTTGCACACATTAGTGCACTAGGCCCTTGGCCTTTTATGACTGTGCCCAAGGCACTAATGAGGTCTTCTCCTCCCCTACAGCCTTGACCACAAACCACCAATCAAAAAAAAATATAAACAGTAAGTCCATGGGCTGTAACCACAAAAAAATAAAAGTTAAAGAAGGCAGCATGCCAGCTTACATTTTTTCCATGGCTCTGTGCTTCTACTTCCCACCGTCTGTGACACTTCTCCTTGTGGGGCTGCTTCCACTTCTCTGAGAGTCATCAGGAGTTCCCCTCTCACAGCAGCCAGACAGGCACCCAAGCCTCTCTGTGAAACTCTTATACACAACCTGCTTCCCCTTTGGCTACTGCCCCTAACTACACCAAGCCCAGGGTTTTTATAGTTCTAGCTTGCCCCCTTCTGGTCGCCTGACTAGCTGGCCAGGCTCAGCTTTTAACCTCTACCCTGTCAGCAGGCTGTGCCTGGAAAATTCTGGTCTTAACCTGCAGGCAGCCCTGGATACCAAAGCCACCCCGGTGCCTGCTAGGTCTCTTCCCTCCCCCTCCCAGAAAAACCTCATGTCCAGCCTGCTGGATTGTCCTGCACCAGAGGGGGTTGTGTTGGGGTCCCCTAATCAACAGGCTGATCTTGTTGGGGACCCAGCACAGAGCTCCCCGGGGGTCCAGCTCTACTCTACCATGTTGTGAAGGAACCCCACCCCCACCCTTAGGCTCACCCCTGTACCAAGGGGCTGCAGAGCTCTCCCAATCCCAACCAGAGTCGGGGTTCTTAGCGGACCAGGGGGTTCACATGGTGCCTAAGGAGCCTGCTGAGCCCCAGGATCAGGAGGAGGATGCCCAAGAACCAGCAGGCTTCATGGAGTCTGCAGACCTCTCAGTTCCAGCAGTCCCCAGGGGTGAGCTACTTGCATTTCTTGACTGCGACTACACCCATCGGTCCGCCAGCAAGTTACAGCTTTGCCTTGCACCTCTGAGGAGATTTTGACAGCATCCTCACCACTGTGAGGGCACTGGAGTGGGAAGGCAAGGGGCCCAAAAGCTACTATGTCCAGATCTATAGGGCCCACAGTTTCATAGACACCCTCTATACTTATGGGAGGGTGCTGAGCAAGATGGTGAGCCCCACACTGGGTGTTGAGATGTGTGAGGCCCCTGCTGAACTATCCATTCCACCCCCACAGTCATGAGGTCATTTAAGATGACAACCCTCAATGTCCACGGCTGCAGGAAGGGTCTCCAGAGGTGCCAGGTGCTCTCCTTCCTTCAGGAGAAGGGTTACCCCATGGTATTCTTGCAGGAGACCCTGATGACTCCAGCCAACAAGCCTAATTGGCAGCTGGAGTGGAGAGGCAGGGGCTTTTTTAGTCACCTCTCAGCCACCTCTTGCGGGGTGGCCACCCTGTTCTCCCCAGGCCTGCAGCCGGAGGTTCTCCAGGACACTGAGGTGGTGCCAGGCTGCCTGCTGCACCTGCGGGTCCAAGTGCAGGGGCTGGTCCTGAACCTTCTAAACGTTTACGCCTTTGTGAAAGACCAGGAGTTGGCGGATTTTTTCTGCCAGGTGGCCACTTACATTGGCACCCTCAACCCTTGCGAGTGCCGGTCCTTGGTGGGGACTTTAATGTTACCCTAGACGTGTGAGACTGGTCGGGCAGGGAGTGGAACTAGGCCATGGGCATCCTGATGGACTACTCCCTGGTGGACGTTTGGCATGCCTGTCACCCTACTAAATTCCCTGCCTTCATCTATGTGAGGGTGGGGGAGGAGCAGGTTGGACCGGGTTTATATCTCTCTGCTGCACTTTGCCCGGGCCCACTCCTCTGGCATCTGGCTGATCCCTTTCAGTGATCACCACCTCATCTGGGCTCAGGCCATTGGGAGATGGAATGAGGCTCCCACTGTTTCTATATCCTGGAGAGGAGGTGGGGGGCCGAGAAGTACATCACCTGCCTTCTGGTGGATGATGGCACCCTTCTCATGGATCCAGGTGAGATTTCATAGATTTCATAGACATTAGGGCTGGAAGGGACCTCGGAAGATCATAGAGTCCAGCCCCCCGCCCAAAGGGCAGGGCATCAGCTGGGGTCATAGGATCCCAGCAAGATAAGCATCCAGTTTCATCTTGAAGGTGTTCAATGAAGGCACTTGAACAACCTCCGGTGGCAGGCTGTTCCAGACCTTGGGAGCTCGGACAGTAAAGAAATTCTTCCTTATGTCCAGCCTGAAACGATCTTGTAGTAGTTTGTGACCATTCTTCCTCGTCATCCCTTGGGGCGCTCTGGTGAACAAACGTTCCCCTAGATACTGGTGGTCACCCCTGATAAACTTGTAGGTGGCCATCAGATCACCCCTGAGCCTGCGCTTTTCCAGGCTAAAGAGCCCCAGGGCTCTCAGCTTGTCATCGTAGGGTCTGCTTCCCTGACCTCTGATCATGCGCGTGGCTCTTCTCTGGACTCTCTCAAGCTTCTCCACATCCTTTTTGAATTGTGGAGCCCAAAACTGGACGCAGTACTCCAGCTGCGGCCTCACTAAGGCCGAGTACAGGGGGAGAATGACGTCCCGGGATTTGCTTGAGAAGCATCTATGGATGCAAGCCAGCGTTTTGGTCGCTTTACTAGCCGCAGCATCACATTGCAGGCTCATGTTCATCTTGTGGTCAATGACGACCCCCAAGTCTCTTTCTTCCATAGTGCTAACCAACATAGCACTGCCGAGCCTATAAGGATGCTGCGGGTTTTTTTCCCCAAGGTGGAGAACCTTGCATTTATCGGCGTTGAACACCATCAGATTCTCATCCGCCCACTTGCTGAGCCTGTCCAGGTCAGCCTGGATCATCCGCCTGTCTTCTGGTGTGGATGCTTTGCCCCAAAGTTTGGTGTCATCGGCGAACTTGGCCAGTCCACTTCTGACTCCAGTGTCCACATCATTAATGAAGATGTTGAACAGTATGGGTCCAAGGACAGAGCCCTGGGGGACCCCACTGGTCACAGGACACCACGATGAGTGACTTCCATCAATTACTACCCTCTGGGTCCAACCCCGGAGCCAATTTTCCAGCCAGTGGATCGTGGGGAACCCAAGAGAGGCATAGCAGTTCCTGGGCAAACTCCTGGTCTAGCTCAGGACTTTGGGTGGGAGGTCTGTAATAGACTCCCACCATTGTGTCCCCTGTGCCGTGTTCCCCACAGATTTTAACCCAGAGGGTCTCCAGCCGTCCACCCTGGTCGCCAATATCGGCTTGCAGGGACACGTAGCTTTCCTTAACATAGAGAGCTACACCCCCGCCCCTTTTCTCTACACGATCCCTCCTGTACAGGGTATAGCCATCTATCCCCGTGGTCCAGTCATGGGTGGAGTCCCACCAGGTCTCCGTGATCCCTATGACATCGTAATTGTTTGCACTGAGCAGGAGGATGAGCTCCTCCTGCTTATTCCCCGAGATGCGCCGGCCTTCTGCAAAGAGCTCTTCTCCCTGGATCCAACCAACACCAAAGCCTGTCAGACCCTGTGGTAGGGACTCCCGCAGGTCAGCACAGGCGATTTGGACTAGCTGGAGGCTCCTTTCACTGTGGCTGAGTTTTTGACTGATGCCTGGAAACAAGGTGCCAGACATTGATGGGCTGACCTTGGAGTTCTACTGGGCCTTCTGGGACATCCTTGGCCTGGGCTTTGCTGTGGTCTGGGTCGAATCTGAGGGAAGTGGGGAACTCCCCCTGTCATGCTGGAGGGCCATACTGATCCTCCTGCTGAAGAAGGGGATCTCCGCAACCTGAGGAACTGATGTCCCATGTCCCTCCTCTGCACGGACTAAAGGTGGCAATGAAGGCCATCTCACTGCACCTGCGGTCCATGCTGAGACGTACATGGTGCCCAGATGTTTCATCTTTGACAACCTGTACCTGGCTCGGGACCTCCTGGAGCTAGCATGCTGGGAGGGCCTGTCTTTCACCCTGCGGTGCCTTCCTCTGCCACTTCCAGGGCTCTGATATGACTGGCAGCTCCTCAGCCTGCAGGGCTTCTCCCTGCTGGACCTGTGAGGGCAGCTGGAGTTCTACCAGGACTTCTTCTGGGCTGGGAGGCTGGTCTCTGCCTCCAGATCCCCTGCAACACTCACCCAGTGCGCCGACCTGCTCGTCAAGCCCCTCCTCTGAAACCCCCAGCTGGTGGTGCCACCAGCAGAGGCACCACAGTTGCGACACAGGTTGATCCTGGCTGGTGTCACCCGTATCAGAGACCTCCTAAACTACAATAGGCAGGAGTGGGTGGACCCCGCTGCACAGGCCCGCCACATGGGTCTACCCATGACTCATGCGACCTGCCATCTGGTCCAGAAGGTGAAATCTGCCCTACCTCCCGACACCCTTGCCCTTGTTGACCACACCCTGTGCAGTGGCGGTCCTCATCCTCCCCTGTGTCCTCCAGCCCACTGGAGTTTGTTGTGGGGCCAGTGCCTTGCCTGGCTTTGCAGTGCTCCCTGCTCCAGCACCTGCGCCAGCTGGAGGTCACCAGACTGGTCCACTTTTCCACTGTCCATCGCCGCCACCTCTACACACTCATGTGCTGCACAATCCACCATGCCGTCCTCGCGTTCCCCCCCAGACACCACGTGGTGGGACCTGCTCAGTGATGGCATGGCTGGGGCACCCCAGTGGCTGATTCTGTACTCCACCCTCATCCCACGAGCCACTGGGGACCTCAGCTGGTGGCTCCTCCATGGAGCCACCACCACGGGCATGTATGTGGTGAGCTTCACAGACACCCCGGTTTCCTGTCCCTTCTGCGGGCAGAGGGAGACCCTGGTGCACATGACCCTTGAGTGCACCAGGCTGCAGCCCCTCCACCTCCACCTCCACAACTTCCTCTTGAGTTCAGGTTGAATTTCACCCCCGACCTTTTTGTTTTTGGTCACCCCATCTGCGGCCCCACCAAGTCTCGGGACCTCCTGTTCAACCTTCTCTTGGCCCTGGCCATATGGTCCCTGTACTTGACCAAGAGGAGGCTCTGGCCGGGAAAGTGACTGAGATTGTGGGACCGCTTTCCTCTCACTTGTCCATGCACCTTTCTGGGCAGAACACCAGTGGGCAGCGTCCGCCAGCTCCTTAGATGCCTTTGAGGACCGGTGGGTGTGGACCGGGGGGCTCTGCTTAGTGTCCCCCTAAGGCTCACTCATTTTCATGTTTTGACCCATTGACCCTTATGTCACTCCTTTTCTGTTTTTTGCCTTTGTTGTCCTAAGTATTTTGTTGTAGCTTTCACCCATTAGCCCCCATACAATAGGGTCTACTAGTTAGCCGGGTGGGCCTTGGGGCCCATGCATTTGAATGTTACAAATAGACAGAAGCTTCTGAGGCCCAGCCAGTTGACATATTGGTACAATAGCCCCTTGTGCCAACTGGACTGCTGCAGCAGCCCTGACCTAGAGTGGGCCCTGCACCCTCTACCCACTGCAGCAGTCTGGCAGCAGAGGCTGCTACCTGGCTGTGACCTTGTGCCACCTGTGACAGCATCTGTCCCCTTGGACCTGCATCCCCATGGCTGTGCACCTGCCAGAACCAGATGGGGACTGCACAGCCCCCAGATTGTGTACCAGGCAAGGAGACAGCTGCCGCTGCAGCTGGCAGACCTCTTCTGGACCCATGCTATATGTCAGTCCCCAGGCTAGCACCCTGGGGGAGCCTGGAGCTCCCCATGGCTGCTGCAGGGGGCAGACAGGGCAGGAGCAGCCCTGTACTGGACTGCTCCCATTGGGAGCAGATTTGCTCCCAAGAGGGAGCATGTGTATACATGCTCCCAGGGAAGGCTTACTGCCCACTGAGTAAGAAATTTAGTCCTAAAAGTTTTCATGGTGCCACATTTGAGTTGGGATATGGTCTCTGTGCAAGATGTCAGGCAGCAGACACATCACATGTTGACAGCACAGCTGAAGGCCTAAGCAATAACTGAGCAGGGCTAGTGTGTGCAAGCTAAGAATTCATGCACAAGTGCTAAAGATCAAGCTAGTTCTGCAACATCACTTTCATTCTTGTGCATGACACTGCTGCAGAATATCTATTGATGAATTTTAACACTCATGGCTGGCATTCAGGTCACCTTTATTCTTCTATATGGTGAAAGAGCACTTCTTTTAGCCAGCTGTGCAATGTTTGCTCAGATTATATTGCCACATCCTTCTTGCAGTGTGATACTGCCGTTGTTCGTTTTGGATGTTCTTTTGACTGCAAATTGCAATCAACTGTCTATTCCTGCTCTGTAGAAGACAGGCAGGATTTTAAATAGCACTTGCATACAAAGAGAAAGAGTTGGAACAGATATCTTGTTGGGAACCATGTTTTTAAATTAACTTGCCAAGTACTCAAGCAGCACAGCATTAATGACATGAATGAAGCTCTTTCTTGTAACACTTATCCTGGAAGGTAATTTTCTTGCTAATAATCTAGAGTTTTTTGGTAGAGTTTGTTATGGTTTATCTAGATCTTGTTGATGAAAAGAAATAGGTAGGAGTAGGATCTCAAACTACACACAGCCAGGAGCGCTCCCTGGGATAATTTAGCATTTTGGTTCATTTAAACCTCCAAGGTCAGTTTAATGAAGGCTGTTGTCTTGCTAGTTTCCAGACCTAATCTTAGCCACAGCTCCTTGTGTAAAAGTAATGTATTAGCAACTAACAGTTTTTCCAACCCAATCCCACATCTTTTCTCTATTGGCCTGTACTAGTGGCACCTGGGTTTAGACGTACTTATTTCACAGACCAATTACTTGACCCAGCAGATTTGTGAAACACTGGTAGATCTTTTCAAAGTTCCCAAGATGCATAAACACATTAGATGATCGTGATGCAATCCTAACATTTCAGATTGCAGAAAACATCTAGGCAAACTGAAGTTAAAGCAGGAGGGGAAACCATTGTCTGTTGTTATTGTATGCTGCCATATTCTTCCTTCCTTGGAGGTTTTGATGGCTGTGCAGAAGGGCACAGGGAGTGTGGATTTCTAATTGTGTGAAGAAATCTGGTTTACAACCCAAGGATCTTGAGGCAGCTGTATAACGTCTGCTGCTTTTTCTTCCTCTGATGGCATAGCTGGCTCTGCGCTCAGGGTGCTGCTAGCCTTTGCGACTGTTCCCTGATGCAAAGGCTGTTGACTTGATTGGGATCTCTAGTAAGTACTAGCAGCCCTTTCCCAGGGCAGGGAGAGGGAATTGAAACCATGCTTTAGCTTTATAAAATTATGGCTTTGGTTATTTCTGCTAAAGCTGTCCTAGGCCCACAGGCAGGGTAGCCAGTCCTTGTGTTCTGTTGTCATTACTTTAAAAGCTTACATGATGAAAACCAATACAGGAAAAGGAGGCTAAAGGGGGACATGATAGCACATTTCGAATATTTGAAAGTCTGCCATAAAGAAGATGACAAAAAATTGTTCTCCCATAAGAACCAGGCAGGACAAGAGAAAGTGGGTTTAAGCCACGGTAAAGCAGGTATACATTAAATATTGAGGAAAACATTCCTAACTGTAACAACAGTAGGACAATGAAAAAAGTGGCACTGTCCCCGATTGGCTCCCGAGTACATGCCTCCAACCCCCTGCTGCCCCGCTGCGGGGGTTGAGGAGCCTCCTGTCCAGGTGCTGGCTCATCTTGGGGGAGCCTCCCCCTCAGGGGGCTTCCCCAGCCTGGGTTCCTGGGCTGGGCTGGGGGGAAGCCCCCCAAGGTAGGGACTCCCTGGTGTCCCCATGCTGGGATGCATGGGCAGGGACCCGGGCCAGAGGACTTCTCCCTCCATCCTGTGGCAGCAGCTGAAGCAATCAGGAGCTGGGAAGGGGGGTGAGGGATTCCCCTTGAATCCTCAGGGCTGCACCCAACTAGGGTTCCCTGGGCCAGGGTGGAGGAAGCCCCCTGAGTCAGGGGCTCCCCATTGCCTGCAACCCCGGGGGTTTGGGAGCTTCTTTCTCCCTCCCTCAGTGGCAATGGCTGAGTCAAGCCCAGGCTGCCCACAGCAAGGGGAGGGCTGTGAAGAGGTACAAAGCCTCCACCATAGGGGCTTTCCTGCCCCCCAGCACACTGTGTAGACTCAGGCTAGGGAGGTCTGGGGTCTGTTCCCCTGACCCCCCACTGTCCCTATGGGGTGACAGATATAGGCTAGGGAGCAGAGAGGTGAGGCAGTCCCTGCTCTGCTCAAGCAGACAGCACAGCCCAGAGCTGCAAAGCATCCTGGGATGCTGGGGGACTGTGAGTTATCTTGAACAGAGAAGGGATCTGGGACAGAAGTTCCATAAACCAATTTGGCCTAAATCAGTTAATCTGATACTACATCCATCCAGATGTATCTTAAACTGGTTTTGGCCATTTTGAAAGCGGTTTATGAACACTGAACTTCTGCTCTTTTACAGGTTTAAACCTGTTTCCAATCACTTAAACCAGTTTATGTGTAACTTCTGCCCCTTGGAGTCCCTTTTAATACTATGAGTCTTACCATAGTAAGACAGCTTGAGTCCACTAATGTGGTCACTGCTTGGCCAAATTAAACACAGTTTCATTTGTCTTGAGACCCTTGGATTTACTGCCAGCTTCTTAAAATGTTTCAAATTTCTCTTTGTATCCCAGCCAAAACACTAACACCTGAAACTGCCTTGTGAATTTACCTAAAGAAAAACAAACCATTTTGTTCACTACTGCAGAGATTATTAAACTGGTTGTGCCATCTATTTCTTTATAATTCAGACCTCTGAATAATTCATACCTATGGTCATGCAGCCAGGGTGGACTGTACCTGTAAGTCATGGTCGCCTTTGACTGCAGTGAGGAGTTTTCCCAGAGCAAAGCCTAAAGATTAAGACACTGATTTTAAAAAGAAGGTTCATACTATCTTCTTAGGAAGAGGGTGATGAATCTGAACATCACATTTTTGTTTCTTTTTTCTACTGCCCATTAATTCTGCACAAAATTAGAAATAAAAGCTTAAGGCCTGCTGCTTTAGTTTCAACTCCTTTACCTTTAGTTGTGTTTTATGGGGGAAAAATACTGGGGAAATAAAGTGTTTTTGTCCTCTTTTCTCTCTTGTTGGTGAGCATTAGTATTCACCAGCTGTACAGCACTAGCTCTGGGCTGCTGAAATGTTGTCATTAAATCCTGATGTTATGCATCTGGCATTCTGCCTAAATTCAAGAGAGTGTGTGGAAGTGCAGACTGCAGCTCTGAACAGCTATCTAAATCAATAATCAAAAATGGGGGTTTCAGAATATAATTATAAACATGGTACTATATTCACCTGACTCTTGTTTAGAGTTTTTCTGAAGGAAGAAAGTGTATCTTTGGTTTTACAGAAGACTATCCCTTTTTAAATGGAAGCTAAGGTTTAGGCCTGAAGCAATTTTAAGTTTCAATGTTGAGAATGATTTCTTGTTGCTGTAGTAAGGCTCAGTAGGAATTATCTGAAGTTTTCACTTGAGTGTTTCCCAAATATTACTGTCTGTTTCCACTTCCACTGTGATCAGCAAACTGCAACACATTAAGGCTTTCCAAATCTGCAGCATTGATTACTGCTCTTGGGTCTTTGAAGAAAGTGGGTAACTCTGTTTTGTGTTATCACTGCTCCATTCTATGTTTAAAAATCTTGATTGTTAGAGTGCAAGTATGACCGTCCTAAACTAAATGAAGAGGTGGCTGGGAGAAAATCATAACCTCTGGGGATTTACATTAAATTTTTTTCTTAAAAGCTCTATGTAAAATAATTTCAAGCCTGAGATACTTCTTATTTAATTTACAGTACGTTTCATTTTTATTACAGGCCTCCTGTATTATTGCCGTTGACTTCACCATTTCCTTCATAGGCAAGAGTAAATGTTAAGAAGCACAGAAGATGAAAATAGCCTGTGCTGGTTCTGATCCCTCTGGTAAGTGCAAAGCAAAGCAAACAGAACATCTTTGCTTAGCCAGATCTATTGGTTTTTCATCAGAACAGGAAAAATAAAAATGATTTGGCTTTACCTTAGGCCCTGAATTGTTCCATTGGGTTATTAAACACACAGCAGAAGGCCCAAACAGCAAGCGCTATTGCTTATATACACGATCTCCACACGATTTACAAATAGAAGTTTCATTATGCGCCTTTAAGAGACTTGGGATTTATTGATTTTTTTTCTTTTTATTTCTAAGAATTGCTTTTACTCTGGTAAGTGCTTTCAAGAATTTGCCCATTCCCCCTATCACTCTCTGAATAATTTTTTCATATAATAATCCAGCAGTAATTGAGACTGCCATTCAGTAAACTCAGCACTAATAGCTGGGAACTTCAACATTATTTGAAGGTATCTGAAGTATTGAAGGTGTTTGGTGAAGTGCTAGCATATTGCTTAAATAGAATTGCATGCTTTATTACCTGCAAAATAATTTCATTAGGTCCAAGGGAGAATTGCCCATCACATTGGATCTAACTGTCATCTAGTGTGCATTTACAATCAAGTATAATCTAATTTTTCAGCTCCTCCCGTCTCTGGGAATGAGATTTAACTTTTAGTATGGTGGTAGGCTTTGCCAATGGAGCTCCCGGTGCTCTAGTTTAGGATTGCTGTTTTCAATGTCTACAGGATTATGCTGTGAACACTACAAGTGTTACAATCAAATAGTCTACACATGCTTTTTGTCTTGTTTTGATGAGCTTGGTAATACAGAAGCAAACTATGCCCTAGGCTCTGAAATAAAAAAAACTACACATGCATTTAGTGCTAAAACTGATTCTTCATAAAGAATACTAGGCCTTAACTTCCAGAGAATTGACTTAATTCCAATGCTGCTATATTCATTTGGGGTATACTCTTGTTTCTCAATTTTCCTTTCTTTAAGAAAACATTTATTAAGGTGTGGAGAAACCAATTCTGGGAGCTTTGATGTCTGGTAGCATGCTCTCACTTTCCATCTGAAAAGTGGGATGGGAATATGAAGTCAGAATTTAGCAGTGCTCAAAACAGACCTATCTGAAAAGCTCTGGTTTGGGCAACAGCCACCTGGTTCTACTTTTGCATTCTAATTCTTGCTTCCTAAATGCCTATGGGAAAACAAAAACCTATGTTACTCTCAGCAAGGGAAAGGTTACCATGTTGGAATATGAGGTCTAGCATGTATCATCTGATCTGTTTAAAGTCCCTATTCATACTCCCAGCTAAGATTAATGAGAAAGCTGTGGCTAGACATGGGATATGATAGGGCTGTGTGAAACAGCACCGTTTCGCTTCGACTTCTGTTTCGACATTTTGATGGAACAGTGTTTTTTTTCGAGTTTAATTTTGAAAGCATTGCTCCATTTCGTTTCATCAGAACAGTTTTGCTGTTTTGACGGTTTCGAGTTTCACCCACACCCCTGGAGGAGTCCGGCAGAGCCCTCCTGGGGGTGCCAGCGGGAGGCTGCTGCTGGGACCTGAGCCCAGTGGAGGGAAGCAGGGTGCAGCCCCAGCGCTGTGCTCTGCTTCCCCCCACAGGGCTGAGTTCCATAGGGCTGGGAGCCGCTGGGCGCTGAGCCTGGTGGGGGGAGGGGGTGCACAGTGCCGGCAGTTTGCACCGCCTCCCTCTACTGGGCAACAAGCAGCTAGATGGCCACCTCCCTCCACCGGGCTCAGTGCCTAGCGGCTTGCTGGAGGGAGGCGGTATGCAGCTCCGGCACTGTGCTCCGCCTCCCTCCACCGGACTCAGCTCCCAGCAGCTCCAGCCCCGTGGAACTCAGCCTGGTGGCGGGAGCCAGAGCAGAGTGCTGGCTCTGCCCGCCTCCCACCACCGGGCTGGGCTTCATGGGGCTGGTGGAGCCGATGGGAGTGCATCTCGGCGTCGGGAGGCAGGCAGAGCCAGTGCTGTGTTCCTATTGGCTCTGCCAGCCCCACGGAGCATAGCACAGCAGCAGGAGGTAGGGATAGCCAGAGCTGCCACATGGGGCTGCAGAGTCACTGGGAGCACAGCCCTGGCTCTCCCCTGCCTCCCGCTACCTGACAGCCACTTCACAACTCAAAATGTTTTGAAACTTCCGAAACGTTTCAACTGGCCTTGTTTTGTTTCGACGCTGTTTCAAAGCCCTTCATTTCATTTTGATTTTGCTATTTCAAAACAGCTGGTGAAATTTCGCACAGCCCTAGGATATGATGTGTGTCAGTGATCTTGCGTTGGCCAGGCAGATGATAGTCTAATCTTAGAGCAGTCCTCAGGACCTTTGTTGTTGGTGGATGGGAAATAGAAGTGCAGAGACTCCACGTTGCCTGTTATTTTTATAAACATTGGTAGCATTGTCAATGTCAGCTATTGAAAGTTTGAGACTCAGATTTCAAAATATATTATTTTAAATTATGAGATATATTATGAGATATATAAAAATGTAGTTTTAAACATGTCTTCAGTTTTCTCAGGGCTTTGGGGAACTTATCTACTCTCAAATTCTATGTATGTTTCCCATTCAAATTTCAGCCAAAATAGTGCACATAAGCTGCCAAAATAGCACACCTTTCTGCTGGCTGCTCAGGCAAGGAGTCTTTTAACAATCTTATCCTGTAGGACAGTGGTGTGGAATTGGCATTTTTTCCTCTCATGTTCTCCATCAGTCTCCTGTTCCCAGTCCACCCTCTACATTCACATATTTCCATATTTTTCCACCCTTTCCCTTTATAGTATTTGACTCTTTAAATTTCCTTTTTTCTATTCCCCTGTATCCTTCTCAGTCTTCATCACCATTGGAGAGAGTAGATCACAATCCATCCTGTGATGACTGACCCGGCCAAGAAATAGCAGCGTTAAGCTTGCAGGCTGCAGTAAAAGGTGAGGTGATTGCTTCTAAAACAAGGCCCAGCTGAAGTGGTTTTCAGAAGCAAACCTGTTGAGCCATACTGTGGGAAAAGAAGAGCTATGTAGAGTTAGGTAACCTTGGTTATAACAGTAAGGGTAACTGGGTGGAATTTTTCTTTGGCACACTGACTTCTTGAAAAGCATATCCCTAACCCCTGTGACTTAGTGTACTTGGAGAACAGAGGAAAACTGATACTACTTCCTACTTACTCTCTTTGCACTGCAAGAGCAGCATAAAGGGACTTTCACTGTGATCAGCAAAGTTTATGCATAACCCCACTTAGCAATGGCACCTAGACAGACCCCCTTCAGTGACAGAGGAGCTAGAAGTAGTAGCTGACTGTGAATAGGGCTGCTGCCAACCAGAACCCAAGCACCTGATAACATTCATCTTGCAGTGCATATGCCATATGTGCCTGTTTGCTGTGCTGGTTTGTCATACATTTTCTTCCTCCCAAGCCAATTTGACTGAAAACACAGCAAGTATTTTCCAGTTTAGAAGCCACTACTAAGAATGACACATGGGTAATGTAAAGACATGCAAAGGCATCAAGTCTTCACATTATTTTTTTCCAAAATCTGACTCTATAGGATCAAATGGGCTTATGAAAATTAAGCTGTTTTATCTGGTGTATACTGGATTATCCACAGTAGCTGGATGAGAGGGAGCAAGTGGAGAGTTCAGAAATGTTTGGGGTAAGTGGTATGTGAAGCAGATGGAAAACAGATTTTGTTAAGCTGATTCTGCAAAACAGAGGGCAGCAGAAGAACCTGAATAAAAATAGCCTTCCTCTTGCATGGTAATGCTAGCTATCACATTAGAGGAGACCAGACTATATACCACAGTGAAGCACATCTTTAAAGTTTATCCTATACAGGGACAGGCAGGTTGTGGGGAAGAGATCACAGGGACAAAAGCCCCGGATATCAGCTTATACAGTACAAACTGATGAAATAATCAATCAGGTTGAAATCAGTAATAGACTGAGAAGAAACAAAACAATTTTAACGTAAAAGCCCCTTAGTACTGCTATATCCTATGATTAATATATAGTGTTAAACAATTTTAACAGACCTAAACAGTTACAGTTAGAACAGTCTTACCTGTTTTTACTGTGACCCCCTAATGAGGAGGCTTATTGACTGACAAAAGATTCAAAGACTTTTTGAGCAAACCTAGGGCACACATATGGATTTTTGTTGATGCCATGTGAAAATAAGTGGCTTTGACTGCATTTTGCTTTGAGTCCATTTGAATTTGAAATAGAGAGGCTGAAATGCAGAAAAATCAAAATTGAATAAAATGTTTGCACCTTCCAAAGGATGCAAATTGCTTTGTTTCACATGTCCCCGACTCTAGTTCCAACTCGGTTCTGCCTTTTCAGGTACCAGAGCTTAGTACCATTTGTGCACTGTAAACTGAGCATGTGTATAGTACACTATGTGAGCAATACAATAATCACTGGAGTTGAACAAACAGAATGTATGACTTTAAAAAAAAATAAGAATTAATAATTTGGGTTGAGAATAAGAAATCTTTCTTTTCCTGAGTCAGAAGGACTTGTGTAGCTGACAGAGGTGCCTTTACAATATATAAAAGCCTCATAGATTTGTAAGATGTTCTGTTCTCATTCATAAAATTGATGTTAACTTTGGCAAGAGTCCATATAGAGTTTCCTTGTAGGTCAGAGATAACTCTTTCCATTATTTCCTTATATTTGAATTTATTAAATATAGGCAATATGTATAACATTCCCTCCTTCTTTGTACCCAGCCTGGTGATCATTATATTTTATATAAAGGAGGGCAATTCCTTGCTTTTCTTGTATTAAGATTCCTGTGGCATGTCATGAAATGAACTCTTGCTCCCAAAAGCTTGTGCATCTCCGATTCAGTCAGTCTCTAAGGTGCATCTCTACTCTCTCTTCTGCCTGACTTTAGACTAATATAGCTGCCTACCTCTTTCTAAATGGTTGCAGCATTTCAGAACCAATGGTATCAAATATGAATTAACCATATGGCATTCACCTTCATTGTCATGATAAATTAGCTATGTAAAATTTAGAGGCTTCCTTATGCACCTTCCAGTAACCCTGAATTGTCCCTTCTATATATTTACTAGCTGATAGCCATAGGCTTTCTTTTCTACTTCATCCACAAATTAAATATGAAGCAAATCCTGCTTTTAAATGGCAGCTGGCACTGTGGTGTCTAACTTCTCAAAAGCACAAAAGGTAAACATGGCACAATACCACTGTTGAGTAAGTGTTGTTGATATTAGCATTTTGCTTTTTTTCCCCCATCTAACCTTAGTGGAAAACAGCAATTTAAGTCACAGTTTCATTTATATTTTCATTTTAAAAAGAAAAAAAAAAGTGTGTGTGTCCACTTTTAGCAACTGAAACATTTTCTGTACTGCAATCAGTTAAACAAAAGAACCTTTAAGGATAATTTGTTTTTATGTATGTTTTTTAATACAGGTTGTGTCCGGTGATTGAGAGCTGCAAGGTCACATTTAGTGAAAGAACACTATTCCCTCTAAAACAAAATACCGAAACAAAAACTCAAACAAACTAGGGAGTGAAAGGGGCTAATGTAGAAATAATATGAAGTATTCTTTACAAATTACAGTGTACATTCACACACATTGTTCAATGCCACTACTATGGATGCTGAAATAAATGTGCTGTACAGGTGTTAAATCTTGATTTAATAAACAGTCTGTACAGTATCAAATGATATAAAAGTCTAAAACCCCCACAATGAATAGTCATATGTTATAAATTGTGTCATACCATAAAAAGATGACCAAAATGAGATCAAACCCACAATTAAAAAAAAAGTATGAAATGTGCAATTTTGCAAGATGGAAACAAGTGCTAGAAAAATGAAACTCTTAAATAAGAAGTCTTAAAGGCTAAGTGAAGTTACTCTGGGATTTCTCCTTGTCCCTACCAGCTTCTCCCACCTTAGTCATCACAGATCTCAAAACTTAACAAATAGTGGGCTTGCTCCTATACTCCCTATGCAGTTTGGGAATGAACCCAGAGTACCCAGAACTGAATTAATCAGGGGAGTTTGGATATAAAAGGACAACAGGACTGGGACTGCTGTAGGATGCAGATGTACAGAACCACAAAAATGCAATCAATTTCTAGAACTACTTGGAAAACAATAACCAAAATTCTGCTTTAGTTACACAGCTGTGAACTCAATGGAACTGTATGACTAACACATTGCAGAATCTGGCCCACTGTATACTAAATCACAGACCTTCCTGAAAGGAAGCTATTTTATAAGAATAAATGTTGAAAATTTGAAAAATATTTTAGGACTGGGTTAAGGTTTATTCACAAGCTGCAAAGGCCATATTCTCAAATGGGCTAAAAAACCCCCAAATCTATAAGTAAAACAAAATATTCTTACTCTTAAAGGCAATAAGCCATTTCACATGTTTCACAAATACAGAGACTAAGAACTAGTAATTAAAGGCAATATAAAAGTTAGTCAGGATGAAGCAGATGGATGTAACATAACTTAGTCTTAATTGGCACTCAGCACTGTAATTCTAGCTGCAACTTGACAAATACATTAAGACATTTATGTCAAAATATGTGTTGCATAAACCACTTTTCTTTACTTAAGTAACTGAAGTGTTAATTTTGACTTGAAAACTAAATATTTAAAGAAGGGAAAATGATACAGCGGGGAGGGAGAAAAAGATTCTAGTCATTGTTTTCAGTGATCAGTTATTAGTAATTTTTATTAATATCCTTAACTGATGATTCCCATGCAAAACCTGCAGCTTTGTTGCTCAACTAGATGGATGGCTTGGGAAGGTAGGAAGAAGTCCACCACTGGTTATGAAGACTTTGTTTTGTAAAAAAATGGAGTTGGATACAGTAAGCTAAAAGTGTGTATATCCACACACACTGCATATGGTACATATTTTTGTATATACACTGTCATATATATATGACGTGTGTGTATACACCCCTCCCCCACACCCATATATACACCAATATCGTCTTCGGTAGGAGATTAAAAGTCAATAGATAACGAGCCTTGTGCAGCATCCTCTCGTCCCCTGACATATATTTCACAAGGAATCTCTTCCATCACCCTGTCCTCTATGACCTGCTCAGGGCAATCGTGGGCCTGTTTGAAAGTATAACTACTCTTCTTGAATGTGCTGTTAAATGTTTTCATCGGCTGAGGTTGTGCAAAATCATTACGAAAAGGCAGTTCCATGGAGCTGAGGTTGGTCCTGCTTTGTTTTATACTGGAGGCTTGAGAGCCACAGTGATGGTCATGGATGCATCTAGAGGCAGTAGAGGAACGTCTCATTTTCTGGTAGTTTTCAAGTTCTTCTGATAAATCAGCCAAGTCTGCAGAAATCTCTTTATCCCTTAATGAAAATAGTTCGTAATGTGGAGGGTCAAATACTTCTTGGAAACCAGTTTTATTGAAAGCAGTTTTGCAAGCCATAACCTTTTTGCGGGGCTGCTTTATTTGGACCAGAATTGAAATAAGAAGAAGAACCAGAACTATCCCTGATGTAATGCCAATGACTGTTCCATGAGTTTTGGTGATTTGTTCAAACAGTCCAGTTTTTTTCTTTTCTGCAGAAAGAGAGAAAGAGATGGATGTGAACCTGTCTGAAATGTCTTAGAAATATTTTGGTATAATGTTATGTTTATACTAACTTACAATAATTAGCAGTCATATGTTAATATACTTTACAACATATTAAAACAAAGAGCAGGCTCTATTTGATCACCGATATGAGCGTAGCATCTATGGATTCAATGGCCCTGCATCCACAGGAGAGCAAAAATTCAAGACACCCTGGGCGCATCTACACAAGATGCTACGTCACCAAAGCAATGAGCTAGGGCGACGTAGCTTGTCTCTACAGCAACGCAGTGTCAGCATGCACTAACCATGGTGCTGCTGCTACTATGCAGTAGGGTCAAAAATTACCCATGAACCACTGGGACTGCACAGTACCAGTGGGTACTGCACAGTCATTTAGTACTCGCTTAACTAAAGCAAGTACTAAATGACTGCGCAGTACCAACTGTGCAATCAGAGGCACGTGTAGACATGCCCTCTGACACTGTAAGATTAACATACCTATGGTTAATTAAACTTCGTATCAGTCTTAGAAAATAAAAGTTAAACTCAAAGGGCCCAGTCTTGGTGCTGACAACAGTCTTAGTGATATCCGTGGACTTCTCCAGGTGCCAAATTTGGGCAGTCCTTAAAATACTTACAGTTTTCTTTACTTTGTTAGGAAGTTGTACAATTAGACCTACAGCATGTCTATTTCACTGCAGGTTTTGTAACAGCCCATGTTGTAAGATCAGTTAAAAACATATGAACAGATGCTTTGTAGCACTTCATATGAAGGTACACAAGATGGCAGTATCAGATTATAGCAATTTTCGCACTTAAAATATTTATTTAGAACCCAAAATTTCAAATAATGTTTTACTCTGGAAAAAGTATTGGTCCTGACTTGCTAAAGGAATGTGCATGGATAGAATACAATATTCAAAGGAAAACAGTCAAATTATTTAGGATGTGGTCCAAGAGAGAACTTGGGTACCCAAGTGCTAGGTGCCATGGGCCATGTGTAGATGAAACAGTGCCTAACTTTCAGATGCCGGGCTGCCAGAATGCATCCACAACTCGTTACAGGGCAGAAGGCAATCCAAAAAGCCTTTGTACTGAATAGGGAGGTGCATGGAATTACCTAACAGGAAATAAAGACAAAACAATGTCTGAAATTCTGTCCCTCTATGACTTGGGTGCCTTTAGGACTTTAGGACTACAGGCAGGTACCTCTCTCCACTCAGGATCCAGGGCATAGCACCATTTCTTCAAAGAGTAGGGATTGCTCCTTTTCCTTTTAAAGCACAGCCAGAAATGGTAGAGAAATAGGAGGAGGTGGTGCTACCCACCTTTTATCTAATAACTTAATGTCCCCTTAGACACAAGGCCACAGCATCATGGTTCTTTAATTACTCTTGTATTCATTGGCTGCACGGAGGGGTTCAGAATGACCCCAAACATGTGGGTCTATAGCTAGGTGTTTAGGACACTCTCCTGCAAAATGGGAGACGTAAGCCAGAGAAAATGACGATAATAATCAGAAAATTACCATTTTGGGGGCCACTTTCTGTTCGGGCCCGGGGCGGCTGCCGGGTTTGCCCATGCCTGTGTCTGGCCCTGGTTCTGGGCATGTGCAGAAGAATTTTAGGGACCTAGAAAACTTTAAAGTTCAGAGAGGCATTAAGGCTGCTTGCATACATTAAAAAAACCCCAAACCCAAAAATATGCTTTATCAGAAGCAGCAAATTACTTTGACTTGGCTCCACAGCTTCTGTATAGATCAGGAGCTTCAGTGGGGCTTTTGGTGCTTTTAGGTAAAGCTGATTCAATCAGCTATTAGATACATTACCAAAAAAGCCCTAAAGTGCCCAATTTATACAGACATTGGGCAAACTGGGTCCAACTAACACACTGCCTCTTCTGGGCAGGTGCTGGGCTCAATGTAGGACTCTGCCAAGTTTAAATTAAAGCACTGCTTTTTGTTGTTTTGTCTTTTTAATGTCTGCAAGCAGCCCTAGTGAATTTAAGTACCACCAGGATCAATTAGTATCTGACCAGGGATTTGGGGGTTTAAAGTTTTGGGAAACAGATGTCTCAATTCCATTCAAGTCCTACTTTAGGTGCCTAAGTTGTCTATGGGATCTAGTACCTGATGCCTTCCATCATTTGTTCTGGTGCTAGGTATTAAAATTGAGAGAGAAAATTCTCATTGGCCAAGTACAGACAGTCAAAAAGCCCAAGGCTGAATCGATTCAATCTTCGCAGGTTAGTCTAAGCTGCATAGATTGAACTGATAAGCAAGTAAACAGGCATTCATTTTGATTCCAGAAATGCAGCCACATGCCTGCAGTGGTTCAATCCAGAAGCCAGGGGGTGCTAGAGCAAGCCTTCTTGATTGGCTGGGACAGCTTAGGCCAAACCTAGCTCATCCACCCTGTAATAGGGTGAGGGGAGAGTTTGTGGGGGAGGTGTAAACCATCCTGGGATGCTGGGGGATTATGAGTTAACTTGAGTCTGGAGGGGATCTGGGACAGGGGTTCAATAAACTCATTTAACCTAAATCAGTTAAGTCTGTTAACCTAACCTAATCTAAATCAGTTAACCTAAGTCAGTTAAGGTTTATGTGCCCTGAACTTCTGTTATGTTACAGATCTGAACCTATTTCTGATCACTTGTACCAGCTGGTGTGTAAAGTTAAAATATGATGGGTAGTTTAGTTCAGAAGATAATAGTTTAAAAATGCTGGGAAAGGCAGTCTCTATCTGGCTGCTTTATGTTTCATAAAGAATTCATCCTTGAAATACTACTGATTTGTGAATTGAAGAAATCTAGACAAAATGTACATTCCAGAAAAACATTTGTAGTCAAGGAAAATAGATCTCAGAAAGTTACTTCAGTTTCTGTTCTGTCATATACAATACTAGCACAGACAAGACTTCAGTTAGAGGAAATCTATTTTATGTGGGAAACTTGCAAGCCACTCATACATTTAAATAAAAAATATAAACTAGAAATACACTATATTGTGAGAGACATTGTAATATAGTAGCCACTGGAGTTGGGTAATTCTTTTTTTTTTTTAAAGATAATTTGTCAAAATATGTCATTTTGAGTCACCCAAAAGTAATTTCATTTGTACTGACTTCAGTGAATAGTTCCAGTTGAAAATATTTTACTTCGGCAAGAAGGATGATTAGGGGTATGGAGGGGCTTTCATCCGAGGAGAAACCAAAGAAGCTAGGCCTATTCAGTTTAGAAAAAAGAGCTTGAGGGAGGCCAAGATAAGTGTTTACAAAATACTAAATGGTGATGAGAAAGTAAATAGGGATTTATTATTTACTCTTTCTTACAATACAAGAACTAGGGGTCACAAAATGAAACTAGTAGGTAGTAATTTTAAAACAAATAAAAAAGATTTTTAATGCAGCGTGCCATTAAAATGTGGAGCTCATTGCCACCCGGTGTGTGTGGAAGCTGACAGTAACTAGATTCAAAAAGGGACTGGACAAATTCTTGAAGGAAAGAGCCATCAGTAGCTATTAAGCACAGGAGTTAGGGATATAGCCTCTGAATCAGAACTTCCTAGACCTTAAATGCTGGAGGCTGCAAGCGAGAGGAACAGTGGGGAAAACACCCTGGTCATACCCAGTTCCCACTTCCTTTCAGCCTCCCCTCTCTGCCACTGAGAGACCCAGGACACTGGGCAAGTTGGACCTGGGGTCTGACCCAGCAAATGGCAGTTCTTATGTTCTCAAATTCTTTAAATGTTTTGTCTTCTCATTTTGAAAAGTTTTATTTTGAAATTAGCTAAAATTTATGGAAGATAATTATTTGTTTCAGTTTAACTAATATACTGTTTGACCCCAAACAAGTTGTTTTTATTTTGTTTTGGCAGAAAAGAAAACAGAAATGTTTGGTTTCAAGTTAACTTGAAATTATTTTCGTTCAGTTTGGCCACAAACCTGAAAAAGGTGCTTGCACAGCTGTTGTAACTACATTTATATTGTATTCATATGCTAACAAACAGTCTTCTTCAAACACTAAGGATTTTTCCTTGCAGAAGCTTAAAGGTTTAGGAACAGATGACGACACAAGCCTGGCAAATGCAGAAGCATATTTCAGAGTAGGCCAACATTCTGCTTAAATGTTTAAATATACTTTGCTAAGGGTATGAGATATTTAATTACAGGGACAGGAATATCATTCTTCAACCCAGTTATAGACCTCTTGGTTTTAAATTAAAAATTTGGAACATCTCCCTGAGTTTAGCAGAACAGCTATCCTCAGCACATTTGTAGGAAAATATATTTTATGACTTTCTTAAATGAAAGGCAAACTGACAATCTTGGATCATAAAGGTTACATTTAGTACTATATTCACCTTTACAGTGATTTTCATCCCAAGGGTATGCACAGTTTTGAATGCCATTGCAGACTAAAGAATTATTGATGCACATGTTGCTATGGCAAAAGTAAGTACTGCCTGGGCAGGGAGCTGCAGGAGAGAAATGGAAAAAAAGTCAGTATTGGCAAGAACTCTTACAGTGCAAATGTATATTCAGTTATTTTTTGTTGACTATTGTGCGCTTTCAAGTGCAATGAGTATTTCTGCACATCACTGATTATTATTAGGTAGTGTCTATGTTCCCAGTAGGGTGGTTGCCAGGTGTAATACAAACAAAATACAACTACTTAAACTGGCTGGTATGAAGAGCTAGACACCTGACATCTATGATGGAAGCAGGCTTCCATAGTCTTTAATACCAGGCTTTAGAAAATAAAATGCACTTTACTGTCCCTATGAATTGCATACTAATTATTTAGATTGCATTGGTACCCAAAATATGCCAAATGCTTTCCAAACACCCAAAGCACATTGCTTACCTGAAAAGCATACTGTCTCTATTTAGAGAGTACCAGAGGTGCATCACACTCAAAACCCTGCTCTGAAGTGTTCAAACCAGAAGACAGATGTTGTATATAACTCAACTGCTGAAGTCAGGAAGAGAGGATAGGGTCGCACCCAGAGAGTCGTAGTGGATGGGTCGGTATCAACCTGGAAGGGTGTGGGCAGTGGGGTCCCGCAGGGCTCGGTTCTTGGACCGATACTCTTTAATGTCTTCATCAGCAACTTGGACGAGGGAGTGAAGTGTACTCTGTCCAAGTTTGCAGATGACACAAAACTGTGGGAAGAAGTGGACACAGCGGAGGGCAGGGAACAACTACAAGCAGACCTGGACAGGTTGGACATATGGGCAGAAAACAACAGAATGCAATTCAACAAGGAGAAATGCAAAGTGCTGCACCTAGGGAGGAAAAATGTCCAGCATACCTACTGCCTAGTATGCGGGCTGGGAGCGGTCCGAGGCTTTCAGGGGCGCGCAGCGGGCTGTGGCCGGGAGCCCACAATGGTAGAGCGGGTACTTTTGCACGACAGACTAGAATTAGGCCCGGACTCATAGCAATTAATTAAGAATTGTTTTACTTACACCGTAGGTGGTCGCAGTGCAGGCAGGAAAAACTTTCTTGAGTTGCAGTTACAGACAAACACAAGTGGAGTTTGCTAGGCTCCACCGAAGGCACACACACACGGAGTTTGCTAGGCTCCGCAAAAACAAACACAACAGAGCTCTGGATACCCTTGACGAGCGCGCAAAACCATAGATACATCTTAAGAATTTAACGAATGAGACGGGAAGAGGTTGGTGGTTGATCAGTCCGCCGAGCTCCTCTGAGACGCGCACAAAGTTTCTATTACTCTGCCGCGTGCTCAGAGTCCCCACGAGATGGTTGTGGAGTCCTCTACAACTTGGGCAGAAACTGCTCAAACTTCTTATACAACTAGCAAGCCAATAGCTAGCCGCCATGTGGGAATAATTTAGAAACAGCCAATAGTGGGAAACAAATTTACATACGGGTGGCGGGAACTCCTTTGCACCGGGGTTTTCTCTCTGCAGCTGAGAATTGCACCGTGCAAAGAAAGCTCCATGTGGCGGGAAATAATTCTGCAGTGCCGAAGCACACACACAATCATTGGGTCATGACACTTAGGAAATAACCTGCTTGGTGGAACAGAAGCGGAAAGGGATCTTGGAGTCCTAGTGGACTCCAAGATGAACATGAGTCAGCAATGTGACGAAGCCATCAGAAAAGCTAATGGCACTTTATCGTGCATCAGCAGATGCATGACGAACAGATCCAAGGAGGTGATACTTCCCCTCTATCGGGCGCTGGTCAGACCCCAGTTGGAATACTGCGTGCAGTTTTGGGCGCCACACTTCAAGAGGGATGCGGATAACCTGGAGAGGGTCCAGAGAAGGGCCACTCGTATGGTTTAGGGCTTGCAGACCAAGCCCTACGAGGAGAGACTGGAGCACCTGGACCTCTTCAGCCTCCGCAAGAGAAGGTTGAGAGGCAACCTTGTGGCTGCCTATAAGTTCATCACAGGGGCATAGAAGGGAATTGGTGAGGTTTTATTCACCAAGGCGCCCCCGGGGGTTACAAGAAATAATGGCCACAAGCTAGCAGAGAGCAGATTTAGACTGGACATTAGGAAGAACTTCTTCACAGTTCGAGTGGCCAAGGTCTGGAATGGGCTCCCAAGGGAGGTGGTGCTCTCCCCTACCCTGGAGGTCTTCAAGAGGAGGTTGGATAAGCATCTAGCTGGGGTCATCTGAACCCAGCACTCTTTCCTGCCTATGCAGGGGGTCGGACTTGATGATCTATTGAGGTCCCTTCCGACCCTAGCATCTATGAATCTATGAACTCACATCTCAGACCACTTTGCAGAATCCTGGAAAAGGCATGCCTGCTCTGCTTAATGCCATGGTATGCAAGAGCTACCTAGAGCAGATACTTCAGGTACCACAGGAATATAATTGTGTTAGCATGATGCTCTTCCCTGGCTAATATACCCAGATTCTCAGCATGACCAATTAGCTTAGTGGAGCACTGCACTGCACTAACATGGCTCTATTGCTTCCAGTACCATTGCTCAATGCATTTCTTCATGAAATAGGGTATGTATACTTAGCATAAGGCAAAGTGAAGGTCAAAGTTCAGTTGTAGCAGACTCTGAGAATTAATCCTCCACTTTCTTGAGAATTCCCATCCATCTATCAGGAATGCATACCAAGGCATTTTCAACGAAGAACACCCTTGCTGACAACCATTAGACAGTTCAGAGGAAGAGATTCACTCTTACACAGTAGACCTCAAGTCATGTGGATGTATAGATTAAAGGAGACCCCTTGAATAGCATCAAAACAACTGGAAAAATGTAGCCTGTGATTTCATAGCTGTGGTTTAGCCACTTGGAATTTCATTGAGAGATGGCTTGCTCAGGTCCTCTTATTCAGCTCAGGTCCTTACTGTTAAAGCTAACAAGGGATTAGAGGAACTGCCTCTTGCTGTGGTCATATTGTTAGGGAGACTTTTTGGTTAAATTTATTTCTTCATGATTTCCAATGAGTATTTTACACAAGTATTTTACACTTCTACAATATATATAAGAAAGGTGTAAAAGTATCTGTTCTCAAAATATAACATTCTGTCTGCATTGTTTTTGGCGTCCTCATAGCAGGTAGCTTCCATTCCATTTCTCTACATCAAAAATGCAATATTACATGCAAAAGAGTTCCATATTTCTGGAAGTGACTTGTATATTGAATAACAAAAATGTGACAATCCAGGGGTAGTGGTTAGGCCTGTGTGAATAGGGAAGTATTTGATTCTGAATTGGCTGATTCAGAGATTTGGATCAAGTTTGGAAGATGTGGCGCTGATTCAGAGAAATTCAGTGATATGGATTGGCCAGGGAGGCAGGCACAGCCCGGTGGCTGCTCTGGCTGTGCCTGCCTCTCCCCGGGTGGGGGGAGCCGCAGGAGAAGCCCCCATCCTAGTCCCAGCACTTTGAAAAAAAAGCCTCGTACTCACCACCTGCAGGAGTGGTGATTGGGGCTTCTGGGTGCTCATGGCAGATCCTCCCTGTGCAGTGTGGGGCAGCAGGGATCGCCCCCCCTGCCTGGCACCTGCGCAGCAGCTGCCCCATGGCACAGGCTGCAGGGTGCCATGCGCTGTCTGGGAGCTGGGGCCGCTGGTGCCAAGCGCTGCTGGGCTCCATCTTACACATGGAGCCACCCCAGCTCCCAGGCAGTGCGCAGCACCCTGCCAAGCCATGCTGCATCTGCACCATGGGGCAGCTGCTGTGCAGGTGCCAAGTTGGGGGGGGGGAGGGAGATCCCTGCTGCCCCCTGCTGCGTGGGGGGGAAGGGGGGGCTCTGCCACGAGCCCTCAGAGGCCCCCCAATTGCCACTGCCAGAGCTGGTGAGTGCAGGGCTTTTTTTTTTTTTTAAATGCAGGGAGGGGGATGGGGCCAGGCAGGGCAGCCATGGGGCCTTCTCCTGTGGCTCCTCCAGCTGTGTCTGCCTCTGCCCCGGTGGGGGCAGCTGTGGGGGTTATGCCCTGCTGCCACTTGCCCAGGCAGCGCAGGGCAGGGGGCGCGATGCAGGTGCGACTCATTCCAGGTGGCAGCAGGGCATAGCCCCTGCTCTCAGTGCTGCTGTACCTGCATTACCACTAGGAGCGGGGGCTCTGCCCTGCCACCGGTTGCCAGCTGGCATGGGGGGTGTGGGATGCAGGCACGGCAGTGCTGGGTGTGGGGACTATGCCCTGCTGCCGCTTGCCCCCCTTTGCGTAGAGTGAGCGATGTCCCAGCTGGGCAAGTGGCAGCAGGGCAGAGCCTCCGCTCCCAGCACTGCTGCACCCACATCCTGCACCCCCCTCTCCAAGTAACGCTTGTTCGAGCCCCAGCTCTAATTCCTCCCTCCCCAACACCCCTTCCCTCCCCCAACCCCAACAGACTTACCAGCTGGAGGCAGCTATCAGCTGCCTGTTTAGTCAATGGCTTCAAATCAGTTAGGAACTTTTTACTTGTTTTCCCGATTCAATTTGGATTCAGTCCCCGAATCAGGCTGAATCTTCTCCGAATTCGATCAGCTACCAAAGCTTCACACAGCTCTAGTAGTGGTGCATAGTTTAAAGTTCCAATCCTGTCCAGCACAAAGCAACAGCTACTCTTATTCACAGGTGAGTGCATTACCTTATCTTTATCTACTGCCTCTGTATGTTGCACATGAGAGTCCTTACAGTACTGAACTGAGGCAGTTTGTGTTCACTAGTTTTAAGTTTTCCTAAAAAAAGACCCAGGGGGAAAATCTCTTTTAGCTGCAGTCTTTCTGAAGGACTTCATTTTCAAAACAACTTTCACTTTACTGTTTTCTCTTTACTATTTAGTTTGATTTCAGGCATAATTTTCAAGAATTCAGCACCCTATTTTTCTAACAGGCACCGACGTAAGTGATCAGATTTTTAAGAAAGTTCTGCTTCCATTTAGGCACCTTAGTAAGTGCCAGATTGTTTGAAACGGGAGAGAAGTAGTGTCCTTAGCTCTTTTGAAAACCTGGCCATTCTGTCACTGCAAGTGGCAGAAAGAAAGAATGAAGTCCCAGAGTTTTTTTCCCCCTTGGAACTCTGACTGTATCTTTAACTATTTCACTTAACTACACTTATAATTGCAGCTGTTTAGGAAAGAATTTTTTTTACCCTGCTGAAATCAACTGCCAAAAACACATCTGCACATGCCTTTTGAGAAATACTGAATGACAAATCTGATACTTATGCAACTATAGTCATTTTGAATATGAAACTAGATCTACTATTCTGATTGAAAACATGGAGATAAAACTGAATAATATTAAACAGAATATTACAAGTAAAGACAAATTAAGCCATTCATATACTCAGAAAGAGGAGCATGTAGCATTATTGTGACCTATAATTTGCTGATTAGATTGGAAATATGGGATAACTCTAGGCAAACTAACAATATGGTGAAGACAACCTGGCTAGATTTTTCTTCTTTAAATTCAATACATGAGTGGGTGATAATCTAATTTATACTGACTTTAAAGTATAGCTTTAAAACTGTTGACAAGGTCAGACTAGAACAAATATTAAAAGACCTTTTTCAATTAAGAGACAAAAGAAAATATCTACAAGGTGGCATACAAGATGGCTGTTGTTCTAATATCTGTATGTGGTTTTTTTTCCCCTTGACTACAGCTCTGCTATGCAGGCTAAGATGTAAGCCTATTCACAGGAAGATTAGTAAGGCACCTGCTAAGATAATAATCAACCACTCAAGCAAGATTTACTTTCAGGAAGGCAAAAGAGAGTGGTTGTTGAATAGAACTAAATGCTCTTGGAGGCATGAAGAATTATGGGATATAACAGCAGCTCAGGAATTTAATGAAAGATGAATATTTTTTGGTACTTTCTCTTAGCCATCTCCTTTTGAGGCCAATTATAAAACATGACATTTGATTTTGTTTTAGACTGTATTTAAGAGAGATACTCAGATAAAAGACATGGAAAATGTTTAAAATAGGTTCTTTTCTGGATTTTTTAAAACTGAGACTGTTTGAAATTCCAGGGATTGTGGGTTTCAGTCCTGGAAAGGGAAGCTCAGATCTTTATTCTTCCAAGGTAGATCAGTTGAGTATCATGCAGGTTACCACAAAAAGTGGGGAGAGAATCTTTTAAATGGGAAACTTTAAAAACTGACCCCATGCAGAATTAAGAAGAAATTAATGAACAGAATGTAAGTTGCTTTGAAGATGCAATGCTTCAAATGCTCTGGCATCTCATAGTTAATTCAAACATAGTTTCTTCTCAATAATTTCTTAGGAATTTTCTTTAGGGGTGGGGATTTGCTTGATGACCTTGCCACATTTCTGGGGACTCTTCTAAACATATAAAGGCCACCAAGAATCTGTTTTGTTATCCCATAAGACAAACTTATTTTCATGTTTCAGTTCAAGCAGTATTTATGATACGTAAGACAGCTTATTATTCTCTTGTTACAACAGTACTTCATACAGTTTACTCTTGTGCTGAAATATGGTTTGACTGGACACTAAGTAACAAGCATAGCCAAATACTATTCAACAGGTGTCTGTCTTTAGATGGTTTAAATGTGTTTCTATTAAGAGACGATGGTGCCTTTTTGTATATTTACTTTTCACCTAAAGAGGCTGTTACTTTGGTCCAGATTTGGCTACTTAGTGGCTGCCATACATTGTGGCTAGTGGAAGAACTGTGCCTCAAAGCACAGTCCCTTCCTTAGTTATCTGCTTTTCAAGAAGGTTTTCCATAGAATCATAGAAAATTAGGGTTGGGAGGGACTTCAGGAGGTCATCTAGTCCAACCACCTGCTCAAAGCAAGGCCATTGCAACTAGATCATTCCAGCTAGGACTTTGTTGAGCACGGTCTTAAAAACCTTCATGGATGGAGATTCCACCACCTCTCTAGGTAACCTGCTCCAGTGCTTCACCACTCTCCTACTGAGACAGTTTTTCCTAATATCCAACCTAAACTTCCCTTGCTGCAACTTGAGACTATTGCTCGTTGTTCTGTCATGTGCCACCACTGAGAACAGTCTAGCTCTATCCTCCTTGGAACCAACCTTTAGGTAGTTAAAGGCTGCTATCAAATCCCCCCCATAGTCTTCTCTTCTCCAGACTAAGTAAGCCCAGATCCTCAGCCTCTCATCAGAAGTCATATGCCCCAGCCCCCTCACTATTTTTGTTGCCCTCCATTGGACTCTCTCCAACTTGTCCACATAGTTTCTGTAGCGGGGGGTCCAAAACTGGACACAGTACTCAAGATGTGGCCTCACCAATGCACAGAATCATAGAAAATTAGGGTCGGAAGGGACCTAAGTAGATCATCAAGTGTGACCCCCTGCCATGGGCAGGAAAGAATACTGGGGTCAAATGACCCCAACTAGGTAATTGTCTAGCCTCCTTTTGAAGGCCTCCAGGGTAGGAGCGAGCACCACTTCGCTTGGAAGTTGGTTCCAGATCCTAGCTACCCTGACTGTGAAGTAGTGCCTCCTAATATCTAGCCTGAATCGACTCAAGTCAACTTATGGCCATTATTCCTTGCTACTTCTGGTAGGCTCCCATAGCCTGCTGGTCCTCCTTGGTCAGTTTGTAGATGGCCACCAGATCCTCCCTCAGCCTTCTCTTGTGGAGGCTGAACAGATTCAGGTTCCGTAGCCTCTGCTTGTAGGGCCTGCCTTGCTGCCCCGATCATACGAGTGGCCTTCCTCTGGACCCTCTTGATGCTGTCCATGTCCCTCCTGAAGTGCGGTGCCCAGAACTGGACACAGTACTTGAACTGTGGCCTGACCAGTGTCGCATAAAGGGGGAGGATCACCTCCTTGGACCTGCTCGTGATGCATCTGTGGATGCATGACAAAGTGAGTTTAGCCTAACTGACCGCATCCTCACATTGGCAGCCCATGTTCATTTTGGAATCGATAATGATTCCAAGATCCTTTTCTGCCTCTGTGCTGATGAGAAGAGAGTTCCTCAGCCTGTAGGTATGCTGCTGGTTCTTCCTCCCCAGGTGCAATACCTTGCACTTGTCCGTAATGAAACCCATCCTGTTCTCATCTGCCCACCCCTGTAACTTGTCCAGATCTAGTTGTAGCCTGTCCCACTCCTCCAGCGTGCCCACTTCTCCCCACATCTTAGTGTCATCCACGAATTTGAACAAGGTGCTTTTCACCCCCTTGTCCAAGTCGCTGATGAAGATGTTGAACAGCGCAGGCCCACTGCCCACATCCCTCCAGGTCGAAAAAGACCTGTCCACCACCACTCTCTGGGTGCAGCCCTCCAGCCAATTTGCGACCCATCTGACTGTGTAGGCATTGATGCCACAGTCGCCTAATTTCTTAATAAGAATGGGGTGCGAGACAGTGTCGAAAGTCTTCGTAAAGTCCAGAAAGACTACGTCCACCGTGACACGTGCATCCAAGGATTTTGTGTCCTGGTCATAGAAGGCCACCAGGTTGGTCTGACAGGACCTGCCTCAAATGAACTCATGTTTGTTGCCCCTAAGCATGATCCCCACTGCTGGTTCCATGCAGATGTGATCCTGGATAATTTTCTCAAAGAGCTTCCCTAGGACCAAGGTAAGACTAATAGGCCTGTAGTTTCCTGGGTCCTCCTTCCTCCCTTTTTTGAAAATGGGGACCACATTGGCCCTTTTCCAGTCCTCTGGCACCTCACCAGAGCACCATGAGTGCTTGTAAAGCTGTGCCAGGGGTCCCTCTTGTTCAAAGTAGGAAAAATACAACATAGATATGAAAGCAAGTTTCTTTGGGTAGATGGGATATCTTTTATTAGACCAACTAAATAGTTGGAAAAAGTTCTTTGCAAGCTTTCAGGCACAAACACCCTTCCTAAGGCATTGGGAGACTCTGCTGCTGTTCTGAGGTCTCCACAGTAGAAAAGAACCTAGGGTAAACAGATGTCTATGAAGATGCAAATGAGTGGAAGGAAGTTTGGAAGACAAAGGATAGAAATGGAGGGGAGGGAAGAGTGTGAAGGAATGCACGTTGTCAGCTAAAAGGCAGGTTACCTTGTATTTTAGATGTCATACAGGCTGTAATGCATCATAAATCCAATGTCTATATTCAGTCCATGATTTTTTAATCCAGTAGATTTATAAAGTGGAGTCTGTAGGCTTGGCTATGAAAGGTGTTTTGTAAATTCCCTTTGAGGATTAGAATTGAGAGGTCAGAGGGAGTGATTGTCTTGTGAGCAATGTGCACTCACAGGTAGTTAGATATTTTTGTCTTTGATGGATTTTTGGTTTGCATTCTTTCTGGTATGTAGTTGTTGTTTGGTTTCTCCTACATATTTTCTATCTGGACATTTGGTGCACTGGATGAGACATATTACATTTCTGGAGATGCAGGTGTAAGATCCAGGAATGTGATGGTTCTGTTGTGGGGCGTGGCATCATTATTGTGGGACTGGTGGAGATGTGTTGGCAGGTTTGACATTTCTCATCCTGGCATGGTCTGGAACCATTTGGTGTGGTTTGGGTCATAGGAAGTTTGCTTCTGGTTAGCAAGTTTGCTTCAGGTTAGCAAGGTTCAATGCTTGTTTAAAGGCCAGAATGGGTGGTTCTAGGAAGATCTCTTTAAGAGATCTTATTTATGAACACAGACAAACAGATAAAATGTATCCTAAAGAGGCTGGAAGAGGGGATTAAATAAAAGAATCAAGACAGATTAACTCTAGTTTAGTTAAAGATAGAATAAGATCTTTAGCAAAAATCTAACACACTCTGCATTATGCTCTTCTGTAAAAAGGTTTTCTGTCAACAGATCTGTTGGTATATCTCCAATTTATCATCATGCAGAAGAGAGGGAAATAATTACTTCCCTCGATCTGCTGTCAACACTCCTAATAATGCAGCCTAGTACGCTGTTAGCCTTCTTGGCAAGAAGGGTACGCTGTTGACTCATATCCAGTTTATTGTTCACTTTAACCCCCAGGTCCTTTTTTGTAGAGTTGCTGCTCAGCCAGTTGGTCCCAAGCCCGTAGTGGTGCATGGGGCTGTTCCGTCATAATTGCAGGACTTTGCACTTGTTCTTGTTGTATCTCATGAAATTTCTTTTGGTCCAATCCTCCAATTTGTCTAGGTTCTCTCCGAATCCTAGCCCTACCTTCCAGTGCATCTACTACTCCTCCCAGCTTGGTGTCACATCCGCAAACTTGCTGAGGGTGCACTCCATCCCATCTTTCAGGTCGCCGACGAAGATATGGAACAAAACCGGCCCCAGGATCGATCCTTATGGCACTCCACTTGATACCAGCTGCCAACTTGACCTCAAACCGTTGATCTACCTGATGAACCAGATGATCCAGCCAGTTTTCTATCCACCTTACCATCTGTTCATCCAAACCATACTTCCTTAGCACACTTGCAAGAATGCTGTGGGAGACTGTACCAAAAGTCAAAGTATATCATGTCCACTGCTTTCCCTGCATCCATAGAGCCAGTCATCTCATCATAGAAGGCAATCAAGTTGATCAGACATGATTTGTCCTTGGTGAATCCATGTTGACTGCTCCTGGTCACTTTCTTCTTTTCCATGTGCTTAGAAATGGATTCCTCAAGGATCTGCTCCATGATTTTTCCAGGGACTGAGGTGTAGCTGACTGGTCTGTAGTTCTCTGGATCCTCCTTCTTCCCTTTCTTAAAGAAGGGAATATATTTGCCCTTTTCCAACTGTCCGGGACTTCCCCCAATCACCATGCATTCTCAAAAGTAATGGCCAGCAGCTTTACAATCGCATCAGCCAACTCCCTCAGCACCCTCAGATGCATTGCATCTGGCCCCGTGGACTTGTACATGTCCATCTCTTCTAAAGAGTCCCTAACCTGTTTTTTCACCACTGAGGGCTGCTCAGTTTTTCTCCAAACTGTGCTGCCTAGTGCAGTAGTCCGGGAGCTGACCTTGCCTGTGAAAACTAAGGTAAAAAACATCATTGAGTAATTCAGCCTTTTTCTTGCCATCTGTCACTAGGCTGCCCTTCCCCATTCAGTAAGGGACCCACACTTCCCCTGACCTTACTCTTGTTGCTAACATATTTATAGAAACCCTCCTTATTATCCTTCACGTCCCTTGCTAGCTGCAACTCCAGTTGCACTTTGGCCTTCCTGATTTCATCCCTGCATGCCTAAGCAATATTCTTATACTCATGCCTAGTCATCTGTCCAAGCTTCCACTTCTTGTAAGTTTTGTGTGTTTAAGCTTTTTTCCTTTTGGTGTTTAAGCTCACAGGAGTTCTCTGCTAAGCCAAGCTGGTTGCCTGCCATATTTGCTATTCTTCCTGCATATCTGGAAGGTTTGTTCCTCTGCCCTTTTAAAGAAACCTATTTTAAAAGTTTCTTTAAAATATAACCAGCTCTCCCAGACTCCTTTCCCCTTCAGACTGGCATCCCAGGGAATCCTGCTCATCAGTTCCCTTAGAGAATCAAAGTCTGCTTTTCTGGAGTCCAGGGTCCATACTCTGCTGCTCTCCTTCCTTCCTTTTGTCAGGATCCTGAACTTGATCATCTCGTGGTCATGACTGCCCAGATTGTCATCTACTTTTACACCTCCCCACCAGTTCTTCCCCATTTATGAGCAGCAGGACAAGAAGAGCACGGCCCCTAGTTGGTCTCTCCAACCCTGGCGCCAGGAAGTTATCCCCAGTGATCTCCAAAAACTTACTAAGAATACCTGCTCACTGCTGTGCTGCCCTCCCAGTAGATGTCAGGGTGATTGAAGTCCTTTAGGAGAACCAGGGGCTGTAAACAGGAAACTTGTGCTAGCTGTTTGAAGAAAGCCTCACCCACCACATCTTCCTGGTGGTCTATAGCAGACACCAACCACAACATCACCTTTGTTGCTTTCCCCTCTGACCTCAACTCAGAGACTTTCAACAGGTCCGTCTCCAGTTTCATACTGGAGCTCTGAGCAACATATAGCTCTTTTACATATAGCGCAACTCCTCCTCCTCCTTCTCCCCTGCCTGTCTTTCCTGAATAGTTTGTACCCATCCATAACAATACTCCAGTCACGTGAAGTATCTCACCAAGTCTCTGTTATTCCAATCATGTCATAGTTCCTTGATTGTGTGAGGACTTCCAATTTTTTCTGCTTGTTTGTCAGGCTCCATGTGTTTGTGTACAAACATCTGAGGTAACTAGGTGATTGCCCTACTTTCTCAGTAAGAATAAGGAGGCCTCCCCTATTGCCCCCTCCTCTTTGTACTTCCTTCAGGCCACCTGCTTCCCCATTTACCTCAGGGCTTTGGTTTCCATCCTCTGGCAACCCTAATTTAAAGCCCTCCTCACTAAGTTAGCAAGCTTATCTGCAAAGATGCTTTTCCCTCTCCATCAGGTGGATCCCATCTCTTCCTAGCAATCTTTCTTCTTGGAACAACATCCCAAGAAGAAGCCAAATCCCTGCTGGCAACACCACCTGAGCAGCCGAAGACTGATCTGCAGGATGTGTCCACTCTTGCCCAGGACCCTTCCCCTTGACTAGAAGGATCGAGGAGCACACCACCTGTATCCCCATCCCTTTCACCCTTGCACTCAGAGCCCTGTAGTCACTCTTGATCTGCCCAGGGTCATCTCTGGCAGTATCACCGGTGCCCATATGCTCATACATCTGGGTGGGTTGCTTCTCTTCCTGGATCCACCAAGCTTGATGGTCCAGTATAGAGAAGGAATAGAACCTTGACTTCTCTGTGTAGCCTCTTCTTTTTTGGCATATTTAGACCCCTAGGTAAACATGGATAGGAAACATGGGCTGTACCTTTCCCTCTAATCCTAATATGGGACTGTCTGCTAGTGAAGCAAGGAAGATCATTGAGACGGGAAGATTTCTTGCAACTTGCCATCACTGCAGGGACAAACTGGCACCTAGAAATATGATCCCAAAATCTTATCCTTTTTCAGGCAGGGCTGATCACACTGCCAACTATTAAGACTGCTTAACTCAGTCCTTTATAAAGCCCTGCTTTCAGTTTCTTATAATTTTGTAAAACTCAACCCCCATGGGCCAAAGTTTTCCTTCCCAGGTGACTGCCTTGGGTTACCCTTTTGCCATGCCTGTGAAAGTCATCTAAAATTTAGCTACAAGTCACTGAAGAAATTGTGCTTGGCATGCATTAGGATTTCTATGGAGAATTTCTGAAGATTTCATCCCCAGTGAGCATGGCTAGGTTTCTCAGCCCCTACTGCTTAGTAGATTTTGCATACGCTGTCCCTTCACCAATTATACATCTTCTGTCGACACAAAACAGCCAAGCAAGGGCCAGTCCAGGGCTATAAAGTCAAGGCTGCACTTTCCCGGTTTGGCTTGATCCAAACTGAGGTGGAATGCTCAACTTCCACTATTAATACTGTTCTTATAATGTAGTCCTTTGTGTGCAATAGTATTCATGTGCTGAATCAAGGCAAAAAACAAAACTAATTCAGTTTTATCTTGTCCCTTTCAGATGGCTGGTACAGTTACATCTGCAATCTGTACTGGATTGGCATGAAATGTCCTGTCATTCAGAATGAATTCATTTATGTAAATCTTTTAAAAATATTGATTGTTTTCATGGATGGATTCAGATGATTACAGATCATTAGCAAGGTAGAAAAGACAAAATAGCCTAATTATCTGAAAAAGGGATAAGTAAAAATTCACTGTTTTGTGCATGGAATTTTGCTTATCAATGGATATTTTTAAAATGAAAACTGTTTTAAAGGAAAACTTGAAATGCCTATTTTTCAGCACTATGTTTTTATTGAATCAGTTTCTTCTCTTTTGAGGAGAAAAATTAACCTGGAAGACAGATAACAGTAACTACATGTACTTCTGCAGACTTGCTGAGTTAATTTAAGGTCCTGTCTTTGGAAGCAATAGGAATGTTTAGAGCTGTTTATCACTTTAGAGTGCTGTTTAATTAAAAATGCAAATATTAATATTGATAGGATAATTACTTTCCATTTTCTCTGTATTCAAGATATTCTTTATTTTCTAAATTTAAAACTAAAATACAGTGTCACAAGCCCTATCATTGGTATTAATGGTGGTATCTTAGGAAGAAATGAAGTGAAGAAAGCAAGACAGTTTTGTAATTTTGACTGCCAACCAGAATTTCATGGTACTAGTAACAGAAAAAGGAAAGTCACAATGGTTACTTACAGAAGTAACCCCCCCCTCCCCCCAAACCAGCGCTTTACTTTAAACTCTGCCTGCCCCCTGCCAAGCCTAGTACGTGCCCAGAAGAGGCATTGCATTAGTTGGACCTGGCTTGCCCAACATCTCTATAGATCGGGCACTTCAGGGGCGGGGAAGGGGCTTTTTGGTGCTTGTACCTAATAGCTGATTGAATCAGCCATTAGATAAAAGCGCCAAAAAGCCCTGCTGAAACACTTGATCTATACAGATGCTGTGTCAAACTAACACACTGCTTCTTCCTGGGTCAAACTAACACACTGCTTCTTCCAGTAAAGTGCGTTTCCCCTCCCTCCACCCACATATGTCAGCGCCCAATGTAAAAAGTAAATTAAATCCCTATGATAAAATGAAGGCATTTTTGTATTTATATTCCAGATATTTCTTTAATATCTGTAGTTGTTTCTTAGTGTCATATTCATAAAATGGCACTAAGATCATCTTAAAAATCACCACTGCTATAGAAAAATATTTCATGGCAAGTAGATTTTTATGTGAACGTGTAACTTTTATAAGCTTTGTTTTATGAAACAGAAGAATAGATTCTGTCTTCTTAAACAGACCATTTAAACTTCTAAAAGTTAAGTGGCAAGATTTAAAGAGGTGTACAAGTGGGTATCCTTCAGAAACTGAAAACTCAATCAAACCAAAGACAAGAGAAAGATTCTATTAGATACTGAGCATAATCCCATCCAAGACAAAGCAGAGAAATGAAAATGTTGCCATTTTTGCTTGTTTTTATACTGACAAAACTGTACTATGCACATTTATGTTTCAGGTCAATTTTTTGGAAATGTAATGTTTAGCAAATTGGAAGTATGATTCTGCTTAAATCAGGTGACAGATATGCCTTATGCAGGTTCCACATTAGCTTTCTTATATTACCCTTCCAAGCTTGCTCTACATTTCCAAGCTTGGGTCACTTTTATGCTTCTTAGCCTGCTGGTTGTTTCAAACAATTTAAATTATGTGACATCAAGCTATATCCACAAAGGAGTAGGAACAAGCTAATAAGTTTAGACTGTCTGCTAGATACATCTTCAGAGGAAAACATGCTTTTAAAAACACTTTAATTATGAGCCTTGTGAACATCCCTATAATACTGTTTATGCAATCTGAAGAGAACCTCAAGAACAGCATTCACAGTCCTGTCCTTAACAAAGCCCTTAATATACCATGACAAACCACCTCACTCTCCACTACAGTCCAGTACAATTATGCTCCATAAAGGCATTATAACTGGGAATGCCTACTTTAAATCATTAGGTTCGGGGGAGGGGGGGGAGGGCGAGGATCTTCAGAAGCAGGACCCTGCAGAACTCCTTGTCGGAAGAAGTAACAGTTCTGAGGCTAGTTATTATGAGATTCAAATGTAAATCATATCTTCTGTGATAGTGCCTTTTCTGCCAGTGAGCAAAAACAAGAACACTTAAATTTTCCTTGTCATATCAGAGGGAACAAAGAAACAACACTAATTGTTATTATGCCTACCACTCCTATTACACAAAGCTGATGCCTTTTCTTAATTACATGTAGCACCTAGATACCAAGGGATAGGCAGCTCAGAATCTACTTACGGTCCACAAATGAAGTGAAAAGCATTCTGAATCTGCTCAGTCGGCTACCTTCATCTGCCCACATCCGTACTACTCCTGTTCCAGTCTGCAGCATCACATCATTGGCTACTGTGCTACAAAACTTTGCCTTCAGGTTTTCAATGGAACTGCTTCCATCATACACTGCAACAAAGTTTCTCTTGCACTCATTTGAATGCTCCATTTGGTAATCCAGGAATCTCAAATAAATCTGTTAAAAAGGAAAAAAAAAAAAGACTTTAAAGGGAAAGTAAAGTAGCCTGCTAGTAATTATTTTTCTTCTTAGCCTTCTGGCAAGTCTTGACTGAGATATTCACTCTTCCTTATGTATGTGGAGGTCCCAATTTACAGCTGTTGCACACTTAAGCTTTGTTTCCTTAAAAATATGGCTTGCAAAATGTCATGTCATTACAAAAATTTAATCGTAAGTATTCATATCTGAAGCATTCGTATGTGACAAAATCCTTGCAGGCAAAACTTATGCTAATTGATGTGCCTCTATTGGCTTAAAGAAAAAGCAATATTTAAATGTAAAAATGTTATTGGAAAGCCACTTTAAGAATGCATTCCAGTATTCTAGGAAATAATGTAAATGTAAAGAATCTACTGGATATGCAGTGTTTTGCATTCTTGGTTTATATTTAAAAAAAACAAAACCCAGGAATTTTTCAGGGTTTATCTCTGAAACATAAAAACCGGGATAAAATTGGGATAAAACGAAGAAAAGGAAAAAAAATTTGGTTTAAATTGGTTGGGGGGGGGGGGGGAAGGGAGGTGAGGAGTAAGGCTAGACCTAGGGAAGGGGCGGGGAGAGGGGCACAACAGCCTGTCGGCTGCTCCCAGGGCTGCAGCAGGGAGCAAAGCAGGGGGAGCGGTCAGTGGGTGCAGAGCACAGAGCTGGGGGTGCAGCTCTTGCTGCTATGCACCCCCCCCCCCCCCGAGGGCTGTGCTGGGCTCTTCCTAGAGGGCGCATGCTCCCAGATCTGAGTATGGGATGAGTGCAGGCTGCCGCTGTAGGCTGGGGCCAGCGGTGACACTTGCCTCTTCCAGGCACTCGGCAGCCTGCTCTCGCTGCAGCTTGCTGCCACTGCAGGCTGGAGCCGGTGGTAGCACTGGGCTTTTTCCAGTGCTTGGGACAGGTGGCAGCCTGCTCTTGTCCCACACGCAGATGTGGGGGCATGTGCCCCCTGGGAGGGCTGCAGGCTAGGGGCAGCTCATATATTGTGCCAGGTTCTTCCCACGGGGTGTGTGCCCCTGGATCTGCACACGGGACAAGAGCAGGAGCGCCAGGAAGAGCCCAGTGCCACCACTGGCCCCAGCCTGCAGGGAGTGGGGCCGTGGTCTCCCAACTGCCCCCCTGGTGGGGGGTGCAGCTCCCATGGCCCAGGACAGGGCTGAAGCCAGAGCCACCAGAGTGCAGCTCAGACCCGCCTGCCCCAGGAGTGATTCCCATGGCCCATCCTGACCCGCTCCACCTGGGGTTAGAGCCAGGAGCCCCGCACCCCCAAGGCAGCAGCTTCAGCCACCCTCTTCTGACCCCTGCATGGCCACTGCCACCCCCCAAGCCCCCCACTCCGCATGCAGCCGCCACCACCACCACCCCACGTCCAGACCTGTGCCTCAGCTAACCAGCACAGTGGCACTTTTAGCTTACCGGCACCACCGTTTTTTCCGTTCAAATCTCTGTTAACCGGCATGAGTCGGGAATGGGCCATTCCCCACTTATGCCAGTTAACAGGGATTTGAATGGAAAAACGGGTGTAAATTAGTAAAAACCGAATGACATAAAAATAAATAAATAAGTAAATTGGGGAATGTATCAGTGGGGAAAAAAAAATAATAAAAATCAGTAAAAACCAAGAATGAGGATCACTATGGATATGTGCAATCAAAAACCTATTTTTAGAAGTTGGGGGAAGAGCTTTCTTGTACAAATTTCTAAACCTTAGGAAGACGAATATTTAAAAATGATCAAAGGAATCTATTGAGAAAGGTCTTAAAGTAAAAAACAAGGGAATTAACACCTTTAGACTCAGCATGGAGGCTACTTAATGAACCACAGAGTTACAGAGGATGCGAACAACCTGAACAAGGAACAAAAGCAGAAAGGCAAGAAGTAAGTATGTGATAAGTGGCGAGATTTAAAGAGATGTACAAGTGGGTATCCTTCAGAAACTGAAAACCTAACCAAAGCAAAGACAGGAGAAAGAGGTCCCACATGTAGCAAGAAAATTAGGATGACAAAGGTAAAATCTGAAGAAAAACCAAAAGTTTAAGTTATTGTTCCGAGGCAGAAATCTTGGGAGAAAATCTATGTTTGTTGGACTTCCAAGGATTAAAGGAAACAATTAAGGAGATTTCTGGGCATGAGCCAACCCACTGATGAGAGGTGGGTTAGGAAGAATTTTCATATGTGGATAGGCTATTCTGGAATCTCCATCTTTTTCTCTGGTGTCTGGTACTGGCTACTGTAAGAGACAGATTATTAGATTACAGCAATTCTTGTGTTTCTATTAAATGCATTTGACATGACTTAGTACAAAAGATCAAATTTCCATGTCTTTTTCATTTCCACGTGATGTCAGTGACTAATTTTAGTGATGGGATTTCAAAGGTACCCATGTAACTGGTGTTCCTAAGACACTCAGATGCTTTTGAAAACTTTCAACTTGGAGGATTACCTACTAATTTCTCATTATGACATGGAAGAGAAATCAGTTCCTTGTGGAGGCTTAGGTCTCTTCAGTTTGTGACAAGCAGATCACATCCAGGTGGGCCTTGAATGCATTGGTATTGACAGCAGTTGATCATTATTTATTTCAGTATTTGACAGAGTAAAAAGAAATGCTAGAGGTTCTTCTTGGGTATAGTAAAACCCCCATTGATGAGAGAGAGACAGAGATCTCCTCCTTTCTTTCCTCATATTTGGTTCAAATGAGTGTCAAGGACTTTTCAGCTTCCCTTCGAAATATCCACTCAGAAAAAGGAGCAAACAAGGCTTATAAAAATGCCGTACATGATTGGCTGTTCCTGCAACCCCAAAGAGGTGCAGTTGCACCCCACCTTTGATTTCTGGTCCACTCAAAGTTTAAAACTGCCTGACAGTGGCACCAGGATTTCTGTTTATGCAGGAACGAAGGAGTCAATTGACTTCATGGCTCATTATATTTTACCTGATTCTTTCTAAACTCTTCATTCCATTGGTGTTAATGACCCTCTTTCCTCTTTTAATGGTCTTGATATTACGCTAATCAAGCTATCCTTTCTGTTAGCTGCTCTTCTTAATGTAGGCTCCTATTTCACAGCCCTACAGGCTCTCTTAATTCTAGCTAAAGACATTATCTCAGGTGAAAATCAACTCAGGTGTGGAAATAATTTTCATTGAAGCATTGCATGCATTGTCAAGATGTTTTATCAATCTAAGAGAGATATATATTTAGTTCTAATGACAACAGGACTAAAGAAGCAACATTGATTTAATTTTAGCCTAGTTTAATGCATTTTATACACAATATATGAAATAGCAAATGAATTCACATCTCAATAGTTTGTTTTTGCTTTGATCTTAAATTGAATAATATGATGCGTATATACTAATATGCTCCTAGCATATTAGTAAAGCTTCTGGTTCCTTTTTATCTGGAGAAAAATGTGTGATGATGATGTACCATACCATCTGCATCCCCCTTGCTGGCTCTTGGATTTAGGATCCAAACACCTTGGTCTGCGTGGGGGACCCACCCTCAGACTGACCATGATCTTTTCAACAATAGGCAAATTTATTAATACACAATGATAACAGAAAAGAAACAATGCAAACAATCAAGCAATTCTATATATCTACCAAACCCTAGGGCTGTCATCAGAGTCAAAGTACATCTGGCCAGGACGCAGTCTTCACTCTGAGACATTCAGAAAGGAGGAAGCCTTCTACACAAACTGGCCCATTGAAGGCAGGGAAGAGGGGATGCCTGGTATAAATTACAGGTTAAGATTACCATTCTGGTACACTGTCCCCTGAGCAGCTGCATCCTCTTACAATATTGTATGAGCTAATGTTTTGCACAGGTTGTTGGTACCATACCTCTTCTCATCCTTTAAGTGCTATGGAAAGATATAGTCTGTCCCATATTCTTTTTCCTGCCTTGTCTTTAAGCATTACTTCTATCAGAAGCTTTTTATTGTAATTTGCTGAACTCTGCTTACTGCTCAGTATTGCAAATTCTAGAGAAATATCTTGGTGAATGTACGTTTGTTTTCAGGTCCCATGTTCCACTTCATTGTCCTAATCCAGAGCACAATTTCTGAGAGGGCTAAGAACCTGTAACTTCTTTTGACTTCCCATTGAAATCAGTGGGAGCTGCAGGTGCTAGCATTTGGCCTCAAATGTGCAATTCTCTGGCAACTGTTATTTAATTGACATTTTATTCCTGCTGTGGAATGACAGTGGAAAGTAAAACATCAGTACTCTTAACTGAGCAGTTGATCTGTGCTCTGTGTCCAAATCAAGGGCATTGTTTTACAAAAATGGTTTGAGAAAGCTGCAGAGCCTCTGTGTCAGGCAAATTGAATATGCAAGACTTTGGCTGCCCAGGGAGGTAGAAGAGAAGATAGTATTAAGGACTTCCTCCTTTGAGTATACTGTTTTAGCATATTCCAGCAAGATTCAGAAACTTTGAAGGCTGCTGTTAAAATTTCAATGATGCTAAAGATATTTTGTTTAAAAAAATCCTATGGCTATTTTGTTGCAAAAATCAAACACACAAAATTTAAAATCTCAGGCTTAAAAAAAAATTCACAAAAAGACACCATACATGAACCTGTACCATAGCAGGCCTAACTAGTTTTATTTTCATAACTTTCATTTTCAAATGAAGTTCCACATATGTAAAAACTCTCAATAATTTAGAAAGATAAGCTCATGTCAAGAGTGACTTGAGTATAGATGTTTCTTCCAGCCATGTTATAAAGTGTATTAAAATACTTATTTGAAATCTGGTAAGTGGAGGTTTGATGGCCCCAGTAAAGCCAGCGTGGCCAAGGCAGTATATCAAACTAATATAGTTAAGGTTGGCTAGGCTGTTTCTACTTTTGTCCCCTCTGTTGGGTAGGACTCTAAACAGGGCTTCACATAACCCTTCTTGGGGTTCTTCTTTGAGAGTAGAGAAGACAGACAGACATGGATGATACATCAGTGATTTCCTCTTTCAGTGGAAATGCTGTGTGGTGATATGACCCCAATGCTATTTCCAGCCTTGATTGTTTCTTTGGCTCTGGGAACTTCTCTGAAGATGAGGTAGCTTTCTTTTTGATATATCTTAGCAACTGCTGGGCTCAGCAATATTAACTGGTACTGAGATGGAGACTGAGAGACTCAGCACCCAAGTTGCCACAGGTGTGATTAAGAAATTAGAATCTCTGTCCTTGGAAGAATTATATTTCAAGTCTTTATGGGGCTTTTCAGCTTTGTAGCCATTTGTTCCAAGTTTGGTTTCCATCTTGCTTGTGACTCTTCATTCCCTCTGTGTGTGGGTACTTTGCTGGCATGACTAATGCACATGCCATAGTTGGTGCCAAGGTTACTGATGTCAGTGCTGCCCATGCCAGTGACTTTATTGATGAGGTGGTCAGTTTTAAGTAGCTGGTTCTGGCTTAGTCACCATTCTCTTTGCCTTCTTTCATCACCTGATTTCAAGGTTTGATGTATACCCGGCAGCACTCCCTCATGAATTAATTTCCCTGGCATTGTCTGGTACTGACAATCACATCTGTATTCAAAGTGGCTTGTTCAGCAGATGTAGCTTGAACCAAGTGTCCCTTGATTTGCAAGTTCTAGTAAAAGAGAACCAGCACAAAACACTTCACTAAAAATGCAGCTGTGTCTGTTCTTACTGGGAACCAGTCCATTTTTATAAGAGTCTCTGCAGTGAGCAGATCTTCCAGGAATCCATTTTGCTGTCTTGAGTGGTGAGAGGGAACAGTCACTTGGCACCTCATCTGGGAGCATGGGACAGCAGGTGGCCCCAGTGGATGCCACTATTCAAAATAATCTGGTTTCACATAGCTAGTGGGCAGGCAGAGAGTGGGATCCACAGACACATACTCAGATGGCTGACACAACACCACTAGAGTATGCAGTAGACATATACGTCACTTACATCAGCATAAGCAGTAATCTAACAAATGAGTATACAAGCTGTATGCTATGAATAGGACCCAGTTCAGACAGGAGAATAAATGCTATTGTATTGATGGCTGATTAACAGGGACTGATGCTCCTTTCTCTGAAACCAATAGGAAAACTCCAGTTATTTTCAAGGCAAGTAGAACTGAACTCAGTGTTGTTTTATAAAGGGGTAGATGTCAGTATTTAGCCAGCTAACAATCAGATTTTGCTGATAAATAGACATTCTAAAGCTGGTAATGTTCTCTGTGTTTTGCCTATGAAATCTGAGACCAAGCTGAATGCCCTTTAAGTATTTGGCCCATAAAGTTTTCAAGCAACTAAACATACCAATTTTCAGGTCACAGAAAAGTAGCTGCGTTGCTCTGGATCTGCAGTTAAATTTAATTTTAGCATCTATCTCGATTTCCTCAGCTACCAATAGCTAATTCATTTCAATGAAAAGAGGCATTATGTAAATCATTGCTAATGACCATTTCCTGTTACTAATGAGCTGGAAGCCCATTGTATGCTGAATGATATAAATGGACCTACCTTAGCATTTGGAGTGGCCTTAATTGTCCATATGCAGTCAACTGCTTGGCCAGGTTTTGTTTTTTCTTCTTGTTCTACTTGACTGGAACGTACTATTCCATCAGCTCCTGAGAGCTCGAATTGGCAGTCTAGAGTGAATATACAACTTGCTGTCAAATGCAATGCAAGACCGATTCAGAATTTCATGTACAAAGAATTTGGAACTGTAATACTACACCTGGAATGGGATTTAAAATACCTCCTAGGTAAGTGAAGTCTGGATCTGTAATGGGGGGGCAAAAGAAAAAAAAAAATAAATCCCTGGTGCTTGTACAGTTTGAGTCATTTCAAAGTTATAATCTAGACACAATGTTTTCAGTTTTTTATCCCCATGTTATTTTGCAATCTGATCTAAAATCACTAGTGAATTTGTGCACCTGTGCTGTTTTGCACTAAAACTTGCAGGGCTTTGCAAAGGTGTTGTCTATGTATGTTAGATTTCAAGATCAAAGGCTGCATGGCTAACTATATACAATTTAATTAGGAAGAAGCTTACAAGTGCAATGGGATCCCAGGGTGTGGCAACCAATGCCTTATGGAGCCATCATATCTAGCCTGCAGAGCTGGAGGGCTTTGGAGATGGGGAGCTTCACCTGTGTCATGCCACACTGTGGCTATGTGGCAGGGAAAAGCAGAGACCAGGTCCTAACACAGGCCTGTTCTGGTCCCAACCTGGGTCATTCTGACCCACTGCAGGAAAACATTCCTGACTGTTCTGATTTAACAATGCAGCAGGAATTTGAAATAGCTTAAGTACTCAGGAATAGATCACAAAAGCCAAGAAAGCACCAAGGATCAGATGTTGCCTTTGATACACATGCACCTCCCACTAATGTCAGCCACAGATATATGCCTGTAAGGACAGAATGCAGCCCTAATTGTCTGTCTAATCTTGTCCTGCGTATGCATGTCTGAATGTGGTCCTGCTAATGAGCAAGTGATGCAAACAACTCCATGGTTGTGGACTTCAGTGGAACCACAGTTTGGCCCAAAATGGGCATGGGCCCAACACTTATAAATTCACAGGCAGATCAGAGCTTAACAGGTGAACTTTGTAAGGTACATATCCATGTCTTGTACAGGCAAAATGCCATATTTTTGCATGTCACTATGCTGCTATGCTAGCAGCTTCACTAAATACAAAAATAAATGCTGCTCAGACAGACATTCCAATTTGCACAATCTATGGCTACATGCCCATTTTGTACCAAAGCCTGATCTTACTGGCCACAAACACCAGAGTTTGGCTTTTTCTGTGGGCTCTTTTAATATTTTTCTACAGAAGGGATTTGCTGTGACACCAAAAAATACAAGCTGACTTAAATACTCAGTACGGTTCAGAACATTCCATCCTTCATTCTCCTTATTTTAGCTTTGTTTTGTCAACTCTATGGTTGCTGTATGGCAATTTCTGGAAGATAGATTTCAGCCTCTTTCTGGCTCTCCTTTTCCTTGAGGTTTAATAGTTTAGGGTTTTAAGAGTTTCTGATATTTTTCTCATTTTCACTAGTCCTGGAAAAGTATTTTAAACACACCTTAGGCAAATATTTTGCTTTCATTCATATCTATAGCTGCTCTTTCACAGCTGCTCAAGTCCACCTTGAAAAAAAATATAGATATTAAATCATCTCCCATACAAACTCCAGTCTTGCAAGAACTAAGCATTAATAAAACTACTTTGGAGACAGGCTTATCAAAATACTTCTATATAAAGTACCCTTGGGTAACATTTTAGCACATTTCATATTATTCTCAGAAGGTCAGTGATCTGTGCTAATCAGAACAGCTTGTGGGACTAACTCCCCAGCAAGGTGCAAACATGGCTCTGTTAGCACTATGTGGTGATATATAATAAATGTGTAGTATTTCCATACACTTCTGGAGATAAAGAGTATATCTAGAACAGAGGGGCATAAAGCAGTTACACCCATGTATACATTTGCAGTAGTAATTATAGTTGTAGTAATAGTAGTAGTAGTAATAATTATAGTTGACTATTGCCTTTTGCCCCATGATCCTAAAGTGCTGATACATATGTATAGTATCTATGAAATGTAGCCATCTGGTACTGAACATGCTGCACAAGGACACAGGGTCAAATCCTCTCCCTTACAGAGAGAGCTTGAGGAATATATGCAGGTGGGTTGCTTTTTCTTTTTCCTTTAAAGCTTGCAGCCAAAAAGCTTTCTCTTCCTTCATTCCTGTCTTGTAAACTGCACAAGACTCAGTCAGTCTCAGCAGGACAAAGGCCGAGTCAACACTTTTAAAAATGTAATTCAGGGGAGCCTAATGACTTTAAAAAAAGCTGATGCTGAGGCCATTAAGCCATTTGCTCCAGGCTTGAAGGTCTGAGACTATTTCCTACCTGATACATTTAGAACTAGATTCTGGCTACCTCTAGGTTGGAGGACCTGATTAGACTTACTTAGGTTTTTGCAATCATATCACGCAGATCTGGATGACAGGCTTTTGAAAAAAAAACTGTGGCTAATTACATTAACTTATCAGCACTATTGGAGCTGCACTGTTTCTATAACAATCATGGGAGAAGTCCCTAAAACCGTTGATATAAGACAGATCCATTGACCCTCTTCACCAAAAACTTAAGGACCTGTATTTCATCAACTATTTAGTAGGCCTGCGCGAAGTGAAAAGTACTCGCTTTGGATTCGGCTGATTCAGAGGTACAGTGATTTGATTCGGTGATTCGAATCACTGTCCTGATTTGGTTTGGGCCGAATCTTTTCCAAATCAATTCAGATGCTTCCAGTTTGATTCAGAGCTTTTGACTGGTCTCCTGATTCGATTTGGATTTGAAGATTTGGCTGCTGAATCGGGCCAAATCTCCTCTGACTCGAATTGGCTACCAAAGCTCTGCACAGCCCTACTATTTAGTTGCCTGAATGGTAACAAAAAAGGAAACTATACTGTTAAAACAGGGCTGAATTATTTTTTACCTCCAAATTGGCAGATCTTGTTCATACATCCTCACTAACAGTAAAATATAGCTCTAGACTGAATTCATTAGCCAGATCTACAATAGCAATGGGAGAAGATGGCTTTGTGCCCTAACAGAAGTTGAAGGTATTTAGTCTGAAGCAAGGCAGAAGGCTTGAATCAGAGAGGATGATCAGAGATGCATCTGAAGAGGTGAGCTCTTGCTCAAAGAAGCTTATGCATCTCTGTTTCTCAGTTAGTCTATAAGGTGCATCTTTGCCTTGCCTTCTGTCTCACAAGTTGTTCAGCTTCTTGCAGGGCTGTGTCCTAATTGATTGCAAAGCGATCATATTAAACTTAAGATGCTGTAGGTTGCACTATTAATTTGTCATTATTTCTGTCAATTTCAGTTAGACCAAGTAAGATGATACTTAGGTTTTCACCTGGAATAAAGGAGTATTTTGCTTGAAATCCCTTTCCTTCTAGTTCCTCATCTGAAGTAAACTTGATCCACATAAACCTCCCTGTTGATCTAATTAGTGCAGGACTTTTCAGACCACAATATCGATCGATGAGGGGGGAGAAACCAAAAGGTCCATCTCGAACCTCCAGGTGATCAAATCGACATTCAAACGAGGGTTCTATATAATAAGGTTCATCAAAGGTCAACTCAATTCTTTGGCGTGGAGCAGCTACAACACAAAAATGTCAGCACAACATTAATTGAAGATCTATAAAGCAGATACTGGGAAGTGAAATAATGAAGAGACAACCCCCCAAAGTAGCAAGGTAAAAACCAGAGGCACTTGGCACTTCTTAAAATAATATATTTTAAGCCTGCTGCAGTAACTTAGACATGCTCTATAAATCAGAGTGACACAACCGTATGGAAGTCATTGTTTAATCAGGTTTTTAAATTATGGTTTTATTATTTTCTACTTTTCATTAAATATCACAATTCAAAAGACCAAAACATGAAAATTATAGTTAAAATTACTGTCCATCACAGAGCAGGGGGTAGCAGCCTACAGCCAGATCTGGGCCATGAAAAGGTTGCATCAAGCCTGGGAAGGTCCAACCCAGTATGGGGTGGCATGGATCTGCACTGAAATGCCCGTTTCCTCCACAGCCCTCCCTTTTGATTTCTTGCATCTGTGCTTAACCCTGGTGCAGCAAAGGTAAGCACCAGTGGCTTGAGCTCTCCAGAAGGGTAGAGCTTGTCAATCCCAGACAGAGCATAGAACTGCATGCAAAAACCATTTTTATTCTAGGAGCATAAGCCTAGAAGTGGGGTCCTGGACCTCCAAGTCCTGTTCCCTCTGTCAGCAGGCAATCATCAACCCAAGAAATCCCCATATTCACCATTTCAGACCCACACAATCAGCTACAAGACACAATACCCAAAACACTAAGAACAACCTATAATATGCCAGGTAGAAAAGCAGCAGAGACAAGGGCACTGACAATGAACTGCTACTGAAAGGATGGGGAAGTAGTTTGTTAGAAGATGCTCAGAAGTTGCTACAGAGGAAAACAACCCCCGCTCCCCATCTCTCCCATGGCTCCTGCCAATCTAAACTTGGGGAAAAATTCTTTCCTGACCCCAAGTTTGGCATTTGGTATGACTGTGAGCAGGGAATTCCTTTATCTAGGAATCTCTGGATTTTCAATAACATTATAAGTACTGCTTATTAACTGTAAAAATCAAATCAATACCTTAAACTAGTTGGGGATACCACAGACAAGTCAGGGAGGAGAAGTCCAAAAGCAGAGGAGAAGAGAGTCAAGGAGGGAGAAGACAAAAGAGGCAGGGGGAAGGAGACTGGGACTGACCCCGAGCCATTTCATGTTTTCTAGATAAAGTCTAATTTTTTTTAAAAAAATGGAATCCAAATTTCTTCATATGCATGCAGTTGAATATGCCTCTCAAAAGCCTTCTTATAATTGTAGGTACTATTTAAACTCTTTCAAAGATTCAGTACACACCTATCATGTGTGTATACATTTAGCATTCAAATATTCTAAGAAGAAGTTTGATCCAAAGTCCACAGGAGTCAGACTCCCATGGACTGGATCAGGCCCTAAGGCCTAGTGTAGGTATGTGTCAATATACAGGTTTGGCCTTGGCACTCATTTTTATGAACTGGCTTTATGCAACTACTGTTCAGTGGTTTAATGTTCCTTGTTCTAGGAGTGTTTTATCGCATACAAATTGTTTAGACATAAAATTGTGGGTGCTGCATCCAGAAGTTTGAGTGCTTTCCTTGCCCAACCTAATGCCAGCTGAAGTGAATTGAAGTACGACTAGTACAGCCACAAGGGACTTTACTCACTGTAACAAAACAACATATATATTTTTAACAGTTCAACTTTAATCACATTCAACACCAAGAAATCAACACAATGAAAGAGAAAGAGTGCAATACCTTCTAAAATGTAGATACACTCCTGGTTTGGCGGATATATGTCAGGATAATTTGGGGAAGCAAAATGTCCTCCATTACTTGTCCTAACCCAGTTATCACATTGGGTGGGTGGAATGTGGTTTCCTCCAATATTTTGTCCACCTTAAAATAAAACAAAACACCAAGATTCTGACCCCAGTACAAAAAAGTGACTTTGCAAACAAGCAGCCATTGCTTTCTTTTCAGACACTGTTCTTGGTGTGATGCATCCTGAAAAGACCACTGTTTTGGAGTATCAGGTCTTCAGAGTGACAGTTTAGGGTGGGTAGTAGGGCTGTGAGAAATAGCACCATTTCATTTCGACTTCTGTTCCACTGTTTCAACAGGACAGCATTTCATTTCGAGTTTCGTTTAGTTTCGAAAGCACTGTTCAATTTTGTTTCGTCGAAACTGTTTTGCTGTTTCAATGTTTCGTCCATAGACTATAATGGGGAAGCACAAAACTGCCTATAGCTTTGTCATTCCTTGCCTGATTCTGATGAAACTTGCAGGGAGGGTAGCCTCTTTTGAGACCATCAAGCCTGCCAGGTTTCAAGGAGGTATGTGCAGGGGTTTCTGGGAAACAGCACGTCAAGCTTCTGACAAGCAAAACTTGTGACGTGACTGTGTGTGTTAAGGTGCAGCTGTTTTTCCGTCCCTCCCCCAGAGCACTGGGATGGGAAGGAACCTCAGCGAAGGATCATAGTCACTAGCCAGCTACACAGTCGATATCAGAGCAGTCCTTTTCCCCCCCTTCCCCCTCCTTAGTTTCTGTTTAGCTGCAAGCAAGCCCAGCTTAGAACCTCGAAACGTTTTGAGTGCCCTCATTAGTTTTGAGGCTGTTTCGAAGCCTTTCGTTTCGATTTTCCTGTTTTGAGCTCGAAATGAGTTGAAACAGCATCAAAATGAAACACACGTTGAAATTTTGCGGAGCCCCCGTGGGTTCCCCCAGGGAACCTGAATTAAAGATTACAATCTAATTGAGCCTGTGCAAGTTTCCCAGTCAGATAGGGACTGCTGCACTGAATACCACATCACATTCGGAACTGGATGTAAGGTGGGTGCCTTACCATGGTGTCAGGAATATAGGAATTAACAACCAGTCAAAATAATTATTATGTTATTCAGATGATAGGCAGAGTAATGCTAATTTCATATTGTTATTTGATCCAATCTCAAAGAAAAACTGTTAAAACATAAGATCAATAGGACAATGGAACAAGTTGCCTTGGGAAGTTGTGGAATCTATTTCAGCTGGAGGTTTTCAAGGAAGAGGCTGGATAGGCACCTGTCTGGGATGGTTTAGGAACAACAAAGCCTGCATCCATACATATTAGGTGGATTGGTTGATCTTTGAGGTTCCTTGCAACCTAAGTCTAGCTTAAAAAATGGATGACAATTTTGAAAAAGCAATGGGCTAAGTACATAAAAGAAGGAAAAGGATCAGAGCAAAATGTGGGAAGAAAGTTAAATAAAGAATGTGTCTTTGGGCACTGCCAACTCTTAAGAATCCCAGTAATACTAAAAAAGGTGCAGTTTCAGGCCTACAGAGGTCCTGCATGGAGGAGGAAAATAAGAAATGTATGAATACAGAGAAAGGAATGTAAGGGTTTAATGAACAGCTGTGCTCTGGAAGGATGAGCAAAATGGGACAGAGTCAGTAAGTGATGGGAAGGGAGGTGGCTCATGGAGGTGTACAGGGACTGGAGATAGGCCATGGAGTAAAAACGGTTGAGACTTCTTGCACTAGAATTTTTAGATTTTTTTTACAAGTTATTACTAAACATGGTAATATTCATTAACTAAATAACAATAATTAGTAGAAGGAATACTGTACTGTCCAGGGCCTCAATTAAGATCAAGGTCCCATTGTGTTAGACGCTGTACCAACATTTAGAAAAAATTATCCCTGCCATGAGCTTATTTCAGATGACAAACGAGGGACCAGTCTGGATCAGGATGCCAGGAGCTATGCCGTACAGCAAGGGCCTTCCAGGCACACATTTCCCTATGTATGGAGAAAGAGAATGGAAATAGTGCCATCTCTGACATGCCAAACAACAGACATCCCTCTGTGGGGTCTGCAGGCTTGGAAGGAAGGAGGGCATAGGAAAATTGGTTTCTATTAAATCATTCCTGGTCTCACACTCTTAATGTACACGTGCAGTTTACCTTACAGACTGGAGAATTATTCCTTGAGAGAAGTTTCATGGTGATAAAAGTTTTCTGGGAGTCTCTAGTGGCTTCTTCCAAGATGCAATAGAACCTCTAGGTTCTGAGCGTGTACAGTGTTCTTGTGCAGAAAATATTAAAGGAAATTTTGTCATCTACTTCTCTCCCCTTTTGAAACCATTTGCTGCCTTCTCCACCTCCTGAATGGAGATTAGCCCGTAAAATTTTGTAATAGAGACATATGAAACATGTGGAGAAGCATGCTGTCAGATACAGAAAACAAAGGATTCCGCGGGGGTTTGTTCCACCTAGAAGGGAGAAACCAATCTGGAGTGCAAAAAGGTTTTGTTATGTTGCCATTTGCTTCTTTTCTTTAATCTGGTAGTTTTGTTAATTTGGATCAAAATAAGGGAAAAATAGGGGGAACAGTCCAGGGTAAATGTTAATAACTGAACTGCTGCCAGTGCAAGTAGAATATTTTAGCAGAACTGTTGTTATCTTGCTTAGCTTATTTTAAATGACAAAACTGTTACTTTTCTGTAAAAAAAAGTCAACGTGCCAGTTGGTATTGTACCTTGTGTCTTCTGTGCCACAGCAATCCCTTCCACAACGAGCATTGTTATTAACAACACTGGTGAAAGAAACAGAAGAAAAAATATCAGTAATACAACAAAAACCAGAGGCCCCTTTCTTGTAGTCCTCACTCAAGGCAAGCTCCTCACATGGCTCCAAAACAGAGCAGTAAAAATACTCAAGAATTAAAACTAAAATGATTTAAGTTCTTAAGAAGCTTAATGTTTATAAGCACTATTGGAATTAAAGTCCTGATGACTGGCGTTCTCCACTGTTTCCTGAAGTACAAGGCAGCAAAGGTAAGTACTGCTTACCTTTGCTGCCTTGCCAGTGTATTTCAGTACTTGAGCTAGAGATCAACTCTAACAAGAAGGTAATACAGCTTCCATATTTCAAACCTCATCTCTCTGTTGAGACGTTCAATAAGCACATTAATTTTAGTAGCAGATTGGCGAGTCCTCTAGGAATTGGAATAAGACCATCCAATTGTGCACTGGGTTTTACTATAGAATTGTACAGTTACAGTGGTTACAGTGGAATGATTTTAAATTTGTAATAGCAAGCATGTACATGCTTGCTCTCCTAGCTACTGTAATTTAGTTTAACATGTCCCCTTATTTTTTCCCTCCAACCACTGTAATACCAGTGTACAGGGGATACATCTGGCACAGGACACTGAAGGAGGTGGTTATAACAGCAGTGACCCATTACCAAGCAAAAGGGCTTGACTTTTTTTTTTTTTTTTTTTAATGGAAGCTCTATAAATTTGCAGATATTTCATAAAATTAATTAGCATCTTCCTGGCATGACATCATTATTTTCTCAAAACAAGAAAAGCCTTTGTATTGTTGGATTGCACCTTTATATAAAAAACTCCTGTGTTTCTACAAGTACAAGATTGCAGTAGCTCACAAAAGGGAATTCAAAGTACAGGATATGCTGCACAATCTGGTCACTGAAGGGATTGTAAGAGCACTGTGGGACTACCCTGGGAGGACTTATTGCAATGATATAGCCACAAGGGCAGCAATTTCTTTCTAAACCAGCTCTGTAATGGTACAGAATAAGATGACACAGGATCTAGCGGTGGAGAGCCTGTTTTGAGCAGGTGCAAGTGCTAGGATTCTGGCAACCACTGTGCCCCATTCCAAAGCACTCTTATATACCACTGAGTTGTCTTCCTAGCATGGCAGATGCTTGCAAATGTCAGCATTTTCTAAATATGACCTGCCTAATGAACATTTTTATATAGTCCTGATAACTGTTTTTGAGGATGATGAACCTTTGCAATTCACATTGTTCATCTGTGGGCTTCAACTTTTCCTGTGCATTGAGCTGCAACCTGAGCATTAACAGCACCCATAGAAAAAAAGATTGTTTTTACCACTTTTCACTGCATGCCTGACTGGGGTGAAGGCTCTGGTCCTCCACACAGTGTTACCTCTCAGAGGCTGGAGGATCAGGATGACTCAGGAGGAATATTCCCAAACGCATTCCAAATCCCAAGAATCTTAGCTAAAACAAAACATCTTTTAAAAAGTGTCTGGAGCAGAGGGGGAATCCTGCCTCTTTTCCAAAGCCAGATTATAATTCAGCCTGACAGGGCACAGCTTTATGGTTGTAGAGCAGGGATTTCAACTGGCATTCTCCATGTCAGCACTTGTAGGTTCAGGAGCTCTCCTCTTATTCCCCCTGCAGTGCTTTACAAGGCTGCCAGTTACAGCCTTTGAGCCCTTCTAAGCGGGCAGGATTGGGCTTGCATTGCCTGGCAGGCAAGCTATATAAGCATCCTAGTTTGTCTTCATAGCACCTTATTGTATGCTATGCCCCCCATAGCATCACTACAATGTTCCAGTTGTTTTCACAATATGCCTCTCTACTGTCCCTTTCCATTTCCTGACCACATTAACATAACTTCCATAAAGTTACCTGCTTTTCCACACAGACAGTTGTTTTCTATCCTACTAAGTTGGTTCATTAATGTGCATGGCCTTTGTATTCCAAACTGACTTATGGATCTTTCAAACAAGGGTAACACTCCTAGAGGCATCTCTGCTTTCCCTGGGTTAATTGTCAGCCAATAGATCAGACTCAGCAAGAGCCTTGAATCCCCACATGTATAATAATTGCAGATTTTCATTAATGCTAATCTATAGCAAATATGATTTTCCCAACAGATGGTATCCCATCTGTTACAGAAGGTAAAAACCCCTTGATTATTACTAACTTGCCCTGGGCTTGGGAAGACCTCAGAGAAAAAAAAGGGTCCAGTGACTTTATAAGTCTCCAGAGCCATGCTGTTCTACTAGTTAATCATTGCCAAAACAAGAGCATATATTGACATACAATCAATATCTTAATGTTTACAATTGTTGATGGAGTGACATTTACTGTTATGAATTCAATTCTTTTTTTTTTTTTTTAAGATTGTGGGTCTTTTTTAATATCTCTTTAAACTTACAAAATTCAAGGATCTGTGTGCATATTCATAGAGTAACTAATCATAATGCATGTTTTGTTCCCATGGTTGATATAAAGAAAAAGTTCATTAGGTTACCAGTTTTTCCCATAAGGAAGCTTTATCACTGCTGCAAAATTATCTTGCTTTTTCTCCATTCGCTGCTCCATTGGCAAATGGAGCAAGAACCTGAAGGTGGCTTTTATAGCTGAATCGAGTGCAGTTGCGCAATTCCATGTAAATAATGTATCAACACATTATGCCATGGGTTTGCATCTTCCTTAAGAGCTGCAGCATGTCTGACCTCTGCTCTGTAACAATGAAGCAGTCTCAAAGAAATCAAATTACACCAGCTTTCATACCTTTGTACTGCTTCCAATAGTACAAAATTGGAAAGATCTTAAACAGAATGGATCATTTATAATTATACAAATACAGAGATTGTTCATGCAGGTAACAATATTTTAGACAGCCAGTCACCTCCAAATGACAATATGTTCACCTTTTTTAGTAGAGATACCTACCAGGGCTGTCATCTTTTTAACGTATTTTTCCCCTCCCAATTAAAAAAAACCCAACTCAGTAGGTGTCGATATTTATTCCAATGTTACTGCTCACTAGCCTTTCAAATAGAGACAAAGCCATGCTATATTTCAGTAACAGTATCCAGTGATTTCCCTTCTTGAAATGATGCAGCCACAGAAACAAACCTCATAGAGGATTTTCAAAAATCCAATTGGCTTTTACTAAAATGCATGCTGATACTAAAAATAGTTGAGAGGTGTGTGCAGTGTGTGTATAAATGCAACAGAACAGCCTGCAATTCCTACAGAACAGCACAGACAAATAGCAGATAAGCAGGCAATTACAGAAGATAAATGGTTTAGACATTTGTCTACTTTTACTGTAGGGCTATATTCCTCCTCCCATTCACTCCATCTCCCCCTCCCTTTTTTCTTTCTCATTTTCCACTTCTTTAGTCTTCTTCCCCTTTTTCTTTTTGTCAGTTGCTTATCAGTGGGCTAGCTCTCTAATGCTCTTCCAAGAGTCTTTGGAGATCCCATCTGAAGCAGCCCTGCTTCTAAATGTTGAAAAGATATCTTTTGCTGTTCCCTTTGCCCCTGGTAGCAGGGCAATAATAAGGAGATAAGGAGTTTCACATGAAAACACACCTGCAGCTGGGGAGGCTGTACTCTCAACAGCAGTGATTCTCAGCTGGGGGTTCTGTGAGATCCTTTTATGGGTGCTGTGGGTTGAGATCCAATATTAGCACTGTTAGCTGTGCAAACACCTAAGCATGATTCAAAAGTATAACCCCAGAGATTTCAAAGAGGAATCCTTAGTGTCAAAAACATTCTTGCCCTTGCACACAGTCTGAAAATGTAGTACACAAATATGACCTGAAGGCCTGTCTTCTGACATAATCTTGTTAGACCCGAGACATGGATCAGGAGATCTAGAGAAAAGTCAGGCTGCTTGAGGCAGTTAATCCTCTTTGAATATCCCAGCATAACATTTAGGAGCACAGAGGTACCACTCAGAGGAGACAAAAGTGTCTACAAATACCACCTGAATGTGGATAGGGCATATGGGAGAATAAGACCATCCTAATCTATGTTAAATTTTTTTTAGTTAAAGGCCTGGCACAGCTCTTAGGGTTTGGGGTATTTCTGGTGGGAGGAAGGGTTGTGGGATATGTATTGGAGGAGGCCAAGTTGTGGGAAGCTCTCCACAGGACCCTGCAGACTTGGTCAGTAAGATTCATGAAGCAACTGGAACAATAGCCCTGGGTGCCCACGGACCCCCAGAAACAAACCAAAAGAAGCTCCCAGTCAGCTGTGGGCTGGCTGCGCCATCACCACATGCAACCAGAAGTGGTTGCTTCCCCAGGGGCCAGCCTACCCTGTTAATCTCTGTGCTGCATGTTTTGGAAAACCCAGATGGAGCTGCAGGAAACCAGCTGCCTCAAAGTCACTGCGCCAGCCAAAGGTAAAGACTAGGGATTAATCCAATCTTTGTGCATCTTAGTTCTATGATTGTGGAGGTTGCATGTTCTACACTAACTTTCACATCTCCACTCCTCATTCAAGGGGAGATCAAGCTTAAGAGAGAATCTGTGAGTTTCTGCCTCATAAAAAAAAAAGAAAAGAAACAAAATACCTTCCCCTCTCCATATTTGCATACAACAATTCAGCTGACAATATTCAGCGTTAATATTCTTCAGGTTTGAAAGTACCACATATTATACTCCAAGCCATTACTGCTACTCAGTGGGCACGTCTACACGTGCAGCTATGGTGACATCGTTACAGCGCTGTGATTTAGTACAGGCAGTCCTCTACTTACAATATTTCGCACTTACAGCCTTTATAAATTGACACCCTGTTTCAACTTTATGATGTCCGTTTCAACTTACAACGCTTGATCTGATGCGATGCCATGCCAGCAAACAAGTTTGCTGTGTTGCTCATCTCCCTGGAGAACATCTGTCCAAACTTCCTTGGACACTTTCTTTAAGAAAGCAGGCACAACTCCAGAAAAACTTGCAGCCAAGACTCCTGAGAAGACTCCAGCCAAGAATCTTTCAAAAAGTCCAACCAAGAACCCTTCAAAAAGTCCAGTAAAATCACCTCAAAGAAGTCCTTCCAAATCAATATGATTGGTATTTACGATATAAATATATTAATGTAGCTATATTACTCATCTATAATTAATCAAGTACAAAATTCTGGGGTATTTTTGGTGAAAATGGGGTATCAGACTTTGGTTTGGGAACCAATCCCCCATTTATAACATTGTTTCTTATGAGAAAATTGGTTCCAAGTTACATTTCAACTTAAGACACGGTTTTCAGGAACCAATTGTGTCGTAAGTCCGAGGACTGCCTGTACTTCGCTTTGGGAGTACTAAATCATGGCACCGTAGCGGCCCGTACTGTGCCGCGCATGCTGTGCACGGTTATTTTTAGCAGTTACTTTGCCATAGCAGCGCACTATAACAGGGAAGCATGATGTACAGTGAAGTAGCTGCTGGTCACATGTAAACCCCTGCAGATGCTACATCACTGTAGCGTGCTGTTATGGCAACATAGCATCACATGTAGATGTGCCCTGTTAGCAGGCCTATGTTGTGTTTTCAAAATATATCATCTGAAATTCAATGAAATGTGCATTATTTGGGGGAATTAAATGGTTTAGTTGCTGGCATTTCACAACCGTTCTAGAATTTTTTTTAAAATGGAAAAATATAAAATACCATTAATTTACTGAGAGTTGTAATTACAAGTAACTGGCTTCAATATGGGGAAAAAAGCCCCTTGTCTTATATTCGCCTACAAAGCAGAAAGGGGAGCAGGTGGTCGCTGCAGCCGTGACACTCGCCCTTAACCTAGGTCAGGGCCAAAGTTGGACCCACAGCAGCCTCCTGCCCCCCTGCAGCTTCTGCCCTCCCCACCCACCTCTTCCCTCTTACTATCAGGCACTTGGCTGGTTGGCCAGGCAGGGGAAGGAATTTCCATGTGCTCCAGCTCAGACTGGGCTCTCTCTCAGGCTCAGAGCACACGGACGCCTTACTCTGCTTGGCCCATCAGCAGTGCTCACACTGCTGCATAGCCAGGCAAGGGCTGGGTTTCCATGTGCTGTGATTCTGGACAGAGCAGCCTGAGCAGGGTCTAACAGTCAAGGGGGAATGGGGGAAGAGGCAGAGAGTGGGGGAAGTGTGGCGAGGAACAGAAGCTGTGTGGGAGCTGGGGGTGGGAGTGCGGGCAGGAAGGCTGCAAGGGGAAGGAGTGGGCAGGGCAGAGGTCAAGGAAGCCACTAGACTGCCCCCCACCCCTGTCACTGCTTTCCCTGCAGTAGCAGTGGGGGTGGGGGGAGGGATTCAAGACAACCCTGAAATACAGTAAAAACATCATGAATCCGGCATTCTCAGAAATCTGGCACTGGAGTGGCTGCTGCTCCACACCCCCTCCCCCACAGTGCTCCCCAGATGCAGAGGAGAAAGCTTGCATGTAGTGACTGCCGCTGCCATTAACCACCCTGTACCACACGTGGCTGCTCCAGGACCGCCTGCTGCTACCCCACCCTGCTTGGATTTAAAAAATCCGGCATTTTCAGATATCCGGCAGGTGCTTGGTCCCCAGCGTGCTCTGGATCATGAGGTTATACTGGAAAATTGTAACATTTTTATATTTTCCATATATAAAATCTAATTGTTGGAGGGTTAGTCTTATATTTGAGTAAATGCAGCAGCATGGAAAAAATTCTTTCTACTTTTTGAAGAAATACTTGGTCACTTAGACACTCATGTACATGCTGGTCAGGATCCTGTGAATAAGATGCCAAGCACATCTCAATTCACTCTCATCTTGATAGAAGTACCAGGTACACAAATGCACACAATAATTGGCAACATACAGGTCATGAATGGGAAAGAACCCAGTCAGGTACAAACTCTAGTTCTCCTCGGGAATGAATGCTTTTTGCATCTACTGTACTTAACTATAGCTACTAACTTGTATTGTGAAACCTCATGTTAATCATAACACACTAATAGTACAATCAGAGTACACGTACCAATTGATTTGTTGTATATACTCATGTTAATTTCAGCTGTGATAGTACTGGCCTATCTATAACTTGAGTTTGAGGTCTCAGAGTAGTCCACAGAGATCCAAAGTCCGGGTTGGGGTCAACTAGGGTGCTAGGCCTATACAAATTACACAGTAAAGACTAGTCCTGGCAATCTAAACAGACAAGATAAAAAGTGAGGAAGGGACAAGAGGTGCTTTGGTGGTAAAGGCTGGTGATGGTAATCTCTCTTCTTTCAGGAAATGTGGCCAGTGCATAAGTTTCCAGGGTCAAGCTGTGGATAGCTCATAAAAGAAATGATTTGGAAAGTCCAGGACAGTGAGTTCCACTGCTGTTGGTTGCTGTCATTTAGTGATACGTGTTAGTAGTGCAAAGGAACATCAGTCTGCAACTGTGGCTGCTTTGTCAGGCACCTAACTGTACTAGCCAGCAGGAAGACAGCAGCTTACGAGCTCCTCTTTTGATTATACAGACTTCTGTGGTACACAGGATTTGAATTTCTCCCAATTCTTTGTGACCACCTCATCAGCATGTTTCAGATGGCTGAATGAGAAGGAGGCAGAAGGCAAGCAGGATGGATGTCTGGCTAGAATTTACCCAATGGATGTTATTTTTCTAACAGATGCATCTCTCTATGACAGGCAAATGAATGATGGAATGCAGTAGCAGTAGTTTAGCAAGTGTGGATTAGGGGAAGGCAAGTTTAGCTGGTTCATCAACAAGTCCTGTCCAGAATGTGCTAATTGGGTTGTCAACCACTTTTAACATTTTGCTGTACAAGAGCTCTGTAACAGAAGCGTGCTTCATCAGCTATAGCACCTTTCCAGCACCACATCTCTGCTGGAATGTAAAGTGCCAACAGGATATTTGAATATATTCAGACACAGTCATGTTGTGAATCGTTGCTTCCAGTACGACTCCTTTCTACGAATGTCAAACAGGCAAGCTGAAGACCAGTTTTCTGTGGTTGAAGCAGGCTAGCTGGTTTCAAGGGGTAAACATAGTTCTCCCTCACTCCTTTGCTTAAGGCCAGTGGCAGATCACTCCATGACTGAATAGGCAGACTAATCCACATTCGAGAGTCACTTCCAGGTTTTCTCAAGAGGGTCAGCAAAAATTTCTGACTCCCTTTTCTCTAGGAAAAAACTGGCAGTTTCAGTTGATCTAGGTCCCATTTGCTCTTAATCCACCCCTGGGTACATCTAGAAGCAGAGCTGCACAGCTTCTGCAGGGGAAGAAAAAAAGAAAAACGTTCTGCTTCCAAGCAGGGGCTTTCCCTCCGACATGCACGTTTGTTTACTGGTTCTTCAAGATGCCTGCAGCAAGAGGCTGCAGAGAAGGCTGCATCCACACGAAGGGGATGTGAGGGGTGCCTAGAAACTCCTTGTTAAAATTATGCCATGGAATTAAAAGAAAGATGGGGGTGGTTTCTCTGCCATTGACAGAACTGATCTGCTCTCTTTTGCTTATACTGCCTGTACATCTCTGCCAGAGTTGACTTTATTGCTGGTTCTCTCATAATAAAACACTTCTGAAGAGCAGCATTTTGAATTTCAGAATAGAGCAGACTGTAACAAATTTTAAAGACATTTCTGACCCCTTCTGTTCATTTGTTGAAACTGTTTCTTTACTCTCAACATACCCAGCATGTTTTTAAGGAAAAAGACATTTCCCACAAAGTCTGTCTGAATATATTTGTTTGTTAAACATTCCTGCCTCTTACCTTGTTTATGAGAACAATTACATCAAAACAGTAAAATGATTGCTTTTCCTAGTCCCCTACTTTTCCTCCCCGTACCTCCCCTGGTTCTTGGGCCATGCAGGGAATTTTTCTGATAAGCAATTTTAAAAGCACTGACAGCCCCTCCCTGCCATTTATCAGAGCACAGATGCTTAATACAGGTCCCACTAAGAAACATCAGATAGAGGGAGGCAAAGAGTGGTCAAATAAATGAGGAACATTTTCACTGGGGAGCAGGGGGAGGGGATGGTGCAGGAAATCAGTTGCTGTTTTCTGTTGAAATTTTTCAACCAGGTGAAATGATGCTATTGGAGGGGGGTTCCAGATCTGGGAATGCAAGTAGCTGTTGATCATCTCCCAGCATGTGAGCAGCCTAATAGGTACTTAAGGAGAGAGAAGCAAACTGGTGTAACCAGTCTGCTTCAGGGGAGCAACAAGCTCTGATCATCACAAGATCTAAGACACCAGGAATACAAATGCATAACAGCATGTTTTGGTCCAAGAAGACCAAATCCCTTCACTGCACTTGTAACTTTCCTAAATGGGATAATTTTGTAAATGAAATGTTTGGGACCATCTGCAATTTCAGGCACAATTACACAGTTTGCAATAAAAACTGCTCCCAACACCAGACTACTCATCACTGACTTGAACTGTGCATTTGTGCTTTGTGCTAGGTCTATTTACAGATAGATAAAAGCTGTAAAGATGCATTTTTTGATTTCAAATCTTCCTATTAAGTCTCTCCCCACAAAATAAATTTGGGGGAAGAAAGATCAAGTAAATTGTAACTTTTTCATTATGATTATGTATTTCCCTAGTTCCTTTAGTCTTAATGCTATGTCATTCTCTGCTCTCATTTCAATTGTGCAAATGAATGTTCAATATTGAAGTGTGTTTATACTAGTTTTCCCATACAATTTTTAAGTGCCAATGTCACATACCCTGTTTTAAGAAAATTAGGAAATTACAACCCTTTTTTTTTTCTTTTAAAGTTGAACTGCTTGGAATGCAACACACGTTTACATTTTCTATGTCCATAACTATGTTAACAAAATGCACTCTGCCAAGCACAAGATGGCACAGAATAGAGGTGGCCAACCTGTGGCATAAGTGCCACAAGTGGCAATGGGCAGCCTGTGTGGGGGGCATCTGGCAGACGGGTGGGAACAGAAAGCACAGTGGCAGAAAGGGCAGCGAGCAGAAAGTGGAGCAGCAGATCAGGCAGGGAAAACAGGGCAGGAAGCAGAGCAGCATCTTGGTCAGAGAGAGGAAAGTTGAACAGCAGATTAGGCAAGGAAAAGGGATTGGAGTGGCACTTGGGAGGGGTGAGGGGCTAATTTGTGGCATTCCTGCCAAAAAAGTTTGGCTCCCACTGGTATAAAACAACGCTACTTCGGTTGGGGGGGGGAGGAACACAAGCATGTAGTTACACAACTTTCTCCTGCTTGATGCTCAACACTTTTGAATGCATTTGCTGAGGTTAAAAATAGTTCCCGGCTTCAATTTACTTTGGATTACAGCAGAAAACAGATACAGACAGTTGTATTTTCTTTATTTGATTTCAGCTACATGGATCTACTATAAGCCGTTCCACAATGGGCAAGTGAGGTTTCTAGCTTTGCAATGGAATGAAACCTTAATCCCTAATGCTTCCTATTTGTGAGAAATTAGCTGTCAAAACTCATGCCAAAATGCAAATAAGGGACTGGGGAGAATGGCAGTATGTTAATCATCATCATCATGTGATTTTAAGGTCCACATTCTTGCAACTTGCCAGATCTGGAAATAAATTCTGTACACTCCCAGTGCTACTGACTTTCCAGGGATAGAAGTATTTCATTTTGGCCCTGCTGTTTGTAAAGGCTCAGACCAGAAAATTTCCACTTATCCATCATTCAGATTGCCAGCATCTTCTTAGCGCTACTCCAGGCTTTAATTATAATTTATTTAATATCAGCCCACTTTTGCTTTTTTGTGTTGGTACTGGAGAATTCACTTTTGCATGCAAGGTACGAGACAAGGAAGTAAAACAACCCTTAGTGTGCTACATTTCAGTGAAGACAAGATGCTGTGGAGGAGAGGGCTATATTTAGTTACATGTTCTAAAGCATGAAGGAAGCAGGACTTAGTAAGACGAGGCCTACTTTTCCCTCTTGAGAAATGCAAAAGAGCCGTAGTGTGTTGTTATAGAGCTTCCTGTATTTGTCAAGCTATGTTTTAATTCCAAGTACTGCATGCCAATAAATCAAAATGGCTTATAGCAGAGAGTTTTACAATTTCATTGGATATTGGGGGAAGGGGGAAAAAAAAAAAAAAAAGAGGGCAAGCACAGCACTCTCAGAAAAAGACCCCACTGAGAATTGTGGTAAGCCAGGCTCCTGGGAGGCACATGCACATCACCAGGAAAGCAGGTCAGATTGGCTGGGATCCACTTCAGCAAAGCCTGCAGTGGTGTCGCAACCTCCGACTGTCCTGCTCTCCCAGTCACTGTTTGTCACTTGGGGGAGCTGAACGGGAGCAAATCAATTCTCGATGGCCCTAGCATACATAATATGAGTCTTTACAGGTTTAACTTAGTATCATGGCAGTGGCAATAAAATCAGATTTAGGACTGATTGAAGTCAAACAGGTTTTTTGTTACTGATAGTGGAAGATCTTATGGTAGCTCTGAGCAGTCAGACTCCAATTTAAAAGCGGATTACCCCAACTGAATATGACGGGCCCAATTCTGCCCTCGGCTGCATAATCCAAAAATATGTCCTCACAGCTGACAGTAAAATGCATGTGTACTTTGAGAGGTGATAAGTATTCTCAATGTTATTGAAATGTGAATCATTTGCCACAGTAATGTACTAAAATCTGGTGGCAGATGTATTTAAGCCAAATCTACCAATTTCAAATACAAGGTAATAGTGTTTTTTTGTGTTTTTAAGATGGCCAACCCTATGACATTGCTTCAGACCGTCACCAATGGAAGCGGATATCTTATGAAAGGATTTTAGGAGCTTGCAGCATTCAATTTATGAAAGATTAATTGAAGAACTATTCAAAACGGTTTATTTTTAAAATGTAAATGATGTGCCTATTTATAGGAACCTTATCACTTGATATTATTTGACAAAGTCTGACTCTATAGAGATTTCTAGTAGAGAGGATAAAGAGAGCTTTGATATTAAGTAATTACGGGTTATTTCTGGAATCCTGGTAAGTGGCATTTACAATTCTCAACACTCATTGATATTTCTGTTTTTTGTTGAATGTATATGCTAACTAAGCACGTTCAAGTTGGACAACACATGAAGTGTACATGAGACTCCTTTAAAAATCTTAACTTGAGCTACTGGAGCCTCTAAAGTGAGGTTATGTTATAGCAAAGGTGTCTGTGGAGACAGCCACACGTTTACAAACAGAAACACCGTAAGCACATTTATTCTCACCAAGCACAATTAAACCGGCATATAGAGGAAGTCGTTCAAAAGCACATATGCCAACTGGATTTTGTGGATGTGGGTGTATTTAAAAAAAAAAAAAGGAGCTAGAAAGAAAAAATGGTTTTAGACAGAGTGAGCGTTTCCTATCTAGAAATGATAGACTACTAATGCCATCATTCAGGTCAGAAGAGGAGATGTTTTCAGGTAAAAAATGGTCAATGTAAACATATTTACTTGGAGCTGATCTCCCAAAGCCACTCTGCAGTGCAGGAAAACGCAGCGCTGCCGGGGTCGGGACCATTCGGGGTTGCAACCAGACTTTCCTGCAACTTTCAGACCCTGGGAGGACATCACTGAACAGGGGAGTCTCCCCCGCAGTCTCTGCCTTGTGCTTTCCACGGCTTCAATAACGCAAGCACACATTAAGGAAGAGCAGATTTCCTAACGGAGCCGCCTGATCATTTAACAAAGACTCCCTCGTTCTTCCAGCCAGCGGGAGGGCGCGGAGATGCGCGAGGCGCGGACTTCACTGCCAGCTCTGCCCGCCCGCCCGCCCGCCGTCCCGGCGCCTCCACACCGCCGCCGCCGGGCGCGGAGCAGCCTCCTTCCTCCGCGCGGCGCCCGAAGGAAAGCGCCCTGCCCGCGGGAGAGTCCCGCCTCGCCGCCGCCGCCCGCCCGCCCGCCAGCCCGGGCAGGCAGCCCCACGGGGACGCGCCCGGCTCCTACCTTCCAGCACGGAGCACAGCCGGCCCAGGGCCATGGTCCCTCGGCGCGGCGCGGCGGGGGCCCCCGGCTCCCTGGCGGCGGCTCAGCGCGGGGGCAGCGCCGCGTCCCCGCGCAGCCCCGGCCCCTGTGGCGGCGGCGGCGGCGCCCGGGGCTGTCTCCCAGCCATGCCCGGCGGCCCCGGCGCGGCGAGCGGAGCGGAGCGGAGCGGAGCGGCGCTGCCGGCCGCACTGAGGCGGGCGCCGCGCAACGAAGCTCATTTAAGAGGAGCGGGGAGTCCACCCGCGCCGCCGCGTCTACGCATGTGCCCGCCGCCCCCTCGTGCCGCGGGCGCGGGCGCGGGCACTTCCACCGCCGGGCCGGGCCGCCCCCCGCGCCCGAGGCACCGCACCGCACCCGCCTCCTCTCCCTCTCCCCGCGGCCGCCGGCGCCTCGCCAGGGGGCGCGCTGGCCCCGAGCCCGGCCGCCGTCGCGGACCCGGGGCTCGCGGCCGGGCACGACACGAGAAGCCGCCGGACCCACCCTCCGGCCCTCCCGCCGGGCGGGCAGCGGGGCCGCGCCGAGGGGACGGCCGCAGCCTCGCCCGCCTGGGAGGTGCCGGCCGTGGGCGGGTCGGCGCACGGGGGCATCCCGCCAGCTCCGCGCGACCCCGAGGGGTGGATCCACCCCCTGCCTCCCCCGCCGCTTCCCGCGGGCCGGTCCCCCAGCTGGTGGCCGGGGAAAGCCCCTTGCAGCCCAGCTGAGGAGCCGAGGGTGCAGGGTCCGCCGGGCCCCGGGGAGAGAGGGCAAAAGGAAGCAGTGGGTGACCCAGGCGGAGGGCGCTGCGCTGCGCTGCAGGGGTTCATGGTGCCGGGGGCGGAAGGGACCTCGGAGATCATCGAGTCCGACCCCCGGCCTGGGCAGGGAAGAGTGCGGGGTCAGATGACCCAGCCAGATGCCTATCAGCCTTCCCTTGAAGACCCCCAGGGTAGGGGACAGCACCACCTCCCTTGGAAGGCCTTTCCAAATTTTGGCCACTCTTACTGTGAAGTTTTTCCTGATATCCAGCCTAAATCTGCTCTCTGTCAGTTTGTGACCTTGTTACCCGGAGAGGCGCCCTGGTGAACAGAGCATCTCCGGTCCCTTGCTGCGCCCTCCCTAATGAATTTGTCAACGGCCACAAGGTCGCCTCTCAGCCTTCTTTTGCGGAGGCTGAAGAGGTTCAGGTCCCTCAGTCTCTCCTCATAGGGCTTGTGCAGTAAGCCCCTAACCATACAAGTGACCCCCTCTGGACCCTCTCCAGTCTATCAACATCTATCAGCACTTTGCACTCATCAGTCATGGGTGAAAAAATACACAGAGCAGCAGCAAAGATTCTCCTCCACGTACAGTGTCCGTCACACAGTTGCTCTGACTGCATCTAGGAAAGCTGGGACCTGGGTGGACTTCAGGTGCCTGCCAGGACTAAGCTGGATCTCAGCAGAGTTTAGGCAACAGTTAGGCCTAAAGAATCTGGGCATTTAAAACAGTGACCTCGATTTGCATCTTGCTTTGTGACTTGGGCACCTATTGTGTAACTAGGTCCTGGTTAGCCTTATTGTGATGTGGTCCTCTCGGATCAGAGACTTGGGTTGCATTAAAAATACAGGTACTTGTCCTAAAACTACCAAAGATAAGAAAAATATGCTAAAACTAACAAGCAGTGACATCTTATGTACTAAGCAGCAGTAGCTTAAGCTAGGAGTGGAATCTCCTAATGCCCACTCAGCACAACTTTGCTTTTGCGCTGCAGTGACGGATGCCCTCGAGTGATTTAAATTATACTAACTTGGATTGGAAGTTACTAAGGACCAATAAACTTTATAGTCATTACAATTTTTTAGTACAATTGTTGAAATACTTTTCCTTGGATGAAGGGCCATATGAAATTTAGATATTTAGGCATTTATTTAAATGTTTGCATGTGAATAATATTATTGAAGCCAGTGGGAATACTGATTTTTTGTGAAGTTAAATACTTACACGTGTGCTTACACGCTCAGCTGTAATTGAACAGCTGCAGCAGGCTGTCTTTCTTTCCATTATTAAAACTGATTTGCCCCTCCCTGCCCTGAACTCACCACTACAAATCACACTTGCAAATGTGCTAGTGGTAGTGAGGGGGCTGCAGCTTTTATTTTGTTGCATTATTTTTTTGAAATAATGTCAAAGGCATCTGGAGTAATTGATGGGCTGGAATGAAAGAATGGCCTTTGGCCAGTGGACCATTTTTTGGCCTTGAGATTATGTGGAAATTACTTTAAAGATGGGAAAGTACAAATACATGTGTATAGGTTTTATAGAGTGCCATCATGGAAGAAGTTGGGAATTTTGCTTAAAGATGTAGAACAGGTTTTTGTTTTTTTTCCTGTTTGGAAAACAGTTACATTTGGTTAATTAATTACTTCAAGGGAGTTGGTAATGATGACTAATTATTCATGAGAGACTAATTATCAATAGTTATCCATTTTCAACTTGTCATGAGATGCATTTTGCATGCCATATTGAGACACAATACATTATATTTATAATGAAGACAATTCCTATGATCCCAAATGCAAATTACACACACCCTGGCTTATGTGAGAATTGTAAGATTATACATATAAATGCATTACACAATGATGATGATGTAAAAAAGGTCAGAAATGTTTGCTTTGTAAACATTAGCTGCCCTAATCACCAAAATAGATCATCCTGCACAATGGAACTGTTGACTGCCTATTAGGGGTGTCGAAACGAGCCGCATTCGATTCAGATTCAGCCTGAATAGAGGACAGTGATTCAATTTGTTGATTCGGATCACTGTCCCGATTCAATTCAGCCGAATCCGAATCTGAAGATTCGATGCTGATTCAGGGAATCAGCAATTTGGCCATAGACACAGCTTTAAATGTTTTTTCGACATACCTTGAGGTACTAGGCATGGCTCGTGAATGCTGTGATGCTGGGGCAGATGGAGCGTCCCACAGGAGTGCGGGGTGAGCCCCCCACATGCTCAGTGGTGGACCCAGAGCACGCAGGGGCCCCCCTGCATTCCCTAGCTCAGCAATCAGCCATGGGGGGACCTTTGGGGGCCCCCCCAGGCCCAGGAGGCACCAGTTGCTGAGTCGTGGGGCACGCTCCCCACTGGACCTGGAAGTGGACCAGAAGTGCTTCTAGTCCACTTCTGGATCTGCTGCCAAGCATGCTGGGGAGCCCCTATGCTCCTGTAGGATGCTCCATCCGCCCCAGCATCCCAGCATTCATGAGTCACCTGGTACCTTGAGGTATGTAGAAAAAACATTTAAAACTGTGTCTATGTCCGAATCGTCGAATCTTTCTGAATCTATCTGAATTGATTTGTAGTGTTCCAATTTGATTCAGACAGATTAAAGGGTCTCCTGATTTGATTTGGATTCGGAGATTCGGCCACCAAAACGGGCCGAACCTCTGCTGAATCTTATCAGCGACTGAAGCTTTGTACAGCCCTACTCTCAATGCCTTGTTGTGCAAAGGAAAGCTGAAGAGCATCCAATGCTTTGCAAGTATCAGTAAGTTTCAGAGGTGCTAGGGAAGACACCTTTTAAGCTGACTGCTTATCCAAAGCAAATTTAATTGCGATTTAGGAGCATACATTTGGAAAGGAGGAGTTACACTAACAGATGATGAGTTAGCCACAATATTTTGTATACAAATCAATGGTTCTCTGGCAGAGAATCAGCGCACTGACAAGTAAGACCACAGCAATGAGTTACCCACTGTCTATCCAAGTGTTATCATAATATGTGTTCACATTTTCAGTTATTCATTACAGAGTTACATTCCAAGGTTAATACTTCAAGTACATGTAGTCTTGGTTGTTCCTCTAAACAGGCAAATACTGAGGCTTTAACAGGTTTATTTAATCAAGAATCCATTCCCTTCCTGGGCTGTATGTTGGCTGAGACAAGCCGATCCTTCTTTGTGGCTGAATGCAGTTCACAGAAAGATGCAACCTTTTCCAATTCTGAAAACCATTTCCTTCTCTAAGATTTTTGTGAATTAGTGATTACATGTGTGCATTAGACACAAGGCAGAACATATCTAAAAGTCTCCTAGGTCCAGTTCATGAAATTTAAATGTAGGAACAAGGATTGTTAATGTAGATAATATCATATGCTGTGATCATGTTTAGCATATTTATGAATTCAGGTACAAAACCTGAATTTGTGATTAATATTTGCAAAATGACACCTGCAGATGATATAAAGTACAGCACTGTCTCCAAATAAATTGCCCTAATGAAAAAAAATGTAGTAAATAATTGAGGACACCATTGATATAGTCAATGAGCCAATACAGCAGCATTTCTTGGCTTTAGATATCTGTAGCTAGAGGCTTCTTTAAAACCTGCTTAGAAATCTTCAGTCTAAAAATAAACATGCCCAATAGGGAAAATGGGGGCTGATTTTGCTTGGGGCATAGACTTACAGTTGTTTGGGTGAAAAAACTGTAACATTTTACATTCCTGTCTAATTTTTTTTAAGTTTATTTTTATTTCCTGGATTTCCAATATTCATTTTATTATTCGAACCTCAGACATTGTAGCTAGCATGGTATCTACATATTCCACCTCAAATTTAGATTGTGATTATCGTAGACAAATACAGGGGAACCTCTTACAGTTTAATCCTTAGATACATCTAGCTACCATTTATGGTGAAGGAGAATTGAAGTCCTGAATTGTTCAGTGGATTGTAATAGGTGCTTGGCCCGTAAAGGCGCGTCTGCAAGTTGCCCTATGGTGATGTTGTTACTGCACCGTACTTTAGTACTAAAGCACGGTGCAGTAACTGCCCATACTGTGCCGTACGCATGGCGCACGGTTATTTTTAGCATCTACTTTGCTGAAGCAGTGTGCTATATTGGGGGAGCGCGCCACTTCAGCGATGTAGCTGCTGGTCACATGTAGACATCTGTGGATGCTACATGGCCATAGCGTGTCACTACAGCAACGTAGCATCATCTGTAGCTACACCCTAATTGTAGCAAATTTGCAACTGTTTTGTAAGGAAAAATGACTTGTGCAGAAAGGATACACACTGCATAGTATACAGTCTATTGATCTGGGGGGAGGTAACTTAACTTTTCAGCTTTCGATTCAGGATTATTGGTGCATTAGTGACAAATCCGGGAGGAGGATTGGGATTTGAAGATTTGTCTCATAGGGGATGAGAACAATGATGACTGATATTTCAACCATCTGCCATTTGTCTTGTTGACAAGATTTCTGCATAGGTGAGATTTCACACTGAAGAAGTGTCCCAATAGCATTATTCACCATGGCTGCGTATTGTGGATGTGTTCTGAAAGTTTATATAGCTAGAATAACTTCTCACCACCCAATTACTGTGAAGAGCACTTGGAAACACACTTTCTAATTACAGTTGCAGCCCTGAGCATGCTGTTACTGGTGGCAAGCTTGCTGAAAATTATTTTTGACACCTGCAGCATGGGAAGTCCAAGTACAGAACTAAACCACACTTACTGCAATTTTAACAATAGAAGCGTATAATGTTTGTAGGCAGTATTGACAATGTATTATGCATCATAATTATAAGTACACTTCTATATGTGGTGACAGCAGAACTTATTGCAGACTTTAATCTTTATTTAAAAAAAAGCTTCTTCCTGCGGTTTCAAAGAAAACCTTAAACAAAGCAATTTTGTACTGTTTACCATTCAAAATATCCTGAAACAAAAGCAACAAGAGGCAAGGGATTTGCAAGTTGTATTTATTGGGATGGTAGTTCAGAAGCCCAGTGATGGCAATTTAAGTGTCAGAAAGAATTTATTTAAATACTAATAATTTTGGCAGAAACACGAGGTAATACATTTTTCATTAGGTGCTATAGTGGCAAACCTGGGCTGGCTTGTAGCTTTAATGGGGAATAAATGCTTCTAACCCCTAGCACCTCCCTCCCTTTCTAGTGTCATAATCGATCTTTCAAGGACCTCTTGGCAGGGACTGTAGGTCCTTCCTGTCTAGTATGGGGTGTGGTTTTGGAACATACAGGCTATGTCTACACGAGATGCTAACTGCGCAGTAGCCTAATAATACAGCACAAGAGTGCCTAACAGCACAAACAGTGCTAATACGCTACTGTGCAGTATTATTACGCTAAATATTGCACAGTAGTGTCACTAAAACGGTGTTTGGGGGCACTACTGTGTAGTAACTTCAGTTACTGCGCATTTATTTAGTACTTGGTTATACAAGTACTAAATTAAATGCACAGTAACCACCGCATATTAATGAATGTGTAGGCATGCCCACAGTAACCGATTACTCCTCTGCTATTGCACTGAAGGTCACTGGCACCGCTATTTCTGCTTTTTACCTGTGTTTTGCAGCATGTTCCTGGTGTTTTTGCTTTGTGCCTTGTAGTTTGGAGTGGTCAGTTTTTAGGAATCTTTGGGTAAATGACTGGCTGTGAACCTTGGGGAGTAGATTCGATGTCTCATGATTCATGAAGCCCTTTTAGTTCTGTGTTTCTATCACTGAACATCCTGCTGGATGAGTAAATCCTTATCAGAACCTGTAACTTTGCTGCATGGCTGTTTCTCCAGTTGTAGAAATAAAAGCATAGTAGGGCTATAAAGGGACTCATGCAAAAAGTTAAAGTTTCCTTGGAAGGTCCACTGTTGATGCTTTGCTGAATTAAGAGAAATATTGTGGGTGTATTAACGCCAGAGGCACAGGGGTAACACAAAGTTTACCTTTTCAGGGCCTGATCAGTATCTGTGAGCTATGTGTAATTGCTCTGTATACAAGTTGCTGGTAGTAGTGAAAATTTCTAAGCTTGGCAGCGCTGTTTCACTGATGGTTCTCCTCTTGCTGCTGCTATATGAACAGCTCATTGTTAAGTGCAAACTGTGACAGAATAATACAGTTCTAATTATGGGTAAAAGCAGTTTATCTTGGTTTCTGCTTTCTTCTTCTGTTCCCGTATTAACAACTCAATGTTAATGGGTGATAGGAGTATCAGAAGTTTAAATAGGTGACCCAAACAAGTTGTGAGGCAGAAGCCAGACCAAGATGCAGATAAACAACGCTCTGACAAAGATAGCACCAGCAATAAAATCTGAGCAACAGATGTGCTTTGATTTAATAAATAACATTTATTTGGAATGCACATAAACATTTTTAAATACACAATAAGTCATGTAAGTGCAAATCATTCTTAAAATAAAGGAACAACTGTAATATATAAAAGAAAAGCATGATTCTTTTCAGAGAATGTGTGTATTACAATTGCTGTAATATTGTGGGTGATTAGGTGAAAGATTACCAACATTTTAAATACAAAATTGAGCTTCTCCGGAGACATAATCATCATAATCTTAAGGAATTTGGGGACAGTGAAATAAGGTGACTTTGTAAGTAATTTACATAATATGAATCACAAGGTACTTCATCCCTTAATTATGAATAGTCTTTCGTGTGAAAACGGGCAGGATATAGGATTTGATCTCAGTTTTTACAAAAAGTTTTCCTTTCACCCCCACTCTCCCCTCCAGAAAGAAACCAAACTCCACTCATGGTTTTGTTGGTTACTTGTTTTCATAATTAAATTTAAATACAGTCCCATTATGAGTATAAATAACCAGGCAAAAAGTTGATCAGATCTTTTTTAGGAAGTAGCTCTTAAAAACGCACATTCCTGGTTATGAGACGTTTTTATCTAAACTTTTAATTTGTTTAATTTTTCATACACAGAATTAATACATGTTAAATGCAGACACCTAATAATTAGTTATTTGGCGAGACTGCCTTTGCAGAGTTGTTTTAATCTTCCAATATATGAATTTTCATGTTACTGTTCCATACAAGGATTAAAACAAAGAAAAAATACCAAACACTTTCGATCAAACACCTCTGGAATATAGTCATAATAACTAATGCAGAACGTGTCATCAGACAATCTGCTTAAGATTCATTTACAAAGAAATGTAATTTACATTGTGGGAAGGTATAAATGGCAAAACCAATTCAAGTGGCACTAAAGAATTTTGCTCATTGAGATACTAAAATTTATTTACACATGACTCCCTTTCCATCAAAAGTTGTACTGGAAGAAGTGGCAGTATGTAAACACTGGAATACATGCTATATGATCCCTTACTAAGAAAAATAAATTTACAGTTTTGTTAAATAAAGAACAACTGTTAATATATACAAACTGTTTACCAAAGGGCCATGAGAAACATTCAAGTCTGATTTTAATGCTTTCCAAATAAATATCAAATAATGCAACATTTACAAACAGCACACAATCCCTCAATCCCTCACCTTCTTTTAACAAGCCAGAATTTAGTAGTTTGATTAAGCAAATGAATAGCAGCTTTTTCATTGCTACAGAGGCATGTCACATAGCATCAAAATGGAACCGATGGGCTTCCTGACGTTTCTCTCTGTCATCTGCTTTCTGAAAATAAAGATTAATAACAGTTGATAAGATAAAAGACCAAAAACCTACCCAGCATTCTGACAGTTAGAAAATTTGTCAAATGTCAGGGAGTCTGATTTTTTAACACTGGTATTCATTTGTCATTCATTTGCCAGATTATTGAGGTTTAATAAAAGCCTCAATAATTAGTATGTAATAGGTGTCAATTTAGAATACCAATAATCTTCTCTTAATTGGCTGCTGTAGGTAATAATCAGTTGTTTTATTATTAATGACTCAATACTTCTGATTGTCTTAAGTAAATGGTTTTCAAAGGACTATTGCTTAAGTAGTTAAACCAAAAATACTTCCTAGTGCACATTTATTCTGTACTGTACATATGATAAGGTGAATTGGTTCTGAATCAAATATAAATGGCCCCACCTCTACTGTCCTTTTAAAACTAGATTATCCCTTAAAAATTCTGTTTATTAAAATTAAGAGAAAGTTGTCAAAAGCAATGATAAGGTTGCTACAATAATCAACAGTGTTAAAAACCAGGGCTGAGAAACAGAGTTACATTTTGTGGATTAGTAGAAACAAAGATGAAAATGTGAAGGTTGTGACTTTTTGCCTGTTTGGTTCTTCCTCTCACTCACCTCAAAAGGACATTTTTATGGGCTTGTGGTTACTTGAACAAATAAGGAAAATATTCAGTTCATCTATACCTGCATGGCCACTAGTTACATGTGGTTATCTTCTATATGCCTTGGTCTCTTTCCAATCCTGAACAGTTTTCCTATATATTTCTTTTCAAGATTTACTAGATATAGCCAGAACTTTATATCAGAAACCAAGATTAACTTTATGTGGGATAAGGTATGTTTGCCTATACAGAGTTTAACGTCATTTCTAATATATGCATAAGCTGGTCATCTGCCTGACTTGCAAAATGTATTCATGCTTGCTTGCTTGCACTGAGTAATATTTTTGATGAGCAAGTACAATCTTGTTAGTGTTTTTTTATCCTCATGCTGTTGGATGGGCATCTACATTTGTGTGTAAGCTGGTTAACTTGTGACAATTTTACTAGGCATACATATATGGACTTCATTTTTCTAATGGAAGCTGGCTTGTGGGAACCATGTTGTCACATGTGCTGGCTCCATTTCAGAGATTTCCTTGTCACAAGCATCATAAGTGTACAATAGGACTCCCTATTGGGTTAATTGTGTTCCACTGGATTTGGCTGTCAGACTTTCAGTATTCTCTGACAGCAGCACAGCTCTCTGTGAAGTTAACAGCATATCTCAGTCTGGCTTTGTGGCAGGGACATACCCTGCCAAGGTTGCAACTCAGTCAAACAAAAAAAAAAGGGGGTAGTATGACATCCTTTTTCCTACTCAGAAATACATGTCACATCTATAAAACACTAAAGCCTTCACATAAGAAGCCATTTGCATTCAACTGTATGCATTTTGAAAAGGTTATATTATTTTTATGTATTTCTATATTACATTATTTAATTAGAATAGTTAATTAACTGATTACTTTGAGTAGCACTTTAAAAGTTAACTGATTAGCCATCACAACCTCCTTATCTCATATCAGCACACAGATGTGGGAATTTGCCCAAAGGCCCCAGAGCAGGACAAAGGGAGGATTAGAACTAGGAATTCCAGTGTCCTTGATCGACCTACCAGAGTTTATGGCTCTTAAGATTTACACCTTCTATTGATTATTGCTCAGCATTTTTCAGTTAATCCCTCTCATGATGTGTCAAAGGTAAAAATATCCATAAGTAACACACTGGAACTGGTCATTGGTTTATGGATCCAGATATCCCCCAAAATGTGACAGAGCACCACATTATCCCTGACTTCTAGATTTATTATTTAGATAACAGAGTTTGATGGCTGATGGCCATGTATAAGAACTATGGTGTAGTAAGAGGCAGCTCTTTGTCTATATCAGTGGAGGCATGAAGGGCTTATTCCAGCTAGTGTGTGAAATAAGAAAACCACAATACTGTTTTCCCCCCAAAGGGGATGTATGAATAACTGTATATAGACCCTCTGTTTTCAACACTCTGGGTGTGAGTATCCTGGATATCTGTATATAGGAGAGAGATAAATAGCAGCATCCAGGCAGAGCAAAATATTGGCCAGGAGTCTGGTAGCAGTGACAGAACAGTCTAGTTACCTAAGGAAAGTTCAGGAATCAAAGTTTCTTGCATTTTAACCCCAGCCTTGCCATTGATAAAATGTATGGCTTTGCTCAAGGCATTCTTTGTGCCCTCTTCTGAGGAACTGGGATAGTAAATACTGACCTACAGTATCTCATCAAAGTCTTCTGAGGTTTAATTAATTCTGAGGCTTAACTTTTTACAGGGCTTCACAAATGTAAAATACTAGGTAATATCAGTAACTCTTTATTAACACATTATTGCCAATTTAGAGAGATGTAAGATGTCTAAGACCACAATTCAGTGCTAAAAATATAACTGATCCTGTCTCACTTGCATTTATTTAAGCTAAGAGGTGCCCATCACTTAAATAAAATGCACTATACAACCCTGAAAAATTACTGGGGAGGTGGAGGGGAGGAGAGAGGGGGATGATGACTATTTTATCCAAATTGAGTAAATATCCTCCAAAAGATATAATATTTGAAGAAGATACAACATTTGTAACCACCAGCTCACTCCATTCCTATGGAAGGGGAAGAAGATGGTCGTTGCAGCATACCTGTAAAGGCAGTAAATATGGAAGCACAGATGGGAAAAGACACCACAATGCGTGGATTCAGCAGGAGCTCAGAAGCTACTAGTGCAGGGGTTCGTAACTCTTTTAGACCCAAGGAAGGGCCCCCTTGGAAAATGCCTACTCTTAGTTTTCACTCTTTTTTTTTTTTTGACAACAGAAAAATACTAGAGCAATACTACTACTGCAAAAAACTCAGAAAGACTACAACAGGGCGGCATGTTTTCAACACTATGGAGTCCCATATTTGCAAACTCTGAGTTTTTATACATTGGGTCTGTGCGAAGCGGCTAGTATTCACTTTGGATTTTGCTGATTCAGGAGACAGTGATTCGATCTGGTGATTCCAATCGCTGTCCTGAATCAATCTGGCTGAATCTGATTCAGAGATTTGGCTGCAGCCAAATCGGCTCCATCCCCCACCCGCTCTCAGTGGCTGCCCTGCCAACTCTCTCAGCTCCCGGCTCTTTGAAAAAAAGAGCTCCCACTCATCGGCTGCTGCCACGCTGGGGGGCAATCCCCGTTACCCCACGCTGCGTGGGGGGCTCTGCCATGAGCCCTTTGACCCCTGCCCAGTCTCCCAGCCCTCCCCACCATGGCTGCCCTGTCCACCCCAGCTCCGGGCCCTTTAAAAAAAAACAAAACAGCTCCAAGTCACTAGCTGCTGCCAGGTGGGGGGTGATCCCCACTGCCCCCTGTTGCCCTGTGCTGCATGGGGGGCTCTGCCATGAGCCCCCAGAAGCCCCGAGGCTGTTGCAGCAGCTGGTGAGCCTGAGTTGTTTTTTTTTTTTTTTAAAGGGTCAGGAGCTGGGACCAGGTGGGGCAGCGGGTGGGGATTGGGGGAACAGGCAGGGGATGGGGCCTGGCAGGGGTCCCCCCATGGTCCCCTCCTCTCACCCCCTATTTACCAGCATGGAGTCCAGGTCCAGATCCCTGCTGCAATGAGCGGGGGCTGCCCGAATTGATTTGGAGAGCTTTGAATTGATTCGGACCTTTTAATTGGTCTCCTGATTCGATTTGGATTCGGAGATTTGGCCACTGAATCAGGCCGAATCTCCTCGAAATCAAATCAGCACCCGAAGCGTCACACAGCCCTATTATACATGTGCTTGGAGGGAGTGGGGGGGTGGAGCACTGTAATCAGAGCAGCTCAGAACTGCTCTATTTAAGGCACCTGGAGCAGCTCATGTATCAGCGTCCCTATGCTTAAAAATGGTGGCAGGATTGCTTTAAAGCTTGTTCAACGAGCTTTAGTTGAAGTGCCCCCACCACTATTTTTATGCGCAGGGACCCTGATACACAAGGCACTGGAGTTCATCGGGGTGTGCTAATTACCATGCTCCAGCAGACCTGATTAAATCGAGTCTGCTCCAACGTGCTGTAATTACAGGGTGTTGGAGCAGGCTCTCTGCTCATGTATAGGCGCGCTAAGGATTTAGCTTGTGAATCAAGTTTGTACACCTAGCAGTGCTAACATTGTGTGGCAACCTGTGGCACCCTCGAAAGGATCTCAAGGCACCCAAGGGTGCCATGGCATCCTGGTTACGAATCACTATAGTAATGTACATAAGGAATACTTGAACATTTTGCATTTCTGCAATCAAACTTTAAAATTGCTTCCCCCAACCTACTAATATTATCCCTACTTTTCCATGTTTATGTCCTGTCTGTGCTTCCATATTTACTGCCTTTACAGGCATGCTGCAGTCAAAAATAATGGAGAAAAAGCTGGGAGTTAGTCACAGCATAGCTCCTTTGTCATTCATGCTGTACTGTCTGAGCACAATAGGGCAGGATATAAGAGTGGAATCATCATGAATTCTCTATTTCCTTGCTCTGTCAATTGGCATCCCAACCACATCACTACTTGCATATGGGCTCTGTGTTAACATTTTGTAGAAGTCAATGATGGCACTGTGAAATAATTTTTCAGTATGAAATCCATGCACAACTTGGCTGGATGTTTAATCGGGCCTGTTTGTTTCACAAACACAAACAACAGGCCTACATACCAAGTCAAAAATGCAGTCACGTTATTTGACAGCTATGATTATGGCTTGGCAAGGTAGCAGCATTTATTGGCTATCCTGCCAGTTGGATATTATTGTGAACTGAGAGTTGTTAAGAAAAGTGGGAATGCTTTTCTTTTGTGACATGAAAGAACCCTCTCAAAATGCTTCTTCAAATCAATGAATGTATATACAGTCCACATGCAATTCAGACATGCGGAGCAAAGCAGCCAGCATCCCATGGAAGAGTCCCCCACATTAACAGCCCTACAACTAGTAAGGGTATAGAACAAAAATGAATGTTTTTCTTCTTTCTGAACCACCATCAGAATAGAAGCAAAGTAAGTTGAATTTACATTTATTTTCAAAAACAGCCTCTACTTGCAACTCTGATCAGTTGATGAGAGTACAAGATGTTGAAAGTAGTCATCTTAAAAACGGAAAGTCTCCCATTTAGTTATGAATAACGGCATATGCCAAAATACCAAAAATTGTGTATATTATTTTTTATTTTCCCTTTAAATGTTTCAGATATCAAACCTACATAACTAGATGCTTGTTTTTTAAGCTTTCAATAAAACCTAAAATTACCCTTCTTTTGTGTGTATTAATAAAGCCTGATACCTGTCAGAAATGTGAAAAATATTGAGATTATTTTATTTTAAAGTATATTTTCAAACTGAAAGCCATTATTCAAAACAATACCAGAGCATATCTTAATACAATACAAAATTTGTAGTGTGAAAATATACAGAAACTCATTTCCATTTAATTAAGCTTACCTTCTCTTGCCAGTGCAATATGCCAATTATTGCCAAGATGAAAACACAAACTCCAATTAGGGCTATAGCTGTTAACAGCACAATGTTACTTGGGGTCAGGTACAGCTTGGCACTCCAGCTACACAGAAGAGAAGCCAAAGAAACATTAGTACTCTTCATTAGGACCCAGAGTACAGCTTCAAAAGAGATTACGTCCATTTACAAAAATGAAAAGGTAATGTAAAATCTGCTAATATGATTGTTTGTACAAGACCGGGGCTTACCTTAAAGACAGGAGCTTAATGGTATTTACTTATAAAATACAGTGTTAAATATAATTGTTATTTTCAAGTGATACTATGTTTAAATTTAGTTTCTATTGAGCTATCCTTGGTATATCCTTAGGGATTGGCTTTCTTCCTCATTAAGAGTTTTATGCTCGCTTTTGCAGTAGAGCATTGAAAGGAACAAAATAAAAGTAAAACGCACAGCGGAAGCCTCAAAAACTGCCTGGGGTTGGGGTGAAAGGACGAGCACCAGCTAGCAAAATCCACATGACGTGCTGACTCTTTTATCAAAGAATCCCACGTGCCAGAAGACAGCACTCCAGGCAGATTGTGGGGGAGCAGTCATTGTGTATTTCTGTCAGTCACTGCATATTTACGTTTTGCTGAAATTAATGTTGCATTAAGTTATTCCTAAAGCCTGTACCAGGCTCAGAGGGAAAAACTGTAGGCATGGTAAGGACAGTTAGTGGCGGCTGTATTTCCAGGGAAAGGAGGGAGTTTGGGCAGTCCAGTAGAGGGGTCAGCACACCCCTAGCATGTGGATCCCATAAGGGAGGGATTTTTGGCCTCCCAAGTTTCTTTGGCTGCCCCACATGATGAACCTTGCAGAGCTTCCTGGGTCTTCTTGATTTTATTTTGGGAAGGACTGACCGTGACCTTAGCTCAGGTTGTAACATGGCAACACTTGGAGTTCTCAGGATATCTACAACTTCGCTATTTGTGACAACAGTCTTTAAACTCATGCTGAGCGGTTACATCCAGAGAAAAAGCAAAGGAGACTTCATTTTCATTAAAAAGCTCTGCCAGCATACACATATCAATTCATGGTGTGGAAAGTTCATACGCTGTGGCCAACAGAGCTCACTTGGCCAACTTCTCTGGTGTTCGTGCAGCTCTTGACAAAAAGCTTCATCTTGCAAAGCTTCTGCTGTTTGAACTGGGGTAATTCTGATGGCAAAAAAACTGCTGGCAGAGCCACATATAACTTAAAGTACTACGGTGGTTAAGCCTTTGTCTACAGTTGAAGCAGTTTCAGTCCTAATGTTGGTTTTTTCCAATTTTTGTTGGGCTTGGGTTGTACAGAAAACCAGTACAGATGATCACAAGTATCCTCCTGGCCTTAGTCTCTGAATTGTGCGCTCAAAATTTTAAATTTTTTTTCAAAGACGAGTTTCTTCTTAGCTCTACTTCAAACTCTAGTAGTAATTCCCCCCCCCCCGTATTTGTACTATTATTTACTTCTCATTACATGTATTTAAAGATTCTGTTACAGAAGTTTGATTTTCAATTTATTACTTGATTTTTGCTTATATTAATTGTGTATGTCTTGATTCAAATTTTGTTGTTGAAATGGGATGGAGTGCGAATCTCAGACCCCTCGCTCTAGTCTCTAGACACGCTGCTATTCTATAAGCAACATGGCTTTTTTTCTTTTCGTAGGGACAGAATACTTTTAATTTAAAATTTGGTAAAGTTCAGACAGAAAGTAGATACTGAGTTTCTAGAATTATAATCAAGATTTATTAACAAATGGGGTCAGTCTCTACAGTCAATAAATCTTGAAATAGATTGAAAACTGAAATCAATGGGCTATTAGGGTTGTGCGAAGCTTCGGTCGCTGATTCGATTTGGAGGAAATTCAGCCCAATTCAGCGGCCAAATCTTTGAATCTGAATTGAATCAGGAAACCCATTAATCTCTCTGAATCAGAAGACTCTGATTGAATTTAGAGAGATCCAGAGAGATTCGATGATTTGGCCACAGACACAGCCTTATATGTTTTTTCTATGTACCTCAAGGTACCAGGTGCAGCTCGTGAACGTTGAGATGGTGGGGCGGATGGAGTGTCCCACAGGAGTGCGGGGGGTTCTGTGTGTGCTTGGCGGCAGACCCAGAAGTGAACCAGAAGTACTTCTGGTCCACTTCTGGGTCTGCCACAGAGCGTGTGGGGGAACCCCTGCCCCCTGGCTCAGCAACTGGGTGCCTCCTGGGTTTGGGGGGGCCACTGGGGGTTCTCCCATGGCCGATTGCTGAGCCGGAAGAGGGTCTGGGCCCCCCGCCTGTGCGCTTGGTGGCAGACCCAGAAGTGGACTGGAAGTACTTCCGGTCCACTTCTGGGTCCGCTGCCAAGCGCACAGGGTACCTCCCTGCGCTCCCGTGGGATGCTCCATCTGCCACACCATCTCAGCATTCACAAGCTGTGCCTGGTACCTCAAGGTACGTAGAAAAGGCATAGAGCTGTCTATGGCTGAATCGCTGATTCTCTGAATCAGAACTGAATCTTCAGATTCAGATTTGGCTGAATCGAATCGGGATAGTGATCCCAATTAGCGAATCGAATCACTGTCCCCTGAATCAGGCCAAATCTGAATCCAAATCAAATACTGTCCGCTTCACACACACCTACATTTTATTATATACATAAATTTGGAGAAAATATTTTTCTGAAACACAGACAAATAAGTGTCTGGGAGGTTCTGTGTAGCAAGAAGCAGGACAACAGAATCCATAAAAATATTAACAGCAGTGAATGTACATAGGAAAAAAAATTGTAATTTGAACACTACCTTCACACTCTTTGCAAACTACACTTGTATTACTTTGTCAATAAAATTCTATTTGTAAGAAAACTCCTAGTATGCTTATCATTTTAGTACCCTTTTCAATTTTTGGAGTAGTATGAATATATTTGTAACATGGTAACTAAATGCTTTTCCATGGATGTGTGTAAATTTAAATCTTTAAATAATCCAATGGCTTTCCATAGGTTAATACATCTTTAAGCCACAAGGGACTACTATAATTATCCATCTTCTGCATAACATAGAATTTGAGCCAGTAATTCCTGTATAGAGGCCTCAATCTATTTAAATGGGGACATAAACCTTTAGAAAGGTATGTAGCACTGATTTGAAGACTAAGCAATGAATTAGTTATTCCAATGGTTAATTATGCTGGCTGTTAAAACATGCACCTTATTATTTCTAGTCTAATTTGTATAATTTCAGCTTCCAACCACTGGATCTCATGTTGTTATGCTTTTGTCTGCCCATTCAGGATCTCCGTACTATTTTAAATCTCCTCCCTATATACATACCTGTAGGCTGATAAAGTTGCCTCATAGCCTTCTATTGGATAAATTAAATAGAAGGAGTTTCTTTAGTTTTTAAGATGGGTTGGTTTTTCCAGAAGGTGTGCTCTAGCTCACTAAGTTTTGGGCTCGTTGCAGGAATCACTGGGCACATCTACAGGATCTAACTTTTGAATCTAACTAGACACACTGGATGCATATTTGATGAAACCAAAACATGCACTTTTGCTGTGGCTGTACTTGTTACTTGGTCAATAACAACTTTGGCAGGTAGGTTTTCATTTACAGGAAACTGTGTTTTATGTAAATGTTATTATCTAATATACAATGAAAAAACAATACCCTACAGTTTATGCTGGTTTCCAAGACTCTGGTTAACAAAAAAAGATAGGGGCAGAGTTGGGTCCACTTGGTATTCTATACACTAAGATCAAAAGGAGATGTTCAGATTCAGAGTTGAACATGTCCCCCAGGCCCATCTTGAATGTTGAATGCTTAGGACTAGAGATTTTGAATCAATAGTAGGAATAGTTCAGGCCAAGTTTCCACTGCAGAGTACAGCTGATGTACCCTGTCCAAGACATGCATCCTGTTATCTGTAGCTTAAACATTTCAACTGTAAATGTATGCAAACAAACTTTGGTAATAGGGTAATTAGAAAGGCAAGTCCTTCGTCTGCCTGGGCTTGTGTATGGTGACTGTGTGGAGTGTTGTAGGGTGTAGATTTAATTTTGAAGTGTCGGTATTATTATACATATTTTACTGCTGATCATTTTAGCTCAAACATGAGTCTCTTCCAGAAATTAGGTTGGCACCAGAAAATCTCTTTCCTCATCAGCCCTCTTGGATTCAACCCTTCTTTTCTCAATCTATTACGATCAGCTTGGACATTCTGGCCTGAAGAGTTTATTTCTCAATGTTTTGATTTTAAGAACAAGAAACTGAGGTTTTATTATAGAGAAGGGATATGGGAGGATCTATCAACGATCAAAATTGGGAGGGGAAGCATGTGTTTAATTCTACTTGCAACTGCAGGACAGCTGGATGTTTCTGCTAAATGAATCAGCACTGAAATAATCAACAATGCTGACCTGTAAATCTTCATTAGTATTCTAAGTTAAAACCGGGCTGAGATGAATGGAGCAGTTCATGTGAGTATTTGTTACTGTTTGCTTGGTATTCTTTCCATCTGTCTGCCTACAGACTTAAGAGAGCAGAGCCACCCTGTCCTGATAATTTGTGTATTTGAGGAGAACTCATTCCTTAGGCAAGATCTTTCTTTTTGATTATGAATTACTAGAGGAGAAAATCAATTTTGTCAATAAAAGAACAGCAATGCCTGTTTACCTTTAGAAAAGACCATTCATAGAGGAAAGGATTCCTTACATTTTGAGAGTGCAGAAGTCCTGCTTGGGATTTAAGTGATCAATAAAGGACTGCTTAAAAAAAATCATATATTTGTACCCTCTTTTTTGCTTCAGTACTGAGTAGAAAGAGGAGCTAAGAGGTTCAGGGCCTTTTCCCCATCCCTTTGCTTAGGAATAATTAAGAAACTTGAGTCTTGTCATCTTCCTGTTTTCTTCTGGTGACTGTTTAGGATAGTCTTGAGCATGAACAATATGCACACATGTATTTTAACTGCCAGGAAGGGTGGTTTGGGTAACAAACAATTTTGTCCTCCAAAATATTAGTCATTGAAAGGAATGGCTACTTAACAGAAATACACTGAAGTGATCATGTAGCCATGATGGTTCAGGAAATGAGAAGAGGCAAGAATTTTTGTGAGTTGATATTTTTACTGGGCCAACAGAATGGTACTGGGTGACTCATTTGGCTGCTATTAATCTTAGGGTTGATAATTAGAACCAAGCATATTTTACAGAAAAGGACTTGGTACTTCACATCTCATGTCTTCTACAGTAAAGTTTTAATGCTCACATCTTGACATCAGAATCATTTCTATGTTATAAAAGCAACTATGACTTTACCCCAAGACAAAGCATAGGGAAATGCTAGAGGTTGACTAGTAAACTTTAATTTGACATATATATTCAACAGCAGTAAGAGGAAATTTTTTCTATGTTCCTGAGTCCATTTTTTTGTATAAATGCTTTTAGCTCAAATTGATTTCAGTGTTAAAATCCTCCTGCAAGCAACATTTTCATCTCTTCCTCCAAGAAAATGCACAGATTCATAGATAGCAACATACACCATGTTCTGAACAGAAACTTTTGAATCTACGTAGACACACTGGATGCATATTTGATGAAACCAAAACATGCACTTTTGCTGTGGCTGTACTTGTTACTTGGTCAATAACTTTGGAAGGTACGTTTTCATTTACAGGAATATATTCAATAATGTGTTTTGAATGTTCTTTGGCATTATATAAAAGAGTCTGTAGTTTAACAAAAAAATACAAATGACTGATGTGAAGTCCATTATGCACTATAAATTTGACATTTTTTTTCCATCACAGAAGCAAATGAAGATACATGCTTATTTACAAGAATCACGCTAACAAATGTGTGTACACCTTTATATGTTCCCTGGAACTAGAAGGGGCCTCTGAGGCCATCAACTGCAGTCTTTCACATTTGCAAGCAACAATTTGTCCAAAAGTGTCCACAAGAACATCTAATCTGGTCCTCTTGCACCTCAGAGCCTCACAGCGTCCAATAAAACACTCTACAACAGACCACTAGTAAAGGGTAGGGGAAGATGAGGGTACTGGTAACACTTTGCTACTAAGACAGGAAATCAGTCAAGTTAAAATATGCCCAGATAATCTCAGACATTGCAGAGAAGGGGGAAAATATCCAAAGGTCCTGGTCTGGAGAAAAAATTCTTCTTAAACCCAAATCTAGTGATCAGCTTGCTCCTGCCTGTGTGGGCAAGACATACCAAGTTTCTAAGGACTAGTGTACCTCACCCAAACTTCCACATCTAATTTAGGCCAATGTCCAAATCCTTCAGCACAGGGCTGTTCAAGTGGTGGCCTGGACTGTGAAGGGTTAAGTTGTAGCCCTTGGACTACTGCTTAGCTGCCGCTCACCCTGTTGTTCTGGATGCAATTATTCTCCCCTAGGGGGAAATAATTACCTCTTGTATCCTATATATAATCCTCCTGATAGAATACTCAAATATAAGACTTGTCGGGTTTTATAATAGCACCATGTTGCGGACTTGAACAGTTTATGATCCATTATCACTCCCAGCTCCTTTTTTGGCTACCTGCATTGCCAGTTATCTCCAATTTTATATTTATTTTTAAATGCAGAATTTTACCTTTGTCTATATGAATTTCATTCATCGATTTTAGACTGGTTCTCCCATTTATCAACACCTCTTTGCCTTCCAAAGTGCTAAGGTTCCTCCTGTCTTGGTGTTGCCTGCAGCTTTTATGAACATATACTCTTATTTCATCCTCCAAATCATTAATGAAAGTACTGATAAGAACTGGGACCAGGACAGCATATCACTTAAAAATAACCACCTGTTTTTATTATGGATGACTGTAGTCTTTGACCGTGGTTTTGCAGCCTCTTGGGCACCCACTTTAGAGTGACTTCATCTAGGCCACATTTCCTTAATTTGCTTATGAAAATATGGAGGATAACAAAGTGATACACAATTAAAAATCTGTTTCTATATTATAATTTTGTAACATATAGTCCAATTAATAACATTACCTTTGAGGAGCATGGTGAGGGTATGGAATGACTATAAGTTGGGAGTTTGGGATGATAGCTGTCCATTCCTGTTTCCGTGCAGACTGCAAGAAGACACAAAAGTTAGGTTTACCTCTTAAAACCAAAGAGGTGTTATTTTGTGAAGTATTTAGACATTTCCTGATTAAATTTACACAAGAAAAAACAGAAAGTTCAAGTGGTTTTCATGAGTAAGGGATGGATGGGGATAATTATTTTACATTTAGATTAATTTTTAGCTTGGATTCTGAAGTAATTTACAAGCCAAATAAAAACTACTGATCACTGCATCCACCACAGACATAGCCATCATTGAAGTAAAACATGGCTTCTACTTAAGTGCACATTGGCACTGCAGTTTACGGTAGGAAGTGAAGAACTGATTCTGTAGGGGAATTTTATGTAGTCAGAATGTAATTATCCAAAGTATAATTCAACCAGAATACTAACTGTTAAAATAGGATATGGGATCTTGACCAATCATACATGGTCAGAACCTGGGCTTCACACTTCCATCCAAAGGAAGGTCCATTCAGCAGAATACCTTTTACCATGCTGATAATGAGCTCATTATTAATGAAGAAAGTGATTCAAGAAGCAACCGAGTCATTTTCCTGCTGCATTTGTGATTCTCGCATGTTTCCTATCCAAGTACTTAACACATCCAGACCATGCTTACTAAATTAATCTGATGTTAATCACAGCATAAATTGGTGAGACTCTAGGTCAAATATAAGTATCTATAACTTAAACAAGCACTATACTCCTATGTTAACAGTTCACAAGAACTATGCCTGTGCTCTTTTTGAGTGCAACTTTTGTCTTATTGTTGACATAAAAGGTTAAAAGATTGATAGTGCAGGCTGGAGAAAACAGACACACATACTGTTGTCTTCAAGCAAACTTTTCAGAACTCAAAATGGCTCCATCATTTTGGTGTCTCAAAAAGTAGGCTTAGGAATAGCAAGCTACAGAATTTATCAGGTTAGAAAAACACTGGAAAATAATAATTTATGCAAGGTAAATCTTAACCTTACCTTTTCTCCTAAAGGACGAGGAATGCCAACATACAAGTGATCGAGGAAATTGGCACTACGTCCCAAACCAAGCACACTGTAAGGCAGCTGGAGAGCAAAATGTGCTGACTGGCTAAGTTGTCCAGCTAGAATTTAATTAAAAAATACAATTAATATATTGCTTAAGACTTTTTGGGCAACAACACAATTCACATAATAAATAATCTATTCTTAACTGAATTCTCATTCTACATTTCCATGATTTATGGGCATTTCATTTAGATAATTACTCCAGAATGACTCAGATGACTTGGAATATAAAGACATTTCTTTGACCTCTATTTTTCATGTGGTACTAGAACTTGTGCAATTTGTTTGAAGTAGTTTAGAAGAAGAAATGAAAGCAGTATTATACAGATCCACAATGTGACTATTTACTGTAACTCAAAAGCAGCTGACACTGGGAACATCTGAAGTAGCCTGTGGACCAAATATATACTGTGGACCAAATTTTGTCCTAATTTAAACCTGTACAACTACAATGGGGCTATATCAGTTGCAAGCCAGATCAAACTGATCATTACAATAGCTGAGGTCACCAGCAGAAAGCAGGAAATAGATGCGCATATTTCCTGCCTAGCTACAGATTCACTGACACCATAACATCTCGTAAAATTATTTATTGCATTTTGGCAACATGCCTTGAAATTTCCATTGACACTTCTACTGCAAATACTATCTACAATCAAGCATGCATTGTTTGTTCATTTTGAAAAACTCTCTGAGTAAGAGACTTGTTTGTTTGCTATTGCTATAATAGGAAGCACAAAATATTAAACGCCTGTTACATTCAGTTCTTTGTTAGGATAACAGAAATACTCTCATTCTGAAACCATTCGAACCACTGCTCTGGCTCTCCAGCTTCTCCTCTGCCAAGTACGTATGCCTTGTATGGGAGAGATTTGTACATGCTAAGCACCATGACTCCATTCTGAATGATAGCTGCTAGTAGGCTTCAGGAATCACAGGATGTCTAAAGCCTACTAGCCTAAATAGTATGTGCCTGAGGGCTGCACTGCTCTTACTGACATCAGAAGAGCAGTGGCCAGTAGGACAGAATGATTGAGACAAACTGAAGATGCAAGACAGCAGCTGTACGACCATCCTGCAGCATACGAACAGCTGAAGTCATGCAGGAGCTTCCTCACCAGCACCCAACCTCTTGATGCCACGCCCAAGGAGACATGACTACAGATGTGGAACAAAAGGCTGAAGTAAATGTATGGTGGCAAAAAATGGCAATTCTAGTGGCTGAGTCCTTGCCATCAGGGGCTGATGAATCATGGCAAAGGTGGCAATGTCTCAATGGACTAAATGCTGGAGTTGGATGCTCCCAGGAACTAATGAAGTAGGGTTATACCAACCACCTGTGACTGTGGCACAGCGCCTCAGACTATGCAACAACTGCTGCAATGCCTGCTGCTTGAAGGCCCCTGTTCAATGAAAGATGTCACAAAGTACATTAAATGAGGACAAGCATGTGTAATAAAATGGTCAAATGTGGTGTAGAGATATGAGAGAGAGATCTCTCATATAATGAGATAATTCTGATGATAATTCTGGAACAGGAGGCCTATGAAAGTAAAGTTTTCAAAGGGGGCAGTAGAATTTATCTTCACCAGCCATTGATTTTATAAGAATCTGAGTGTAAAATTCTTGCATTGCTTTGGTACACTTCAACAGGTTATGCTTTAAATCAAGGATCTCAAATTAAGCAATAAGACATGACAGTCTGTGAATTACAGTGCAATAATTCATACCTGGTATGCCAAAGGCTGAATTCTGTCCATGCAACTAGACATGATTTATTGCAACATAATTCAATCCCTGCAGTATTTGGATATATTCTTACATATATTTCTACACCAAGGGAGAAACTTATTGGTGGGAGGACCAAAAAAATTAACTTCAAGATATACTTATAGGTTTTCTATTTTCATTTAATGATTCTTAAACTCTACTGGCATGAGTCAGAATGCTTGAGGCCATTGACAGCTTTGAATTTTTCTTCAGTTTGTTTCAAATATAACAGCCTGTTACTTTAACCTTTTCTATATCAGAGATGTCACTCTGCTTAGCACTGCATCCATTGTTAATAATCATGGTCTGCAAAAGGTCATTTTTGCTGTAAAAACTACTAGCTTAACAATGGATGCAGTGCTAAGTAAAGTGTATTGGTCAATGACATCTTTACATGGTGAAAAGCTAGCCTACAAAACTCCCATCTTTGCATGTACTGCATACCCCTGATACTGTACATGATAAGCCAGGGGTCCAATGTTACTAGTAAAGTTAAGAAGGGTTCTCTTCAAAGAGCTTCCTGGCACACTGCAGCATACAGTCTGGACAGGAGCAAATGATGCGTAGTCAAGACAAAGTGCTTTTCATTTACATAAGAGAAGAATCAACACAATGATTTTGTTTCTCACGCTCCAATACCTATAGAAGGCCTTTTGCACTTACACCTTGTGTTTAGTGGAAACCAGACTCTTAGAGGGACTCTGGAGAAGAGCGGCCACTTCCTTCCTTAGAGGGACTTTGGAGAAGAGCGGCCAAAATGATACTTTTACTGGACACAGTCACTTCTAGGCTTCTAGCTGTGTGAAGCAGGGAGGTGGAATCTGTCAATAGCTTGGTTCCCTGGTGAGCTCAGTTGCCAGAGGGAGAAGATGCAGAGTCATGCAAGTAACCTCTGATTTTCCAACAGAACTTTGGTCTGTTTATTTTGACAGGACATCATGGTTTTCTTTGCAAGCCTGATGATCTCTCCCTGCTAAGGAAAAATACCTCGAAAAACTGATGGCGGCAAGCTATGTTAAAATTGAACTTTCCTTCCCTCACCCTCGACACGTAACAGAGGGCCCAGTGACTACCAGCTTGAGACTTCTGGACCTCCGCCCCTTGTAAATTCCATCTTACATTATACAAAGAAAAGCCTGATTAAAGCAAATGACTTTGGACCAACTTTAAAATAGAATAATAGACAATTAGGGCTGGAAGGGACCTCAGGAAGTCATCTAGTCCAACCCCCTGCTCTACGTAGGTCTATCCCCAATTAGATCATCCCAGCCAAACCTTTGTCTAGCCTGGTCCTAAAAACCTCCAACAGTGGAGATTCCACCACCTTTCTGGGTAATCCAGTCCTCCTAGTGAGAAAGTATTTTCCTAATATCTAACCTAAACATCTCTTGCTGCAACTTCAGACCATTGTTCCTTGTTCTGTCATCTTCCACCACTGGGAACAGTCCAGCTCCATCCTCTTTGGAACCACCCTTCAGGTAGTTGAAGGCTGCTGTTAAATCCCCCCTCAGTCTTCTCTTCTTCAGACTATATAAGCCCAGTTCCCTCAGCCTCATCTCAGAAGACATGTATGTGCCCCAGCCCACTAACCATTTTTGTGGCCCTCTGCTGGACTCTCTCCAATTTGTCTACATCCTTTCTGTAGTGGAGGGCCCAAAACTGGACACAGTACTCCAGCTGTGGTCTCACCAGTGGCAAATAGAGGGGAATAATCACTTTCCTAGATCTGCTGGCAATGCTCTTACTCATGCAGTTCAGTATGCCATTAGCCTTCTTTGCAACAAGCTCACACTGTTGGTTCATATTCAATTTAGTGTCCACTGTAACCCCCAAGTTCTTTTCTGAAGAGCTGGTGCTTAGCCAGTCAGCCCCCAGCCTATACTGGTGCAGGACTTTGCACTTGCTTCTACTAAACCTTATGAGATTTCTTTTGGTCCAATCCTGCAATTTGCTGAGGTCTCCCTGAATACTAGCTCTACCCCTAAGCTTATCTACTACTCCCCCCCAGCAGGGCGTGATCTGCAAACTTGCTTAGGGTGCACTCCATCTCATCTTTCAGGTCATTCATGAAGATACTGAATAAAACTGGTCCTAAGACTGACCCCTGGGGACTCCACTTGATACCAGCTGCCAATTAGACATCAAGCCATTTTACCCTGCAATATTCCCCTTTGAGTCCAATGATCCAGCCAGTTTTCTATCCACCTTACAGTTTATTCATCCAATGTGTACTTCCTTAGCTTGCTTGCAAAAATGTTGTGGGAGACCATCTCAAAAGCCTTGCTAAAGTCAAGATATATCACATCTGCTGCTTTCTCCGCATGCACAGTGCCAGTCATCTTGTCATAGAAGGCGATCAGGTTAGTCAGGCATGACTTGCCCTAGGTGAATCCATGCTGACTGTTCCTAATCACCTCCTCCAAGTGCTTAGAAATGGATACCTTGAGGACCTGCTCCATGATTTTTCCAGGGACTGATGTACTAATAATATGTGCTAGGTACTCCTAGTAATAGGAATAGGACATTCTTCAAGTCCACATTTATCATTTCATATTACAGGGGTGGCCAACCTGCAGCATGCATGCTACGACTGGCATAGTAACTGTCTGTGTAGCACATGGCAGCAACTGATAGGGCAAGAAGCAGAAGAGGAGATTAGTAAGGGAGGATAGGTCAGGAAGCAGAAGTAGAGGAGATTGGGCAGAGAGCAGAAAGCAGAACAGTAGGTTGGACAGAAGAAGAGGGATCAGAGTTGTACTTGGAGGGGTCAGGACTAATTTGTGGCACACCTGCCAAAAAAGTTGGCTCCTGCTGTTATCCTACATGAGTTACATGTGAAATAATGGAACAGTTTAAAAATTACATCTATTTAATGCAAGTGCATTACTGTATTTTAGATGGAAACTCCCATTTTTGTTAGGGGCGACAGGTTCCAGGCAGAAATTACAATTAAGCCAACTGTAATAAGGATGGGTATTTAAGTTATAACCTAATAGTCAATACATCACAACACTAACTAGGAACAATATTAAACTGTTTGACTGTAGGTAAGTCAAGCTCGTATCAATATATTTTGTAAAAGAACAAATTAACACATAGGACAAGGAGAAAAGAAAATGATTAATTCTAGCTACTAGAATTTTGTTACAAGGATTTAATTGGCCTTATTTTCTCAAATACAACTGCAAAATTACTAGCTTCCCCTCCAATTAATCTTTTGGTATAGGAAACTTCCTCATTCAGTAGTAATGATACCAGTGATCTAGTTAATATTTATCAAACTAGAAAAGAACAATGCAAAGCATGAAGGATAAACTGCACTGAATTTGAATATTCTCATTAGAATATATTATAGTAGCGGTAGTCAAAAATATCTGACTCTCTGCAAGAGGAAGATGATAGGTGCCAAAATATCATGCATTTCCTAGCTATCATAGGTCATACTCAGTGGCGCTCACAGATCTTAGCTACGTAATCTAACTTGGACCGAAGATGTAAAAAATAGAAAGAAATAGAGCCAAAAATAAATTCAAAGACCATCCTAGTTCTCTCTGATTCAGAGAATAGCTGCTCACCATTTAAGAGTGGACACTTATTTTTAAAAAAATACACCGGTGAATACCTCAGCATTTTCAGCATCTATATGACTCTTTCTTTCTCAATTAATCAAACAATCTGGCCACCACTCAAGGAAAAAACAACTGGTATGTATTCAACAACAGTGTTTTTATAACTGCACTAAACAGTTGATCTCATCTTATAGTTGAGATTTTTAAGGGGATTAAGAATATAGTTTATAATATTTCAGTATTTATAATTCTGTCTAATGGCCACAGTTCAGCATAACATTTCTTGTGGTTTTCAAGCTTTACTTAATGCTACCATCATTTTTTTTTGCTAGCAAGTGACAAATTTGTTAGTGCCAATGCAAACCAAGGAACACGAGAAATTGGATGTGTATGTCGAGGGAAAGTTATAGGCTGAAACCAAAAAGGAACATGGTATGAAGCCTTAAATGTCAAATGTCTGTATCAACCCAAATGTTTGGGTTGATAGGAAATACAGCCTTCAGTCTATGTTACTGAATTTGGTTTGCCTGAGATATTAAAAAAACTATTTTTGTACCAGACCTTTTTATTTAGACATATGAGTAGTTTATTCTTTATTCTAATTATTTTAGAGCTGCTTCTCTATAAAAAATGCAGCTTAAAATTAATGTGACTTGAATAATTTTAAATGGGGTATCAAGAGGCGATGTAATACAGTGTCTCACAGATATACTTATTAAGCTAAGGCAGTTAGCTCTGGTTTGTATGGTATTTCTATATTTTGTGAAATGAGACCTTTAAGATTATTTTTACTGAAACAGTTTGCTGAAAAGCAAGCAATGAACATGTGAAAACTGAAATATTTAACTGGGATTTCTGCTTGTAATCATCTACTACCAATTTAGAAATGTTAAGTACATTATTAGATTAACCATGTACAACATTTTATATATAAACCCCAGAAGCAAATATTATTAAGAAAATATTCCATCTTCTGGTTTTTGCCAGAAGAGAAAAAATAGAACATTTTTTAAGTTCCGTCTATCATGAAAACATCATATTCATTTAAATAGGAAAAAACTAAAATTCACAACAATCCCCGTACTGGAAATAAGCATGGTAAGTACAGAAAATAAGGAAGTATTCATTTAAAAACAATAGGAAGTCTTTAGTAAGGCACTGGCAAAAAGATTTCCTACTCATAGCTCAGTTCTGATGCTTTTTACCTCAAATTTTTTTTTTTTTTTAAACACAGGTAGTTTTGTTTTCAATGGACTATTTATATAATTTATTCTGAATAGTCCTTTATGATTATAGATTTGTGTCACAAGCCCACTAAAACCATCCTCATTTACTTTTCTGATTGGTGAACTTTCTTGCCAACCTGGCTGTTTGTGTCCATAAAGCTGATGCGCTTGGAAGATTCTGAATAAAATTTAATATTATTCAAATTTCCAAGTATAAGAGATTTGGAATAATGTTATCAAGCAGGATCTTTGTAAGAGGTATCACCAGAATAAATGGAAAAAAATCCTCAATTACTTCCACTTGAGAGCCTGACTCAATCTGGAAATTGTACCATCTTAACTTGAATTAATATAATTTGCATGTGACCTAAAGCCCTACCTTATACAGTTCTGCATGCAGGCCAGTTTGAAGGAACTTTACATGAAAAACAGTATGGATTCATGATGTTTCCACACTGTCCGGCAGGAGCCCGTCTTAGGGCTCTGGAGGCGCAAGTGAGGGAGCTCCGGGAGGAGGTTAGCAGGCTGAGGTGTATCAGGGAGGCGGAGGATGAAATTGACAGCTATTTCTTTTCCCTGCAGGACCAGGCACCTAAGAAAGAAGCAGCCCGGGGAATGCCCTCCACAGCAGAGTGGCAGACGGTCACATCCAGGACCGGAGCTGCTTGCAGCGAACTGATACCAGTTCCTCCAGTCCGACTGGAGAACAGGTACGCAGCCCTGGCGACCCTGCAGGAGATGGAAGGAGAGGAGGAAACCCTCGGGCAGGAAGCAACACCACATTCTTCACACTCCGAACTGGTCAAGAGATCCACGCGGACCCAGAGGAGGAGGCGACAAGTGCTTGTCATAGGCGACTCCATCCTGAGAGGTATGGAAGGGTCCATCTGTCGCTAGGACCCCTCAACACAAGAGGTCTACTGCCTGCCCGGAGCAAAGATTCAGGATGTGAAGGAGGTAATCCAGGCCAGGATTAAGCCCACCGATTACTACCCCATGGTCCTAGTCCATGTGGGTACTAATGATGCGGCCAGGAGAACCCCCAATCACCTGATGACGGACTACAGTGCTCTGGGTGGCGTGCTGAAGGAGTTCAGTGCACAGGTGGTTTTCTCTTCCATCCTACCAGTGAACGGACGCAGAAGACGGCATGAGAACTGCATTAGAGAGACCAACTGGTGGCTTCGGCAGTGGTGTCTCGAGGCAGTCTTCGGCTTCCTGGACAACGACCAGCACATCACGACGAGGGACATGCTCAGTTGGGATGGGCTTCACCTGTCCCCCAAAGGTAAGCATGTGTTTTCTTCTAGGTTGGCAGATCTCCTTCGGCGGGCTTTAAATTAGGCTCGTTGTGGGGAGGGGAAGATGAGGGCGGGGGAAGCTGTGGACCACCAAACCATGTGGCACCCACAAGGACAGCCCAGCCTGAAGAAGAACATTGGGAACCTGTGAGCCATGGGGCGGCCAGCAGTACAGCACAGGTAAGAAATAAGCAGGTAAGAAATAAGGGGCCCCTTGGGACTCGGAGCTGGGGGGCAGCAAAGGCACCAGTCACAGGGCTCAAGTGCCTATATACCAATGCTAGGAGCATGGGGAACAAGCAGGATGAACTAGCGCTCCTGCGACTGGGCAGTACATATTGAGGGTTATAGGCTGTACAGAAAGGATAGGGTGGGGAAGAAAGGGGAAGGGGTTTCACTCTATGTCAATGAGCAATATACATTGACCCTCATCAAGACGGAATCGAAGGATGAGGAAGTAGAAGGATTGTGGGTTAGATTACATCTGGGGCAAGGAGAAAGGGATTTGGTGGTAGGGGTCTGCTACAGACCCCCACACAAAGGGGAAGAACTAGATTTGGGGCTCCTGAGGCAGCTCTCGGAGACCATAAAAGCTAAGAAGGTAGTAGTCATGGGGGACCTAAACTACCCAGACATCTGCTGGGAGACGCAGACAGCAAAGTCCCACCGTTCACGCAGGTTTCTAACCCGTGTACAGGACCTCCACCTGACACAGGAGGTACACAGTCCCACTAGGGGGAATGCCATACTGGATCTGGTATTGGCAACAGGGGATGACATGGTAGGGGACCTACAGATCGGTAGCCATCTGGGGGACAGTGATCACCTAATAAAAGAATTCTTCATAAGACGTTGAGTGGGTAAGGTAATTAGTAGGGTGAAAGTGCTAGACTTTAGGAAAGCTGATTTCAATGAACTCAGGCGATTAGTCAAGGATGCACGGCAGAGTAGGAGTTTTGAAGTGATGGGAGCCCAAGAAGGGTGGCTGTGCCTGAAGGAAATGATCCTTCGGGCACAAAGGGAGACAATCCCAATGCATGGAAAAAGAGGGAAAGGGGCCAGGAGGCTTCTTTGGCTGACCAGAGAAATCCAGGGCAGCCTACAGGCCAGAAGGGGGGCACATAAAAGGTGGAAACAGGGAGAGATTACCAAAGAGGAGTATACCTCCTCTGCTCGCACTTGTAGGGAGGCAGTTAGATGGGCCAAAGCTACCATGGAGCTGAGGATGGCATCCCAAGTAAAGGACAACAAGAAATTGTTTTTTAGATATATAGGGAGTAAAAGGAAGGCCCAGGGAGGAATAGGACCCCTACTAAATGGACAGAAGCAATTGGTCACGGACAGGGGGGACAAGGCTGAACTCCTCAATGAGTTCTTTGCCTCAGTGTTCCTAAGTGAAGGGCAGGACAAGGCTCTCACTGGGATTGTAGAGAGGCAGCAGCAGGGCGCCAGACTACCATGCATGGACCCTGAGATGGTGCAGAATCACTTGGAAGAACTGGATGCCTTTAAGTCGGCAGGCCCGGATGAGCTCCATCCGAGGGTGCTGAAGGCACTGGCCGACATCATTGCACAGCCACTGGCGGGAATATTTGAAAGCTCGTGGCGCACGAGCCAAGTCCCAGAGGACTGGAAAAGGGCCAACGTGGTCCCCATTTTCAAGAAGGGGAGGAAGGAAGACCTGAGCAACTATAGGCCAGTCAGTCTCACCTCCATCCTTGGCAAAGTCTTTGAAAAAATTATCAAGGCTCATATTTGTGAGAGCCCGACAGGACAAATTATGCTGAGGGGAAACCAGCATGGGTTCGTAGCAGGCAGATCATGCCTGACTAATCTAGTCTCTTTTTATGACCAGGTTACAAAACGCCTGGACACAGGAGTAGGGGTTGACATCGTTTACTTAGACTTCAGGAAGGCCTTCGATACGGTATCCCACCCCATACTGGTGAACAAGCTAAGAGGCTGTGACTTGGATGACTACACAGTCCGGTGGGTGGCGAATTGGCTAGAGGGTCGCACCCAGAGAGTCGTAGTGGATGGGTCGGTTTCGACCTGGAAGAGTGTGGGCAGTGGGGTCCTGCAGGGCTCGGTCCTTGGACCGATACTCTTTAATGTCTTCATCAGCAACTTGGACGAGGGAGTGAAGCGTACTCTGTCCAAGTTTGTGGATGACACAAAGCTATGGGGAGAAGTGGACATGCCGGAGGGCAGGGAACAGCTGCAGGCAGACCTGGACAGGTTGGACAAGTGGGGAGAAAACAACAGAATGCAGTTCAACAAGGAGAAATGCAAAGTGCTGCACCTAGGGAGGAAAAATGTCCAGCACACCTACTGCCTAGGAAATGACCAGCTGGGCGGCACGGAAGCGGAAAGGGATCTTGGAGTCCTAGTGGACTCCAAGATGAACATGAGTCGGCAGTGTGACGAAGCCATCAGAAAAGCCAATGGCACTTTATCGTGCATCAGCAGATGCATGACGAATAGATCCAAAGAAGTGATACTTCCCCTCTATCGGGCGCCGGTCAGACCGCAGTTGGAGTACTGCGTGCAATTCTGGGCACTGCACTTCAAGAGGGATGCGGATAACCTGGAGATGGTCCAGAGAAGGGCCACTCGTATGGTTAAGGGCTTGCAGCCAAGCCCTATGAGGAGAGACTGGGGCACCTGGACCTCTTCAGCCTCTGCAAGAGAAGGTTGAGAGGCGACCTTGTGGCTGCCTATAAGTTCATCACGGGGGCACAGAAGGGAATTGGTGAGGTTTTATTCACTACGGCGCCCCTGGGGGTTACAAGAAATAATGGCCACAAGCTAGCAGAGAGCAGATTTAGACTAGACATTAGGAAGAACTTCTTCACAGTTAGTGGCCAAAGTCTGGAATGGGCTCTCAAGGGAGGTGGTGCTCTCCCCTACCCTGGGGGTCTTCAAGAGGAGGTTAGATAAGCATCTAGCTGGGGTCATCTAAACCCAGCACTCTTTCCTGCCTATGCAGGGGGTTGGACTCGATGATCTATTGAGGTCCCTTCCAACCCTAACATCTATGAATCTATTGCATATGCTGCTAATCAGTTTCTCCTTTCTTTTCATTATCTCCTTTCTCACTTACTCTCTAGTCACCTGCCTGCCTCCCTGTTTCTATTGTCTTCTCCCTCTGCTCGTGACTCTTTTTTATTCACTATTTATGTATTCACCTGCTCTTTCCTTCAATTCCCTCTCATCTATTCACCTCTCCTTTTCAATCTTTCTCTGTTCTTCCCTGTGGTTAATCCTGAGACTTAACCTTCCTCCTTTTGTTTAAAGGATGACTGGTGCCAGGTCTCTCCTGTCCACTCCTGATCTTTTGGAAAGTACCAGCGTCTTTGTAAGGAAATTTCTCCAGTGTCGGTGCTGCATATGAAAACTGTGAAAGCTTGGACAGTGTCTCTTGCACAAAAAGCCAAGACAGTGGCTGAGGCAAGCCTGGACTATGTTTACAAGCCTGCCACAAAGAAAATCAAACTCCACTAGTGGCTTGCAACCCATTAGGCGTAAGAGAGAGTGGAGTGCTTGTGGTACCCAATACCAGACCCATGATATATAGTCATGACAGTCCTCAACCTTCTACCACACCCTAGCCTAAAAAAAAGGTGATGGTTAAAAGTAATGGCAGAGACCTAATACAGTCATTACAAAAATGTAACAAGACTCAGAGAGCAAGGCAGAAAGCCAAGTGGCCTGGGGATAAACCTATAAACTACACCTACATGTCAGTTAAGCTAAGTGTCGCTAAAGAAAACAAAAGAACTAAAATATCCACTGGAAAGCAAAGACTGTAAGAGCAAGAAAAGCCAAGGTGCATTGAAAACATGACTAAATTATCCTGGTTAAAACATTTCCCCTTTGATTAAGACCTATTTCCCAACGCAAACATCCAATATCTGTCTAAAGTTTTGCGCTAACCTACCTCTCACCTATTCTCTGATCCTCACTGCCTCACATATGCATTTATTAATTAAGGCATATTTGTCAAAATAGGCAGTCAATTTCTAAATGTTTATTATGCCGAACCAGTGTATTCTTCTGAAACTCATACCTGTTGTATCTGGTGGTAACTGATCTTCACTATCTGCATAAGCCATTTGATGCAGCTATTTATTAGGCTTCATTGTTAAATAACTTCTGAAAAATAGTATTCTGTGACCAACTTCCTAAAGGTATCTCATTCAATTAATACCCATCCTAGTTGATTCGAAATTGATGAAAAGTTTGCAAACTTCACAAACACACAAACAGCATACAGTTGTAATATGTTAATTCTGGCCTTGCCTGCTTTGTTTGGACACTGATTAACCAACTATCAAGAAGGAATGCTTTGAAGCTATATAATTAAAACAGTATAAGAAGCAAGACAAAACTGCCAGCAAGGTGTCTGTGCAGTCCAAGGAAGATCAAGAAGCCATCCTGCACCACCCAGCCACAAGTGAAGGATCCACGCTGTAAGGCTGTACAAGAACTGCATCCTGCCTGCATTGGGTAAAGTTCTTTTTGCAGCAAAGTTAATACAAGGACTAATAGCTGGGGTGCACTGATAGAGATTTTGGGGGCCAATACTGATGGCTGATACCAATCTGATTTCTGATACAGCTGCATGCAGCAGGGAAGTCTGTTGTGGTGGAAGGGGAGGGTAGAGGGAAGGGACATGCGGGAAGCTGCGCCCCATGGTGGGGGGGGGGTGGCTCCTGCCACTGCGTGCACCCCGGAAGTGCATGGGAGGGGGCATGTGCCCCTGGATCTGCACGGGGTGGGATGGGCGGGCTGCAGCTGCAGGCTGGAGCCAGGGCTGCTGGCGACGATACTGGGAGTGGGGCTACAGTGAAATCTGGGGTAGCTGCAGCCTCTTCTGTAGCCCCCACTCCCAGCATCACCACCACATGCCCTGAGCCCAGCCCCTGCCCAGAAGAGCCCAGTGCAGCCCTGGCTCCAGCCTGCAGCTGCAGCCCACCTGCCCCACCCCGTGCAGATCCAGGGCACATGCTCCCCCTGTGCCCCCCTGGGGTGTGTGCAGTGGCAGAAGCTGGCCCCTCCTCCCCTCCAATGAGCTGATCTGATATTGGACCGATGTATCAGTGCACCTTTAGCTAATAGCTCATTGTATATTAAGAAAGAGTCTTTTTTCTGTCATTTAGTTTTGCAACTTGTTGGTAGTTATTAAAACAAGCCTTTCTGCTATTCATCAACAGAGTGTCGTGTCAATTCATATCGCACTAGGTTAAAAATTTGGTTTTGAAGTGCAACACCAGTATAGCTTTGAAATGGGGGTGGCCCAGAGAAACTTAAGTCTAAAAGTGCAACGAGGTGCTACAATATTTTGGAATGGCAGAAAAATACAGCAGAAAACATTCTTTTACTAGAAACACCTGAATGATCAAACTCCCCCCACCCCCAAAACAAAAACGAGCCACAAATAAAACAAACCAAAACCCAATATCCACATCCTCAAGTCAGCATGTATAAAATAGACATGTAAAAATACATGTTGGTTTAGGATCCTTTTTGCTAGAAGAACTGAGACACCATGGATGGTTCAGTGAATGTGTTTGGCCAGCCAGCATGCAGTTGTGGTCAGTGCTGATCTACTCGCAGTTTCTAAGATTCATTTAATTGCTGCATAAACTGATTGGGGATAAGATATTTCAACCCCCTTCAAGCAGTTTAAAATTATGAGTGCCATAGATCAATCTATGCTAAACATGCTTCCATATAGTTGAAAGCTGGAGATTTGGGAATGACACTCAAGCTCTGGAATCAAAGTTTCTCATTCTTTTCTTCTTCTTGGCTAGGAAGCATTAGCTAAGGAGTCTGAGATACTTCCACCTCTGAGGGAAAGGACATTCTAATTGAAAGCATAAAATTAGTGTTTCAAGTCTTGGCTTTGTCACAGATTTCTTTTCCCCCCCCTAGGTAACCCATTCCAGTACTTCACCATCCTCATAGTGAGAAAGTTTTTCCTAATATCCAACCTAAACTTCCCTTGCTGCAACTTGAGACTATATTTCTTTGTTCTGTCATCTGCCACCAGTGAGAACAGTCTAGCTCAGGAGCAGGCAAAATGTGGCCTGTGGGTCAGATGCAGCCTGCCAGGCCATTCTATCTGGCCCCTAGGGCCCCTAAAAATTTTAGAAGATAAATATTAATCTGCCCCTGGCTGCCTGTCATGTGGCCTTTGATGGCTTGCCAAAACTCAGTAAGCGGCCCTCCGCCCAAAATAATTGCCCACCCCTGGTCTAGCTCCATCCTCTTTGGAACTCCACTTCAGGTAGTTAAAGGCTGCTCTTGAATCCCCCCTCAGTTTTCTCTTCTGCAGGCTAAATAAACCCAGTTCCCACAGCCTCTCCTCAGAAGTCATGTACCAAACCCACTAACCATTTTTGTTGCCCTCTGCTGGACTCTCTCCAATTTGTCTACATCCTTTCTGGTGTGTGTGTGTGTGTGGGGGGGGAAGGGGTGTCCAAAAATGTGTGGCACTCAGATACCCTGGTAATGAGGCAGTATTTAAATATATGATAGATTGGTAATTTGGTTTAATTCAGAAAAAAATCCAATACAGGGAAAGACCCCACATGGGTTTGTCCTCTTTCGACTGATCATTCTGTAAGATTTTATAACATTTTTTTATATCCTTTTTAGTTTTGTTTCTTTTAAAATCTATAGGATTTTTTTTCATCAAAAAGGAACAGGAAATATTATAATACAGGGATATTTAACATCAAAGGAAACTGTTAGAGAGGATGTGAATGAGATTTAGGATAATGAGGAGACAAACTGAGCAGGCCCTCCCTTTTTATCCTGTTCTATCACAGAAAAATGAAATTCATGTCAGCTAAATTAAAGAAATAAAAGAAAATGCCTCATGCAGGGTGCAATCAAGCCTTCAAGGAATTGGAGAACAAAATGCTGTAAATGGATTTTTTAAAAGAACTGGATCATTTCTTCACATTTGTCCTCATGCATGCTAAAACAAGAATAATCAAAACTATGCTTCAGGGTGCAGATCGATCATCTGTTGAGATCAGGAAGAATATTTCCTTCTGCGTAGCACTGAGAAAATTATTAGATATACTTTGATTTTCTTTTGCTTTCCTAAAATTTTCCAGGTATTACCCAAGACTGGAACCAGAAATAACTAATGATTTCTTGGTGACCAATATAAAGATGCCTTCTTGTAACTCCTAAGCAAACTCAGACTTTCAGATCCTTTTAAAGCATCTCACATTGAGCATCCATAGTTTAAAGTACTATGGATGAGCCCATTTTCTCAGTTTCCACTCAAACCTGAAGTGCTATCTTCTCTTTTATACAAACTGCATGAGTATTTTCTCTGTCCATTATATCTGAAGGAAGACATCTTTTTTTTTTTTTTTTCCACTGCGTTCTTTCTGCACCCTGAGAAACTTGAGGATACTCAGCTCAAGTCTTGTGCCAAGTTATGATGCCCCAAGTCTGAGATTAATTTGGGATAGCTACACTTCACCAGGCATCACTACTTAACTGAAATCAGTATCATTTTGTTAAAGAAAGCTTATTGCATTTATATGTAAAATCATATCTCCTATTGTTCTTTTAACATAATGGATAAAGTATGATATTGGATTTTTAATTAGTTTAGCTGAACCTACTCAAATGGAGAATACTGATAGTGTGCATATGCAATCACCATTTAGACATGTCTATTTTGTAGAGCAACAAAGGAGCAGAAAGTATAAGTTCACTATACGGATTTTAACTGAATTCAACAAGATGCATCAGTGACTGTACTTTTAAGTATCATTATTTTAAACTGAAACCATTTCCTTTCCAAGCAGGTACCATATATTTATACCCAGAAATCACTTTTTGGTTGATAAATAATTAAAAACCATTTTGATCAACTGAAAACAATGCTACATAACATGTAACTTTTGAACTTAGAGCATGAAAGATGCAACAGATTTTGGGTCTGTCAATCTGAACGCATTTTCATAAATAAGAATGTCATGAAGGACTAGAATATATCACATCGGCTATATGATAATAAGATACTATATTTTACTCTACATTTACAAAACAATACATTTGTCAAAGGCTGTGTTGCATTTACCGAAACCCTAACTGGAGAAAGATTTTATGGCACAAAGCAATTTGTCAACAGAATCTTACCAAGCACTGTTGAACTTTAAAAATTCTCTTCCTTTTTATTTGTTGACAAGACAGATGGCTTTCCTAGCATAGCTGTGATCTGTTGTGTAAAGCACAGTGTCAAATTGGTAGCCTGTAGGCCCACACCAACTCCTAAAAGTTTTATATAAACCATTTGGATTTTATATTCATGGCAGCACATGCATCCCTGCCTTTTCTGCACAATGTGCTTATATATCTGAGTATATCCTAAGAGAACTGCAAAATACTCTGAATGAGCATAGGTGGGCTTGAACTGTGTAACGCTGCACAGCTGCAGAAGATCATGCATGCAGTGAAAATAAGATAAAGCCACACACACATACACACAGTGCCCCTGTCCCAACTGAAATGTCTGCTTGATGTTAACTGCTCTCCCTCAGGTGCTTCATAGTGCAGAACAGTGTTTCCCAATTCTTTCAGTCTGATAACAGCTTATGCAAAAATAAATATCCACAACCCTCTTGCATTCACTGTAAAAATAACAAAGGGAAAAAAAGATCAATGGCAATGATAATACACCTTCATAACAGGGGCACTGGGGACAAGAGCTTGACAGAGAATACTGGATCTTTAAGGGCAACGATGTACAAGGAATTTTGGATGAAAATCTTTATTTAGCAGATTGTAATAACATTTTCAGTGCCTTGTGATCACCCAGCTCCTGGGAGGTTGTGATCCACCATTTGCTGATCCACCATCCCTGAGTAGCATGTGTGTCCTGGGGAGATAACTTTGGCCATCTGGGGAAATCAGCAGTGAATCTCCTTTTATTTCTATCCTAGCTGGAAATAATGCCAGGTTCTGTTTTTCATCTGTTTAACAAGAAAATCCATTCAATCATATTTCATGATCCCACCCAGTTCTGGCCACAGTTCCTTTAATCTGCATCTCCGACTTCCCACTTAGGCTTCATAACAGGGAAATGTTGGGGCACCACAGAAAGGAACAAGGGGAATAATTAAATTGCATATTTATACATTAGCAGCTTCCTACTATCTACATTGCTGCCAACTCTCAAGCTAGTTAGGTTTTTCTTAAAGCCCAAATCTTTTGCAGTGATGCAATTTTACTATGGCTAGCAAAGACTCAATTGTACTTGTGAACATTAGAGGCTAAACAAAAATAAGCCACTTATAAAATCAGGCATTATATGAGAGGTTTGTTCTGTGTTCTCCAGTGTAACATTCAGTTATAAATTCTACTTATTTCACCTTATCTCCAGCTTCCCACTGTACCCACACTGCATTGTTTAATGCACTATAAAGGAATACTGCAGTGTCACAGAAGTATTGAAACACAGTATTAGATTTCTCAGTTGTCCAATATAAGTCGCAGTGTGTGAGCTTAAGTAGGTTAGTAAAATGGAGACAAAACATTTGTACTTGGCTCACAGTTCAAAAAAAGGGAGCTGATGACTACAGAGACCCAATGCAGGGGGAAACAACAGGGTACTCCAACTTGTGGAAGCCGAGGAGGGCCACAGATGGTGACTCAATAGCAGGTGAAAGGTCAGTCTGCTAGGGAAGGTTAAAAGACTCCAACAAAACAGAAATTGGAAAGTGAGGAGCTGTGAAGCTGCCTAGAGATAGCCCCGAGCCTGGATAAAGGGCAAGAAAAGAAAGAAAAATAGCAGATGTGTAAGCACAGAGAGGGATCTTGCGCTCTTTTCGGTTTCAGATTTTACATGGGAGTCAATATAACAGAAGTCAGTGTCGATCACTCATATCTGTGTGACTCGTAACAGTTTTTTCCAAACAAAGTACTACACTTCAGCGTTCATCCTTTGTTTACAAGGAAGCAGCAGATAATTCAACTATTGCCATGTTTAGAGCCTAATCCTGCAAATACTTAGAGTTCCATAACATCACTCATGTGAGTAATCCTTCCAAAGCATGGGTGGGCAAATATGGCCTGTGGGCCAGATCTGGCCCTCCAGCCCATTCTACCTGGCCCGTGGGGCCTTAACAAATTTTAGAAAATTAATTTATATCTGCCCGTGGCCTCCTGTCAAAGATAACAGGTGGCCAGCAGCGGCAGGACCCAGCGGGAGCCTGTGGCTGAGCAACAAGGCTAGCCTGGCTCCACCCAGCCCCCCATCCCCTTCCCGCCCTCAGCCCCCAACCAGAAGCCTCTGTGGCTTCTGGCCCTGTGCCCCTGGAGCTGTTCCCCCTCCCTCCATCTGAATGGAAAATAAGGTAAGAGTGGCTGGAAGTGGTGGTTGCAGGGAGCGGTGGGAGCTGCATGGAGCAGCGTGGTGGCAGGGGGGCTGTGGGGAGCAGCGTGGGAAGTGGCAGCTGTGGGGAGCGGTGGGACCTATGTGGTGCACAGCAGGCGGTGGAGCCACAGTGGGCAGTGGAGCCATGATGGTCCCCAGCGGGCAGTGGGGCCGCAGCAGGCCCCAGCAGGCAGCACAGTGGATCCCGGTGGGTGGCAGGGCCATGGCTGGGCCCCAGTGGGTGGCAAGGCTGTGGTGGGCCCCGAGAGGCAGCAGAGCCATGGTGGGCAGCAGAGCTGTTGTGGGCCCCGGCAGTTGGTGGGGTTGTGGTGGTGGCAGAGCTGTACCTGGGCCCCAGTGAGCGGCGGGAGCCAGTGGACAGCGGAGCCACAGTGGGACCCAGTAGGTGGTGGAGCCCCAGTGGGCAGTGGGACCACGGTAGGCCCCTGCAGGCAGAAGAGCCGCAGCTTGGCCCCAGTGGGCAGTGGGGAGGTGGCAGGCCCTAGGAGGCAACAGAGCCACAGCAGGAGGTGGGCCCTGGTGGGCGGTGGTGCAGGCACAGTGGGTCCCAGTGGGCAGCATCGCTGTGGGGGGCTGCAGCAGATGGTGGAGCCATGGTGAGTGGCGGGGTTGCGGCAGGTGGCGGAGTCACATTGGGGCTGTGGCAGGCGGTGGGCCCCAGCGGGGGCTGCAGGGAGCACTGCAGGAAGCGGGGGGCTGCAGGGATCAGTGGGCAAGCCTGCAGGAGGCAATGCAGGGAAAGGTGGTGGTGGGCAGAAACACGGAGCCTGTGCAAATGCCCTGGGGCTGGCAGAGACCCAGGGTGGGGTTGTAGAAGCACAGAGTCTGGGCATGGGGTCTGCCTGACTGCATCATATGAGACTCACATGCAGTGGATTAGAGCTACATGCTATGGAGCTGGCAGCCTGGCCCTGGCTCACTCTCTCAGCACACCATATCCAGCCACCATAGCCACACCCCACCGCGTGCGTGCACGCACGCACACACACACACACACACACACACACACACACACACACTCTCTTTCCAACCACAATGCCACTTATACCCCCTTGCTGCCCACACAAAAAACACACAGTAGGACTGTATTTTAAGCTATTATGCAGCCATCTCTAGATGCACTTTTTGTAAACACAGAAATCAGCAGACAAATATTTTTAAATAAAATAAAAATAGGTTATAGTAGATGTTTTGTGTGTATTTGTGTGTGTGTGTGTGTGTGTGTGGGTGGGTAGGTGGGTGGGTGGGTATATACATATATATAACTTTTTCACGGTTTCCAGATCACAGCACCCTTCCTCCCAAAAGGAGTACTTCCAGGGCAAGGAGAGGGATTTCCAATGGCAAAGGTCAGGGGCTAAGAGGTCGGACTTCCAGTCCCAATATGGCAACCAGGGGCGGGGCAACTGTCAAGGGGCGGGGCTACCCATGCGGCCTTCGACAGCTTCCCAAAACTTGGTAAGTGGCCCTCCACCCAAAATAATTGCCCACCCCTGTTCTAAAGCCATTCACATGAGAAAGTTAGTCAGATGAAGGTGTTTTCAGGATTGAAAGGTTGATGTTTCTCAAAAAGCTGAATAATTTAGGCTTTCATGTTGTTCCTGGTTCCTGGAATTAATCACCTTTCTGTTAGGAGCAAGCTCTAGTTATTGCAATATGGGAATTTATACTTATTTCAAACTCCAGAACTCTGTTTGACTTTCCAAGTACAAGGCCTTTGGGACAAGACACTAACTTTGAGGATTTTTTAGTTTCTTCACACAATCAGTGTCTTTCCGTTCTGAGCATGACAAAGGATTAAGTGATGCCCACTGAGTTGAAGCATACAAGGACCCAGTAGGAACTTTAATATTCCTCAACAGTGCCTACGTTACCATCAGAGAGACAACTTTATATTTTTTATGAAAGCATTTTGATACATTCAAAGTCACTACTTCCTAAGGCAACTGGATTTACTCCTGCCATTTTGGAACTGTAGGGACACTTGTTTAAGATAAATTTGTTTGTAACATTTGTGATCTTTGGACTTCTTTTTCTTACATTTTGCACAACATGACATGTTTGTGTGTAACCAAGCAGCAGAACTGTTAATGCTGATGATGCATATAAAACACCAGAATAAAATAATTTGCGTCATTACTGGTCCTATCATCTTTTCCGCCTTGTTCAATTCAATCAAAAAACAATGGAAAAGGAAGCTATGCCACTTATCTCAAACATTTCAAAAACATTTTAAAACACCTAAGTTGATAATTAGGCCTCTTTACTAGAAGGCAAATTGTAATAAAATCTCAACAATTAGGGGGAAAAAAGTGATTGGATAAACAAACAAACAAACCAAACCTTCCTTTCCCCCTCAAAATAAAACTTTTAGAGGATTTGTTACATTAAGTATTTGCAGGTTATTCTGTATCAGAACTAGACTGCTTGTTCCACGGACCAGGGATATAGCTTTACATATTCTGTAGATGTTATCCAGACCTCTGGAGTTGTATCCTCACTATCAATACAAATAACATCATTAATCTAACTTTGGCTTTGTTATTAGAAAACTACTAATGCAATCAATTCTAATATGGTTTTGGGACCAAATTCAGGCCTTCTAAAAATACACATTTATTTATATATTTTGAAATCTGGTACAGTCCAGATCCATTTTTAAACCTGTTAACTGGTAGGAAAACAAGATAATACTTGCTGAGTGAGCTGAGCTTTTCATCTCAGGTAAATATTCTTCATATTCTAGATGATTATGATGCTACTAACTGGTTCAGATAATTCACTCTGGTCCTGATACTAGGAGCCATTGTTTACCTTGCTACACAGGAAAAGAATTAACCCACAGTATTCCCCACAATAAATATATCCTGTATCTAGCCAATTTCCCAACTAAATGTTATTAGTACTTTACAGGGAAAACATACACATTTCCTAAAATGCTGAGTTATTACACAATTTATCCTTGTCAGGAATACAGTTAGTAAGCTCCAGTGTGTCAAGTAATTTTGTTTTTTATTCAATTATTTAGCTTGGGAGTCAGGGGGTTATATATCTATCAGATCTATATGGCCCCCCCACAACTTGCCAGCTACATGTAGGTTTTATATATATTTAGCCAATTTGACTGTGCATTTAATTATCAAAACATAAGAAAGATGTTTTAATGAATAAATACATGTAATTTAAAAGGCTAACCAGTATCATCACATACCACATCCCATTTATGTGTAAAGCAGAGAAAAGTGAGATTCCTTGATCAATTATATATATTTAATCATGTATTAGCTGGTGAAAAAGTAGCAAGTGGGCGCTGAACATCTGAACATTTTACCTATCAAATGGCAGCATGTAGGAGTTCTTTCAGACTATATCCAAAAGCATTATATGCCTTTTACTGCTAGACAATCCTTTCACTGTAGATTTCAATACAAGATTGGAAGCTAATAGCCTTATTACAACAAGCACAATCACTTGGCACACAAAATACTGATAAATAAAAAAAAAAAATCTATCTTGTATAGCTGTTTAGCTTTTCTCATTGTAACCCTTCCCCCTCTCCCCTCAAACCGATTTCAATTTATACAGTGTTCATCTTCAGTTACAATATACTGATTGATGGCATGCACTATTGCTTACAATTGTTCTCTTCAGCTGCAATACGTTATGTTAAAGTGATGTTAAGGATTCCCTATAAACCCATGTAACCATAGACATTCAGAGATAAGTCTGGAAATTGAGGCAAACACTCCTTAACTTACTATGTACAGGCAGTTTCATATTATACCAAAATATCAAGAGGGAGAAAACTGGAACCTGGAAATAGTTCAGAAAGCAAGATTCAGAAAACTTTTTCCCCTTTTTTCAGAGTTAAGAGAGATTTTGGGCAGATGGTATAACAGCTAGTTCAGAACCCAACATCATGTCTGTATAACTGAAGTTTTTCCCATGAGCATTACCTTGCACTTGTTAAAAATGGAGTTCATATGCCATTTTTTGCCTATTCACTTAGGTTGGTAAGATCTTTCTGCAGCTCCTCTCCATCAGCTTAGGACTCAACTACTTGGAATAAATTAGTAGCATCTGCAACGGTTTAGATTTCACTGTGCAAACCCCATGCAAATGTTGAACAAAATGTTGAACAGGACATAATATTCCCCCTCACCATTTGGATTTCAGATTCAAGTGTATACTTCTCCCCTAAACTGAAATCAGCATTTGATTATGGTATTCACATTTGTCACTTGCAGTGACTGATGGAACTGAACTTTTCTTATTGTAGTCCAAGTAATTATACGGTAGTAATGAAACTATGCATATATTTCAGCAATATTTTCCATAAATGTGAATGAAAAATTCAGAAAAAGAACTATTCCAAAAATTTCGAAAAAACAGCTGAAAAAAGTAATGCATTAACAGAAGTTCACAAAAAGAAAGAAACTGCTATTATTGTGGGCAATAGTAAGATATATTACTTATTAATGCAGTAAGTTTAAAGGGCCACTTTTTTCCAATGAAGGAACGGTTCTACACTTGGCTATAATCTTGTTTAATATAATAAAGTAGCCCAACACCATTTATGTAAAATTTTAATTCCTTTAACTGAAGTTTATAACTATTATATAGTTTATGCAATGAAAAACGAGGTAATTCTTTAAGTTGGAGGAAAATTACCCAAACATACCACCAATCTATTTCTAGCATGGACAATCCAAGTGGCTTAAGCTACAGAAACAATATTTTCTTTTTTACTTAAAACACAAATTCCCCAAATATCTACCCATGCTATACACAAACCCATTTTAGAAAGGATTTGCTATTTGGAAAAGTATACTCTCCAGGTTCAAACCCTTACATTTACACCAACCTCCTTGATTGATTGCAACTACAGGTTTAACACGAGTAACATTTCTGAGCACATACTCTGTTCATCTAACTGCAATGTATCAGAAATTGTCTACAAACTACCAGATCCAAGAGCTAATACATTTTAACCTTTGCTAGTCAAGCATCTAGGCAGATGTTTTAGATGAGAAAAGTAACTTTCTTGTACATACAGACACATCTTCTATCAATTCACTCCAAAACAAAGACTAGTAACAAACACGGCATGGTCACTGATTATTCAAGCATTCCCGCTGGCTTTTTTGAAACTGCAACATAAAAAGCTAAAAATGAAATAGAATAGAAGCTTTCAGGCATTTTTTTTTTAAACCACATTACTTACAAATAGTTTTTAAGGGTTAAATTGTGCCTAGATCTGCATAGATGGAAACAAGACGACCCTCTCAGTTGCACCATGTGCTTCTGATCTTTGTACTACTGCTGAACACAACTGGAATAAACTAGGACAGTGCGGAGCAACTTGTTTGGCAGGAATGCCACAAATCAGCTCTGCACCCACCCTAAGTGCTACTCCACTTGCCTTCCTTTGCCTGATCTGTTCTCCTGCTTTCTTCTCTCTGCTCTATTTACTGCTGTGCTGGCTGTCCCCTCCCCGAACTGCTGTGTGCCAAACACAGAAGTTGCCTGTGGCTACAGGTTATCCACTCCTTACACAGGACTTTAGTTTTCAACCTTTTTAGACTCAAGGCACTGGTCAGAAAATGCTAGCTTTTAGCTTTCACTCGTTTTCTGAATATGGAAAAATAATAAAGCAATTGTTCTACTGTAAAGAACTCAGAAGGACCACAGCTGGGGAGAACGTTTTGGATACCATGGACTCTCTGATTTTAAATGTTTGGGTTTATCTTGCGAATCATGTGGATGTTTGCACATCTAATAGTGCTAATATTCCTATGGCACCCTAGTTTAGAATCACAGATCTAGGAAATACAATGATGCTAGATTCCACAAAGAAAGCAATAAAGAGGACTGTGATCCATTCCATCCTCCCTAATAAAAGCAAAAGCCAGGAGGTTGGCACACAGAAAATCTTGTTAAAATGGTGGCTCTGAGACTGCTTAGCAGACCCATGCTCCTCAGTGTTCCTGGAAGCACTGTATTTGCCAGGGTAGCAATCTCTCTGGGAGAAGCCATCTGTACAATCCAACAGCACTGAGAGTGCTGGTTCAAACTTAGAGTATTGCTCTTAAATTTAAAAATAAATACAATTTAAAAAATAGGAAAATGGAAACACTAAGGTTTTATCTATTCCTACACATCTTACTAAATGAGAGTTTTCATGTGTTTTGTTTACATTGTTAAATGTGTGAAAGTCTTCAGTTAATTATCCAAGGGGTAGCCCTTATGCCTGTCATTCCTGGAAGAATGAATGTATACTGTGAGGCCATTAACAAGATTTTCAGCAGATGCCTACTAACTGACAGATGCTGAAATATTTGTTCACTTCTTTACTGGTCAATCAAGAGTTTTCAAACAGGATTCTAGCATTTTTCTTATCTTTTAAAATAGGAAATGCACACTTAAAATGCAGTTATTAAAAAGTAAAAACAAAATTATCTTAATGTAAGTTGAATCCTATAATGAAAGCAAGGTAGCAACTGAGAATCTCTCTTATAAGAGTATTTTTAAGCAACAGATGGAATCTCAGCCAATACTCTCTATGGAAATACTTCTAACAGTTTTTGTCTTTAACCATGCTATTCCATGGATCATAAAATATCTTTTAGTAAAGACAATACAAATAAACCAAACATATTTTTGCAGGCTAGTTTTCTTTTCTGAGATCTGAAGAATCACAATATGAAGTAAATACTACAGTAGAGCCCATTCTGTAAACATTTCATGAAGTAAAATGCTCCTTGCTTTTCCAACAGTTTCAATTTCTTGACTTTTTTTAAATTAAGATTTATCCTAAATTTATCCTTTATTTTCAACACATTTAATGGGAAATCAAATCAACAGATGGATAGATAATTTAAAAGTCACAGCTTCTCAACAGCTATATCCTTCCTTTCAAGTCATTCCACTTTCTAGCTTTGTACCACTGACAAGTGCTTACAGATCATGGTGCATTGCTTGAGTTGTTTCGTGATTGGCTGTTGCACAAGAATAACACTCCATTTGACTACATCTTCAAAAAAGACTTGAAGTACAAACTGACAAGTACTGTAGGTCAGTAACATTGGCTACAAAATAATTTACTGCATTTTAAAAGACATATCTGTCCTGTTTAAGATGAAAATTTAGTTATAAGTTTATGGAAATATAATAGCTCAGGAAACACTGCTTCGGTATGTAGGTACAGGAAAAAACAGTCTACTGAAACATAACATTTGAGAAATTGATTAAAAAAACCCAATATTTGAAGTTTCCATAAAGGGGCACTCTAAGCACCACTATTATGTTCTGAATTTAGTTCTGCTGTTCTTTAACACCAGTATATAAAATAGGATTTGCTATGATTGGGTTCCACTGGGCTGGAAAAAATTTAGTCCATACTAATAATTATGCAGTCAGTATACTTGTACCAGTTTTGTGTAAGTTTATTTTTGTCTTGTTTCAGCAGCATAAAACTATGGATACACTATGTTGTATACAGCATAACACTGCCATTTCATCAAGTGCTTACATAGGCTAGTAAGTTTTTAAGCTTTCTAAAGAATAAGAAGTTGGCAAGCATCAGAAGCATGCTCAATTACTGAGTCACACTCAGAACTAAATGCCAAACCTCGCGTTCACACATTTAAAGAGCCAAAAACATCAAAAATGCAAAAATTAAATTTAGGTTTGAGGGACAAGCACTTGGATCTTCTCCCTCTATCCCTCCCCCACCCCCTTTACTAACCAAGTTAACTATAGGGGTGGAGATTAGTGAACTTCAGTCTTTCACCTTCACTTTCCTATTTCTACTACTGTGACATAATACATAGGATACATAGGGAACAGGAGGAAAACAAATGGGAGTGTGGGGACATTGCTCAACAACTCAGGAGAGCTGGTTACCGGCACCCAGGAGAAAGCTGAACTTCTGAATGACTACTTCGCTTCGGTCTTTCACCAGACCACGGGGAAAACCATGCCAGGTAGAGTACACAATGAGCACTTTAGGAATAATCGCCTTCTTACTATTGCCATAGAATTGGTGTATGACCAATTAAAAAAAATTAGACGTATACAAGTTAGCAGGACCAGATGATCTTCATCCAAGAGTGCTGAAGGAGCTGGCCGAAGTCACTGTGGAACGCCTGGTGAAACTTTTCCACAACTCGTGGCACTCTGGAGAAGTCCCTGAGGACTAGAAGAGGGCCAATGTTGTGCCCATCAACAAGAAGGGCAGGAGGGAAGACCGGGGCAACTATAGGCCAATCAGCCTAACTTTCATCCTAAGGAAAATCCTAGAAAAGTTCATCAAGGAGTCTATCTGTGACAAGCTTGCAGAAGGTAAGATTCTTAATGATAGCCAGTATGGCTTTGTTGCGGGTAGGTCTTGCCTTATCAACCTCATTTCCTTCTATGACCATGTAACTCACCACCTGGACACGAGACAGCAGGCTGACATTGTATACCTTGACTTCCAAAAGGCCTCTGATCTAGTATTCCACAAGATCTTTGCGAGAAAATTACAGGATTGTGGGCTTAACTCCAAGACAGTCAGGTGGGTGAGAAACTGGCTGCTGGATAGAACCCAGAGAGTCATAGTGAATGGATCTGTGTCATCCTGGTGAGAAGTGGGCAGCAGTGTCCCGCAGGGGTTGGTGCTTGATTCAGTACTTTTCAACATTTTTATTAATGATTTGGATGTGGGGGTGAAGACCTCACTGGCTGAGTTCATGGATGACACCAAGTTATGTGGAAGTGTAGTCATGCTTGAAGATAAGCTACAGATACAGGCAGACCTAGACAGGCTAGCAAGTTGGGCAGATCAGAATCTGATGAAGTTCAACGTTGAGAAACATCAAGTGCTCCACCTCGGGATGAGCATCCCCCAACACACCTACAGGCTTGATGACACCAAACTGACTAGCATCATGAATGAAAGGGACCTGGGGGTAATAATAGACCACAGTATGAATATGAGCCAGCAGTGTGATGCTGTAGCCAGTAGGGCAAATAATACTCTGGCATCCATAAATCGATGCATCTGCAGCAAAACCAAGGAGGTGATTCTTCCACTCTGCTCAGCACTGGTGAGACCGCAGCTTGAGTACTGCATCCAGTTCTGGGCACCACACTTTAACAAGGACATGGACAAGCTTGAGAGAATCCAAAGAAGAGCTACCCATATGATCAGAGTCTTAAAAGGCAAGCCATACAAGGAAAGGCTGAAGGACCCTGGGACTCTTCAGCCTGAGGAAAAGAAGGCAGAGAGGGGACCTGGCAGCAGCTTACTGCTATACTAGGGGAGCACATCAAGGGCTCGGTGAGCAACTGTTGCTGGGATCACCTGACCCCCAGTTATTTTTTCTGCTTGGTGCAGGGGGATGGACCCGATGATCTTCCAAGGTCTCTTCTGGCCTTACAATATATGAATCTATAATACTAAGATTTTCTTAATTTGTTATGGACTCCTAAATACTTCTAACAGAATACAAAAATTCTTTGTAGATTTAGCTCATGAAGAAAGGCTTTACTGTGATGAAGATGGAAGTGAAAAACATTGATAGAACTGTTAGGGTGACAATATTTGGATTTTCAAGGAGCACTGAATCTGCAGCTGGAACAAGGCTTTAACCTGTGGCCTAGCAGAGCTGCTGACCACAAGGCAGAGTGATATCTAAGCCAGCCATTTGCTTATGGTAAGTAACCATCTTAACTGTGTCAACCATTTTCTAAGAAAAAGCAGTAAGTGAGTCTGTGTAAGTCCGTGTGCTGTGAACCAGCTACAGTGAGGAACGAGATAAGATACAGGGGCCCAAAAAAGGTGGAAGATGGTAGAACCTGAGACAGAAAAACAGACTGGAATGTGAACTACAACACATAATTGGTAACAGAATCCGAGATGAACATATGCAAAAAGGGTGAATGGTAATTGGTGAAGACGCCTCCATGTTTTAGTCAAAGTCCGCTCATTGACCGAAGAAGAGAAATCAAGGTCTTAGACATGCGCTCATAGCAAAAAGACATGTAAATGAATGAAATGCACAGGCAATTCTATGCTAATGAAGCAAACAGTAAACAGAGGTGGAACTTGAAAAGGCAGGAGAAATGGCTGGAACATAGGAGGGGTGAGGGTAAAATGAACGGTAATGAGCATAAACCAAAGTGTATAAATCTGGGAAAAAACTATTGTTCAGGGCTGCTCCCTGTGTTCATAGACTGGGTGTCTGAAAGGGATCTCGTCCAAAGCTGTCTCCATTCTAAATAAAGCTCTTGCGAGCAACATGTGCAAGGAGCATTTGCTCCTCGTCTGCTCTGGCTAATGAGTAACAGGACCCACAAGCAATTGGATCGTCACCTCCCTAGTCATTGGGCGCCGCATGGAGTCAGGGTCTAACTAGAACAATTAACTTGTTACAATGAATTCCTAGTCTATATTAGAAACAAGCTTTAGATTTGCACAAAACGTTGCTTTGATTCAGAGTGTAAGCCAACATTTTAAAGAACTTATTTGCCTAAATTGAGGTAGATAAATCCAGATTTAGGAATATGGGAATAGAGAAAGTTCTGTGTTGTATCTGGCCGTGATCTTCCAGTCATTTTTATAACATTTCTGAACTGCTAGTTCTCCAGTATCTCTTCAATAAGTACACAGAGCTGAACACAAGCAGAAGGTAGAGCTGGATGACACCTTAGAGACTAATTAGTTCAAAGAGGCATGAGCTTTCATAGATAACAACATATTTTATCAGACACTTATTCTGATGGTTCAGAAACATCTGACAAAGTAGGCTGTTGCCTATGAAAGTTCATGCCTCTCTAAACCAGTGAGGTCTCATGTGCTACCCTGCCCAACCTTCTGCTTGATTTCAGACTAATATTGCTAACCACCTCAGAACTGAACACAGTATTCCAAGTGAGTACATACCACTTACTTATGTAATAGCATGGTGTTGGCAGTATTTTTCCTCCATTGTATTTGCAGTGTTTTCTTTTGTTTCTACTGTTGCTGTACACTAAGCAGAATTTTTCAGTAATATGCCCATAGTGACAGAGGTGTTCTGGCGACTGTTAAATTTCACTGCTAGATTGCAAGTCAACTCGGAAGAATAAGGTACTTTGTACCTCTGGAAAAAAGAATCAAGCCACTTGGAGATGCATAAATGTGAGAATTATGTTCCCCAAGTGTAGAAGTTTCAGAATTTTGGCCTTAGGAGAGAGTGAGTCAGTCCGAAGTACTGAAGTACAGTATTAAAAGCTCCATTATTCTGCAAGACGTGGTGAACAATGCCCACCCCCCACTCTCTCCCCCAAAAAGAAAAAGAAACAAAAAAGAATCAATATGTACTGTGTCTGGTACTCAACTTTATTATGTGCATAGAAGCTCAATCATTTTATTTGGTAAATAACACATTTGTGCTTCTTCCAGAAGCTGCGCGATTCTATTTAATGGTTACAAGCCCATCCTTACTTCCCGATAAACATTCTCAGTAAACAAGAAGAAAAGACTTGAATGTTAAAAGTTCAGCTCATGAAACATTGAAATTGCATCTAGTGGACTTTTCAGGAGTCTGTCCAGACCTCAGATTATGAGACACAAAACAAACAGTTTAACTATAGAGGCAGAGGCACAGGCATAACTATCAACCTTGGACAAAACTTGGGACAGCAGTGATGAGTACTCCTTTTTCAATCTGGAGCAGCCCTGTGCCCCTTGGCCGTAGGAGCCCAGCTGGAGAAGACCTGTGCTACCCAGCTGTAGGAGCTGCATGCTGGGATGCAGCAGGAACAGCTCTGTGCTGCCTGGTCCTAGAAGCTAAGCTGGAGCAGCCCTGCACCCACCTGACCATAGAAGGTTGTTCCTTCCTGGAGGACTCAAAGACCCAGGCTGCTCCTGCTGTGTCCCTGAAACTGGCTCCTATGGTTGGGCACTATGGAGCTTCTCCAACTCCATTTCTAGGGTTGGATAGCATAGGGCTTCTCCAGCTTGGCTCATATGGTCAGAGGGGGCAGGTCTGCTCCAGAAGAGGCAAAGACTCTTGGGGGGACAGGGGATGGGATGGACACACATCATCCTGGCATCCCCTCTAAGTTGGCGCCTTTGGCTACTGGCCGTCTGGCAACCCCCTGTTTTGATACTTGGATATATGAAAGGAAACAATTACAGTGACTGCAATAAATAAGAAAGCTGGAAACTGGTCCTACCTGAACCATTTTTCAGATATCCATTTGCATCAACAGTTGTATACTTGATGTAAGGTCCAGGCTGATTCACACCAAAAGGCTGAAATATAAAGAGATGGTTGAATAGTCAGAGTTTGATGTAGATTTTTTAAATCTTAGAAATGAACAGAGCCATAACAATAAAAATGTTCAACTAAAAAGTCAAACTCATTGGTTTACTGTTTAGCTCATGTCTGTATGCCTCATGCCAGTATGGAAAACTGTGGAACTCCACAATTATTTTATTCACGTGCACTGTATTAGAATAGAATTCATTTTCAAAATACGGACAATCACTTTGCTGTCTTTCAGCATGATACTGCTATCATTTCCCTTTTCAACATACTTCTCTAAAAGCTCTATTGTAAAAAAACTTTCATTTAACACTTGAAAAAATGGCAAAATCAGAGTATTCACTCAAATGTACCATTCTTAGTTGAGGTTGATTTAACTAAGTATAATTGCATGGAATCCTGAATCCAGTCAGGTATACAGAAAAGCAAAGTTTAGAACTTTCTATATCCTTTTCAGATGCTTTGATTCAATGATGCAGAAAACAGTAAACATTTCTAGTAGCAATGTTGTTTCATGACCCAATGCAAATATGAAGGAGATGACTGACTTGCAGTTCACTAGAATAACAAAAGCCAGTAGAATATGGTACTTAAAGGAAATTAATATCATCCAGGCCAGTGGTTCCCAAACTCTGACAGACTGAGTACCCCCAATTTAAGATGATACAGCCTTAAGTACCATCGGCATTTTTTTCATACACATAGGTAACAGACTATGTATTAAAACAACATCAAAACACTTAGTAATCATAAAACATTGTTTTATCAATTACAGTAGCCATATAAAATGATTGTAAATTGGAAAAAAACCCAGTGTAAACCATGGGTAGGCAACATTTTTGGTTGAAGTACCGAAAAAACCGCAATGTGTAAAGGTGCTGGAGCGCGGGCACACCAGAAAAACAAAACTGGGACGGAGGGTACATGGCAGGACACGCTGCATATTAATACAGCAAATAATCATAAATGTTGCTTCTTTTTTTTTTATTTACAGTAAATACCAGGTTTTCTAAAAATTCTAAACCTGGTGACAATAAATAAAACTTCATATACTACTTTTGTTCTTGTGTATTCTTTTTTGTTAAGCATGTTGTGATTGGTGGGCCGGGGAGAGAGAGAGAGACAGAGAGAGAGAGAGAAGGGTGCGGGGAGAAGCAGATAGGGGAGGAGCTGCAGGCAGGCTGGTCTGGCCTGGCCCTTGGGAAGTGGCAGCCGGAGGACAGCGGGGGCCAGGCGGGGATTGGCAGCTGCCCCAGTACTCCGCAGACTCAGGCACAGTGGAGTGCTCTGATGAGGCCCGACCTGGGCCGCACAGCTCCGCGGGGGTGAGGTGCAGCTGCCCTGCCCACAGGGGAACTCCATGTGTCTGGGGCAGGATGCTGGGCTTGGGGGACTCCTGGCTCGGTCTGTGCGTGCCAGGTGCAGTGCAAGTGGGGTGGAGCTCCCCAGGCCGCAGCAGGGACTCCCTGGGCTCTGGGAATAGCTGCCTCAGGCGGTGCTCAGAGCCGAGCCAGCCAGGAGCCTGCAGCATAGTGACCCTGCAAAGCACCTTCCCCGGCCCCTTGAGGGGAGCTGTGGGTGGGCAAGGCCGGGACTTAGGCAGGCAGAGGCAGCTGTGCCAGCTGTTCCCAGGATCTCCTGTGGCCAGGCCCTTGCAGCAGGGGCAGCTCCGCCCCACTTGTGCTGTGCCTGGCACACAGGGAAGCCAAGCCTGGAGTCAACGTCCCCCTGCCAAGCCTGGCATCCTACCTCAACCTCATGGAGCTGCACACATCCATCCAGGTGCAGCTGTGCACCCCTGCCCGCCCACCCAACTCGGCCCTTCCTGGGGCAACCTGGGCCTTTCCAGGAGCGTGGGGGACCCCCACCACTGTGCGCACCCCAGGGTAGGCACAGGGGCCATGTGCCCCCTGGAGTTCTGTGCAGGGTGGAGGTGCTGCTGCTGGGCTCTGCACATTGGGAGATGCATGTGACTCCATGTGCCTTCTGCCCCCAGGCAGCCAGTACCCAGAATGCTCATGGCATCATGCGTGGCCACGAGGCAACAGCAGCCTGCTCCCGTCCCATGCACAAATCCGGAGGGGAGGGGGACAATTGGCCCCCCCATACCTACCCTGGGGTGCACACAGGGGCAGAAGCCCTCCCCCTGTACCTCTGGACAAGCCACCCAGGGCTCCCACCATTCCCTCCCTGCACACTCACTCCTGCCTTTGCCCAACACCCTCCCTCACCGTGTGGGCCTCAATCTGGCCCTGCCCCTTGCCTCCAACACACTTACCTGCTGGGTACTGCTGCACACACAGCCAGGCTGTGTTCCTGGCCACCTGGAGCAGGCTGGGCTAGTGTCTGTGTATGTGTGTGCCCTGCCCTTCTGCGTACCACTCACAGGGTGTCTGTGTACCACTGATGGTACATGTACCACAGTTTAGGAACCGCTGATCTAGGTTGCCAATACAGTTTTTATAGCATTTTATTTGAAACTATCTACAACTGAAAAGTGTGACTAGTTTAAAGCCCCTAACTGTAAAATGCAATCTTATTAGAACTGACTTTCAGTTTTTCACCCAAAAATAAAACCAAATAATTCTTCTTCAAAAGGTCTTTTGGGAAACTAGCCAAAAGGATGAGCTGGCAATCAGTACATAGAAGGTTGGGGTTTTTTTCAGTGTTAACTGTGGTTGCCTTGACAGCAATAACGTAGTAGAAATAAAATATTTATATAATAATGCCTCTTATACTAACCAGATTATTTTTCAAATCTTGAACACTTGTGCAGGTGAGCTGTAATTATGGAGTGGTAGCAGCCAGTCCATAATTGAGATTATAAATGATTTCTATAAATCTGACTAAAATCTACAAACAAAGAAATGCAGGCTTTAAAAGTTGTAGGGTACCTCTGAGTTGAAAGAATATTTTCACCAAATACAATTAACTCAAGAAGGTATTTCTTAAATTAAATGTCTTAAAAGTTGAGGTATTAAACATAAATAGACTCCAAGTATTTGTCACTTTTCATGAAAAAAAGACAGGTCAAACTTAGTTTATACATCTGGCTGAGCTGCAGAGCCAAGAAACAATGATTAGATAATTAACCTTTAATGCCGAAAGTAAAGATTTAGAATGGTAATATCAGAACACCACATTAGCTCAGACAAGCTAGTGTTTTTTAAAATAAAACTCTATCTATTCCTTTTCCTTGCAGTATAGGTCTCAAAATAGAAGTCAATTGATAGTGAAATACATAAATGGAAAAATAAGGATGCTCCTCCCCTCCCCCCACTGATATAGAAAATACTCAGATCATGTGTTTGTAAATGAAAACATTAAGAGGGACTTTAGAAAATTCTAATTGTTTTCAAAACATCAAGATTATGTTCTAAAAAAAAACAAGATAATTTTCAAATAAAAAAATAAATTGATAAAAGCAACTTTACTTAATACAATGAAAAGAAACATCCAAGAATCACATGAAAATGGTCTATAAAGTTTATTATGATTCTTAATTAAAAAATGAAATTTACAATGCCAAGAATTAAAAAAAAATGCAACAGTACAAAATAACCTACCTCATAACAAAACTTGAGGAATTATAAAGGAACAGTGAATGTTCTTGCTTAGAAATCCACAGCATTAATGAAAATTTTCAAAAAAATTAAATGTATTATTTGGTATTAGGAGTGCCTAAAAAAAATATAGATGTATATGCACTGTAACTGTGGTCTTAGATAAGCCAAAAACATTTTCCATTATACTGAAAAGATCTGCGTCAGAATCAACACGAACATATTCTCTTACTGGGGACTCAGATAATGTAAAAAAGGGACCATTTGTAATAAGGAGACAGCATAAACCAAGTACACTCTTTATATTTTTCTGCTGCCAATATAGGTGTGATTTCTGCCATCTATTTTGAGAAGAGAAAGCAAAGATTATGAAGAGCTATTGAAAAGGATCAGAATAGTGAAGAAAATCAAAATGGATAAATAGGAGGCAAATATTTCAAATGCAGCAGAGCCATAGGGACCTAAGCTGTCAAGTAAATCAATCTGAAAGCATTTTCTCAATCTGAACTTTATTCAAACAACAACAAAAACAACTTTCAAAATAATTTCTTTAAAAGCAAGTTCAGGCTTCTTTTGAGGCTGTACCATACAATACAGTTTATTTTTGCTAATGGGAAGAGGGTTGAACAAACTTTCTCATAGTGTCCTTCCTAAACTCTCACTTTTTCACCTGTTTTATGCTGTCTTATATTGTACGTGTATACAAAAGCATGACAAGATCACTAGCAAATCTAAAGTTAAGAGTAGTCAGTCATTCAAGATAAAGGAAAGCTTAAATCCTTTATGTCAGGTATGACATTAGTTGATACTCATAACCAAAATGACATTTTCTCTGTCTTATGATGAATATTTAATTTCCTGAAAAGATAAAAGTGCAGGCAAGAAACAGACTAAGATTTCAAAGGAGTTAAAAATTACCACTTTTTCAAAATTGAGGGCTGATATTTACTGATTTCAAAGACCCCTTTAACTTAAAAGTGCTGTTTAAAACTGAAAATACATATATGAACTTCCAAACAAAGAATGCAGTGAAAGCTGCTGGATAAATAATTCTGCAGCCAATATATATATTAATAAAAAAAATAATCGGGTGTTTTAAATTTATGTAATCTCTTCTTGGGGGGAGAAGGGAAGGTGCTTAAAAATAAAAAATAGTAATTGTAAAAAATAAAAAAGGGCTTGTTGACTGACACATGGTGAACAATAGGCTGGATTAAAAGGGAAATAAGAAAGATGGCAAAAATACGCAACATGGTTGAATGTAAAAGAATCCAAGGGGTTTTAGAAAGAGACAGTGAAAAATTCTGCTTTTGTCATGCTGAATTTAAAACTGAATGATACCACAAAATCTAGGAAGAGATTTTTTAGAGGGACAGTTGCAGAACGGAGGCTGGTCTGCACCTGGCACTGTTCAACACAGAGAAAGTAAACGCAGCCATGAGAACATAGTGCAAAGCTGAGCTGTCCAACTGGTGACCATGGCTGCTTAACACTCACAAGGAGTCAGATTGCAGTCCTCAGACTCCTGCCGAGCTGCCACTCCCTCCACCGCTCTGGCCAGAGTCTCTGCACCCCCATTTCCCTCCTCCAGCTGCCCCTCTCATTCTCCACCCCAGGGGGTGGGACAGTGAGGCGAGCAGTGCAGGGAGCTGAGAGTACAGGGTCACGTGGGGAGGTTGGATGGGGCTCGTGTGGGCGTTTGCACTTGTGTGGTACACATGTGGCAACCTGTGCAGGAGTGGGAGGGAGAGTCCTGTGAGGGTGCACATGGGCGGAGTAAATTACACCTATTGTAGTAGGGATGGGGGGGGGTAGCAGTTGTGTGCCTGTGCAGTGCAGCAGGTGGAGGGGAAGGTGGGGAGTTGTGCAGTGTAGCAGAGGGTGAGGTGCACAGTGCAGCAGTGGGAGGGAGGACACGGCACAGTAGAGGGGAGGGGGGAAATGTCCATGTAGCTTAGTGACTTGGGGGACACCAACAGAGGGAGAAAGGGATGGAGCGACTTTAAAGAGAATCCTGATGCAGATGGCTGAGAACTGAAAGTAAAAGGCAAAATTCCATGCTGATTTTGTGCTAAATGGCTTTATGTTATGGTAGTAAACACTTTCCAAATATTTTTGTTAGGGGAATTATACTTACAGACAGTATTATTTAAGTCAGTGGTACCCAATTTTTTGGCCCCATGGGCCAGATAAGCAGTACCTGGTTGGTCCACGGGTTGGATCCAGTCTCAGGTTGCTGCCCAGGACTTGGAAATTTGGCAACATGGTAGCAGTAGCAGCATTAATTGCCACTGCTCCTCTGCTGTCAAATTTCCAGGCCCATGGAAAGGTCTGCGGGCCAGATGACCTGGCTCCAGGGGCTGGATCTGGCCTGCAGATTGGAGATAAGCACTCCTTTTTAAAGCAAATGTTGAGTAATATTTAACACTTTAAATATGCTAGAATAACTTACTGTTACATATTAGGAACGCACTCAGTATGCACTTTGAACATCTCTCACTAATTTCACAGAAGATTTAAGATACATGTCTTATAATATACTGGCTGAGTTACGTTCTTTTTTCCATGCATTGTTCAGACATGTATTTATAACCCATTATACTTGGAGGGCTAAGATATTTTATAGTTACAAAGACCATTCCTTAGATAACTGCCTTAATAGATGAAAAGAGAAAAGTTAGTTCAATTCTGAAGTAGGTTCTTGATTCCCCAATCAAACACATAGCTTGCTTTCAGAAATGCATGTTCTTTTTTACTCTTCTCCTTCCCTGTCCTTTCACATACTCAGCCATTTGCACCCACTTCATTTGGTAATCTAGACTGCAAATTCATGTGAGTACTGTTTGTCTTGTACATATCTGGAAAGCACTCAGCACAGACAGGCTCCAGTCTAACTGGGATAAGAGAACTAAAGTAATGCAAAATATAAATGAAACTTACTGTTATTTTCCGAGGGCACTCATTAGAACAGAGGCCACTAAGAACTGTGGAAAAAAAGAAAGTGGGTTTATACTTAATATATTGTCAAACATATAGTAAGCATTACCTGTCTCTGAAATCTATTAATATACAGTATAAATTCAAGCCCCTCTATGCTGGCACATTTGGGAGTTCATCTGTAGAGAGAATAAACTATCATTTAATATATGTTAACATTTTAAAAGATCTTATTGATCTGCTTAAATTATGCTGCTTTGAGGAAGTTAATTAGCTAATCACTGTTCTATGTAACTGATTGGTTAGTATGGTTCCAAAGATAGATTTGCCACTTATGAAAACTGCAAACAAATTAAAATGTATGCCAAAAGTGTATTGTACCCTTTGCTCATTATACTTCATTTCCAAATGGTTAACCCATAGTCCTTATATAGTACTTAACTTTCCTCTTTAAAACTGGGTCAAATAAATCTGTAAAAACACTTTAAATACATGATGGTTACAAAACTATTTGTATTTATAACAAATTGTAAGAAATCCATCAAACAAAAATTTCCAAATTCTTCCACATCCTAGCAGTACGAGAGTATTGTTATTGGGAGATGAATCTAGTTACAATAGGCTGTAAAGAGATGTAGCACATTTCTCCTGGAAGAAAGCCTCTGATCTCTTGATCTTAGTTCACCGCTGTGTTGCACTTCAAGGATAGGGACAGAAATTACATATAAACTGGTATAAGTGATTGGAAACCAGTTCAAATCTGTAACACAGGGGAAGTTTAATGTGCATAAACTACTTTCAAAATGGCTGAAGCCAGTTTAAGATAAGCCAGGATGGATTTAACCGATTTAGGTTAAATTGATTTATTGAACTTCTGTCCCAGATCCCCTCCAGATTCAAGTTAATTAACAGTACCCCAGCATCCCAGGATGCTTTGCACCTGCCCTGCAAACACCCCCTTGTAGGGTGGGTGGGCTAGCCTTGACCCAAGCTATTTGCTCCAGCTGAGCATGGAGGTATGCTCTAGCAGCTTCCTCTCCCCACCCAGCCTGGGCCACTGCAGGCGTGTGGCTGTATTTCCGGAATCAAAAGTGAATGTCTGTTCACTTGCTTATAGGTTCAATTTATGCAGTTTAGACAAACTTGCAAAGATTGAACTGATTCAGCCTTCGGCTTTTGACTGTCTGTACTCAGCCAATGTAGCTGTAAGTGTGCCGGGTAAGATATCCTAGCACTTTTTTTCTTGGGACATTGCTGTGTGCATCTCTAAGTTAATTGTGGCTCATTTAATTCAACTGCCCTTTATTCCACAGACAAACATGCCTGGCTCTATGGTCTTCCTGGCTACCTACTGGCAGAGGAGAACCAAGGCAGCTTGGAAATACTGAGTGTGTTAAGGGCTGTGCGGTTTTGATCCGAGTCAGAACCTTGGACAATTACAACTGCCTCAAAGGAGACATTTGTTTGCCATAAATAAGCAATACATTTGACAGTTGTTTAATTATATATTTAAAATGTTACTAGATTACAGAAACGTCAGTTGCGTGTTTATAATAACTTAGGGAAAGCATGAAAGCTCTCTGCTAAGTGATCCAGTGCATTCTGTCACATAATGTAATAATATTAAAAAAATTCCAGGAACATCACAGCATCGTATTCTGCTGCAACTTCCTGTGACACATACAGATTTCAAATGGCAGCAAACTGGCTGAATGGCAGCCTGGAAATGGCCACCTGTTCTGAGAAGGTGGAATCTAGGAGATCCAGGCTGCTCTGCAGCAGCAGCCAGATCTGTACCTCACTTTGTCATGCAAGGGAGGGGATATAGGATATAGGCAGCTGCTGGTGTCAGTGACAGAAGCCATGAGAAAGCTACAGGGAGCCTCAGATCTCACCAGGGTGACCAGAGAAATAAAGGAAGATTTTATATTCTGGGAAGCATTTCTGGAGCCATGAAGGTAGACATTAATCCGGTGATCAGTCAGATGCCTCTGGGAGTACTCATAAGGACACTGGTGTGTACAAGAAGTGGCCTGAAGGACAGGCCCGGGCAGAAATTAAGTAGAACCCCTTCCTATTTTTCCCCAGTATTATTGACAGCTGCTAGTTGAGGTGAGGTTTTTAGAAATAAGCCACTTTATTTCTAGTATGACAAGCAGACAGTAGTACACATCATAAATGTATAGCTAGCAAAATCTCCACAGATAAGGTAGAGGATAAAGGCATTTATATTGCTTAGCCTTCTGTTTAATGCTCTCTTTTGGGCAGTATGTATTTCAAAGCTCTGCTACAATCTCAGGATGACAAATTCTAAAAGCTTGTGCCCATTTGCCAACTAAGGCTCTTGCGCGGTGTCTCACTGGTTATGGAACTGTGTCAACTGATAGATTTAAGAAAACTGTTTCCACAAGGGCATTTACAAGACTGGGCCTGTTAATACAGGAGCCCGGCAGTGGCGGCAGGAGCCTACTGGTGGTGGTGGGAGCCTGGTGGCGGCAAGTGCAGAGCTCCCAAAGAGCTCCTGTAAATGTATAAAGTGTATTTAAAACGTGGGCTCGGCATTCACGAATATTTGAAACTGCAAATGCCAAACCCGTGAATAGCGAGGGTCTCCTGTATAATTTAGAGCTGATAAAAGACTCCAGTGCATTTGTCCTGTCCACAAACTTCATCTTGGGAAAGGATCCATCTAAAATATCAGGTTATCTTGCTGGTTTGCCTTTTTTACCACAGGCTGACGGGATATATTGATACTTGTAAAGTATTCTTATTGAGGTCTTTACAGGGATAATCCAGGAGTAATGAGTGGAAAATGACAGGCCATGGAGTTTTTGATAGGATTAAAACAAACCTTATATAAATGGGCAGTTGTGGAACAGAGGCTGTTCTATTTAAAGCAGCACTTCTTGTATGTTTTGGTCCTCTCAAGATTAGTGAGCTGATACCACAGACAGCGGGGGACGTACCAACTTCAGCACACACCTAGAGCTATGTGTAGTCTGCAAACAGACATGTCCTTGAAACTGAGGTATCCCAATCCTGATTTAGGAGGGAGGAGCCCTAAAAGAATTGAGATAAATGCTTAGATAAAAGAATTATGCCCCCATGGAAGTCTTTGGAACCATATGGAGCCTGGAGACAGACCTCTTATTTTTTTATTTATTTTGACAACTCCTCTCTGATCAGGGGCCAGGTTGCTGTAGCCTCCATCTGTCTCTATCTGGCAAATTTCAGTATACGTTCCATTAGGTTTGGGACAGCAAAGGCAGCAGCACCGGATGGTTGTGGCAGCTGGGCACAGGCAATCGCACTGTAACAGGTCCTCTCCTTGACCTACTGATGGGCCCCTTGCCTTCATTACTTTGTGATTGGAGGAGGCAGCAGAAGTGAGGTCGACAACTAGACCAGTGGTCTCCATCCTTTTTATGGTGAAGATCACATTTTGTAAGTAAAGGGCACCCCTGGATCTACTGCCCCCCCAGCCCCTGCCCCCTGGACAAGCTTCCCAGGCTCTGACCCTACTTACCCAGCCTGGCCTGGGCAGCAGGGGGCATGGCTCAGCCCAGCCACATGCATCCTGCTGCTCCCAATCATGGAGCCTCTGACAGAATGAGAGACTGTCAGAGGCTCCAAGATCAACTGGTTGGTGACCACTGGACTAGACTAATAGGCACTAAACAGCATACTGGAGGCACAAGCAGGCAGGTAGGTTACCGCTTCAAGGCTATAGTTGTATGTCTTTAGTGGGTCCACAAAAGTGATTTGTTGTAAGACTGATTTATGACTTCTATACTCACTGAGGAGTGAGCTACAACCACAGCCCCTCAGTCTGCAGATCTGTCATTTCAAGGTACAAGTATACCTGTGTGCATCGGTGGTGGTGGCAGTAATGAGTAAATTTGCGTCGGGAGTTTCCAGTGACATGACATGGTAGCTATCTCTACGCATCAAAGCCACTGGATCTGAATGGTGCCTTTAAAAGGGTCTTTCACAAGCTCTAAGATCTCGGGTAGTAAGGACTAACTTCAGAAGAAGCTGGCGGGGAGGGGGGGGAAAATCACCTCATCACTAGAATTCAAAATATGTGGTAGAAAGCACAGTTGCTCATTTTACTTGGTAACAGGTAGTTATACACAGTGTCTTAGTAATACAGATATTATATCTATATCTATCTATGCTTATGCATTTTCAGGGTCAAGACTTGACTTCAGTTAAAAGATGCAATGGATCTTATGCTTAGTTTGGTCACTACTATTAATTTAATTTTCTAGAAGTTTATTTACACTAGGGGTTCCCAAACCCTGAGGGTATGCAAGACTTCTTTAGGGGGTGTGTGCAAGAAAATGTATAATGGCAGATTTAATTTTCATTATAATTGGCATTTAAGGTTAACATATAAAAACATGCAACTAGGGGGAGGTGGCAGCTAGTAAACCTGGAAGGGGGTATGCAATAAGAAAAGTTTGGGTATCTCTGATTTACGCAACACTCAGCTTCATCTGTAAAGGCTGTAGTCACTGATCAGTTTATGGTGAGTCAAAAACTATTGCAAAACACGTATTACATAGATATTTAACTATAGACTAGGAGAAAGAAAAGACTTATCTGAATTTTCATTCATTCTCTAATGTGACAGACTTTTAGAATTGGTGACATATTTATAATCCTTACATTAACTGCTGTTATAGAAATTAATCTGTGATGACTAGTTTATTCAAGGAATGGTCTGTGTAACTATGAAATAGCTTAACTTTCTACATATAATGGACTATAAATATAAGTCTGAACAACAGATGAAAAAAAAGAACTAAACTCGGCCAGTATATTGTAAGAAATATATAATTAAGCTTCCTGGGGAAATTAGTGTGGGATTTTCACAGAGTGCATAATGACTGTGTTTGTATCCTATATAAAGTGAATACTATAAAGAACTAAGTAAGAAAAAGCTTGAAATGCATTTCTAAACACCCATTAGGAATATTAGGTTCTGTTTGCCTTTTTAAAAAAATTAAACAATTCCAGATTTTAGTTATAAAAGTGTGCCACTGGCTGAGAACTAGCCTAAAGGGCCAAAAACACATGGCCTTTTCCATCTGCAAAAGTCTGCATGTATGCATAGAAATGTATACAGGTTTCCCTTGCCAACCACGGGGTTTAGGTTTCTGAAAGTTCCTGTGGTTAGCAAAACTGTGGTTGGTAAGACAAAAGACTTATGGGGAAAATGGGGTTAGGGACTTGAATATGAATATTTTCAGCGTCTGCTGAAGCCGATTCCCCTGTAATCTTCACATTGTGGACCCCAGGTCTCCTCTTAAAGTTTTCAAACCACCCCTTGCTGCCTTGAAAACTCATGCATTCACTTGAGCCTTCACCCCCCAAGTTCTGGATGAATTGGTCATAAATTCGCTTTGCCTTCTCACGTGTCACTTGGCTGCTCAAAGGCACTTTCTTCTGTGTCTGGTCTTCAATCCAGACACTAAACGCTTTTTCCATTTTTTCTAAGCTATGATCACGCAGCATAAAGATCACTTTAGCACTTCCTGGTGTACCATTTGCAACACCAGCCTTAATAGTAGCCTCACTTTTCTTAATGGTTCTCACACCAAAATGCCTCCCTACATTCACCACACTCTTTCCACATGCTAGACGATCCAACAACTCCACTTTCGTTTCCAAGGACATCACTTTTCTTGCCTTCTTCACAAGTTGCACACCTTCACTACTCACTCATTTAGAGGCCATGATTAAGGGCAAAATGCAAAAATCACAAAGACATTGGGAGAAAAATGCGGTGCATCTGAAACTGGATGTTAATGGCATGAAGCACAATGTGAGACTGAGTATGTGAGGAGATGGGAGCACCATGGGTGGCTAGCAAGAGCGTGGGTGATTGGAAGTGGCAGGTGGCGGGCTGATGCGTGGCGACGGAAAACAGTGGTTACTCAAAACTGTATACCCTAGTAGCCAAAACGGTATATAGAATGTTAAGGATGGACACTCAAAGCCGTGGTTGGTGAGGGAAACTTGTATTGCATGTATAAATTTAAATTTCTATGTTCAAATATTTTTTTAACATAAAAAGGAGTTCTGTGGAAACAGTGGTTGTGCCATGTTCTAAATATATGAGACAAACAGAAAAGGATTTTGCTTTAAAAAATATTTCTGGCCCATTGCTTTATCTGCATTAGTACCAAGTAGTTCCACTACTTCAAGCAAGCAATGAATCATAAATATGAAACGAATGAACACACATAATGGATATTCTTTAGGTAGCCTTTACCTCAGTTCTTCTCTTTTTATACATATAGCATTGTTACAGATGTACGGTTATTCTGTTTGCTTCTTTTCTAAAAAGTCCCATATTTGCAAAGTTTAACTCTTATTTACTTCATGTTTACTGTGCAAACATATTTAAAACACTATTCTGCAGTGTGACAGCATCTTCTAGGCACCTGATAGACGTTACTGACCATGAGGACTGAAGCAGTTTTTAGGGGAGAGTTTACCGATAGAGTTATACTGGTATAACTTTCTGTGTGTATTCTTTTTCCAGTGCTATATTTTTGTTGTTGTTGTTAGGCGGGAAGTGGGGACGGGGAAGGAAAGAGGACTTGGAGTTGAGGTTCCAAAGTAACACAATGTAGGATAAGGCACCTGTTCTGGTATGAAAACATTCACATGGTTAGGTCATAGAAGTATAAATGTTACAGGCTAAAATTCACATTACACATTGGAAATGCTTTCCCAGACAGAAAACCTTTAAATTTATCTTTATATTTTTCACGCTCTGGTCTGTTCTGCAGCCCTAGCACAGTCTCAGTAGCTCTGGAAGCCTATGTTACAGAAGCTGTTTCAGGCTGCCTAAAGCTGCTACAACACTGCAGGGGGTGGCCAAAAACTGTGGCATACAAGCTGTAAGTAGCTCCCGGGCAGGTTAAATGCATTTCCCAAATAAAGAGAAGTAATTAGAGGGGAAAAAAGAATGTTTTTATATATGCGTTAATTATTTGTTGATTTTATTCAGTTCATGCTTCTTATTTATTCCAAGGCAGACAAGGCTCATCGGGTGAATTTGATACTTTTTATTAGACCAACCCAAATGGTTGGAAAATAGTTATCAAGCAAGCTTTCGGGTTCAAAAACCCTTCCTTATTCCTTATTTATTCCAATTCATTTAACTACTTACTATTTGAGCTGGGCAGTGTGAGCAGATCACTGACCCTGGGGCACACACATTTCAAAAGTTACGTGTCCTATAGATCTCAATGCCAAGATTTTGCTTTGTGGCTTAAATGGCTGGAAGTTTGACCACCCCAGCATGTGCAAAGGCCTAGATCCTGACATGTCCTTCCTTCTGTCATTCCTCTTACCAGCCCTACCGCCAGGATTCTCCAGGATACCTATAGCACACTTACTTATTTTTGAAATGTTTCTCTTTCTACCCTGATGAAGTCTAAAAGATTTAGACAAACAGGAGGAACTGATGGAACATACAAGGAGAAGCAGTGAAAATGAATAGAGTGTTTTCACAAAGTGTGCACAAGAAACAAACAATACTAAAAAGGAGAAAAAAATTCTATTTCCATCCTTTCACTTACAGTAATTTGCAGAAGTGTGGTTTAAGTTGCCCCTCTAAAAAGAAATGTAAAATCAATATTGCATCTTTCAACACTTGATGAAATAGCTTGCTGACTATGGGGAAAAAAGGCAAGGTTTTCATCAGCTGGCTACAAATTAATCTCTCATTCATTCTTTGTTTTTCCCTTCTAATACCTCCAACATCTGTCCTACAGAACATTTTATCCTTGTGCCAATATTTAAAGGGTTCAACAATATGAAACACTGTGGGCGCATCTACATGAGACTTTTTCTGTGGAGCTGACTAATTAGCTCTACAGAAAAACATCACTCTTTACCAACTTTTGGCAAGCTGTCGAGGGCTGCATGGATAGCGCCCCCCTTGACAGGTACCCCACCCTGTGGTCACCTTCTTGGAACTGGAAGTCCTGCCCCTAATCTCTGACCTTTGCCACTGGAAGTCCCCCCGCTTACTCCTGGAAGTTCTCCTTTGGGGAAGAGGGTTTGCCGTCTTAGGGGGAAAAAACCAAATTATATATTAAAAATCAAATACCCATAATAATATATTTTAATTAATTAAAAAATATATTTTGGTCCTGATTTGTGTACGTTTCTGCTGTATATGTAGAAGTGATTGCATAAGAGCTCAAAATGCAGTCTTACTCTTGTATATTGTGTGGGGTGTGCAGGAGTGTGAGGGGACATGGGTGGGTGAATGTGGGGAGCTGTGGGTGGGTGGATATGGGTGTTTGTGTGGATGTGTCTGTGGGTATGGGATTGTACAGGGCAGCTGGCAGGTGGGCACCAAAGTGGGGAAAGTGGCAGTGGGGGAGGTGGAGGGAATGGAAGTGAGCGGTGTGCAGAAGTGTGGGGCCTGAGCCGGTGTCCTGGGGCCCAGAGCTGGGTGGGGGCTGGCAGGGGTCTATGGAGCAGGGATGGGCTGCCAGCAGGGAGAGAGGGGAGCTAGCCAATCGCTTGGAGACTTTGGGCCAGCTGCGGTATGCCTTGGCCTCCCGCTCCTTCCTGCCATGTGAGGCAGAGTGGCCCAGGTGGTACACCTCGGGGCCACCCGTGTGGTTATGGTGGCCACGGGGCTTGGCAGTGGCAGCCTTGGCAGAGGAAGAGGACAAGGTAGGCTCAGCCACTGCCGCCTTCCTTGTTGCCGCACTCACAGTGGTGCTCGCAGGGCCGTTCACAGGAGTGACAACTGCCGCCGTGGTGCTCCCACTGTGCCTGGCTGCCATGCTCTGCCTCCCCATGTGGCTGCCACTGCCAGCCCCGCACTAGTTCCTGCAGATGCTGCTGCCGCCACCACAATTGCTGTTGTTCCAGCTGCCTTGGCCTGCTGTGGGGATGGTGTTGAGCACAAGTGGTGCTCAGGCATGGAGGCAGGGCTGCAGTGGTGGCGGCAGCCCGGCTTCGTCACCTGGTGGCAGGTGCCCGCCACTGCAGCAGCAGCCACATGGTAAGATAGAGTGCAGCACTGCGAGCGAGGTGACAGAGAAGATGGTGGCAGCTGAGCCCACCTCGCCCTCTTCCTCTGCCGCAGCCGCCGCAACCACGCCAGCAGCCCCGAGGGGTGCTGTAAGGGCCACTCTGCCTTGCTGCTGCAGTGGTGGGTGACTGCTGCCAGGCTGCCCCTGCTGCTGTGGCTCTGCTGCCTCAGCTGAGTGCTGCTTGCATTCTGCGCTATACCCACAACAGGCCAAGGTGTCCGTGGCAGCTGGAACAACAGCAATTGCAGTGGCAGCAGCTGTAGGAGTGGGCCCAGTGGTGGTAGCCACATGGGGAGGTAGAGCACAGTGACTGGGCACAGTGGGAGGTACGTGGCCACAGTGACTGCTCTCATGAATGGCCCTGCAAGTATTGCCATGAGTGCGGTGACAAGGAGAAGGTGGCAGTGGCCAAACCTGCCTCATCCTCCTTCTTTGCCACTGCCGCCAAGCCCCTTGGCCACCACAACCATACTAGCGGTCCTGAGGGTCGCCGCAAGGGCCACTCTGCCTCACACGGGAGGCCAAGATGTACTGTAGCTGGCCCAAAGCCTCCAAGCCATCGGCCAGCTCCCCTCTTTCCCTGCTGGCATCCCAGCACAGGTCCATAGAACCCTGCCAGCCCCCGCCTGGCCCTGGGACACTGGCGCAGGCCCCGCGCTCCTGCATGCTGCTCGCTTCCACTCCCCTTGCCCCCCCCAACTTTCCCCACTTTGCTGCCCAGCTGCCAGTCACCCTGCACCATGTGGCTCCTGGCTGCATGACTAGACTATGGAACTTGGCAGAAGCTGGCCTGGTCCCGAGGACTGGGGCAATTACCATGGTCCTCCCCTGCCTCCCAGTGTCTTACCTGAATTTCCCGTGCTGGCACAGGCACGAACAGCCCCACGGTCCCAGGCCAGAAGCCTTTGTTAGGCTGGGGCTTCTGGCTGGGGGGGGGGGGGGGGGGGGGGGGCAGCGCCGGCCAGGCCATGATGTTGCAAGAGCCTGCTGTGGCTTCCCCTGGGTCCTACTGCCCCTGGCTCCTGTCATCTAGTTTTGGTAAGAAAGGGCACTTTTTCAGCATAAAACACCTTAAGCTTTTTTTTTTTTTTTTGGTCTGGTGCAGGAGCTATGCATTCTCTCATAGTACCATATCTAATAGGCCCTCTATTCATGTTACATTTATGCTGCAATTAATGTGCTACATGTGTACTTAATTCAAGGCACCATAAAATGGGAAACAAGCCACAAAAAGTATTCTACATATACAGAAAATTATGTAGACATTTTTATGGCTTGTTTGAATGTCACCTTAAATTTAATGTGTGGCTGAGACAAAATCATCTGATTATCAGTCCTGAAGCCAGAATCACACATGGGTCTGGAACTTGCCCTGGGACCGACAATCAGCAGACTGTTGGCCCCAGCCCAAGGCTGAGGGCAGGGGAGTGGGGGAGGAGGGTAAGGGGGAATGACATACTGAAGGGCATATGAGCTGGGGACTTTAAACCCTGTGCCAGGGGTGGATGGATGCTCTACTAATGGGTTCTTTATAAATTTACTTTCCAAAAGATTGTCTGAACACTTATGTAGATTACATTACTCATACAGTAACGTAGAGTATTATTTTTATTTAACTGCAAGCTTCCATTAACATGATAGATCATTACAGTCTATCAAGCTAACAACCTAAAGGTTAAGGAAAGGTAATTAACTGTACTAACTAATGGTGATTATTGCAAGCCACTGTGTTACTAATCTGTGGATTTACAGGAGTGAATGATTCGCATGCTACCATTGAAATTTCACTTATCATTTTAAAATTACAGTTAACAAACACCCACTCCCCTATTAAAATGTAAAGAGGCTAACTCACAAAAGCATGGATGTTCTGTGTAAGATTCACTAATTCTCTAAGGCTAGAAATGGATGCCCCCAAATAAAGCAGATCAGCTATGCTGCAATGTGTCATGGCACAGCTGATCCACTTCACTGGATGAAAATGCACATCATCCCCTGTCCTGCCCTTGATGGTGTGGAACAAAGGAGCTGTGATCTCTCCACTTTCTCTGCTCATCCAGACTTGCTTCTGAGGCTGTGGGGGATGCCAGCTCTGTGGTTGCAGGGCTGGTGCTGGGAGATCCTTTTAAGATCCTTCTAGAATATCCCAGTGCTGGCCCTGCAGCTGCAGAACTGGTGATGGGAGAGAAGGATCTCCCAAGCCTGGGTCCTGCAACTGCTTGAGGGGTTCTTAAGCTGCAAGAGTACCTACCTGGGGTGGCTGGAGAGTGTGATCTGCCTATATTCTCCCACCACAGAGCTAATAGACATCTGCTGCAATAAAGTGGCAGAGTCTATTACTACTTTTTGTCGTGCCACTGATTTTCCCATCTATTCAATCACAGCTTTTGCCACCAGAAAAATATTTATGGTGGCACAAATGAGATGGTTGTTTCCACTCTAAGTTCCTTGATACGTAGCATATGAAAGAAGTCTTATTCTGTTTTTCAGTTATTCCATTGTGAGCATCTAGGCTCCACTGAATGTAACGTCATTTCTGCTCAGGCCTCATTTAAAATATCTATGTCCTTACCTCTGAATTTAATTAACTTAAAACACATTCAAGTTTACTTTCAGACACATACAAGCAATGCCTAATGACTTCAAGAAAAATGAGAGTAGAACTCACTCTAAAATAAAATTCTGTATAAAAGATACTCTATTGGAAAGTATCTTACCATTGGAGATATTACCATTGGAGATTCTAATATCCATTAGAATTCTAATATCTAATTTAATTCTAGATTCTAATATCCATTAGAATTACCATATCCATTAGATATTACCATTGGAGATTCTAATATCCCATTACCATGGGATATTACCATTGGAGATTCCTTATGTTGTCCTAATCGGGTAACACAGATTGATTCTTGCTTTACTGCTATGTATTTTTGTATTCACCAAGATAACTCATTAGTGCTATTTCTCATTTTTAGAGCACAAAGACCTATGGAAACCAACATTATATACACTGGCCCCTTCCACATGTTACAGGTATTATATAATTAATTAGCTAATTGCATAGTTGCCTTAACAGCAAATACACATACAAAAGTACTTACATGATAAAAACTCCAACCAGCTGTCAAATTAGATTTTGAAAAAGTGTACTCACTTTATAGCTGGTTGATATCCAGCTTTAATCTGCACATGTAGCAGGGTCTCCCCTGAGGTTGGGAACCCCATCAGCTGACAGGGCTCCCAGGCACAGGGGTGCACCATGCCCAATGTGAAGCCTCCAGACCCTGGGGATCAAGGCAGCCATGATCCTGACAGTTCAGGGGTGCTTGGAAACTCCTGAGTCTTTGGGAACAAGGCAGCTGCCATCTCCAGCACCTGGGGGTTTCATGTACCCCCAGACTCCACCCTAGGGCCCAGGGGTTTTACACATTCCTAAGCCTGGGAGATTGTGGCTGGTATGATCTCCAAGCCTCGGGGGTGGGTAAGGCACCCACACAGCTGGGAGCCCCTCAATTGAGAGGGCTCCCAGTCACAGGAGCTTGGCTCTTGCTGCTGCAGGGGGAGCCCAGAATTAGGTTCCCTTTGCACTGGCAATAAGGCGCAATGAGATCTAATGTGTGATCCCACAATCGCATCTTCTGCCATGTATGCACATGTGGCATGGCAAGAGGTGTGACTGTGTAGATCATGTATTAGATCCCATTGTGCCTTTACCTGCATGTGTAGAGGGGGCCAATGATTCATTTGAGTAGCACACTGAGTTGAAAAAATAAACCCACTATAAAATTACCCACTATAAAATTACAATTACATTGTATAGCTATGTCATATTTATATGCAGATCTATAAAAAGTGTGTTCCCGAAGGCTTTTGGTGACTTAATAGTTTGAAGACAAATACAAATTAAACCAACAATTGTTCTTTCTTGCTTATTCCTCCCAATAATGAGCCTTCTCACTACCTTTTTTAAGTAGTACACAAGATAGCTAAGCAGCATGTTCACAGATTCAAACCCTTTGGGGATAGATGAATCCCTTTGGGGTACATGAAACCCCCAGGTGCTGGAGATTGCAGCTGCCTTGTTCCCAAAGGCTCAGGAGTTTCCATGCACCCTTGAACTGTCAGATTGGGAAGGAGAGGGAGAACGTATGCAATCAAAACCCAGATCTCAGTCCTCCTGATTGCAAATATTCTGTCATTAGCCTCCATCTAGTTAGAGTCCTGTTAGCTCATGCATCTCACCTGCCTTATCAGAGTGATAACACTTTAAGACAGGTAAACCTTAAAGCCCAGTGTTTCAGAAAATTTAAACACAAGCACTAAACTGTACATGGAAACAAGCTGGCAGTCATAGTAGATGATCAAACAGGTGTAATACGCAGCCACTGAGTAACAAACACCTTGAAGTAAGCAGCCCACTATGCTCCCCAGTAGCTGACATTTCTAAATGCACAATTGTGTACTGTGAAAACAATATTATTATAATGTAATCTTGAGGTGAAGAGGAGATAGGCAACTCCATGGAGTCTGTATCTGAAAAAAAAACTACTGTGATTATGCTAGGCACAGATGAAAAAAATGCGCTTAGCTATTGCTGCCTACATGAATGTGTGCAAGTAGGTGGTGGACTACAAGGTGACTCACAGCAACTCTAAATTTGAGTAACAGATAGATACCTACTCTCAAATCAAAGATATCTGTTATTTCTTCTGATTTTCCCCCTCAGTCAAAACCCATAACTCTAGAATATTTTTTCTAGGTTCTGATTAACCAGACTAATCCTCCTCAAACTCAGGTCAATGTCAGACCTGAGAAATCCCAAATTCAGTAAGACATGGAGTTATGTCATCTGTATATGAATGGAACTGTCTTCATCTACCTCTTTACCTAAGAAGCAAAACAAAAGAGACACTGCTGTAGAAGTCTTCCTCTACCATGAGAAATGAAAAAGCTTTTTTCAATATTAAGGACTAAGGATACTCTGGAAAAGTATCAAAGAAAAACAATTTATTCTTATCAGCATTCAGGACACATGGCATCTTTATCAATTTTTTTTCAGGACTACTATGCAAGCTTCTGAAACCAGTCATTACCTATTAAATATGAACTAAAAAAAAATTTCAGCAGCTATGAGCCACATTCAGTGGCAATACACATGCTCTTTGCCCTGGACTAGATGTTAAGAACATTAGTTGTATTGGGGAAAACTAAGAATTCCAATGTGGGTTTTATATAGGAGAAGAATGATTTTTCAAGTAATAACTGAAGAGTAAATTTACTGGATTTGAAGATTACCTGTCCTTATATATTCTGCTAATGCTCTCAGACTTCACTTATTTCTTAAAAGATATTTCAGCCAAGCTTTAAAGTAACACCCAGAACTCTGTTCTTTAGTGACTAAGATCAATATTCTTCATCCTACTGTGTGATGAGCCAAGATACAATCTTAACTTTATTGACCAAATTAGCACTGGCACACCTTGTATAGAATATATATTCAGGAACCCCTAAAAGCAGACCGTATTGATATATTTCTTTAAAATCATGTTATGAACTCTACTACTTGGGACAAAACTAGAATACATTAAGTAGACAATTATTTGTTTCAGGATTATTTAACTGGTTAAAAGATATTTCCTTATGCTTATTTGAAAGATGTATTAATAAATTACTAAAATTCAGTGTTTTACTGACTAATATCTCATCTTAAAGATTTCAAACCCTAAATGGAAAAAGCAAACAAAATAAGGCAAGAGGCGACAAATTCAGGGAAGTGAGAGATAGGAGGGTATTGATGGGCAGACCAAAGAAATAGGAGAGTGCTAAAATTCCTATCAGGGAGCTGCCATTGGACCCTGCTTGTGGAAGCATTTATAGCTGCCTTTGAAGAGTAGAGCAGTTTCCTAGTAAATGTCAAGCTGTTCTCTCACAATTGCCTCTGGGTATTGGGGAAGGGGCAAAACGTTCTGTGTATTCTCCTGTCCATACTAGAATTTCCTGGCTGCTGGAAGGGTGGGATGTTGTTTTTGCTGCTCTGCCATTTCTTTAGTTTCCTGGATGCTGCAGTAGAAATATTTCTATCCTCTATTCTTGATTCTCCTTCCTGTTTGCTAGAGTTCTGGCCTGCAATAATGAGCTTAAATACCTGCCTCTGAGGTTGGTCAGAAGTTTCCTAAAGCAACAGGAAATTGAAATGGACCCAATTCTCTTTAGTTCCTTGCCTTAATACAGAGTTCTGAAGAACAACACTGAAAGCTGGGTGTAGTTGTGCCAGTTTTTACAGTTCTCTGATGCTGCAACCTGTAAGAAAACTAGAAGCAGCAAATGCACTCAGGCTGGTAACAGATTCTGAAAGCATGCTGGATCAGCTGCACATAGTTCATATTTGACAATATTGAGTTCCTAGACAAGAGTAACTGAGCTTTCCAATGACTGGGCTACATTCAAATAGTTATCAGAAAAAACAAATAAAAGAACAACAAGAAGCTTTTGAAAGAACAAACTTCCTATAGTTTTTCTTCCTATGGAATCCCCACTTATTCTAAATAAAGATGATCAATTAATTGATCAGAAGCCACAACAGAACTCAGTTCTCTTGCCTTGCAATCCTAACTACCATAAACATGGCATCTGATGGAGTAGGCTGTAGCCTACAAAAGCTCATGTCTCTCTGAACGAGGTAGTCTACAAGGTGCCATACTGCCCTGCCTAACTGCAAACTCTCAAGGCTAACTAATTTCTCTCTACTGTAAATACTGGTAGTTAACTCGAATATATAATATGGAAGATATGCCTACCCTATCTTCACATCTTTGTTCTAAGCCTGGTCTTTGGATCACACCTCCTGAAAAACTTTCCAGAATGACAAGTCCCAAAGCTGAAAATGCTAGCTAGATGCAAGTTTAAAGGTACTGTATGTAAAATTAACCCTGGGAATGAGTACTCCAGTCGCAGGGAGTTCTTGAATGAATATTTGGAAGCAAGGAGAATTCTCTTTGGTCGTCCTCTCCACATTGGATAGTTCTCACTACAGAATTTATAGAGCAGTACATCATTTCTGAGATATGAAGAATATTTAGTTCTCCTGTGTTGATTTGAAAAGCAACTTAAGTGTTACCGAGAGCTTGCAGTGGCAGGTGAGAGGGTAATGACTGTACGTTTGAGAAAGCAAAACTGAAGGATTATGTAGGAGCTTTCAGTCTTCCTCAGAAGTGACCTCACCTGCTCCAAAAAAATCCCTCCTGCTTTCACAGACAGCATGGTAATGAAAAGGTTTGTTCTTGGAGCTCTGAATATCTCCTTCTCATTACTACTCTCTAGGTGTGGTTCACATTTAAAGTGACATCCTTCTGCCTCCTTTTAAAGTTTTCATTCGACTGAAAGTGCAACAGTGCCACTTCCTCTGCCTCACTATTAAATATAGACCACTATAATATGAGGAAGATTATAATAATGTTGAGGCTGGGGGCTCTTAGTTCAAAGAACAACAATGCTCAAACATATCAAGCACCAAAATCCTCTTGGACAAGGTGACAATTACACAAGATATTTCTCTCAGTGAAAGTAAGATCCCTACTGTATAGCTGAAAGGTGTGTTTTTAAGGTCTTGTGGTCCAAGATAAAGATATGCAGGAATCTGCACCTTGCCAGGGAACTGATAAGAAAACTCAAGAACCATACCTGACAGGAATAAGAGCTTTCTACAATGTAAAGTACTGCCACTCACTTATTTTTCCAAAATGTATTGGTCATGAACAGTAGAAGATCCTTTGCTTCAAATGACTATGCTCTGCCATGTCCCCATTGTCACAGCAACCTTGGATTAGCCTAAGCATCATTTTTTAATTTCCTCAGAGACACTAGAAGGGTGTTTATTACTACAGGCAGTCCTTGACTTACAATGTTTCGAGTTACAACATTTCTAAACTGACACCCTGTTCCAACTTTCTGATGTCAGTTTCGAGTTTACAATGCTTGATCCGACACCACACCATGCCAGCAAACAAGTTTGCTGTGTTGCCCATCTCCCTGGAGAACATCTGTCCAAACTTTAGACACTTTAAGAAAGCACACAAGACTCCAGAAAACCTGCAGCCAAGACTCTTGAGAAGACTCCAGCCAAGAGCCCTTCAAAAAGTCCAACCGAGCCCTTCAAAAAGAGCAGCAAAGTCACCTCAAAGAAGTCTTTCCAAATCAATATGATTACTATTTACAATATAAATACCTTAATGTAGCTATATTACTCATCTATAATTGATTGAATACAAAATTCTGGGTTATTTTTGGTGAAAATAGGGTATCAGGCCTTGGTTCAGGAACTAATCCTCCATTTATAACATGGCTTCCTATGGGAAAATCAGTTCCGAGTTGCAACATTTTAACTTAAGATGCAGTTTTCAGGAACTAATTGTGTTGTAAGTCCAAGGACTGCCTGTACTTTAAAATCTGTGATTAAAGTCCCTACCTCTCACCTTCCCAGATACAGAGCTATACAGCACTGCATACTGATTCAGAAATAAGTCCCTGTTGTACAACAGTGTTTGTATATGGGAGCTGAGTGGTGTTGGACTGACAAAAATGGTAGAATCAAGACCTGAAGGTTAAGGAAAAAATATAATTGCTGTTATAATTGCTACCTGTTCTTTATTGGCTTCATTGGTTTTTACTCTCAATAGTTTGGGAGACAGGGCTACATAAGATTCAATTTGTAGGAAAAAGGACCACCACATCCACTTCTGAGTGGATCTTCTTCATTTAGCATCTCCTTTGGATTCCCAAATGAACAAGGATGCCAAAAGCTTTATCAAGAAGCTGCCAGCCTGGGCTGCGGTGAACCACAAGACTAAGTGATCTTGTAGGCATTCTTCTGGTTCTAGATTTATACATACAAAGCAAAATGAAGGTGTACCTATAGCAAGTGCTACCATCATCTAGCTAGCATGAAGGACAACAACGAAGAAGGGGATAATGCCCGTAAAAGCTGTCTAACACGGAGGGGACCAAGAACATTACTGTAAGAGACTGCTAGCCAAAATACATTTTCTAAATATTTGGAACAAGAAACAACTTTGAGTTGGCTAAAAGAACCTTTAGAGTTGTTTAATATTTCAGAATTAATTATCTGCAACAGCCATATTCCACTTCAGAATGAATTTGTGCATATTATTCTGCTTTTGTCTTACAGCGCTGTCACACTTTGTACACTTTGCCAAATATTTACACTGCTTTCATAAAAATCTCATTTTGATACAATTTTACGTGATCACTTACCAATAACTTTAACAAAATAAGCATCGGCTTCAAAGTTATTCTTTAATGCGTGGATGGCAAAGTCCTTGCCGAAATGCCCTTTGCTTAACACAATAATATCCAATATTCCCTAGGGGAGGAAATTAAAAGGAAAGAATAATCCATTAAAATAAGTAACATCTAAATACAGCAACTATATAACCTAAAAAAAATTAAGAAAATTTGTGCACCTAGCAATATTTATAAGATTCCCAAATACTGTTCATCTCATACTAATCATAAATCTAAGTCACTTAATTTGATAGTTCTATATAATGAATGTGTGTGGTTTTCCTTCCTCATTTTCTCATCCCAAACTAGAGGAGAGTGACCCAGGTACAGATCCAGAGTACCTTTCAGAATTCTAAGCAATTTTTTGCCTTGAGTTTTCACCACTGTTCACTGCCATGTACTCTTCTGAAAGTAAGCCATGAATCCCTCTGGAACCTAATGGTGGTTGGACAGCAAAATAACATCCTTCCATAATCAAATTTTCTTAGAAGCCGCATCACTCAACTTTAGATAAACAAATGGTAAAGCCAGTTGAAAGCATTAACAATTTGCATGTGAAGTAGTTACCATTAAAAAGATACTGGAAATGCTTGGGTAACTGTAGTTTCACTTGACAAATTCTGAATTCTTAAATAACTTCTCCTCTATATAAATAAACACATATCCATAGTTATTTTTTAGTTGAGCCAACACAACAATAAGGGCTTCTTGCCTTTCAAACAGAAATACCTCCAGATTACCTGAGTCTAGTGAAGCTTTTCTTTATTAATTTTTGCAGGGACTGGAAAAAAACAAAAACAAAAAACCCAGAGAAAACAATATTGGAGTGGGTAAGGGGAAATATTATTTACCCATTTAACTATGCTTGCTTGTGTGAGATCAGATGGCTGTGAAAATACTCTGCTTATAAGCAAACATAGTATCTCTATGCAAAACCTGCAGATGGAATTAGTTCCGTTTTACTTATGAGTAGAAGGGTTGGTTAGGTGAATAATCTGTAACTACTTAACCTGAGCAAAGGAAGGTGAAATCTGCCTTTAACTCCAGGATCTTTAAACTGGGGATGGGAATGAAACCAAACTCCAGCACATTTTTAACCTGAGTTGAAACTAATCTGGAAATGGATCTTGCTCAAAAAGTTTACTGAAGGGGTGGAGGCAGGGGTGGAAATTAGTGAAGATATGCATTGTTTAGAGTAAATGCAACTGAAAAGACAACAAATCCAACTCAGTACACTGGCTTGGGTTTCTCCCACAATCCCCCCCATTTTTGTACAGATTGGTATACCTAAATATCCCAGAGTTGCCTAAAAAGAAAAGAAGAGAGCCGCATTTAGATACATTAAACTGCAGAGGGAAATCAGACATACACACTATCTTGGGGAGTTGCAGTGGGTGCTGGCAGGAGTTCAAACTTAACCTGTTATTCTCCTAACAGCTGCTAAGGAACAGCTCAGTACTTAAGGAATATGGTAAAGGTTTAAAGGAAAAATCTAATTTAAAAAAATATAACATCTGAAGTGTCATTTAAAAAAACAACAAAACCTGACTTTGAGAACTCCTTATTCTGAATCTGGACAGACATAACAATTGTACTGGTGTCAAGGGACTCTAATACAAAATGTAACAATGAATTGGTAAAGCAGCCTGATTCTGCAGCGATACAAATGTAGCAAAACCATCCTAACCTCACTTTATCCAGGTCAAAGATAGGGTAAATTGGCTCATTTGTATTACTACAGCAGGGATGGGCAATTATTTGGGCTGGAGCTCACAGGGCTCCAGCTCCTGCTGCCTTCCATTTATTCTGACCTATTCTGCTTGGTGTGATAAGCAGCCACTGTGGGGGGCCCAGTGGGTGGACAGTGGCAGGGAGCTGCAGCTGGAGCTTCATGCACTGGCACAGGAGCCACCCAGCTACAGCTTTCCCTCCCTGGCCTCGCTGGGCATGTGGTGCCTGGTGCACGTCCACATGGCTTCCCCACACTACCTGTTGCATAGAGTGGTGCAGCAGGGGCAGGAGGTGGGGGAAACGGAGTAGTACCTGGGTGGCTGCAATTGCATTGGGATCAGCCTCATTGACAAGCTGCATGAATTGGCTTAGGCTGGGGCCACAGGCAGGTGTGCATAGGAGTGTGGTGCAGGTAGCCCCAGGTGGGAGCAGGCTGGACTTGGCCCTGTGCAGAGCACTGTGGAGGCAGCCATGGGCTGAATACAATCAATTGGCAGCTGCACGCCTATGGCTACACTCCAGGCTCACACACATATAACAGTTGCATCAGCTAGGGGTGTGCATTTGATTTCGATTTGGCCTAAATCAGGCATAGTGATTTGATTAATTGATTTGAATCACTGTCCCTGATTTGATTCGGCTGAATCCGAATCTGAAGATTTGATGCTGATTCAGAGAATCAGCGATTTGGCCATAGACGCAGCTTTAATTGTTTTTTCTACATACCTCGAGGTACCAGCATGGCTTGTGAACGCTACGATGCAAGTAGCGTCCCACAGGAGTGTGAGGGGGCCTTCCATGTGCTCAGTGGCGAACCCAGAAGTACTTCCAGTCCACTTCCAGGTCCACGGGGAGCGCATGGGGGCACCCCCCATGCTCCTCTGGCTCAGTGATCGGCCGCGGGGAGATCCTGGGTGCCTCCCCCAGACCCAGGAGGCACCAGTTGCCGAGCTGGAAGGGGAGGGCAGTGGGCCCCCCAGCAGACCTGGAAGTGGGCTGGAAGTGCTTCTGGTCCACTTCCAGGTCTGCTGCTGAACATGCTGGGGAGCCCCCAGTGCTTCTGTGGGACACTCCATGCGCCCCAGCATCGCAACATTCACAAGCCACCTGCTACCTAGTGGTATGTAGAAAAAACATTTAAAACCATGTCCATGTCCAAATCGCCAAATTTCTTCAAATCAATTCGGAGGGTTCCAATTCGATTCTGAGAGATTAAAAGGTCCTCTGATTCGATTCGGAGATTTGGCCACCGAATCGGGCTGAAAATCCACCAAATTGAATCAGGGACTGAAGCTTCACACAGCTCTAGGAGCAGTTCCCTCTTCTTTTAAAGTGGCTACAAATGTCACTGTACCTTATGTAGCTCAACCAGGATAGATGCACTGAATGTAGCTACGGAGGGACCTTATTACTTTACCTATCAAATTAGGGTGAGTCACAATTCTGACCCTAAGCGAATCAGAAAAAAGAAATACAGATCTCAGAAACCTGTATTTCCAAATAAGGACTGCTTACAATTTATAGCACAAGAATACATGCTTTGCCTGCAAGTACAGGTTATATATTTTCATACACAAATGGCTAACTAGAGCCATAAAACATCCACAAGTAATGAGGCATATCCGATTTTTTAAGCCAGGTCCTTTATTGCAAGTGAGACTGGACTTGGACATTTTGGTTTTAAATTTCAAAAGAGAAGCAGCCAATTTTCCTTTCCATGAGACCAAAAACCTCCTGCTTACTTGAAACTGGGACCTGGACAACCAGGTTTAAGTCTGAGGTTTGTACCAAGATCTAATTTTGGCAGGAGTCTTTATTTATTTATCTAATTTTGCACTTATAGGCAGGAAGCTGTATGGAAAAGTCATACCAATATATCTTTCATTATGTTTAAAAGGAAATATGTCAATTACATAAATTAACATAAAATAACTGTGTGCAGTAGCTGTCAGCTTTACATTCAACAAAAATGTCAAGTATTAAATTCTCTGTAAAATACCAGCTAAATGGAAAAAAATTAAAATAATTTTACATTATAGAGGACAGCAAAAACTTAACTATTCAATTAGACTTTACTTCCAGATAGGTGAAAGATGGAGGAATGAAGATGGTTTATTCAGCGGCTAGATGGACAGCATACTTAATACATGAACTGTGATTAGTTTTGGGATTCAGATCTAGTCAGGGCATTGGGGTAAACAAATGTTTAAAAAAGTGGGAAAGCTGTGTGGGGAGTAACATGGGGGGCGAGTCTGGTGTTATATGGGGACTGCGATGATCACGGTTAACTGTGAGCATCTGGGAAATTCAGTTGGGAGCTTGCATAAAGTGATAGTTACAGGAAAAAGCACACTCAGTAGAAGGATTAGTGTGTTTCTTGCATAGTAAATGACAAGGCTAAAGAAACGATCTTTTACTTGCTCCGAGGTTTAGTATTAACTGTTAAAGTATCTGACTCTAGTGATACTTTTCTCTCATTAGCAAATCTTTGCTTACTTGGCTTAGACAGCCAATTATAGACTATGGAGCCTTTATTCCTGTAGTGATAAAGTTAATGGCCTAGTGAAGCCCCTCTAGTTTATTTGCCTAGAAATATGAACAATGGAGGTTTTATAAGATGATAAACAAGCGTATGAAAGTTAATTTGCAGATGATACCAAGCTAGGGAGAGTAGTATATGCACTGGAGGGCAGAGCTAGGATTTAGAGAGACCATTACAAATTGGAGCATTGGATCAAAAAAAATTTCATGAGATTCAACAAGGACATGTGCAAAGTCCTGTAGTTAGGATGGAACAAACCCCATGTACTAGTACAGGCTAGGGACGGAGTGGCTAAGCAACAGCTCTGCAGAAAAGGACCTAGGAGTGCAGTGGACAATAAGCTGAACATGAGCCAAAAAGTGTGCCCTTGTTGCCAAGAAGGCTAACAGCATACATGCAGTCCTCAGACTTATGACATAATTGGATCCTGAAAACCACGTATTAAGTCGAAACACTGCAATTCAGGACGAATTTTCCCATAGGAACAATATTATAAATGGGTGATTGGTTCCTTTATGACGCTGGATATAGCTGAGACCAGCTGGTAAGTCTGGAAGGGAAGGGAAGGGGAAGCGAGGGGAGGGGGGGAAGGGAAGGGGCATGCAAAGGGCAGATCAATGCCCCTGCAAAGGAGAGATTGGGGCTGGGACAGGGGCTGAGGCAAGTGCTGCCCAGCCTGGGCGGGGAGCATGTGGGATGAAAGCATGGCTCATCTGAGGGGTGTGGGGGAAGAAGAGCGGGGTGGCTCCTGCTGCTGCTGGTCCAGGAGCTGCTCATCTGGTGGCTTCTGCCGCTGGTTGGGGAGAGCTTGGGGGGGCGGCCCCCAGATCTGCGTAGAGTGGGCGGGGCTGGGGCTGCACCGTGCTGCACTCTGGACGGACGGTGGGGACTATGGGGGGGACTAGGGTGAATTTTCTGGTGGCTGCAGCCCCCCCACGGCCCCCGCTCTGCCATCCAACCCGCCCTAATCCGGAGGCACACGCCCCTCCAATGCCTCCTGCCGCTCACCCAGCTGGGATGGGGCAGGCACGAGACAGAGCTGCAGCTCATCTGTGGGGCTTCGGGGCAGCTCCCACCACTGTGCACCGCTTGTCTGGAGGCAGTGCAGCAAATCCATCCTGTGCCTGCCCCGCTCCAGCAGGGTGAGTGACAGCAGCGCCTGCCTGTAGCACAGCACGGTGCAGCCCTGGCCTCATCTGCCCCACGCAGATCCGGGGACACATGCTCCTCCCTCCCCCCCAAGCCCTCCTGGATGAGTGGTGAGAGCCACCAGGAACAGCTCCTGAACTAGCAGTGCCTAGCAGCGGGAGCCACCTCTACTCTCCACACCCCTTGGATGAGCCACGCCTTTGTCCCATGCCCCCCCACCCTGACTGGGCAGTGCTCACCCCACCTGCTGTCCCAGCTCCAATCCTTCCTTCACTGCGGGGGTGTTGATCTGCACCCCCCCACATGCCCCTTTTCTCCTCCTCCTCCATTCCCCACTTACAGCTGCGTCCAGCTGGTAAGTCTGGATCCAGCATCGTAAAATTGAAACCCACATTGAAACCTCAAACATGGTGTTAATTTATAAAGGTTGTAAATGCCATTTGTTGTACCTCGAAAAGTCATAAGTCGAGGACTGCCTGTACTGGGCTGCGTTACTAGGAGCACTGCCAGCAGAGTGAGGGAAGTGATTATACCCCTCTATTTGCCACTGGTGAGGCCACACCTGGGGTAGTGTGCCCAGTTCTGGACCCTTGACTACAGAAAGGATGTAGACAAATTGGAGAGTCCAGAGGAGGGCATAGAAAATTGTTAGGTGGCTGGGGCACATGACTTCTGAGGAGAGGCTGATAGATCTGGGTTTATTTAATCTGGAGAAAACAAGATTGAGGGGGGATTTAATATCAACCTTCAATTACCTGAAGTGGGGCTTGAAAGAGGATGGAGCTAGCCTGTTCTCAGTGATGGCAGATGACAGAACACAGAGCAATTGTCTCAAGATGTAGCAAGGCAAGTTTAATTTACATATTAGGAAAAACTCTCTTACTAGGAGGCTAGTAAAGCACTGGAACAGGTTTACTAGCCTCCTCCACAGAGATGTTGTGGAATCTCCATCCTCAGAGGTTAATACCCAACTAGACAAAGCCTTGGCTGCAATGATATAGTTTGGGACAGTCCTGCTTTGGGCAGGAGGTTGGACTAGATGACCTCCTGAGGTTCCTTCCAAACCTAATTTTCTATGATTCTATGATTTACTGCAAGGCTGTCTAATATCTAAAGACCCCTCCAGCCACAAGCTGTGTGGCCCCTGGTCAGAAGCTGCATGGGCACCATGTCCTTACATTGCATGCCATGCCAGCTGTATGCTGTCACACACATGTTCTTACCCTCCACCATGGCTGCACCATGTCACTGCTTCTTTGCCATGCTGTGTGGACCCCTCAAACTCCCTGGGCCATGGGATCTTTCAGACCTGTGGGCTATGCCATGTTGCCCTGACCCCCAGAAGCAGGGGCAGGAAATGAAAGCTGGAGGAGGGAGGAGGCTTAGAGTCTGACAGCCAGAGGTGACCCAAGCAGGGTGCGGGGCCCGGGGCAAATCAGCCCATGTGGGGTCCCGCCCCCGTTTTGATCCTGGACACAAAGAAGTTGCTGCCACCACCAGTGGCAGCAGAGGCGGGGGTAGCAAGGGGCTGGACACGGAGCTGCTGCTCTGGCCAGCTCTGTGCTGTTGCTGCTCTGCAGGGCTCCCAAAGCACAGGGCCCGGTGCAGCTGCCCCGATTCACTCCCCGCTAGGGACCGCCCTGCTGATGGCATCATCAGGGAGGAGTAGCATCCAGACTGGGAGCCAGGGGGCTGCAGGTTTACCCCACAGGGCTGGATGTGGCCTCCAGGCTACAGTTGGACAGCTCTTAGTGTAGAACTTGGGCAGTTTTTCTATAAATCTCTCCACTGCTCACCATTAAAGCTGAAACAACATGGTTTACCTAGCTTTTACTTTCATTATCAATTGTCATCACATACCAAGGTATAGCAGCTTTAGAATGAAAGCTCAAATCGGTACAGACAGAGGGCAATTAAAACCTGAAACAAAATTAAAAAAAATTGAACTCACATCTTCATATATGTCAAAGAAAGTTGCTATCACAGCATCTTTGATTTGGTTTAGATCTGAGAGCTCCCAAAAGATTTTAAACATACGACGTGCAGTCTTGCAGCTTGCGTTATCGCATGGGACATTCTCTAATAAAAAAGCTTGCTGATTGCTGTAAAAGAACAAGACATTTACCAATTTATGTCTTACAGTCGTTATATATTGCTTCCTCTTTGTCTGCTAAACATCACAAATATTTCACACCAACTATAACAGAATGAAACTAGCAATTGGAGGAAAATGAAAGTCACCAATGGCACTATTAAACATTGTAGACAAGGTAAGCATTATTGGGGGGGGGGAAGGAGGGCATTCTAAGTCAGTGAATTAAAAGAGGGAAAACAACCCATCCACCACACCACAGAGGTGACCCACTTCATAAAAAGTCCACAGGAAAGGCCACTCATTTACTTTATCCCTCTGGCAGAACCAATTTAATCCTTAAATCAGCCTAATACAAAAGCAAGAATAAAAGCCTAAAATTTAAGTGTGGAAAGAATTATTGATATTTTTTTTTTTATTACTTGGCTTAAAAAAAAGATGTTTTTTCCAAAATTTAATAATAATTTATCTGAACACTACTGAAAATAATTAAATTACTATAAAGAATATTTTAGGAATAAAGTAGCTAGGGTTTTTTATCTAAAGTTTAGGAGCATTTTGTCCTAGTGTAAGGTTAAGGTAATCTCGGTTCATTGTTATGCTTTTCATTATTGCTTTTAAGCAATAATCTTTTAAAACCAATGGTGCAAAACTGTAAATAAGAAATAAAGGATTATTAGATTTAAAACATCTGTTAATCTATACCAAGAAAAATACAGCATACTTGTGAAGTTGCAACTTGTGAAAATCTGAGTTACCTACTTTGCAGTATATCATCATTCAAAAGATTTAAGCAAATACAGAGAAGCCTTTCCCTTAATTCTCTTTTTTTTTTTCTTTTTTCATTTTTTCTTTCCAAAATTGGAGGCCATTGACAGGCAAGCCAAAGCAAAATGGATGACATCTCTTGCTTGCTAATGTTGCAAACAATGTGCAAGAAAAGTCCTATTTTTCAAGCATGATGTGAAGTATAGTCCTTTTACTTAAACACTGTTGACTGGATTGTGAATGGTCTCCTTAATGGTCATCTACCATACTGAGAAAAGTTCAATACCATGTTTTATCATCACAGTCCATGGACAGATAGCTTCTTGATGCAACTGGGTTGATCTTGCTCCTTAATTAAGGATTTTTGGGGGGCTCCATACAGGCATTATATTTTAGTGGGAGAATCGCTGCACTCCCAGTAGAAACTACAAGCATAAAAGGACCGCTCACTTTCTCCCTGGGTAAACATGTCCCCTCTGGGAGAAAGATCTTCCACATGTCAGCCTGGAGAAACCATCTTGCAAGAATGAATGTTTGTACGCTCCCCTCTTAATCTGTTCCCGCAGAGGAGCAGTGGGGCAATGCTTCCAACCTTTTTCCTAGACTGGGAACTGCTCAGTATGGAAAAGCGGCTGAGGGCTCTGTCCCATTGTTTCTTCCCCCTCCAGACCACTCTGGAAGGGGACTGGAGATATTGGGCAACTCTCATGTGCTCCCCAGATCAGGGACCCCAGTCCAAAGGGGAAGGGGGCAAGAATGGCTGCTCCTCCACTCTTTGCTCCTGTCACCAGAAGCAGAGCGATGGAGTAAGCAGGCTGTCCCCTGCCCTTTGGGAGAAGCCTGGAGCAGATGCTGCCCCCATGCCTTTCCCAGACCGGAATAACCCCAGTCTGCAGAAGGCATGGAGAGCTGGGGAACAGAGGCAGTTGCAAGCTCGATGCTTACACTGCTCCCTCTCCTGGAAAGATTTCTAGTGGTGGAAATCGCTCAGGAATTTTCAGCACTAGAACACCTATCTGACATGCATTTATTCTGATTCCAGAAGGCCTTTTGGGTTCCACCATGATACATGACTCTAACAAAGCACATGGTTATCAAAAAAGGCTCCAGAGGTTGCTGAAAAAGTTTTAGAAAAGCTTCATCTGTCTATCTGTCTGTGATTTATTTCAGAGAAATTTCCTCCTGGTAGGAATAATTAATCCCTTTTGCCAGAGATGCCACTGCTACATCAACTGTATGGAGAAAGAAGAGTAATCCCATATCCTTCTTCCTGGAAAGAAAGAAGTCACAAACAGGTCTGACAATGACTTAAGAATGACCTATCCCCTTAAACTGGAATGGGACAGTCCAAGTCTCTTCAAGTATGGACTGAGGGTTGACAGACTTTTTTGGATGTCCCCTTGAAGGGCACATGATCTGCAAAAAAGGTCCAATATCCTGAATCTCAACAACCTGCAGAGATGTCTTCACTGGGTTTTGGGAGATATCAAGGCTACCAAAGATGCATTTTTCTGGAACCTGAAACAGTATTGGAAGAGCTCCCTGCCTCTTGTGGCTTCCTGCTTACCCTATTTTGCCTGCTTTCCAAAAAGGAGAAAGAGGGAACAAAAGAAAAAAAAGCCACAATGGAACAGCAGTATCACTTCACCTGATAATTTGCACTGTACTTTCGACTATATTGTACAAATATACTTCTTCCCTACATTGAACCTTCCTGTACAAAATGTATAGTTTGGCCCTTAGTTTCTTGCTCTGCTGCATATTTTAATAAAGCTTTTGTAAGCTACCAGTCTCTTTTTAACAACTGTGTTGTTTTTGTTGTTGTTGTTTTTTTTTTTTAAAAAGAGCCCTGAACATTACTAAATTATCATTCAGCACACATCAGATGATTTAATTACACATACAGGTTTTCTGCCATTGTACTGTTTGAACCTAATACCAGATCTCATTATCATAAAAAACCAGCATATTATAGTTTCTTTGCTATATATCATTATTACCTTGTCAGGTTATGTATGCTAATACGTGATAAAGTGAAACAGCTCAAGTTCAACACATTTTTCAATTTATCTTTTTCATCATCTTTTGATGTAAATGGATGCTAGTTACTTTGCAGGAAGTTTTGCCAAGATGATATCTTCCGATTTAGTATTAAATTATAATGTTTCATTTTGTCATTTCCTGAAAATACTAGGTTCTAAGTTTAATATACTTACATAATGTTTTCAGTTTTGAATTGCATCATAAGCACAGGGTACAATGCTATGAAAAGTCTGAACTATTGCTTCCATGTATACCATCAAACAAAGAAAACCTGTTACACTATAGAACCATGTAGTTTTCCTTCCTGGGTTGAATGGATTTGATTTTTTTAGAGCACATAGTCTAAAAGATGGTCCCTTCCCAAGCAAATTTATCAGAAACTTGCAACATGGACAAATTATAATGGAGATTCAATTGTGAAAAAAAAAATGGAAAGAATGGCTATTAATAATAAAATGGCACTGAGAAGGGTATGGCAAAACCAGCTGGCGGAGACTGACACAAATAAACATATAGTGAAAGGACAATCTGATATAAATGTTGAAAACTAAGAAGCATAAAAGGAGAAAACTATTTAGGAAATAAAAAGAAAAAACATTCAGTTGTTGAGTCTCTCTCAGGGCAAAGGCAAAGCAGCAAGATTTCCAAGAATCCTTAAATCAGTATGTGGCTTAAAGTCTACCACTGTTAAATTTAACAGCCCCTCTGAAATCTCATTTCACAATATTACTGATTTTCCTGTATCAAAGGTGTCTAATACAAAACAGATATATAAATTTCTCCTGTAACATGAATATAAAATAAGAATCCAATGCTGCAAATCCATAAGTTCACTACCATGAGTAGTCCCACTAGGGCCTCTCAACCCATTATATTTATGCCGCAATTAACATGTTAATCATAGCTTAAATGGGAAGGTTGCTACACATGTTCCCAATTTAAGGTTCCATAAAATGGTAAGCCAGCCATAAACAAGTGTTCTAAATATAATGCACCTTTGTATGGCTGGTTTGTATGGCACCTTAAATTGAAGGTGTGGCATGTCCACACACTGGGGCTCTCCAGGGCTGATGCCTGATAATCAGCTGATTGTCTGAATCAACCCATATCCAACCTACCTGTGACAATATTGTCAGCACTAGCTGGGGGCACCCCAGTCTCCAACCAATTGGGGGCTTTCCCAGGGTTGGTGCCAACAATTGGCTATTGGCATTAGGCCCCTGTCTCCAACTGGACCCAGTGCCTCACCATGAAGGAAAGGGGAGGAAAAAAATCAGAAGCTCCCAATGGGATAAGAGCGTCTTCTCCCCCTACCAGAGACTAAGTCTTTCATCTCCCTTCACCATGAGCCTCTGATCTCCTGCACCTGGCAGCCCTGGCAGACCTGCTAGGCACTTAGGATAAAGTCTGTGTGGGGAGAGCCCTTTGGCTCCCTCCATCAGGGACAACTGTGAGTTGATTGGTGGCCCAGACAGCTCTGGGTGAATCTTACACAGGACCGATAGTCTTGAACTTGTCCTGGGCTGTTCTGGGGCAGGCTGACAATCAGCTGACCATCTGCTCTGGTCCTGGGACTGTCCTGGGTCATGCTAGGATGCAGGCACCTAACTTTCAATTTGCTTGTGTATGGCAGCCCAGGCAGGATCATGATTCCCAGCTCCCCTGCAGTGGCAAATAGAAAGGGCATTGTAGCAAAACCCCCAGTTTTAATTTTTTTAAATTTATTTAAAAATACATTCCCTCCCCTTCCTCTAACCATTTCTGACTTTCTCTCTGCCCTCTCTATCCCTTATAAGTGATTACAAGTAATACTAGGTAAGCTAAGTTCTTGTATACTATTATTGTAATAAGCCCCTTTTTATATTGTAAATAGTGTTCTGTTATGTTTGTATTCATAGTTTCACAGTAGCTAGGGTCAGGAGGGACCTGAACAGATCATCTAGCCTGACCCCCTGCCACAGGCAGGAATGAATGCTGGGTTCACAAGACCCCAGACAGGTGATCATCCAACCTCCTCTTGAATATGCCCAAGGTAGGGGCGAGGACCACTTCCCTGGGAAGTTGGTTCCAGATTTTGGCCACCCTAACTGTAAAATATTGCCTTCTGATCTCCAACCTAAACCTGTTCTCCATCAGCTTTTCTCCATCAGCTTATGACCACTGTTCCTTGTCACCCCAGGTGGTACTGGGGAGAAAAGAGCTCTGCCTCTTTGCTGTTGATCCCCCCTGATGAACTTGTAGGCAGCCACCAGGTCCCCCCTCAGCCTCCTCTTGCTGAGGCTGAACAGGTTCAGGTCCTTCAGTCTCTCCTCATAGGGCCTGTCCTGTTGCCTTCTCACCAAGCGGGTGGCCCTCCTCTGAACCCTCCCCAGGCTGGCCACATCCCTTTTGAAGTATGGCGCCCAGTACTGGATGCAGTACTCCAACTGCGGCCTGACCAATGTCGCATAGAGGGGGAGTATCACTTTTCTGGACTGGCCTGAGATGCACCTTTGGATGCATGACAAGGTATGGCTGGCCTTGCTGGCTACGGTCTGGCATTGGTGGCTCGTGTTCATCTTGGAGTCAATAATGACTCCGAGATCCCTTTCCGCCTCTGTGCTTTCAAGAAGGGAACTCCCCAGCCTGTATGTATGGTGTGGATTCCTTCTCCCAAGATGCAGCACCCTGCATTTGTCTACATTGAACCCCATCCTATTCTCATCTGCCCACTTTTGTAGTCTGTCTAAATTTAGTTGCAGCCTCTCTCTCCCTTCAAGCGTGTCCACCTCGCCCCACATCTTAGTGTCATCAGCAAACTTGGACAGCGTGCTTTCCACCCCCTCGTCCAAGTTGCTGATGAAGATGTTAAACAGATGTTAAACAGTACTGATTTTTACTGTTTTATATTATAATGTATTCCTATATTTCTTGCATTGATTTTTATTGTTTTATATTTAATTTATATAATTTAGGCCTATGCCTGTAAAGTAATGTCAAGTAATATCAAGCCTCCATCTTGTGCCCCCTGATGTTGTAACCTATGACTCATACCTACCCTCCTATGTAAACTGATTCCTGAATGAATGGGGGTGCTTGAGAGATAAGAGGCAGTAGGTCTAAAAATAGCTCCCTATGAATGACCAAACCATCAACTTGATGACCCAAACATCATCCTGAATTGACCCACCCTGGCTCAAGATTTAGAAGATAAAGACTGCTGTAGAAATCAGCCAACCCACCATTTTGCAAAGGCTACACATGCTTAGTATGAACATCTGGAACCTTCTGGAACAGGGCTGACTTTGCCTGGACAGGCCCTCCCCATAGGAGATCATAAAAAGGGGTAGTGAAGACTGACTCCTTGGGATGCCTTCTCCATTTGGACCAGTACCATGCCACACCTCCTATCCCCGCAAAGGCCCTGCCAGCGACCCCCATCTGGACAACACCTGCTGGACAAAGACCCCCTTCCATTCTGGATAGGTAGCTATCACCACCACCCTCTCTTCAACCAAGGACTTGGACTCTGTTTCTCTTTCCTACCTGGACTCCAACCCGTCCACTGAGTCTCTTTCTCCTGCTACCATTGCGAGTCTGAGTGTGTGTGTGAAGTTATTGGTTCCTACACACACATGGGGCTGTGTAGTGTGTTGTCCGTTTAATAAACCTGTTATTTTGAAACCCCGAGTTGGGTCTTTGTCTGTTTCCTGCTTTCTGCCACTTATCTGCCCCACAATTTCCCAGCTTTCTGCCTCTCTCTCTTTCCTGGCTGCCTCCTCCTTGCCACTGGGCTTTTTCCCTCGCACCAGTGACCTTCAGTAACCCTGGGACCACTTGACTAAGTAAACCCAGCTCCCCTCCAGTCTGCCGGTTCTAATCCTGGCCCCAGCAACTTTCACTTCCGGCACTTTCACTCTAGCCCCCATCCATATCCCTCCTTCTGGAGATCTTTGACCCTTGATTCTCCCTCCCATAGTCACCAAGCACCCTAGGGGTCCCAAGTATCCTAAGCGCACACATACACACCACACCACCCAAGTTAGGAACTCACCTGTGTGTATGTGTAGCTGGGTGGTATATGCATGAACTGGCATATATCTCATTGTGCGAATGATATATGAATGACTGATCCGTGTATGTGCCTGAGTTGGTAGAATGTGTATGCACCTAATTGGTTTTTGTATGTGTGCATGTGCAATTGTACACCACGCCCTCCTGTCTAACAGCATGGTATTGAGATCCTGAGAGTTGACCTGGCCCCACAGGACAACAGCATGATTGGGGTCTGATCCCCGATTCCACAGACAGGACTCCTGACATGCACATGTGGCATGGTAGGAGGCAAAACTGTTGGGATCAGATTCGGTGGCATCTTTAACTGAAAGCATGTCAGGGCCCTTAGACTTTGTTCAGAATCAGCAGGACTACTCAGAGTAATTAACTTAAGCATACGTACAAATGTTTTGAGAATAAGAACCTAGGACATGTCAACAGGGTCACTTCAGTGCTATATCCAGATACCTAAGCTTAATTGAGTACTAAAAAAAAAATAAAAGCTGCAGGTATGTTCTGAACTGGCTTGGATTTCTCTACATGACAACATTGTGTTGCACAGATAGTTGTAAAGGGTTTAACAACTCAAAAACCATTATACTAGATAATTGGCATTATTATTACTGAGAAAAATAAAAAGAAAATAGATAAGTTAAAATAAGAAATAAACTTGAACTGCAATATTAAGCTTTTTAAAAAAGGGCTTATAAGAAGGATTATTTTAATGCCTCTCTTGATTTTCTTAATAGAATTAATTAGTTGTGATTACATTTAAAATTAAATTCCAGACTCCTAGTTTCTCAGTTATAAACATTTCCTTGTCATCTCCTTGGTGAGCACCTTCAATTTATTTTCTACCTCTATGACATCACTCACATACTTCTACTTCTTCCAAAAAATTCTTTACGTTAGAACAAAGTGCGACAAGATGAGCTTGTGTAATATGAGGCATGTAATTTCCAAGAAATGCTGCAAGTGAAAGTAAGATAATCACACCCCAATTACTTAACAATTAACACATTTTTTCAATTTAGTTTTATTTTTAGTAAGAAAGCAGGTTATGTTTTCAAGTTTTAAACTGAAACAATCAATATTTAATTCTTCATTTTATCTAGCTTTTGGCCACTATAAAATGATCTTTCCCTTTCAGAACCATAAACAAATCCTCACATTGTCATTTTATAACTATTCAATTGTTATCCACAGATAAAATATGAAGCATCCTGTGTATGTAACATGAATCTGAATTACATGAATACTCTTTCCAGAGTAAAAACAAACTATTCTGACTTTTCTTTATCCAAGTTTGCAAACTCATTTGAAAGCAGGGGCCTTTTATGTTTTTGTGGCCAAGTCCTCTTTTATATGAGACCATCAAGAATTAATTTTGAACATAAATCATAATATGCAGTCAATCTGAAACTTCCATAAAGAGAAAGGTTTCATAGTATATGGGGCTAAATCTTCAGATCTGGTTTCTAAACTTTGCCCATAAAAAGCCATGCACACAAAATACGCATGCTTGTGGTCTGCCAAATGTGCATAATAGCTATAAATCTGGAGTCTAACAGTCTCTGATGAGCAGGGTGTTCAGCATTTCACTGTGAGAGTGATGTTCTTCCTGCAGAAACCAGAAAGAACCATAAATCTGGGTCCTTCATGTGTGTATTTCAAAGTTGAATCCTGAGGTGTGCACCACAGAAATAAAGGATAAGAAAAGTCTACAAATTCTGAACACACACACACACACACAAAACATGCCCATTAATTCTGATTGTAACAGGGACTCAAGCAGGAGCCCTCTTACTTGGGCTAACTCTGGGAAGAGTGAACTCTGAATGCACCCTGCCAGATGGAGAGGATTTCACACCTGGAAAGGAGGTGGAATGATTAGTTCACAAAAACTGGGAGATAAAACCGGCAGCAGGACATTCACTGATTGCCTTTGGGCACCAGAAGAGGAACACGGGGGTAATCAAGACCCTAGAGAGTTGAACGAGATAAAGAAGTCTAACCTGTGACTTGGTAGGACGCTGGGAGCTGTAGATTTCCTGAGGACACCATAGGTCAGACCCCGACAGACGCTGCTACAAAGGATCGCGCTGCTGTGGTGATTCCAGAGAGACAATGAGGCAGTGCGAGCTGGCTTGGCTGACAGCCAAGTAAAAGACGGCATCTCTGGGATGATGCAGGGAAACAGAGACACAGATAAGTCCCTGACCCTGGTGGGACAATGACTACTTAGAATACAGGAAAAGAAATTGTGTGGGATCTGCAAGGAACTGCTCCCGGCACAAGCTGCGGACAAAGAGTGAAAGATGCAGAGACCGCGTTCCGCTAATAAGGCAATTAGCGGTTAAGATTAGTTTGAACAATGCATCTTTGAAAGCTACAATGCGGGTTTTCCTCACCTTCAAACCAACTGCCTTTGCCGATGAAGTAATTGGCAAGGCTATGGTCACTGTATCTGCTACTTTGAAAAATAAACCTATAATTTGAGCATTTAACATCTGGATACTATTTATTGATCAAGGACTTTAACAACTCACTGATCTCCTTCCTTTTCTTATTAAATCCAAGTTGTGGCAGGCGAGTATAGGAAGAACTTGAAGATATTACCCAACATGCTCACACTGATTATCAATGATTCCAGGGATTTTGATTGTAGCTTTGTTGGTCTAAGAACATAGGCAGGCAAGGTTCTTTGGGTAGATGTGATATCTTTTATTAAACCAACTGAGTGGTTGGAACAAAGTTATTTGCAAGCTTTCGGGCACAAATACCCTTCTTCAGGCACAGGAAGATTCTGCTGTTGTTCTGAGATCTCCAAGGAAATCTTGGGTAGCTTTAACATGTATCAACTCAGTTTTTCAGCTTAATTGCTTTTTCATTAACTCATTGAGTCAAATATAATATTGGCCTTGCCACAAACTTCTTATAAGTACTGCAAATGCAAAGTAGATATAAAACTTGGAGCCACCTTTTTCATTTTTTTGGTGAGACTTTTATATTATTACAGCTGCGAATGACTGAATTGGCTAGGGAGAGCTATAATGGTGAAGAACATAAAGCAAAAGAATGTGATTTAAGAACACTTTATTGCCTAAATACCACAGGCAACACCAACACAATATATTTCTCTTGTCAGTGTTAATTCTGGGGATGGGTTTAACTATTTTGGGCACCTCCCATTACATTGTTTCAAATATTGTATTGATTATAGCAAGGGAAAGTAATGTTGTCTAGTGTAGTGGAACCCTACATGGGAAAATCTGTGTGTGCTAGAAACCTAGGTTTGGTATGCCGAGTTACGTCAGGCAGGCAACAGAAATACCTTTTTGATGGCTTTGTGTGTTGGCACTTCACTGTTATCTTATTTTTTGGCAATTGTATATCTGGCAATGAAATACCTACTACTCATTTTCTCATATGCACCTAAGCTTTGTTATATTGTCAACTTTATTCTGTTTAATTTACAATAACCGACTGTTTCCCAAAGGAAATCTGAATGACTAATATCTTGCTGGAAATATTTGGGATAAGACGTAATTGGCCTTTGTCTATATTTTAGATTTTCTTAGTCTCGGGCTACCCATCTATCAGTATTTTAAAGGTTGTCCTTTTACCTTACATCTGAGAAGCAGCAGGCAATGCTGAACTACAATAAAACATATGACCAAACAAAAGTCTGTTCTTAACCTATAGCCATGGAACGATCAATATCAAATGTTGCAAACATCTTATTTTGAGCTGTGAACTCAGTATCAAAAATCTATTCCTTAAAAATACATTCTGGTCTGAACTGTTTCTCAAAAACAAGGTCAGTGATGTTTAGGTCCTAGTTAACTTTCACTTTCAGAATGACATTCAGTATCAAGGTCCAAAAATGTTATGTATTTAAATATTATATCTTCATTTGGTTAGTTTAAGGGCTTCGGTTACTCTCCTTTGACAATTCTATCCTTAGAAATATTTAAGTTATATGTTTATGGTTTAATACCTATTTTTTGGCTCTTCAGGATACTATATGGAAAGCAGCTGGTTGCCACTAAAGCCCCTGCTACACGTTACAGGTTTTGGGTAATTAACTGGTTAATTGTGCAATTAACTTGAGACCAGCTACATGTGCAATGTACCTATCACCTTAAAAATCTGCAACCAGATAAAAAGTTAAGACCTCAATAAATGCATATTAACTTTATAGCTGGTTGCTATCAAGCTTTAATTTGCACATGTAGCAGGGTCTCCCATGAAGATGGGATGCCCTCTCCACTGATGGGGCTCCCAGTCTCAGAGGTGCACACGCCCAGCAGGGGCTGGTAGTCCAGCAACTGAGGGGACTCTCAGCCTCAGCAGCTACTGAATCTGGGTCCCAGAAGCATGGGGTCCTGGCAGCTGGGCGGTGGTGCACAAAACCTCAAGGGCTTGGGGGTTTCCCCTAATGCTGGGGGAATCACAACTGCCACAATCCCCAAGCCCTGGGGGTTTCTGGTGTGATCCCCAGCCCCTGGGGTGTGTGGGGCACAGCCTCCTGCCATGAAGGTGTGGCATGGCTGGAGGCATGATTGTATGGATTGTGCACTGGATCCCACTGTGCCATCACTTGCTTGTGCAGAGAGACCCTAAATTTATTAACTAGTACAGTATGCCATAGTACATTTTCAAAGATGTACAGTCTCCATTTAAAGACAAGACAAAGAAATAAAATTCAAATATAACAGAAGAAGAGAACAGGTACTGAATAATAATTTAACTTAAATCCTCTTTTTTTACTATGCTTTGAACATGGGATATTAAGATATGAAATGTGATCATAATCAAAAGGAAGGTACATGCATATGTCACCTGCACAGCAATTTGTGTACTAGAAATCCAATCTGCTGTTTCTGACTCGAGTAATGAGTTGCATCATTTTTCAATAGGCAGGTAAAGATGTAGCTGTCCACTCTGTAGTAAAGATGTCAGCAATTTTGAGGTCTTTGGGTTAAAAAAAAACAACACACCCCAAAAAGACCAGAAATTGGTATGGAGAACACAGTATTTCATTTTTATATGCGTACATCCTTTTCAACAAGGTATTATTAAAAAAAAAATTATCAGTAGGATGTGGGAGAAAAAGAAGAACAGCATGGTTTTAATAACAGATATGACAACACTTAAGACTAGTCATCATTTTTCTACTTATTCACCTCAAAGCATCGTTAACTGAAGTCATCCTTAACCATCAAAACTTTATTTTTACTCCTTTGATGTTTAGTAGACAGCTTAAAAACCTGATATAGACCATTTTTCAGAATATTAAAACCATATAATCTGTTTTGATTTTATTATTCTATTTCATATGGTATTTATTGTATAACTGCATGATGCCACACAAATAAAATACTACATACCTCTTAATTCTACCAAGTTATCTATCATATCAATTAAAAGCTAGGCTTCCTGGACATTAGTACAAAATCAAATCAGAGGTTCAGAAAAAAGCTCTTATCACCTAATCTTAGTAATCAATCATAAAAATTATATCTGCAGTATTATTAAAAATGTAGGGAAAAGAATTAATCAAATAGATGGTTTGTTAGTATTTAATTTGGATTTTCATTGTTTTCCATTTCAAGAAGTTATGCAAAATACTAGGATCCATGTTAATTCTCTGGGTTCTATGACTTACCAAGTCATTTAAAAGGGAGAGACTTGTTTAAATCCACCACATACCATGAATTATTAATACCAGAAAAATAAAAATTTATAATGATTCAGCAAAAAAGTATTATTTTTTATTAAGGAACATTCTTTCAATCTAAAAGTGTTTAGGAGTCTCCTTTTGTGATTCTTGAATAATATCAAGATACACAATCTTTTCAGCACTTTTCAGCTCTTAACATTTTGACCGTCTAGTGCTACCTCTTTTCTTCATTATTTTCTGCCATCTCTGACAGACTTCCTCCAACTCTCTAAACTCCTTTGCTCTTTCCTTACAAACTGGCAGCTGACTCATCTGCACTTTTTACTTTTGGGGACAGGTTGTGGGTTAATCAAACTTTGTACAAAACACCCAATGTTAAAAACAACATAATGTACAAAATAACTGGAAATGAGTGTCTAAGTCCATTTGTAGAAGTGAAATGTAGGTCATTTTCTATCCTTTTATAATGAAACAAACTTTTATAAAGGGGCACTTATACAGATACTGTACTATAATAAAACATGCAAAGCTAAATATCCAGTATTCAGAGAACATTAATGCAAAACCCAAAATATCTTCATGGTTTAAGGGAAAAAAACTCCCAACACTGTGTTCCCAAAAATGTTTTATACTCAAGAAAGTCTGAATGCTTATATTCTGAGTGAACACCTGATGCATTTTATGTAGTAACTACCATGCATAATCAAGCTACTACATATATTTCTCAAAGGGTACATTTATCCTGTATTTGAGTAATCTACTATATATTATGGCTGCACATCATGCATCTGTTCTACTTTTCAAGTTCAGTAAAATCAATTTACTTAAACAATTAACAGGTGCCTGCACCCTCAGTGTTTCAAAGCATCTATGAAAATATATTGAAAATAAAGAATAGTCTTTTTTTTTCATTTTTGCCACCTCTACAAAAGCATTAAGAGAGGAGAGGTGGCTGTTCACATTCAGGGTGGAACCCTGGTGTGTGTAGATGCACTCCCTTTGGCTGTGCAGTGAGCTCTCTGAATGTACCAGCTTCTCAGTGTGGCTCTAGGACCCAGGGCACAAGTGGCAGCTGCATTCACCGTCTGGTTTCTAGAGTCACACCGACATGCCTGTGAACTCACAGAGCTCATTGCCCACGTCTCACAGCTAAACTGGGTTGTGGCTGCACTCTGCATCCCGGCTCCTGGATCTGCCTATGGCTATACTTAAGTAAGGCGTTACATATAATACAGACTGGAGAACAATGACTTACTAGCAGAGCACAAGAACAAGCAGAAAGATTTAACAGCTATACTCTTGTCATTAAAAACTGAGTTCTCTGTCTTTGGAATTTACTGCAGACTGACCTCATGAGAAGCCAGTCACATAAGCAAATAAAAATGACAGCATTTTCCCCGCTTCCTGGGGAAAGGGCTTGTGTCACTTGACCTAGTTCCAATTTTCATAAAAAACCAAGTTTCTGTGGAACTGGAGGCATAATGATTTTCCATAATGTTTCAGAATACACAACCCCATGTACAATCCATACCACCAGACAAGCAAACAACTATTGACCAGATATGTAGTTGACCTTATTTCTTCTCAACATCTCTGCACCAGATGCAACTAAAATGTAACGAAGTACAAAATTTAAAGAAATATTAGTGGAGAAATGGAAGAAAGAGGAGTTGCATAACTACTGAACGATGAGATAGGGAAGAGATTCAGACCCTCCAAGTTGCTGAACAATGAGTGGCTACTTGGACACCCATCAAAACTGTGGGCTCTATGGACACAGATAAAATAGTTAACCTCCTAGAAAAGTAGTTAGCAAAAGACAATGAATCCATTGAATTAAAGCAGAAAGAAAAGTCTTTAAATTAAGACTCCTGTGGATATGGCATTTAGCTGTGAAGTAAGAATGGGTTTTGTGCATGTCCAATGCTTTAGGAAGTGTCCGATATTAAAACTTCCTTCTATTTTGGGAAAATAAGTTTACCTCCTTACAAGGAACTCTTGTCTAAAGGGGGAAGAAATATACCTGTCTTCAGAACGTACAGACATCTTGAAACCGTCGGCACCACTTAATAAGTCATGCCCTCTTTAGACATAACGCAAGTTTGCCTCAGCTCCCATAACTCATGATGATAGTTCAATTCTCTCAGTGCTAGAATGAATAATTGAACATACAACAATATATCTTTCAAAATATGAATGGAGAATAGCTGAAATCTGAGAAAAGGTGACTATCTATCTTGGGAAGCTGCCCTCAAGTTTGGAAACAAAAGAAGTGAAAGCTGTAGAAAAGTGGACTATCTTTTAATACTAATTAAATGTAATTGGCATTGGACAATGTGAAAGCGCAGGTTTCAGGCACTCAAAAAAAGCTAGGCTCTTCCCTATCTAATAATTTATGACAGAAATGGTACAATCTCCAAAACCTTTAGGCATATCTCTTTTCAGATGGGGTACTAGGTGTATAAAGGATCCTCACAAGTGGAACCCCTCCGCCTCTCCCCAAAACCCCCAAAATAAACAAACAAAACTAACAACGGAAATCATTGAGAACCACAGTTAAAAAGACTCGTGGATATTGTGGGTATGACAACATCCTGAAATCAATTTGTATCATTATAGTCACTCTCCATAGCTGTTAAATCCTGGAGGGTGGTTAGGTTGAAAGCCATGGCGAGAAGAATGAACAAACATAAATGTTCATGCTGCTGCCAAGTTCAGAATCACCAATGCTGGAAAAAGTTACTACATGATTAAGCCAGCTGGCTGCTGCTGGAATTACAAGGAAAGAAAAAAAGGTGGGTTGACTGCTGGGAAGTAACAAAAACATTTAACCTTATTAAATATAGTCATTACTTACCTTAGCAGATGTGTTTTATCCTCATGCTTGGTATTCAATACAGTTGATGTAAGATTTACAGCCACAAGTGACAGTAAAGTAAGTAATTTTTTCAACAAACTTTTGTATTCAAATAACTTTAGGCTCCAAACTAACACCATATCTGGAATTTTAAAAATGTGTTGCCTTTCAGGCCTTAACTAATAAATTAGTCTTTCTGGCTAAATTTAGATGTTACAGGTTACAATAAGTCAAAGAGCAAACAATTTCCTTACACTGAATTTTCTAATAAAAACCCACCAAACACACTCCCCCACACACATTAGGGATATTAACCTTATTAATGGAATTAAAGCAATTGTTTGTTGCATACTACACTTATTCTTTGCATTTAATTACTTCTGTTGCATCAGAAAGGGTTTACAATATTAGGTAGAGACTTGGCAGTGAGTATAGAAATAAATACAAGTGAAAGGTCAGGAAAGACAAAAAAAAAACCCCTCCAAATTCTGTCTACATCTTTCTCTTCCGTCTTCCAACACTACTTTTCATGAATATATTTTGGATCTTTCAATGGCTAAAGGGTAACTTTTGAAATTGCTCAGTTTTATTATAAATAACCATTTGATAAAGTTATTCAACTGTTAATTAAATACAAGACTGTCAGTTCCCTAGTAAGGACAAATTTTCTATTAAAATTCACCTCCAAATTTACATATTGAGCACCCCATCTTCCAGTCACTACGATCAGATTTTTTATTATGTTTAATGGCTAGTGTCACCAGACAGTTTTTAGTTAACTTAACACTGACAAAGCAATATACTTGAAACAAGAAAAATACAGCTGATGAAAGAAACTGATTGGCAGGATGAAGGCTTCTTACAATACTGATAATCTGAACCATCGTTTCTCAACCTGTAATACGCATACCCCTGGGGGTATGCGAGACAGGCAGGGGGTACACGGGTACCACAACACTCTCTCACCTTCTTTTCCTCTCTCTTGCCCTCTCTTGCTCCTTCCTCCTCTCAAAATTATGGTAAAAAATTTGGTGCACTACACAATGCGCAACGCTTTAAATTCCCCAGTAATAATTTAGTGTGTTGTGCTTTGTGTGGCACTAGGTTCACCCCTCCTAGCTCTGGCCAACATCACCTCTAGTCCAGGTACATACTTAAGTTGTGCACCCCTGGTGTAAAAGGTGGCAACCCTAGCCACACCAAATCAGACATCTATTATGCCAGAGCCTTAAATACACAGCCCTTCTTCCAACATATAGCACTCATTAGTCTGTAAATATAAAATCCCCTGGAAAATTGAGTGCTGGGGTACTTATTACAATTTTCAGAAGTTAGGGGGTACTTTCTACTTAAAAGGTTGAGAAACACTGATCTAAACATTTCATGTGCTTGCAGCTTTCAAGAAGATTTTGGCAGAGATGTGTACTATTTAAGCAAGTAGGAAAAATAAATCAGGGCTATACAAACTTAAAGAACTATTGGTTTGATTATGTTACTTATTTTTACATTGATTTTGTTTGAAGTTTTTGTTTGCAGCATGGAGCACATTTGTATTCTAACTTTTATCTCTTTCCTGTATCTTTCTTCTTTACTTCCTGAATTTGAAATGGGCTGACAACTCTAAAATTATTTTAAATTAAGCAGCTGTGTACAATTACTAGTTAAAAGTCAGAGTGGTTTGTTTTCTGAAAGTAGCTTGCTTCCTTAAGCTTTTCAGCCTACCCTGAAAATGCAGCCTGGATTAATAAAAGGACTCAGATTGCTGTACTATTACCTTAATACTATAAGAAATGTACCAATTGTTCATCTTGGCTCCTTCAGTTATATTTTTCTTTATTAGGATCATATTTGATTATGGTGTTCATGACCTTGTTGTTCATTTATTTCTTAAGAAAAAGAGCTGTTCTGCTGGTTTAAGTACAGCATCAAGCAGCTCTCTTTATATTTGAAAAAATAACGATACTTAAGATACAATAAGAACTTAAACAACCAAAGAGCATAAAGGCTGGCACACTTGGAATGCATGTTCAAAGAACAAAACCAACTGATCCAAAAAGGTAGTACTATTCTGTCTCTGTGATACCTTCTAACAAAATGCAATGATGAACACAGCATATTAAGAATTTAACCACAATTTTTTCTGTCAAACATCTCAGGAAAAAAACTACAAAATATACCACATACTTTTTCTGTTTTGCATGTATAACTTCTATTCATATTAAAAGGGCATTTATGCAACTTAATATATTCCTTTGATCAGAACTAAATTTGTGATTCTGCAGATGTCAACGCAATTTTTGTTTCAGCTTTAATGGGTCCACAATTTTGCTTCAGATATTTGCAAGAGCTATCTCCCCTCCCCATTTTAGGTTTTTACTCATTGCCTGGGGTGGGGATGGGACGGGATGGGGGGCAGGGGGAATAGAACAAAACCCAAAGAAGTATAATTCAATATTTTAAGAATCTATGAGGACTCTTTTCATTACCGATATTTATATGAAATCTGCTTTGCACAGAGGTTACTTAAAATTGCTTTTTAGGCTGCCTTTTAACCCAGAACCTTTTATAATGCATCACTGAAATACAGGAACCTTTAGAAAGCTGTGCTGCAAACTAACAGAGCAATTTGAAGAAGAGTAGTGTAACACTAATTATTCAGATTAAAATACTGTGAATTTCCACAGAAGATAGCAGTTTACATATACCGTAGTACTGAAAAAAATAGGGTGGAAATGCACACTATCAACAGAGATTCTACTTGAAAATATAATGTAGTTCTGAGAACCTACAATAAGTACTAGGAATGATTTTATCCATTTTTGACAACATGTGGAGAACAACATTCTATGTATTCTTTACTCAAAAGTTTAGTATGCTCAAAGATAGAGTGGGTGCATCTATACACAAGATGCTCTACTGCACAGTAGAGCAAATTACTACATAGTAAGCGTCACCATGTACAAGTGCAGACCCTTATTGCACAGTAATTTGCTCTACTCAGCAGTTAATTTGCAACCTGCAAATGCAAGTAACAAATTAACTGCTGAGTAATTACTGTGCAGTAAGGCATGTCTAGACAGCTGACCAGGAGCAATTTTGCTCCTGGTCAGCCGGGCAACAGGGGGCGGCAGATTGCTCCCTGGCCCTGGGAGCTGCCTGCTGCTGGGGTGGGCTCCACCATCAGAGTTTGGGTGGGTACAATGTCCCTCTGCCCTGGCAGCAGGGAATTCCCTGTCCCAGCTCCACAATTGCAGAGCTGGGGCTGGGAAGCTCACTGCTCAGTGAGAATTCCCCACCCAGCCTGGAGCTGGGTGGGACCTGCCCCAGACTGGTACAGTTGCCAGCTAGCTGCAAGCTGCAAGGAGAAGTCTGCATGTGCAGACTTCCCTGAGCAGCCTGGGAATGGCCAGGAACTGTCGTTATCTGGGGCAGGTCCCAGCCCCGCAGCTTTTTCCCAGCACCATGCCCCAATTGGGCGATTGAGGGATGATCCTGCCTTGAGTAGAGGGCTGGACTAGATGCCTTGTGAGATTCCTTCCAGCCGTATTTTCTTTCCTATGATCCTAAGAATAATGTAGCTTGATAAGAAATTGTCTTGATACTAGGAAAGCCAATTTGATATGCAGTTACGGTACAGTACCATTCATTTGAAAATACCAAACCAACTTCAGCCCGACTCTGAAGTGTGACTATTATTTACAAGGAAATCAACGTAGGAGGACAAGTTTTCTTTTTCAGCCTCAGCTTGAGACCACTGTTTACTAAATGCAGCCTGTTTATTTCAAGTGCAAATGCGTCCAATTGCTTGCTGATGGGAAAATGACATTCCATTCCTACAAATATCTTACTTTTAAACTAGGCAATAGAAACAAAACAGTAGGACACCCTACTTGAACTCCAAGTTGTCTCTGGGATAGCAAACTTAGATACATTTTTAGTTCGGGGATATTCCAAAATGTTTTCAAGTGATTTCAATATTTTCATGGTCATTAATAAAATAGCCACATAGCTACCATAGAAAAAAACTACACATGAACGCTATTGAAACAATGTCAGCTACATAGTAACATCCCATGATATCAGTTCTTTTAATCTGTTTGTGTTTGAAAAACTCCCAACTGTTGGGAAATACTACAAATATATAGTATTTATTTGAATCATGGTCATGGATTTTCATTGCTCTCTATATTTTTCAATGGTGTATTTCAAAATCATAGCTATCACTGGATTAAATACCCAGTGTGAAAATATGATAGAAGTAGGAATACATCTCCTGACTAAATTGTTGCCTTTTTCATCCTGAGATCATACTTTTTCAAAAAGGACAGAAAAAAACCCTAACATGTTTGGCATCCTACTAATCTACGAAACAGGTTCTACAGAAATTAATTCAGATTATTACACTGGAGTAGGTTGATCCATTACTCCTAATGCCACTTATAATACCTGACAACCCTAGATGGCCAATTTACCTGAACAGAAATTTTATATGCTCTCAAAACGTCATTTATATTGCATAGATTAGGTTAGACCGATAATTAAACTATGTATGACCAGATAAAAACTGATACAGTTTTGCAACTTTCTGCATTCTGGGCAGACATATTAAAAGTAGCTGAACTTTAATAAAAATCCTTGAAATGTATTCCAGTATATAACTAAACAAACAATGAACATTATCTGATGTGCAAAAGCCAGTATCAATATTAGAGGCATATCCTTTCTTGAGGATGACACAGATATTTGTAAAAGGATCAGCTAATCCTTCTCATTCAAACTGGTCCATCAATCAGGCAACTTTGATTAAGAAGGTTTCCTCTCTGCAAATCAACTCACGAGTTCTCAAACTCTTGATTCAGTTGAGTAATTCTTATTCTTCACACTGTTGTTATCAGATGCAACGGAAGCATTCAGCTGTGCAAAATAGCTCTTATTAAATATGCTGAGGAAATACGGATTTAGCCCTTACTTTAATAAATAGATCATATAAGACTACAACAAACATTTTAATTAACAAAGATTTTACTGAAGAATTGCTTCTCAAAGGCAAAGGCAAGGATGCCCACACATTTGTTTCATTAAACTCTGGACACACATCCTAAAATCATGTCTAGACATCTTGGGTATTAAAGAAATAACAAACAGAATTCCATTATATGTTGACTTCTCATTGTTTATCTTTTTTCATCTAACTTTCATCTTGGTTCTTATTAATATCATTGACATCCAATATTATATCTGACTGTAAGATAAATTACCAAATTTAAAACCTTACTATTTTACCCTGCAGCCTCTTGTAATAAACAAAACCAAACCCTATTGTGCATTAAGAAAAGGAGAAAACATTTTTTGGATGTGGACTAAAAAATATGATTCATTATTTCCTATATTTAAAATATAGTGTTGAACTTTCTTTTTAACTTGAATTATGGAACAAGTAAAAGAGGTTCCAGCTTACATACAGATCCAAGATAATACCCATATTATTAAATTAACATAAATTTAACAACTAATATGGATAGTAATTAGGATATGTGCAGCATCACCAAGGACACTACATGCTTGTGATTCTTCTCCCTGCTTCACTGATTTTGCTATGCTTATAAAACCTAATCTAGATTCAATTGTACTGGTATAGGTTATCTAAATTATAGAAACTTTTAAACTAATGTACCTGCATCCATGTTAGGGCTTTTTGCTGAACTATTATCCTAGTATGACTATATCTGCAAACCTGTCCTTACATATACAGTCTTACAGCTTTTCCATCTTTCAGACTTACTACTCTTCTCTGTTCACTTTTCATGCATTCATTTTTGTAAAATCCACCTAGAATGCACTTGCCACCACAGAAATAAAACATAAGCAGAGTTCAGCTACATGCAAATCATTAGCTAAACATCCATTTTAGGTTGTATAAGAGTATTTCTAACACACAGTAATCAAAGAAGAGAAGGCGAGAAGCTCGGTAGATAATGGAATCTCTGCAGCACAGTGTCGGAGGGGCACAGAGTATGGGCGCAGTCCTCAACGTCCTGGGGACTTGTAAGTGTATGTTGTGAGCCAACACTCCCCAGTCTTAAATGATTAAATCCTACTCACAACCCAGTTTGCTTGCACCACATCTTGATGATTTTTTTGTTTATTCTTCAGGAGGTATTGTTTCCATGAAGGTCAATCATTAAGGCATTTGGCTTGTTCCTACTGGGGCTCCCTTTACACCCCAGCCATATGCCAACCAGCTGTTACATCACTATTATTCGTTGTAAAATATTTTTCTCAAAACTGATTTGGCCTTTTCACAAAATTGACTCTTGTATTTATAATTTTTTAAAATTTTATTTATTTATTTTTTTACAGGTTCTCTCATCTCTGTTTGGCACATCTTACTTGACAAGGAAGCTGCCCACACCACTAAAGAGAGGCTGGGAAGACAGACACCCTGAGTGATCAGACCCAGGTGAGTACTTAATTCTTGGGGATTTGCAATCTTGCCAATTTCCCCCTTGCAAATTTGTCTCTCTATAATCTCTTTATGTTCTGTCATTTTAGTTCAGGTACTTGGCTTTACCCACCATGGTCGGATTTCACGTTCAAAAAGAAAAAACCCCAAAGACAAGCAAAGAAACTCCTAATTCAACAGCTCATGAGACTGTCACCTTTAAACAGTTTCTCTTTTCACATGTCTACCTCTGTTCCCTTCAGGGACTCAGAACAATATTTTCATTATTGCTGTTAAATGCCCCCTTTGTGCTTAAACAGTCCCGAAGTTACTGAAAGAAACCAATAAAAAAACCCTTCTCTGTCTGTTGGGAGTTCTGCAGTTGCAGTCTCTCGGCTTCCAGGACTTACGCTGATGCTGCCATGCTTGGCAGAATGCTTCTCTACGTCAGAGCTCCTCTGAGCTGTATGACCAGCATCCAGTCTCAAACCCCATCCCCAGAGCTAGGTCTCTGAGGCTTTATGGAGAGCTCATGCCATGTTCTGGCTCTCTTCTTCTGTAAGCTCCCAGCCTAGATGAAGTCCTGACTGGAAATAGGTGAGGAGTGGCATGGGGAACCAATACAGAGGATGCGTCAGCTTTGAAAACAGGGTTCTGGCAACAGCGGCATTCCCTGCCTCAGCATCATGGCCACACATGCCAGTAAGTTCTGGCTCAGATCTTTCTTTTTCTGAAGAGCCTCTTCACGTACAGCTACTTTACAGTTTTTGATTACTGGATCACAATGATGAATAATGAAAAAAAAATGCAACTTGCTACGGGAAGGGAATGTGTGTAAAACTGAAATGTGGAGCAATCTGCAACATGTTTTAATTAAATTTACTTTGAATTCTGTGTGAAGAGGGGCAAGAGCAAATGCCTTTTTATATTTAAGAGGTTTCACCAGTGAATTGCATGTCTCAGCTCTCTTTACTCCATTGTACTTTCTGTCCAGTTTTGGCATTTCTCCCTTTTCCTTTTTTGTACCATCTCTTCCCCTTGAACATTCCTTTCCTTTCAACCATATCCTCCTCTATTATCTTTTTGTTTCTATATCAGGATCATGTTCCTCTTTTCCAAATGGAATCCTATTATCCACCACAACGAAATCTTCAGAAATTTGCTAATCAAACTGCTAATCAGCTACCTGATTCATGCTAACTCCTTACAGGAATACTTCTTTTTTGACCATCTATACAACTATAAATCTAACCAAGAAGTAAGCTGCTGGTCAGAGCTGTATAAGACAATTTTTCAGCAGGTTTTATTTGTACAGATTCATGTAGCCATGGCTTTCATTAAAAATCTGAAGACCTTACCAAGATACAAAGCAAAGATTCAGATGGCTTTGAGAATCTGTATCGGAAGATATGGATGGCTTTCTTGAGATGTATAGATATAGGAAAGGATTGGAAGACTTATAAAAGCAACTCAGACAGAATGTACCTAGTTTCCTTAAAATCCATAAGTCAGTTTTGGGCTTGACCAAGGGCATGTAAAAGAAGCAGCACTTTAAAAATACTTAAGAAAGTGAGGGTGGGTGACAGTCAACAACAACACTTAAAACTGGAACTAAACTTTGGGAATCAAAATATGTAGACAATTCCTCCTACGCAGCAGGTGAATGGAAGGATTCTAGAACAGCACTCCTGATAAAAAATGTGCAAAGGCAGACAAGGTGGTTACTTCACCAGTGAAATTCAAAGCCATTCACCCCTTTGCTTTGTAGCTCAGTTAATGACTCCTAATATAGGTTGTGTCCTGTTTTGAAGATACAGCAAAGTCTACATTCAATTCTTGCTAAAAGCCCTGGAAACATGACCAAAGACAGGGAATGTCAAGGCAAAACCCTTAAGGTAACTGTTACTTGGCAACTGTACAATGTTGAAAAACTGCCCCTCCAGGGTAGGGCAGAAAGAATTTCCCTAGACAATCTGTGTTAAAGATGCTTGTAATGGTATAAAATATTTCCTGCCTTTGATTTTAAAAAAAAAGCAATGATCAGTGAGAAAAATAACTGCACAGGAAAGAAAGGACTCTGGGTCAAACCCATGGTTAATCTAGGTCAGTATCGTTATCTGCAACAGATAGCTTTCCAAGGACGTTTCACTCTAATTCATAATAATCTAAACTGTAGAGATTTTCTATGCTTTGCAAATATTTGTTGCATGTTAACTAACATAACAATGGATACTTATTCATATAAATTCCACTCCCAATCTGAATCTTGCTCTCAGTCTCAATATTATCTTATGGCACTAAGTGTTGAAGTCTAATGATGAGATGTGGAGTGGAAAGCTCTTCATATCGATTTTGAATTTTTTGCCAACCAAATTCATTTCCTGATAGCTGAAGAATAGAAGTTCCAGTACTACCCTTTCAGTACCCTTTAAAAAAACCAAAAAACAAAAACAACACCTTTTACTCACTGGGCACATTCACATATTATTAATGTAGTTGAATAAACTCCAGCACAGTTTGCACCAGAGTTTAATGCTTCCAGGTACAATGTTTACATGTGTGCCTGGGACTGCAGCATGTTGAGCCAGGGTGGCACAGCCCTGGCTGGTAGGAGGGGGGTCAGCCTGCCAACCCAAAGCTACTCCACTCTGGCTCAATGTGCTGCAGAGGGACTGACTGAGGCATGAGGGTGCTATAGTGCAGGGCTGGCCAGCAGGAATCCCCTAGTGTAGCACCCTTGTGCTCCAGCCAGCCCTGGTCACAGTCTACAAGCGTGTTGCAGCACACTAAATAACTCCGCTGTAGGATAGTACTTGTGCTGGGCACTACTATCCTACAGTGATGTTAACTAGTTTACTACAGTCTAATAGCACCACACATGTAGATGACGACTTTTTACTGCAGAGATAATTAGTCAACTCCATAGTAAAGCATATGTATAGATGCACCCGTTGTGGAGTAAATTTCCAATTCATTATCTGCGGATGTTAAATTTTACTTCTGGCATTAAATCAAGACATTCAACAAATGAACTCCATATCAGATAAAATGCACATAGAAGTTTAGCATGTTATATGGCTGTAACACTTGGTAAAGTCTGGTACCTTCAGTACAAAACAAATCAGATCAGATCTATACATGCCTGTATTTATCTTGGAATTCCACAAGGAGCAGGAATGAAAGCATCAAGTTACATTTTCAAGTTACCAGAAAGGTTTAACCAGCAAATCAGTTTACATCCAGCAAAGATACTTAAAAAAGATGAACGCACACTCTGCAAGTCTGTTTCTTGGGTAGAAAGCCAAAAGTGCTCCTTTCAAGAAAATGTGAAAAGATGTAACATGGTTATCCTTAGGCTCTTGCTCAGCATTGCAAAGTAGCTTCAGGAGATGTAGCTGCTTTCTACAATATCTCAAAAGCTATAGTTAATCCAAAATAATTTTTAAAAAGCCTTGAGGTATTTTATTTCTTTCAAGTGCTCTTTGCTTCTATTTCTGATTACAGAGGATGTGATGGGTACCTACGGTATTGTCTCTTACAATCTTATTTCTGTGCTCAAAAGCCTCAATTTAAAAACACAATAGTTGGTCTCTAATTTATAGCTTTGTTACTTATATTCTTGACCCTTGCTAAGAGGAAGCATAGATTCATAGATTGCAAGGCCGGAAGGGACCTTGGAAGATCATCGGGTCCAGCCCCCTGCACCCAGGAGGAAGGATAACTGGGGGTCAGGTGACCCCAGCAAGGTGACTGTCTAGTTTCCTCTTGAGGATTTCCAGGGTAGGTGACTGTACCTCCTCTGAAGGGTGATTGCATCACCTCTGGAGCAGTTTTCCTTTATTTATGTTTTCCCATAGTGTTTTCTCATAGTGGATATGCACTTTAGTCTCAAAGGAACTCTCTATAACTTGATTAGTATAACTGAGAGATGTAGAGGAATAAAATAAGAAAAGCCTCAAATACTAAAATTCAAATCTCAAATACAGGCAAGATGCAACTAAGCAGTGACTATGGTACAGATCTATGCAAGTGTAAAAAACCCATTTCCTACCATTCACCCCCACCACATTGTATTTTGTCTTCAGGAAAGCAAATTAAATTATTTATAACACTACTTAGGGTGTCTAGTTTTAATCAAAAGGAACCTTCTAAAATAAATTAATCACACTTTCATAAAATCATGTATCAAAATAACTTCCACTTCATGGTATCATTTTGTAAAATTTAACTAATGTTTCTTATAAAGTGTTGTTAAAAACACACACACATGTACAAATATATGTGCGTGCGCACACACATGTGCTTGCAGCCCCTCGCGCCCAGCCCAATGGAGAAAAATGCTTGTTATCAAATGATCTGTCTCAAGAGACCAACAGCCATACTAATACACACTAATGCTTTTATTCTTTACTGAGGGAAGAAGTTGTAAACCATGTAAGCAAGGCTCCCAAGTGACGAACACTGGCACCTGGAGACCAAGTGAGCAGCTAGTAGCTATTCAAAATATGAAAATACTTGAGTAGGTCCAGACACTCACGGAATCCATAAAGCAATATAAAAGGAAGAGCAAACTGAGTTAATTTTGTGTTGCATATTCTGGATTTTTTTTTAAAGGCAACACAGATGCAATGATAGGAGCTATTTAGTTAGTGATTAAAGGTTCTTTATGTCTAGAAAGATTTGATGACATATCAGCCTTTTAGAGCCTCCATAAATCTTACATATTTTATATCTTTTTAAAACTTAAATTAACCTAATTTTTTTTTAAATGCTTGAAGGCAAAAAGTACTCGATCCATGGAGCTGTGTGACACACACAGTATTTTTAATTGAGAGATGTTTTCCCTTTAATAATCTCCTGATTTCTGGTACAGAAACCTATATGAAGAAAGCAGAATATTCACTATGGCATTACTAAATACATAGAGACCATTCTGAGACCATAATGCAATACAAACTCTGAAACAAGGGAACAGGATTTTAAAAATTTAAGCATGAGGCAGGATATTTATGACTACCTGCCTGCTTGCACAATGGCTCATGCTGGTATGGCAGCATCTGCCATTACCTGGGTTTCAGGCTTTATATGTTGTCTCTCTAAATAAGGCAGGCATACACATCAAAAGGACAGCATAATAATAATAATAATTCTTAAGCTGCATAGATAAATTCATGTGCATACTAAAATACAGAAAAACTCATTTAATGGGCCTGCAGTACACATAACACTTGAATTAAACCCCTGAATAGAATTCTTTTATAATAAAAGGCTTAAAATACACTAAAATGGTAAAATTAAAAAAGTGGACTGATATTTTATAAGGTAAGTTTTAAAGAAATTAAGATGTACTTCCTACTGCAACTAGTAAGCGTTTTTTAAAGATACTTCAATTTCTTAGCTGTAGAAATCTTGTTATAAAAACCAAACAACAGTATATTAGATAACAGCCACAGAGATCTAATTATCTAAAGACTAAATGCATCTAATTAAATTTATTTAGGGATTTAATCAGTAGGGGTTGTTATTTTAGTTTCTCTCCTGAATTATGGTATATTATCATATCTTTAGGTAATTAAAATATAACCATTTTAAGAAGATTTATGAAACTGAATTTATCTTTCATATTTTGGTTTTGCACTAATCAACAAACAACATTTGAAACAAAGTGTTCCTCCTTGTCTAGTACATGCTCTGCAAGACTCCTGTTATGTAAATGAGATCTTAAAAACTGGTAACTCTAACTGCTGATCAGAGCATGAAGCCTGTTGCAATACTCACCTTGTGTGCAGAACCCAGTAGCAGATGGCATAGGATATTATTTGCTCATCTAGAACCTTTTGTATTATAAAGCAGGATCCCTAACATAGTGAGAGAAATCATTAGGAGGGAATATAGGATCACTGATATCTGATCTTTCTTAAAAAAAGTTTTAGCCTCTGCAACACTGAAATGTTCATATTCTGCAGTGATATACTACTTGTGCTTCAGGAAACTCATAGGACTAGTATCTTTTATATGCAAAATACATCTTCCGAGGAAAGAATGATTAACTAGGTATACATAAACTACAATGCCATTAAATGTACACCTGAATAATGAATATGAGTCTGGAAAATCATTTCAAACAGTTAACATATAATAAAGTTGTGTTCAGAGCTTCAATGTAGAATGGTCCATATATAATAATGACATTACACTTACTATAAATTGTTGATGACAGTAGGAGTCAGTAATTATTTTTCACAAGAAACTACTGGATGGCAAAACTTCATTCTTGATAGTAACTTCAAAAAATGACAAATTATAATTACTGTCTCCAAGATATTAAAGACTTAAAAGACTACAGTAAATTGCAAATATAAAATTGGTTTGGCTGCTAAGAGCTTCTATTAAAGTGTAATGTAAAGATGTAAAGAGCAATGTTAAATATGCAGGGTTGCATTAGAAATTTCTCTTTCCTTATACATATCTTTGTTCACATTCTTTCACAGTATCAGATAAAATGAGGTTTAGCCCATGAAAGTTTGTGCTATATATTACATATACCTGCACACTTTAGTTAGTCTATAAGGTACAAATCTACCCTGCCTTCTTTTAAAATATGACCTGTTTGCAGATAATGGACATTATGAGATAAATATAATAATGTAAGTATCAAGAGGACACTAAATGTTCAGACATTAAGGAAAGGGGCAAGGTATAAAATAACTAACCTTAGAGGACCATCAGTCAACCTGTCAGTAAACTCAAAGTCATGATCACAGATCCAGTTTGGCATAGAACAGACTTAAGTGCATTTTTAATTATGCCATTTTTTGATCAACTAATACAACATGGGTTCCTTCCATTCATTTAACCTATCCTGTAGCACAAGTAATAACCAGGTTGACTGGTTATCATAATGTAGATGATGCAGTACTACTTGCTGAACCCCTGAATAGCTGAAGTATGTCTTGTGACCACAATTCACTAGATTCTGTTTTTCAATGATATACTGAGTTGGGTTGACCACTATAAAGCATTTTTCTGAGAAACTGTGTGTTTCTAAAGTCCAGATGTGCTATGACATAATCCAAGTCATGAGCGTGGAAACTGACTTAACTAAATGACAATAATGTTGGCAAATATCTAATCTTTTAAGATGTGGAGAATGCATACACTGGCCCTTGTGATAATATAAATAGATGTAAGCATGTACTGTCCAGCAAAAGAAAACTAAAAGAGATTGTCAATCAGGCAACTTCATCAGTTACCTGTGATTAAGCCTGATCTTGAATAAATACTGGCAAAAACATGGATTGCTTTAGTACACGACAAATCCCTCCTGCTTCTTCTAACTTCTTGGAAAAAAATCCATGACAATATTCAGAAGCTACTCATCTGTTCTGTCTTCAAATCTCTGCTTCAAAATGCCCTCTACCATGATGTCAACAAAATTCAGCCTGATCTTGACTAGAAGGATGGATAACTGACTTCTTCCTCTTCTACCTTTTCCTATTCATTCTTCTCCATCTCACTATAACTAACAAAACCATTACCACAGAACTAACAAAACTGCTACTCCTATGCATAGCCACCTCCCACCCAAAGGCTCCTGTCCATCTTCCCTTGTGCTACTATATATGACCCAAATAACTTATCCAAATGTGAGTAGATTTTTTTAGAATGGCAAAAGGTATATCTCTAATACCATAGTATTATCTAATGAAACATCATTACAAAGCAAGAAACTTCTTATTAAAATGCTTGGAAAGATTTTAAACATGGACAAAAATATATTTTTCATTAACATTGTTCCCAGAAATGGTTAAGCCATTTAGGATGAAACTTTCAGAGTCATCATAAGGTAGACATCTGACAAACAAAATATCCAGCTTAAATTAATGAATCTTCAAAGCTATATATAATTGTAAACAAGATTTTATAATGAAAAGTGCTAGACAAGCATCACTTCAAACTCCATCTACAATATTATTCAGTGTAGGTACCACTAAAATAAACAGAGGAATGCTATTTTCAAATTTAGTAGTTAGAAATATGGGCAGATTTTGCCTATGTGCCAATACTAGCATCCTCCCAGACCTTACTGCAAACTACCATGATATTTAATACAGACTTATATGTTAGATTAGCCTCCTGAATCAGTACATCCATTTTAGAATCCTGTTTAGCAGATAGTTAGTGACCATCTCAGTAAGCTGTCTATATGGAACTCATGGAAATTATAGGGACTCTGAAAATATTACAGAGGTTTGAGATGCTTTTTATTTTCTAATAGCGTGACAACACAAAACTGAACAGAAGACAGCTTGTGATGTTACAGAGATAGTGCAGAAGGCAATGATACTACATGGTTTGAGAAAGAATTAAGAAAGGAAAGATGTTTGGGTTTTTTTGTTTTTAACTGCTTGAAGAAGGGATAGATTATAGAACATAATGGAGATTAGACTGCTTTGAGTGCAGTGCTGCATTCATTCTCTCTTTCTGGCTGAGTACCTTGAATATACTGTATGCTGCAAAAATTTCCCAATAATGTGCAAAGAATTCATTCTCTCTACTTGTTCCATGTTATTGATTGCATGTGATAACACAGAAATTAGATGCCTGTATAAAACTTACTATTTAAATCCAGAAGACTGTAAGAAGTACAATAATTATATAAGAAAATGTGACTGGATAGATGTACTAAAATACTGAATGTTAGCTCAAGTTTCTTCAGTTGATGGAAGACTCTTAAAATGCATTGAATTTAGCTATTTGGGATACTACACATTATATGCTAGCAGGGCTAGGGAGCAGAGCAGTAAAGATCTCTTACTGTGGGTCCAGAAAAGTGATTTATAGCCTTGGTATGGGCTCACATGAAGACTCTCCTAAGCAGCCTCTGCAGTACAATGATACCTAGCCATTTGAACTGGTGACTCTAGATGTGATGCTAGCCATAACATTCCCTTATATGCTGCTTATTACTGAAAATGGCTTGCCTTAACAATCAACCATGCTAATCACAGAGATCACTGAGGCTTAGGTAGACCTTTGACTTTTTTGACACATTTCTTAGGCAGCATATAAAGAACTGGAGATACTGATTGGAAAAGTGGGCAGAAACTGTAAAAAATTATTTATAAGTTTTTCATTAATGTAAGGCAGGTCAACAACTGCTAAATGGGAAAGAGCGACCTCAGGAGTACCCAATCACTAATTGCCCAGAGAGGTAAAGGGGCCTGTCAATTTGCCACTAAAAGCTGTCCAAATAAAAGGGGGTGGGGAGGGAAGTGAAGGGAAGACAACAAGAAAATCTAAACAGAACCAAAAGGATTTTTCCAACCTCAAGGTCAGTTCAAAACCTAGAATTCCAAGCAGAGAGAGAAGAGGCCATTGGTTAGCATAGACTGAAACAGCAACTATGCAGCAGGCTCCAAGACCTTCAGGGATAGTTTAGTTGATCTACACAATAACTTAAGTATTGAAAAAAGACTGTGCAGTGTTCCTTTGTCAGGAAACTGGATGAAAATACAGATGAATAAATAAATAGTAATTTATTTTTTGTAAATCGCAAAGCTATTTTGCTATAAACACCAGACTTCTCATAGACAACAAGGATCAGGAGAAGAGCAAGCAAACCTGTTTTGTTTTGTCACATCCCTAAGGCCAAGAGTAACTTGTTGGCCCTCCACAAGTGAAAGGCAAATGGGGAAAAGGGTTTGCAGGGGTAAAGCAAATTAATGAGAAGAAAAAAGAAACCGAAAAGTGAAGAGTGACTAAAGAACACAGAAGGAAAAGGGCTGAAAATGTGGTAATATAAGCAAATGGTAAACAAGCATAAGGAAAAAAATAATCTGGGAAAGGAAAAACTGTTTCGAAAAGAAAGGTGAAATGGAAGGAAGGGAAATCAGTTTTGGGTGGTGGACTGAATATATGGAACATATACATCAACCCCTTGCACCAACATAATGAAGAAGAAAAACTGGGTCTTGTACACTTGAGAGCAGAACTTTTTGCAAACACCACATTTTAGTTCCCTGTTTGTTCAGGTGCTCAAAGGAAAATTTGGAAGGTGATATACATACCAAAGACAGTTTATTGTCTGTAAGAGATTTCAGGTCAAAGAAAGGCTGAAGATATTCACAATCAATTTACATTCCTCAAATTTCCTCAATGCCTCTATGAACATTCGTTGTCCCTCATGAAAACTAGTTGTTCTGCGTTTATCTCAAAGAACATCTATTGCCTTTAATTAAGCATAAGCCATACAAAATTACTGTCAACATAATAGATGCTATTGAGTCAACTGCTTCTCCGAAGGAACAGTGCTTAATTATATTTTTTTCTAGTGGAACTGGGAACCAGACTGACTGGAGTCACATATCACTTGTTCCTAATCTCTGTAGCACCCCCTCCAGCAGGCCTGCATAAGGTATAAATACTGTTAAAATAAATAAAAACTCCACAGTTTTGATGCTGGTATACTAGCTAGCTCTTGAAGAGGAGATAATGCACCATATACTCCTTAGCCCATCCTACTCACCTATTCCACAGGATAGGGAAAAGTGTAGCTCTAGCCAGTTGGTGACTCTCTTCCCTTTTATTAAGGAATTTAGCTTAGCCTAAGCTTATGCACACCCTTGAGGCTCATTACAAGCAACACACAATACAGACCTATGTAGCTTAAGTTTATGCAAAATTTAAACCTTTTAAAGAGGAAATATTTAGCAAACCTAAAAAAATTATTCATTTTATAAAGCTGATGGAGGCATTCACTATATCAAAACAATATTAGATGTATCATAAATCTGTGGTCTGATTTTTAAAATAGACAAGACTAATGTTGGAACATATGCTTTAGTATAATATGTAAATCCGAAAGTAAAAATGATACCTTCCGGATGTATTTCTTAATATGGCAAGAGCATCTGGGTAGCCATCCATGTTGTAATCTCCAATGTGAAGTGTAATTGGAATTGAAAGTTCACTTGCAGATGGATCATTTTTATAAGGTACAAAGCCCCAGAGTGTGTCTTTATTTTGAAAGTTCTGCAACACTGGAATCCACTGTAAAAGCAAAGAAAAAAAGTCTGAGGTAAGCAGGTATGCTTTATTTGTTTAAAGTACTTTATGCTACGAAACAGAGATCATGACTTAACAGCCATTTCAGAGTACTTTTCATCAAGAAATATAAAGACCTTAAACATTCCTATGAGGGTAATAGCTAATATACCGGAACTACTTCACCTGTCTCTGATGGAACAAAGAATCTGATTTGTATAGATAGTTATTCAAGAATAGCTGTTAGACCTTAAAATGTATATTCTTCCTGCATCCAGTGCTTGAGTCCCCTCTTATGAGCAGTTAAGAACCCTTGATTCTTGCTTAAGCAAATGAGATTTGAGGACATTCAGCATTTAGAGGTTCAGGACCTAACAACAACATAGCAGTAGAATACACTGAAAATTCAAATTCAAATGAAATACTCTATCTGAAACTACAAAGGAAATACAGAGTAAATTCTCTAAGGCAGAAATAGTTGTCATAATTAAACTATTCCAGCAGCTGATAGGGAGTCAAGTCATTAGGGTTTCCCTTTACAAAAAGATATATAGTCTTTGAAATGATGCACCTTGTTTTTTAGCAAAGCTTTGACATTGTTTTCTATGCCATTTTAATTAGTAAGCTAAAAAAGAGACCAGATGAAAGCACTGTAAATGTGGATACATAACTGGTTGAAACATCATGCTCAGTGAGTAATCAATCATCAACAGCTCAATGTTCTACCTAGGAGGAGGGAAGTGGTGTTCCCTAGGGGTCTGTACTGGATCCAGTATTGTTTTACATCTTCGTTAATTTGGACAATTGGACTAAGCCCATGCTTAGGAAATTTGGAGATGACACCAAGTTGGACAGAGTCTCAGACACTCTGAAGGGCAGGTCTAGGATACAGAATTACCTCAAACTGGGGAAATGGTCTGAAATCAACCAGATGAGATTCAACAAGGACAAAGTGCACAGTCCTGCACTTGGGATGGAAAAATTACATTAGCTAGGTTGCAGTACTACAGAAAACAACCTGGGGGTTAACAATAGACCAGAAGCTGAATATGAGCCAACTGTGTGCTCGTTACAAAAAGCAAGCAGCATACTGGGCTGTATTAACAGGAGTGTCACTTACAAAACAAGGGAAGCAATTCTTCCACTCTATGCTGAGGCCTTATCTGGAGTACTACATCCAGCTTTGGGTCCTACGCTTCAAGAAGGATGTGGGTGGATTGGAAAGAGTCCAGCAGAACAAAAATGATTAGACACCTGGAAAATATAACTTATGGGAAAAGGTTGAAAGAACTAGGATTACTAAGCCTGGAGAAGAGGTGACTAGGGGCCTATTAGAGAGGAAGGAGATATATCATTATCTGTGGTCTCAAGGGAGAGAACTTAGGGCGAAGGCCTCAAACTGCAGCAAAGGAATTTTAGGTTGGCGATTAGGAAGAACTAACTGGTCAAGCACTGGAACAGGCTATGTAGGGAAGTTGTAGAACAGAGGCGGGCAATTATTTCAGGCAGAGCGCTGCTTACCGAGTTTTGGCAAGCTGTCGAGGGCCGTATGGGTAGCTCCACCCCTTGACAGGTGCCCTGTCTCTTGGTTGCCATCTTTTGACTGGAAGCCCTACCCCCTAACCCCTGTCCTTTGACACCAGAAGTCCCTCCCCTTGCCCCCAGAAGTACTCCTTTCAGCAAGGGCCATCTCGGAACCAGAAAAATACAAAATTATATTCTAAAAAGTGAACATCTACAACATTCATTAATTTGATTTCAAAAAATATTTTTGTCCTGATTTACATGCATTTGTGTACTGTACATAGAGATGATTGCACAATAGCTTAAAATTAAGTCTTACTCTTGTATATTGTGGGGGGTGGGGTCATGGAGGGGTGGATATAGGTTTGTGGAGGGCTGTGGGTGTGTGGGGGAGGTGCGGGCATGTGTGGATATGTGGAGCATGGGGTTAAGGGAGGGCTGTGTGTGGGGGTAGGGTGGCTGGAGTACGTGAGGAGGTATGGGTATGGGGGGTCTGTGTATATGGCAGTGCGAAGGGAGGGTGTAGGTGCATGGGTATGGTGGGTGTGCAAGTGGGACTCACCCTACGAACACACACTCTGTCCCTCCCTCCCTGTGCATGTGTGCGCGCGCACACACACCTACCCACCCACCCACCCCCCAACCTCCTGCTCCTGGCCATGGGGTACTGGCATGGGCCCCGTGCTCCCACTGTTCGACGATGCAGTTGGGAGCTACGTGGTGCCAGAGTAGTGTGCCGCCAGGAAAGCAGGGAAATGCCTGGGGGTGGGGCAAGGCTGGGCTGCTGGGTCCTACTGCCGGCTTCCCCTGGATCCTACTGCCCCTGACTCCTGTCATCTTTGACAGGCAGCCAGGAGCAGATAAATATTAATTTTCTAAATTTTGTCTGGCCCATGGGGTCCCTAAAGACTGTCCTGGATGGCAGATCCAGCCTGTGGGCCATATTTTGCCCACACCTGCTGTAGAATTGCAATCCTTGGAAATTTTGAAGAGTAGGTTGAACAGATACTAGGCTGGGATAGTTTAGTGAGGGGTATTCCTGCCTTGAGCAAGGGGCTGGACTAGACAACCTCATGAGTTCCCTTCCAGCCCGATGAACCTATGAAGCATTAAATGTTTCCAACTAAACAGAAGAATGCCACACTAATGATTCATTAATACTGTTACTGATAACAGCTTGGCATGCCTTAAATATGTTTCTATCCAAGTCCTTATATAACCCTCTTAAATCTGAAGAATCATGATAAGAGGACTGTATGAAGGCTCCAGGTCATAAGTCAGAATGTGTTTTACTTGGAAGTATATGGATGTACTTCTGCTGTCTTTCAGTAAATCTGACATAATATGAAGCTTGGCAAGTTTTCCTTAAGATATGAGGCCCCTTTAGCTAATCTACATCATTCCAGAAGCTCAAAAGCAACTTGAAAAGCTGGTCTTTTCAGGAGTGGCTTTCCCCTCACATCTTCAATACTTCAGAAGCAGTATAGATGAAAAAGTCTTGCAGTCTGTACTGTAGGTGACATCCTGGGAGTTTGTATAAGAAGTAAGTATAACAACAAGAAACCTGTTGCATGCCAGTTTATTGTGACCGCAAGAATGGTTCGATGGGGCTGGCAGGCAGCCAGAAGCATCTTAGAACTATTCTAGAATTATGCCGTTTACACTATGGCCAAACTGATTCTAATCTTAGGAGGAGGCTAATTTCTGGTTGTTTCTGAACAGAAGATGTCTGTGCATGCTATTTGACACATCTGAAATACCACAGGATATACGGCATCTTTGAGAGTCTTAAAACTGAAGACTAATGAAATAACTTAATATAGTGTGCTTTTTTTTTTTTAAAAGGGCTTTAACATTTACTCCCCCATCCCCTGTTTTTCAGTATTTTTTTTGAGTTTGTAAACTGCTGGATATTTGAAAAGTCTAGTACAAAGAATGCCAAAGAGCAATACATGTTGTAAACCTTCAGATGTATATACCTATGTGCATACCTAAAAAGGAACAGATTTCCTATCACTGATTTATTGGACAGAAAAATATATAAATAGTACTGTTGGAAAATACTGCAGTTTAAAGAAAAAAAAGACTAACTGGAGTCAAAACAATGAAATACAATGACTCATTCTTTAACTCATTCAAAAAATGTTAATAGCAAAACACAAGTTATTATAGCTATAAAATTATAAAATATAGCTAAAGTATTATCATATATGTATTCTAAATGTTCTGATATCTGGTAATGTGATTTTACAGAATACTAGGCAATTTTTATGAATTAAAATACACTTCATAAAGAATAAATACTTAAAATAAAACTAAATTGTTATCCTGTTTTAACCTCACAGGAAGTTTACTTCATAAACAGCAGTATTTAAATGTATACTTTATTGGCACTGAAATGCAAATACAGTGCACAAATAGAAGAGTAAAACTGAATCTTTACATATTGCAATTAAGTATTTTAATGTAGGACCTACATTCTGAAGGCAGATCAACTTTACTTCTATGTGCATGTATCAGCTGCAAAAGCTTTTAACACTGGCAGTGTTAGAAATGTTACCAAAATAGTAGTTTTAGTTGATCTACAGCTTGATTATCTGTTGACATAGTATAATTTTATTCTTGTAGCCTATTTTAAGTATACTAAAAAAAGAAACAGAAAACAAAACAAAAGAAACCCTTAAACGCTGCTTACAGATGTTAAAAAAACCCAAACCAACCAAACAATGGCGCTTTAGAGGCACAGCATTAGTTGGACATCTATATTGACTGGGCACCTTAATGGAGCTTTTTTTGGCACTTTTACCTAATAGATTATTTGAACTAGCTTTAGATAAAGCGCAAAAAAGCCTCACTGAAATGCCTGATCTATATAGACGCTGTGGAGCAGGGCTGAACTAATATGTTGCTTTTTCCAGTAAAGTGTATTTTTGTCTGTTTTTTTTTTAAACATCTGTAAGCAGCCAATATGGTCATTACATTTGTAGGACTGTGTAATATAAGCAGGCAAGATTAACTGTTGCCTTGTAAATCTAAAGGCATAATATGTTCTGTAAGGCAGAATAGAAAGAATATACTCATGTCAAGTAAATCTGCTGTTTACTTCTGCAAATGATACAGTAGATTATTATTATTATTTCTTGTTACATTAGGAGGCTAAAATAAATTTTGATTATCTATGCCTTTGCTCCAAAAAACGTATACAGGTTGATGGATATTACAAAGCTACTTTAAATCTCATTCTATGATTTCTGATTGAAGAAAAAAAATAGGAGCATCCTTTACACACGTAATTATTTAACAGTAAAATTTCTATATTGGATGAAAAGACTGAAGTTGAACAGTTTGAAAACCATAAGAAATCTTAGCACAGTGTTTTGTTATACCTCATTATGTGTTCATTTTACAGAATTAAAAAGTAAAATGCATCTAGGGTAAAATTTCTATAAACACCTATGAGATAGAAGTCTAAGTTCCATTTTAAAAAGTGATTTGGACACTTAGAAACCCAGGACCCAGTAACCTTCAATAGGACTTGGGTGCCTAAAAGCCTAAATTCTTTTGTAAATGGGACTTTGGAGAAAAATTTCCGGAAGCTCATGTCTCAGTCCTACTCCTTCCTCTCATTAGTTTTTCCATTCTTTGGTCTACAGGATTAAATACATTAGTAGTTTCTTTATTAGAACTAGCACTGATATAAGCATTAGAGTAGACTAGATTCAGGAGTTGTATTATGGGCAGAAAGAAGGTAGGTCCTTATACTGACAAAGCAAAGTAAGCAAAAAGTAACTGAAAAGTAAACTTTTTTGTTGTTTCTGTGCTTGCTTGTGGGAAAATGTGACATTTCTAGCTAGAGTGGCTGCCCTTGATGACAACCTGGGTAGAAAAGAGAAGATGAAATTTGCAGACGACAAGTTTCCTGTGGATGGACAGAAACATAAATGATGCAACACTACTCAACAATTACATAAACAGCTGGAAGAGAACAACGTCAGCCAACAAATTTCTGCAGGTATCTCAATAGAGACCTCTTCCCAATATGCTGCTATGGTCAAAAGGAAACAAAATGGTAGGATGCATACATAATGTTAAGGAAGGACAGAAGATAGGGAACATTAAGAAGTCAACAATGGTGCACTTGCATCTGGGAACAGATGGATCATAGATCTGATTTCCTCAAAATTGCTCTATTGGAAATACAGGTTTCCCTTGCTCTATGCCAGGCTTGTCCAACGTATGGCCCACGAAGGCATTTTCTGTGGCCCGTGGTGCTACAACAGGAAACAAAAGTAAACACAGTTTACTTTCGTTCCCACCCCTTGTCCCTCCCCCAGCAGCTTACTAATGGGTGCTGAAGGGCTTGGGAAGGAACAAGGCTCCCACACATACCGTGTCAGCTTGATGTTGCCGACGCAGTGCGCATGGGAAGAGGAGACCCATGTGCCGCTCACCGCAGGATGAGGCCAGCCGGAGCAGCAGGAGCTCAGCTGCACTTCCCCCTACCTGTGCCGGTCAGTCCCGAGCACCACACAGCTCTGCCGCCGCCTCTGCTGGCTGGTGCTGACCCAGGCAGGTCTGTCCCATCCGGAGCAGCACGCAGCTGAAGCCAGATTCCCACATGCTGCTGAGGATGGGAGAAGCCCGGCTGGGTCTGCACCGGCCAGAAGTGGTGGCGGAGCCGTGTGCCACTCAGGACTGACCAGTGCAGGCAGGGCGAAGTATAGCTGAGCCTCTGCTGCTCCGGCTGGGCTCATCCTGAGGTTCATTTCATGTTTGTAAAATGCTTGGAAAGCCCTACATAGATGCATTGCATAGAAATGCAAAATATATTTTAAGTTATTTGGTTGGCACCTTCCTTGGGCTGAGATTTTCAAAGCTGAGTCAAAAGGCCAACTTCCATTTAAATGAATGAGATTTAGAGGGCTCCAAATCCTTTAGGACAACTTTGTAACATGCCTATCTACCCCTTTTTGCAAATCTCAGCCATAGTTTGGAAGCTCAGCCAAAGAACATAAGAGCTTCTAAACATAAGAGCATAAAAAGTGCCATGCTTGGTCAACCCCATGGTCCATCTAGCTCAGTATCCTGTCCCGAACAGTGGCAGAGGTGGATGCTATAGAGGGAGAGTTTTGAACTGGTTAGACCTATTTCATTGTCACTGCCTGCAACTTCATTGGTGCCAAAGGTCACATGACATCACTTCCTGATGTGATACCACTTCCTGTGAGGTCTTTGAATATGGCTCGCTGGCCCACTGGGTGATAAAAAGTTAGTGATCTGGCCCCCTACTCTATGCTGTACATGCGTTCCTGGAAAACAGTGCATAACTCAAATTCACATAAAAGGGAACCCACTTTACACTGTAACCAATAGGGATATGTTTCAAGACCTTGACTGTACTGACCCCCAGACCCATTTCTAACACTTTTACAAGACAAGTTTGGTACTCACTGACAGCAGACAGTACACACAAGCACAGGGCACTATCATAATGGGGATGGCAACTACAGAAACACATGTCGCAGACAGTGAGCAAAGAGCACGGATCCACACAGGAGACTATATTTTGGTGCTTGTCACTCCCACAATGCACCGCACAAAGCAGCTGACTGCGGGTTTCCACCACACAGATCGCATTAGAGTAAAATTACCTCACATATAACAAATTTTTGGTATAAAAAGGGTCATCGCATAGGAGCGAATTCACACATACAGAACCTGCATAAAGTGAGGGAAACCTGTATTAAAAATTTCCTAAAATTTCAATGGACTGCTTATCTTTTGGGCTCACTAACCCACTCTTCCCCCTACTCTACTCCCACTGTCCCAACAAACAATATTTTCTGAAACAGTACTACTACATAAACAAGTTAATCAGTCAACGAATAGATACCATACTATGTGATATCCAGTGAGCTAATTCAACACTCTAATAGCAAATTAATTTAAATTTCACATTAATATGTGCAGTAAGGAGTATAAACAAACATATTTCAACCTGTGGATGACTCATAGAAATATTGTACAATTTTAACTGCAAACACATTAATTTGTTAACAGTTTTTTCTTGAGGAAAAAAAAGAGAGGACTTGATGTAGCTAACAAACCGTTTCTGACAGAAAGTTCTCCTAGTTCTACCCCTGATGTAGGAAGGAACCTAAGGAAGGAAATATACTAGGATGCATTCCTTAGAAAAGGCAAGACAAGAGCACAAGTGTCTATTAGAAACTTCTTTGTGACCAGTATTTAAAAAAAGATTATATTAAAATATGTCATCAAAGAGCTTTTTAAAGCCGAACTGCTTAAAGTTTCTAGTTAACATGTATTACTTTTTCATTTTATTCTTGCAGGATCATCAAAATCTTTCAAAGAAAAATGCAACATTTTTAGAGGAGCTGCTAATATGTATCTAAATCATCCTAATTCAATTATGTTAGAAGTTTCTTTTTAAAATAATAGTACAAATTGAAACTGCTGATTTAAACATATCTTCCATGATAATGTGAATATCAAAAGTAATACATGCTGAGATTTTTTAAATTTAAACTGAAGAGTAACAACTGACATTATCCACTAGTGATGTGATGACTACAGAACTGAAGAACTGTCACTGTGGGGCAGGCTGTAATTACTAGGTTTGTCTTTGCTTAGTGAGCTGCTGATGCTGTGCATTATGATTAAAAGGCCATAGGTCAAGTATGTAAATAGCACAAACATTAAAAACAAAATCAATCCAGAATGTTCTGCTATTTGTAATACATATGAAATAATGAGATTTTCTTCAAAATAAAATTAAATAAAATAACTCTTAAATCTTATTCTTTAGAGCCCATGCTATAACATTTTATTTTAAAGTAATTCCTTTATAAGGGTAATTGGAGAGTCTAAGCACTCATTTGATGAATTCAGCCTTTTATTTCCAAACCCAGAAACAAAGATCTTTAAAAAGCACTCAACATGCTCATTTAAAATATATTGATGGAAAACTCAGAAGTAAACACAATCTTCCCTGAAGTTCTTTTATTCTACTGAGAAATAGAAATGTCCATGGTAAATAGACATTCTTCTCCCTTTGCAGTACTATAGAATACATTTTTACCAAAAACATAACTTAAAAATCTGTCATTAAATAGTTCTTCCATTTGTTACAAGTTAAATGTGAGAAGATATTTGTTCTGCATTTTTTCCTTTCCAGCAGAAGTTTCACTTCCCCATTTCTTTTTGTTTCTTATTTTCTAAATTTAAACGTGGTACTCAATTTTTCTCCACAAATGTAAACTCAAGATACCTGATCCAATCCTAGTTTAGATAAATAGATGGCACTTTTCTGACAAGTTTCATCAGCACAGGCAGGCAGCAGCAGCTCACTTTGCCCATCCCCATCTGCCAAAAAAAGGAAAAGAAAAAAAAACAAAACACTTTATCAATTTACTGAGATTTCTGCAAAAGATCAAATCTTCTGCACATACATAATACCACAAATAGTGATAAGTAAGTGAAAGTTACATGAGTTTGGATTAGATTTTGTTAATTCTTAACTTTGTCACCCTGTAACCCAATTTGAGATTTTTGTTTCAAACTACAAATGAGGTTTTATTTGCTGAAGTAATTACACATTGATCCAGTATACTGATAAGCTGAATCTCAATTTTGTGTGTAAAATAACACATTTAAACAGTATGAATGCTTAGTCACTTACAGAGACACCAGTTTTTCTTGCAGAAAAGGCAGTTCGCACAAGTCTATTTTTGTATAGCTTGTATTTGTTTTGAAGACGCTTGTATTGTGAATGGCACAATGGATAGCACATTAGCACATACACACACACACACACATATATACACATATACATACACACACTATATATACACATATTATACACACACACACAATCTAATGTCACAAGTAAAATAAAATTATAATACTCAAAAGTTACCTAATATTATAGATGGTCCCTCTATTTCAGGTGTGTGGCAGGAGACAATTTTGAGTTTATTCAGCTTTTAATATTCACTTTATTTTACTATTTTCACTATTCTTGCAAGAATATTATCTCCAACATTTTTAATTTGTAAATTCTGACACACTTGAAAGAAGAAATATCTGTTTTATATGTTTAAATAAGGATTGCCTAATAATGTAACTGAGCTTGTAAATATGTATGCAGAACACCAAGCAGACATCTTGAAAATATATTATGAAGTCATTCTATGGATGCTTCATTAGGTCTGACAAGGTGGGCTGTAAAATCCTGCGGTACTGATATATAACTGACACCCAGGAAAAAGCCAAACTGCTTAATGAGTATTTTGTGTCATTTTTTCACCAGCCCCAAGGGACTACTCTGCTCAATACAGTATGGGATGGACAGGGTGAGGGAGAATTGTTACCCTACATCAGTGCAGACCACATGAAGGAGCACCTTGAGAAGCTGGACACCTTCAGTTCATCTGGCCTAGATGGTTTACACCCCAGGGTATTTAAGGAGCTGGCAGGCATATAGCTCAGACACTGGCATGGATCTTCAGGAACTCGTGGCACTCAGGTGAAGTGCCTGAAGATTGGAAGAAGGCCAATGCGGTGCCTATCTTAAAGAAAGGGAGGAAAGCAGATCTGGGGAACTACAGGCCTATCAGCCTGACCTCTATCGAGGTCAGACCCAATGTCTAATGATGTAGACATTGGTATCAGAAATGGACTAGCCAAGTTCGCCAATGACACCAAACTTTGGGGTAAAGCATCAACACCTGAGGATAGGCTGGTGATCTAGGCCGGCCTCAAAAGGCTCATAAAATGGGTGGATGAAAACCTGATGGTGTTCAACACCAAAAAATGCAAGGTACTCCACCCTGGGGAAGAAACCCCACAGCATGCTTATAGGCTCAGCAGTACTATGCTTGCTAGCACCATGGCCAAAAGTAACTTGGGGGTCATGATTGACCAAGGGACGAATATGAGCCACCAATGCGATGTCACAGCTGGTAAAGCAAGCAAAACTCTGGTGGTTGTCATCCTCCCACTGTACTAGGCCTTGGTGAGGCTGCAGGTGGAGTATTGTATCCAATTCTGGGCTCCACAATTTAAAAAGGATGTGGAGAAGCTTGAGAGAGTCCAGAGGAGAGCCATGCGCATGATCAGAGGGCAAGAAAACATGCCTTATGAGGAGAGGCTGAGAGCTGTGGGACTCTTCAGCCTGGAAAACCGCAGGCTCAGGGGGAACTGGTGGCTGCCTATAAGTATATAAGGGGTGTACATCAGGATCTGGGGGAATGCCTGTTCACCAGACTGCCCCAAGAGACGACAAGGTCAAATGGTCACAAACTCCTCCAAGACCATTTCAGGCTGGACGTAACAAAAAACTTCTTTCCTGTCCGAGCCCCAAGGGCTGGAGTAGACTGCCTCTGGAGGTGGTGCAAGAACCTATTCTGGACTCTTAGGGAACATCTGGATGATTATCTTGCTGGGATCCTTTGACCCTAGCTGACTTCCTGCCCGTGGGGCAGGGGGCTGGACTTGATGATCTTCCATGGTACCTTCCAGCCCTAATGTCTATGAAAACTATGAAATACAGCACCATGTTTAAAAGCACTGTATACTCCATGTAGACTTTTTTCCTGCTGATCCTCAAAAGATCTTGAAGTATTTCAGCAAGTTTGGCATGTTAAAAAAGACACGTGCATCTGTACAGTTGGCCCTTTGAAATGTTTTGACTGTCCTCACTCTTAGAAGTAACTCTTGAAGTTCTTTGAACTTATGTAGAATTAGATTTCTGGATGCACGATCATTCTAACAGGTATAGCTTAAAGTATGTTGCTGAACTTAAAGACTCTACTGCAATAGAAATGATAATTAAACCTAAAAAGTGACAAATAAATTAAATGCATTACCTTGAATTTTTAATTCAAAAACTTCTTTATGAAGTTTTACGATATTTTCAAGTGACATGCTAAAGTATGAAAGTGCTTGAATCACAAAAACTGGACCAAATTTTTGCCAAAATACGAAGGAGGTAGACAGAATTTGGATTTCAAGGTCTAGCTTTCAACCACCTATAATCAAATCATTCCTTTCAGTTATCTTTATATTGTTACAATTGTACAATATATTGACATTGTTATATCATTGCAAATAACAATGACTACATTTATATAGGGTAAAAAACATTTTCTAAAAAAAAAAAAGTCAAATCTAATATTCACCATGAAAATCATTTGCTTTTGCTTTGCATTTCGTTTATATTTTTCAGTTAAAGTAGACTAATCAGTTTCAAGTTTTGCTGTCATGCATTTGCATAATACTTAAAATGTTTAGGCTGTAGACAATATATGAAAATATTTTAAACCAAGGAAGAAAGTTTAAGTTGCAACTTTGATAATGGAAAACACTGTTACTGAAAGTATACCTAGACCTAAAAGAAAAAACAAGCTGTGGAAAAAATGCAGAAATACTGTAAAAAGCAAACTTAAGTTTTAGGTCTAAATCATTTTAAAAGAATTCAGCAGAGAAAGTTAATTTGAGAATGTTGTAAAGAATAAGAGCTGTGAGAGTGAGAACTCTCTAACATTAAGTATTTTGTTGCTTCTATTTTACTAGTAAAGATTAAGAACAAGCTTATCTTTTTTCTTTCTTTTTAAAAAAAAAAGTTGTGTGGCAGAATGAATGAAAAATTAAAAAACTGCAGATATTTATTTTGCAGAGAAAGCAGCTCAGTTTGACAGATTTGTTAATTAATGTAATATAATTAAAGTAATGCAGCATAGTGGATTTAAAGGAATTAGAGGTGCAGCTTGTGGAAACAGCAAACAACACTGGGTCTAAGGTAGGGCAGACTGAGGTGCTCTGGGTCAGAATACAAGGGGGTCGAGAGGGAAGGGACCTAACAGTGGGGGTCTACCATAGGCCACCTAACCACGGGGAAGAGCTGGACTGGGAATTCTCTGGTCAGCTCGCAGAGGCAGTCAAGTCAAGGGACGTGGTCATCATGGGTGACATAACTATCCGGACATCTGCTGGGAAGCGCAGTCAGCCAGGTCTGACCGCTCACGTAGGTTCCTAGTCGAATTACAGGACCCCCATCTAACCCAGGAGGTGCACAGTCCCACCAGGGGAAATGCCATGTTGGACCTGGTCCTGGCCACAGGCGATGACCTGGAGAGGGGACTGTGGGTGTTTGACCACCTGGGTGACAGCAATCATCGCCTACTGGAATTCACCATCCAATGCAGGGTGTCAAAGGCCTACAGCAAGACAGCAGCCCTGGACTTGAGGAGGGAGGATCTCAATGAGGTAAGGAGACTAGTCAGGGAGGCACTGAGGTCCCGGAGGGGAGGGGAGTTGGGAGTCCAAGAGGAATGGTCATTCCTTAAGGAGACGATCCTCCAAGCCCAAAGGGTGACAATCTTCACACAAAACAAAGGGAGCAAGAGTGCTCAAAAGCCTCCATGGCTCACCAAAAGCATCTAGGAATGTCTCAAAGCCAAAAAGGAGGTGTACACCCAATGGAAGGGAGGGGCCATCACCAAGGAAGATTATACCTCCATTGCTCGAGATTGTAGGGGAGCTAAGGCAGAGATAGAACTGCGACTAGCTACCTGGATCAAGGATAACAAGAAGTCCTTTTTTAAATACATAGGGGGTAAAAAGAAGGTACCAAGTAATGTGGGGCCTCTGCAGGACATGCTTGGTAATCTGGTGGTAGCACCAGGTGACAAAGCTAGTCCCAACGATCTCCACCCCAGAGTGCTGAGGGAATTGGCAGAGGTCATTGTGGGACCCCTGGTGCAGCTTTACGAGCACTCATGGTGCTCTGGCGAGGTGCCACAGGACTGGAAAAGGGCCAACGTGGTCCCCATTTTCAAAAAAGGGAGGAAAGACGACCCAGGAAACTATAGGCCTGTTAGTCTTACCTCGGTCCTGGGGAAGCTCTTTGAGAAAATTATCCAGGAGCACATCTGCGAGGGACCAGCAGGGGAGATTATGCTTAGAGGCAATCAACATGGGTTCATTCAAGGCAGGTCCTGTCAGACCAACCTGGTGGCCTTCTACGACCAGGTCACAAAAGCCTTGGACGCAGGTGTCATGGTGGACGTAGTCTTTCTGGACTTTAGGAAGACCTTCGACACTGTCTCTCATCCCATCCTCATTAAAAAATTAGGCGACTGTGGTGTCGATGGCTACACAGTCAGATGGGTCGCAAATTGGCTGGAGGGCCACACCCAGAGAGTGGTTGTGGACAGGTCATTTTTGACCTGGAGGGATGTGGGCCGTGGGGTTCACCGGGGCTCGGTTCTCGGGCCCCCACTGTTCAATATCTTCACCAGAGACTTGGATGAGGGGGTGAAAAGCACCTTGTTCAAGTTCGCAGATGACACTAAGATGTGGGGAGAAGTGGGCACGCTAGAAGAGAAGAACAGGCTACAACTAGATCTGGACAGGTTACAGAGGTGAGCAGATGAGAATAGTATGGGTTTCAATACAGACAAGTGCAAGGTATTGCGCCTGGGGACAAAAAACCAGCAGCATACCTCCAGGCTGGGGAACTCCCTTCTTGTCAGCACAGAGGCAGAAAAGGATCTTGGAGTCACTAGTGATTCCAAGATGAACATGGGCCGCCAATGTGGGGATGCAGTCAGGAAGGCTAACTGCACCTTGTCATGCATCCACGGATGTATCACGAGCAAGTCCAAGGAGGTGATCCTCCCCCTCTATGCGACACTGGTCAGGCTGCAGTTGGAGTATTACATCCAGTTCTGGGCGCTGCACTTCAGGAGGGATGTGGATAGCATCGAGAGAGTCCAGAGGAGGGCCACTTGCATGATCAGGGGGCAGCAGGGTAGGCCCTATAAGGAGAGACTACAGGACCTGAACCTGCTCAGCCTACACAAAAGAAAGCTGAGAGGGGATCTGGTGGCCACCTACAAACTTGTCAGGGGGACCAGCAGGCAATGGGAGAGTCCCTGTTCCCCCGAGCACTACCGGGAGTTACAAGGAATAACAGCCATAAGCTGAGAGTAGATTCAGGCTAGATATCAGGAGGCACTACTTCACAATCAGGACAGCTGGGAGCTGGAACCAACTTCCTATGGAACTGGTGCTCACCCCTACCCTGGGGATCTTCAAAAAGAGGCTAGATAATCACCTAGCCGGGGTCGTTTGACCCCAGCATTCTTTCCTGCCCATGGCAGGGGGTCGGACTTGATGACCTGCTTAGGTCCCTTCTGACCCTACCAACTATGAAAGTGAAAAGTGTGAAACAGCAATAAAGATGGTGTGGCAGGAGGCTTGGTGCTCCAGCTACTTTAAGAGCAGGCAGGCTGCAGATGAAGCAGGCAGCAAGTGTGGCAGCAGATAATCAGGAGCCACATGACCCAGAAGGGGGCTGGGCTGGCCTTGCAGTACATAAGTCCAGGCCTGAGCTGGCCCGGCAGGCTGGCCCTGGAGGCTGCTGAGAGAACATCTCCTGGGCAAGATGGTTGCAGCTTCTGAACAATACATAGGAAATTACAGTCTGTGGTAACATCTGCAGGTTTGGGAGGCATGAAAGTGAAGGAGGTCCCAAAAGACCTAGGAGCAGAGCTAGAACATGGGTGAAGTGGGGAGAAAGGACCAGGGTGAGTTAAGGAGCTCTGAAGTAGAACAGACATGACCAGAGAATGTCTGGTGCTGGGGGGCTGAGGGATGGAGGTGACACCAGGAAGGTCTAGATACTTGGGAGTAGAGTGGAGATGGGACTAGAGCAGGTCCAGTGCTGGGGGAGGGGTGGAAAAAGGGGAGAGGGGAGAAAATGACACACCAGAAGGGTCTGGTGCCCAGGGTGGACTAGGTATCTAGGCATTAGTGTAGAGATGAGAGCCAGGGTGGGCCCAAGGACAGAACCAGAACAGACTCATACCCAGGAGTAGGACAGAAGCAGATGAGAGCTCAGCTTGTGAATCCCTGGGGCAGCCTCCCTTTCCTTAAAGGTATAAGTATATCAAGGTATGAGAACAGAAGGGGAGAATCAGGGTAAAGCAAGGGCTGAGCAGCCGTGAGAGGGTGTCACAAGTACCCCTGGGACAGGCCTTTCTTACAGATGGGAAGAAAATTCAGTTGTGCTGAATTATTTAAGGAGCCATCATCTAATAGTGATTGAACTGCTTTGGTTAAGTGGCCAGACCAAAGTGATAGCTCAATTTGAATAAGATGTTTATAACAGTATCGATTGCCTAAAAACTGAAATAATTCTTTAAGATGAGTATGAACAGACCATAGTAATATGGCTATATTTTTTCTTTACAACCAAAAATGGCAATATACAGTGACACTTCCATATTTGTCATAAACATGCTTTTTCCTGAATTTTTACAAGTTTTAAGAAGCTGTAAATAATTACATGTGCTTAAGTTTGAAATAGCTATTCCTTTATTTATCATGTATTATAAAATATATTTATAACATAATAAGAAATTATTTGATCACAAATATTTTTGGGAAAAGGAATTCTGTGATGGATGAAACTGTCTCACAGTCTGTAAAAAGAACGTTTATTATTAAAAATAAAATTAAAAAAAAGCTAGAAAGTAGAAAAGAATTTCCAGGTCACACACTGTGTATTTACTCCCAACTCCCACCTCATACAAGGGAGCTTAACCTACTGTTACATTTAACAAGAAATGTAACTATCCAGCTTATTATGGATAAGGAAGGGTTTATGCAGCATTTAGCTAAATCTAAGACACAACTGACTTGGTACTCCAAATAATTAATAATATTTAATTTGCCACCCATACAGACTACAAAGACCAGTGATCCTTCTAGCATAAATAAAATTTGCTCTGCAGAACGGGAATTTCAAAATGCTGATTTCTAAATCTTTATTTTAATTCAAGTCACATACATTACATAGAAAACACAGTCCTACAGTGTCACTGTTCTTTGAAACTGATTGTACACCATGGACTCAATTATACTCAAGTGAAAGATACAGAAAACTACAACCAATTTGAATGATATCTGTCTCTACATGTCAGAAAAAACATCTGGCCATGTGATCTTTCAAAAACTGCATTATGTTGGTTGCTTGCTTCTCATCTCATTTACAGCATAAATTTGTAAAGTGATTTAAATTAGGTGAAAGTAGTACATTTTCCTAACTGTAAATTGCTACCTTACATCACGGAAGTATCTCTTTTCATGGTGCGTAACATCTCAGATGTGTTTTATAGTATTTATATTTCATATTTTACAAAAACCAAATGTCTGTTTAGTTGTCATTTTAGACTGAAAAGTTTTATACAAGCTAAGATTTTATGTCCACTACTGCAAAAATCAAGTCAAAGAGAACATGACCAAAAGAAACTGGGACATTCTATAAGTTTGCAGTTATAATATTAAAATTTACAGATTACTTTATAAACATTTAGTACAGTAAATCTAGCTTTGCGACTCAATAAAGAGAATATAGGTAGAAGGCCAGGCAGAGGTATACCTGATAGACTAACTGAATTAGGGATGCATAAGCAATTGCTCACTAAAGCTTATTCCTCTTTTTTTTTGTATGGTGTCAGATATCAACTCCCAAATCTGAGCCACTGTCTGGTACTATTGGTCAATGTGCAGATTCTGTTTGCCCTGTCTGTGCACCTGTAAAGATAGCAGCTTTCAATTAAGTGTTGTGATTTTTGTTGGACACCGCATTCACAGAGGAGGCTGTCTAAGATGTTCATCTTGTAAAGTGTTGTTTTAAAGTGTCCCTATCCAGATCTCAGTATGTTCAACTGATTCAATTATTCTATCGTGTGTGTCTCTACCCTGTCTGACTTTAGACCACCAATAATATAAGTGAGAAGCTTGCAGAGCTTCTCTCACTGGCTGATCTGCTGTTGCTTTTCCTTGCAGATGAAAGGTATTAGGGTGGATTACCCACTTTGAAGACAAAATGGAAAGAAATTCTGATTTTACATAGGTTCAAAAGCAGCTCCAACAATCAATACGTTTTGAAAATATTAAGACTATATCAGGGATGTGGAAGAGTGACTTTCTAGAGACTAGAGACATTTCCTGCATTTTAGTAGGATAGCTCAGGAAGGACCAGTAAATACCATATGAAAACACTGCCAAGGAGAGTAAGAACAACAACACCCACACATCTCTGTATCACACCCTCACTATTCCCACTTCCTTTGTAGTTTCCACTCATTTTATACTTGCTGATGCATGACTTGAAATAGTATGTGTTCTTTTGATTCCTTCAGAAACAAATCTTTTGATCAGATAAAGCCCCTTAACATCAAAAGACGCTCAGACACGAAATCCATATTTAAGTGATAAATACATGACAGCAACTATCATACCATTTCTGACAACAGTAAAAGTAAACATAAAAAGAAATTTAAAAGATGGCATTTAAGAATGCTGGCTTACTTGTGAACTGTTTTAATCCAATGCAAACAGTCTAGTATTTGAACATTTCTTTTTGGAAAGAACTGTGTAATTAGTCCAGTGATTGTATTTGTTCCATTATTCAGTTTTGATGCTCTCCAGTATAAGCACTTCCAGCTTTTACTAATTATAGGTCAGACAAACTTGTATTAAGTCTACATATTTGCAGTAAGTCTTTATATGGTTTTTTTTTAAACATGTCTCTGACTAACCAACAGAGACAGCTCTAAACAGCTTATCCAATTTCAAACAATGTAAAAAGATATCTGCTCTTGGTCAGGGCTACTCCCGGTTCCAAATATTCAGTTTTTGGCAATTGAAACCTTTTGTGCAGACTTCAAAGACCACTTAAAAAATAACTGGCTCCTCATCAAAGAGCATAATCCTACTACTAGGAAAGAAATATTTATTGTGAGCATAAGATATAAACACTCACTTTCCATTTGTGTGGATGAGAAGAAAATGGATTTATTTTACATTTAAATAAAATCTTTCTAAGGTTTTTCTCTTTTCATTCAGGATTTCAACTTTCTCAACAGGGGTAAGACGGAGAAAATAAACCTCAGTGGCATGTTTTTAAACCACAGCTGTCCAGAAGTGACAAATCATGACTGAAAAGTCCTGTCAAATGTACTGATGAATACCTCATTGGTGGCAAGTGCCAGATGAATTCAACAGACCAATTAAAACTTTAATGATCATAGATAATTTAAAAACAAAAATAGTGCAGAAAAAAAGTAACAATCGACTCACTCTCATGTTTAGACTAGAAACAGAAACCCACACCTCAAAGTCCTGTCATACATTTTTCTAAACCCAAGTAGCTATTAAAAACATTCTCTTTTGGTGGTAACCCATAGATTAGCCTTACTTCCTTTACTGAACTTAACAAGTACTCCTTATATTTCTTTCCTATGGCATTTCTGTTGCTTTTATTCATAAAAATCGAATTGATCAGAAACATGTTGGTCCCTGATACCCTCTCTCTGGGGCCTGTGGGGCCTGGCCCTGGCATAGAAGGGCAAAGTGGGGTAGGGAAGCTTGCTGTTGCTACTGGGAGCCCTATGCCACCATGGCGAGGTGTCCCCTGCCCATTTGGCACCAGGAGGGGTGGCAGTGCAGAGTTGTGCCCCTTGCTGCTGCTGGGCAGGCAGAGGGCACCTCACCATGGCACTGCAAAGCCCCCAGCAGCAGCATGAGCCACCCCACCCAGTTCTGCTCTGCCCTGCAGCACTGGGTCCCACCCACTGGGCCAGAGGTCCCAGGGGGAGGGCAGCAGGGAAGGGAGTCTGAGCCCACAGTGGGCAGCCCCTATCCCTGCCCACAACGGGCTGTGCTCTGGTGGTGCTGCCCACTGGGGAGGTGGAGGTGGAGCTGGGCTCTGTGCTCTGTTCCACCACAGCACCTCCCACTTAGGCTTTGGCGCTGCTCAGGCACTGCTCCGGAGGGCAGGGGGCTGTGGACCCAGGTCCCTGGCCCTGTAGCCCTGGCAGCTGGGGGTCCCCTCTGGCAGGATTGGGGCACAGGGGTTTGGGAGTGAGGGGCAATGGCATGGGCAGGGCACAGGCATATCAGGGCTGCTCAGAGCCACAAAGCGGGCGGGGGGGGGAACGCGGGGGGGTCGGGTCACAGCTGGACTTGCATCCTGGTGAGCCAAGGGAGCAGGGGGAAGCTCCGATTTTCCATGATAAAAAACCCAAAATCAAATGCCAACATTTATAGGTATTCAGAATTTTTTTTTTATTATACTGATTGAGGCACTGGTAGGCCTCCAAATTGCTTTAAAATTGTAAATATATCAATAAAACATGGTGTTCAACTGATACATATACATATATATACAGTGGCAATTCATTTTAATCATGGAAAACATGTATTTTGGGGGTTTTAATCAGAGAATTTGTGATTGAGGTGTTTCTATCAGAGAATCTGCAATTTTTAAACAGAAAACCAGGATCCCTAATAATTATTAGGAACACACATCTTTAAAACACATTTCCCTGAACTCAATTCCATAAAAAATAAAAAAAGACTTGATGAAGTTTTCCTAATTCTTTATGAATGTTCACACTTGCGCTGAAGTGGCTCAAATGTTTTCAATTTATTGTAAAGCTAGACTTGTAAAAAAAAGTTTTAAAATTACATTACAGCAAACTGCTACTGAAGAGAAGCATAATCAGCTATATATTATTGTTGTACTTTGAGTCTGAACACTTGCTTATAAAACAAAAGCACAATTAGTAAGTGGTTTCCCAACGGTTACTTCATGTGATTCACTGCTTTGTGGGGCCTAACATTTTACTAAATTACACTTCTACTACATGTAGGCGTGACGCTGTCAACAGAATTGTAATAGTGACACTGGGGTCTGTGTTGTCTCAGCTCTGACAGCCAAGAAATTGCTGCACCAGGTTTGTTAATTCTTTCCCCTCAAAGCTGTAGCAAAGAATAATCACCCAACATTGGCAGAGACCATTATGATACAAATGGAACGTTAACAGCTCTGACAACAGCTTTCATTCCATGCTAACATTACAAGTGACATCTACAGACATTTACCGTACAATCATATGTAAACAATTATTTCTAGAACAGGTAGGAGTATAGGCTACCAACTGTATGTAGGGTGGGGAAAGTGAATTTACAGGGCTCCCTCATGTCTTTCACTCATAAATGACTCTCTTTTTAATAAGTTCCCTGTATCTTTAAAAGATTGTTTTAATCAATTGCTGTGTGAGATCTAGTATTAACCTTGTCTGCCTAGGGATGTTCAAGGAATTCAGGAAGTAGCTCAGCTAAAAGGCAAAATTAACTCCTCACTGTACACTATGCAATATTCATATTATAGATACAAAACTGTACAGTTTTACTGCTGTAAATTCACAGCAAGTCCTGGGATTTAATAGATGTATACAGTGATATCTAAAGAGAACTTGTCCCCAAAGGATGCATAGTTCCGCAGGACTTCTTGGCTTGCTCACCATGTAAACCTGTTTAATGAGCTTTCCAATTTGTGTCTTGAATAAAGGTGATGACTTATGGATATTTTAAAATGGAATCACAACCGAATCTTGTTTTGTAATGCATTCCTACAATGGGACAGACCGGAGGTTAAGATAACCACGGATGTTTGTTTCATAGAAACTTTTGGGCATGCAATCACATCTCTTTACTTTAACTTGGTACTCAAACTAATTAAACCTCAGTAATTCTTTAGTCTCCCTTAGGATAAAGACTCAATTTATTCCTTTGAGATGCCCAACAGCAATCATTACCCACAGCCTAGCCCAAATTAGTTAAGTGAAAATAAAGCTTGTGACAGATGGTGAAAATAAGCTAAGCTAAAACATGAAGAAAAAAAGAGGTAGTGTGGCTCCAAGACTGGTGTGACATAAAAGTAGCTGGAATTCTAAAAGCTGCCCCAGGCACCTACTGTTCTCTTACAGATACAGCTTCTAAATAGAAGTCTTAGTTATATCATGAATGGCCTATGCATTACTTTTATAGGAGGACCATAACATACCCTTCTAAGTCTGTTAAATAGGAGCAAGAAGAAAAATTCCTTCTAGTAATAAAAGAAGAAACAGAAAGCTTCTCCCAGGTGAAAGATGACTAGTACAAGACAACAGATTAGGAAGGTCATGGCTAGCAATAAACAATTTCCTTTAATTAAAATGTAAATGTAAATATCAATATTTTTCCATATATATCAATTGATGTTTGATTTTTTTTTTAACTGTATGATATATTTTTCCAGTTGCATGTCATGTACAGTTCAAATAAACAGTAATAAAATGAAGTAAAACTATTATGACAACGCTCAACGTACCTACAATATCATCACAGGACAGTCAGGGAGACATCCCATACCGGTCAGCTTTATATATTCAGGCAAAATAAAAGGTGTGCTTAGTAGCTGCTGATTATCCTCCTCTCCCCACCCAAAGTATAATCATTAATGTTCTTTTATCACAGTCCGCCTTTAGGTCTTCAAGGAGATAGCCATGACAATGATAATTGTGATAATTATTGGTTAATTATGCAATGTAAAATGAATGAATGGCTACTCCTTTTTTAAAGGTATGAATCACAACTTAACAAGCAGATGCAAAGAGATGTTATGGTGGAGTCAACATTCTGCGGGTTAGACAGAACTTCACTGTGGTTTTGTTTTTAGGAAGAAAATCAGCTCTGGTCCTCTAAATCCCTGCCTAGTGCCTATATATTTTCATAGAAACTATATTAGCATAGTCATAGAAAAAACATTATTTAACCACTGGTCACTAACAAGCTACAAATAAGCAAGCTACTCTGGCAAGAGAAGAAGGGTCTAATAACTAGGCAAAAATATTTTATTAGCACAAAGAATTAAACTGGAACCCAAATATAAGCATAAACTAAAACACAGGCAGTAAAAAAAAGTATGATATATAATCAAAATACATACTTCCATATTACATGAGGGACTTGAGCACTAGTAGTACCATATTTACTCGAGTAAAAGGCAAAGTTCCCCTCCCTGCCTCCAATCAGCATATGGGAAAAAGATCCCTAATCTTACATTCGCATACAAAAAAGCCTCATTAAATATACTGTCTATCATTCAACTGTTGCCAAAAGTAGCATTACTGGAAATCAACAATAAAACTGATTAAATGCAACCAATACTGAATATGACTAGAAAATGCATGGACCATATTGGGCAAACAGGCTGATGGGAACCTGCCACAAGAATAGGTTAGTACAGCACATCTGAATAAAATATATAGTAGTGTCCATTGCTCTCAGTCCTCCTCAGTGCTGACACTTTTTCAAGTCATGGTGAGCCTCTACATTCTGTACAGTTTGACCTCCTCTTAACACCCACAGCTGAGCTGCACCTTTCTTCCTCATTTCCAGTGATTCCTGTTTCTTCACCAGCCATTAATGTCTGGCAAACATTATCAAATGGGGTCCCAAACAGTTCAGCCAGACTCCCTCCATTACCCCCTCTCTCAGCCTGTTGCATAGGATTAGTGTGACCCTGCCCTCCATGAGGTGAAGCCAGACCAGGTTGTCCCGCACTTCATCTGCACATATATTTTTGGAGGTTCCTAGGATTCACTACAATGCAACTCACTACCCAGTTCCAGTCATGAATGCAGGGCTAATTAACACATGGATCATTGGGAGGAGGGTATCCAAAGTACACACACACACACACACACACACACACACACACACACACACACACACACACAGCAGTGCTGAGCTGTGGAGTCACCATGAACTGAAATCCTGTTGACTCTGATGGGGCCCAGCCCAATGAACTATATGATACGTCATGAGCCTTTTGGCTCTGGACTAACATCATGCCTGGTTTGTACTATATATAAGTAGGTACAAAAGTGATACTTAAAAGTGTGCTTGTGGAGTACCTGTGCTAAAACTTGCAGCAGTTTCAAAAAAGGTTTCTGAATCTATTCTTTCTGAAATAAGTCTATGGGTACCTGTAGTAATTTGCCTACACAGAATCACAGAAAATTTGGGTTGGAAGGAACCTCAGGAGGTCATCTAGTCCAACCCCCTGCTCAAAGCAGGACCATCCAATTAGATTATTCCAGCCAAGGCTTTGTCAAACCAGGCCTTAACAACCTCCAAGGATGGACGTTCCACCACCTCTCTGGGTAACCTGTTCCAGTGCTTGACCACCATTCTAGTGAGAAAGTTTTTCCTAGCATCCAACCTAAAACTCCCTTGTTGTAACTTGAGACCACTGCTCCTTGTTCTGTCATCTGTCACCACTGAGAACAATGCAAATTGCTACTTTCAAAGTCAGTGGGCTCCTATACACATGCAGAGAGCTGGCTCTAACACACTGGACAGTACGTCGGAGCAGACTCGATTAATTCAGTCTGCTGGAGCATGGAAATAAATGCGCTCCAGACAACTTTGGCATCACATGTATCAGTGTCCCCACCCTGAAAGATAAGCTTTAGTTCAAAGTAACTTACCACCTTTTTTCAGTGCGAGGGATGCCAATACATATAACACTGGTGCTTTTAATTAAAAGCGCTTCTTAATTAAAGTGCATGTGTAAAAATGCCCAGTGTTTTCAAATTTGCCCCTCACTTTTATCTGCTCAGGGAGAGCAGGGTCTGATATTGGGGGCAAGGAGGAGGAGGTTCAGGGGAAAAGTTGGAGGGAAGCAGGGGTTAAGGGGTCTACCTGGCCCCAAAGAAAACTAACTATCTGAGAACACCTATATCCTGATGGTCTGCTAGACCACAGGCCCTCCTCATGTGCCTCAACCCCTGGCAGCAAATCCCCCGCTTTCCTCTTCCAGGGAACCCCTAAGCAGGCAAGCATATTGCAGAGTTTGGTCAATGCCAGCTGTTTACCTTCAGAGAACTCGTGTTTAGGAGTGAGGGGAAAGCAGAAACAGTGAAAATGTCTCCAGCCACATGTCACCCATCCCTGGGAGCCCAACTACCCCTACTCACCCACTATGAAACATGCTGGACTGGGTGCTCACACCCATCCTAGTAATGAAGCAGGGATAGAAAGAACCAGGTTACAGGGGTGGGCCGAAGAGAACAGGATGGGGTTCAACACTGACCAGTGCAGGATAATGCACCTGGGGAGGAAGAACCAGCAGCACACTTACAGGCTGGGAAACTCCCTTCTCACCAGTGTTGAGACAGAAAAGGATCTTGGGAGTCATCATTGATGCCACAATGAACATGGGCCAACAGTGTGGGGATGCAGTCAGGAAGGCCAACCATACCTTGTTGTGCATCCACAGATGCATCTCAAGCAGGTCCAAGGAGGTGATCCTCCCCCTCTATGCAACACTGGTCAGGTTGCAGTTGGAGTACTGAGTCCAGTTCTGGGCGTCGCACTTCAGGAGGGATGTGGCCAATATGGAGAGGGTCCAAAGGAGGGCCACCCGCATGATCAGGGGTCAGCAAGGCCGGCCCTATGAGGAGAGGCTGAGGGACCTGAACCTGTTCAGCCTCCAAAAGAGAAGGCTGAGAGGGGATCTAGTGGCAGTCTACAAACTAGTCAAGGGGGAACAGCAGGCATTGGGAGAGTCCCTGTTCCCCCAAGCAATCCCAGGAGTTACAAGAAACAACGGACACAAGCTAGCAGAGGGTAGTTTCAGGCTAGACATTATGAAGAGCTATTTCACTGTCAGGGCGGCTGGACCTGGAACCAACTTCCAAAAGAAGTGGTGCTGGCTCCTCCTACCCTGTCTTTAAAAGGAGGCTGGACAAACATCTGGCAGGGGTCGTTTGACCCCAGGACTCTTTCCTGCCACGGCAGGGGGTCGGACTAGATGATCTGGATAGGTTGGACAAGTGGGCAGAAAACAACAGGATGCAGTTCAACAAGGAGAAATGCAAAGTGCTGCACCTAGGGAGGAAAAATGTCCAGCACACCTACAGCCTAGGGAATGACCTGCTGGGTGGCACAGAGGTGGAAAGGGATCTTGGAGTCCTAGTGGACTCCAAGATGAACATGAGTCAGCAGTGTGACGAAGCCATCAAAAAAGCCAATGGCACTTTATCGTGCATCAGCAGATGCATGACGAATAGGTCCAAAGAGGTGATACTTCCCCTCTATCAGGCGCCAGTCAGACCGCAGTTGGAGTACTGCGTGCAATTCTAGGCACCGCACTTCAAAAGGGATGCAGATAACCTGGAGAGGGTCCAGAGAAGGGCCACTCGTATGGTTAAGGGCTTGCAGACCAAGCCCTACAAGGAGAGACTAGAGAACCTGGACCTTTTCAGCCTCCGCAAGAGAAGGTTGAGAGGCGACCTTGTGGCTGCCTATAAGTTCATCATGGGGGCAGAGAAGGGAATTGGTGAGGTTTTATTCACCAAGGCGCCCCCGGGGGTTACAAGAAATAATGGCCACAAGCTAGCAGAGAGCAGATTTAGATTGGACATTAGGAAGAACTTCTTCACAGTTCGAGTGGCCAAGGTCTGGAATGGGCTCCCAAGGGAGGTGGTGCTGTCCCCTACCCTGGGGGTCTTTAAGAGGAGGTTAGATGAGTATCTAGCTGGGGTCATCTAGACCCAGCACTCTTTCCTGCTTATGCAGGGGGTCGGACTCGATGATCTATTGAGGTCCCTTCCAACCCTAACATCTATGAATCTATGATCTCCTCAGGTCCCTTCTGACCCTACCAACTATGAAACTACGAAACCAGCATGATAACATACTGTTCTAAAATAATCAGTTGTGTCATGTTTATGGACACCAACAATGTTAAACACACTCCTTCAAGTGAAATGAGGTTGATTCAACCATACAAACAGCCCATAAAAACAGAAATACTGACTAATACAGCTCAAGCATTTAAATTAATTACTGAAATATCTATGCTGAGGCATTTTTTAAAGGAAAAATCTCTTCCGAATAAGCTGCATAAATCAATATACGTGGTACTACAAAATTTCTAAAAAACCTGATGACTCTGAATAGATAGACAGCAGTGTGCTCATTAATGCGTGGAAATTGTTTTTGGGTCACTTTACGTAAGAAAAGCTTTGTTAATGTAGACTAAGAGATCACCAAGACAGCCCCACTAAAAGACAGCCTAACTGACTGCTACTGTCAACACTTTCCCCCTATAGTAAATCTCAATATAAATTGAGCTGAAACAATACACATTTATAATAACATCTCAAAACATTGTGCAAAGAAAAATAAGCCTCATTATTTGTTGTTGCAAGTCCCCTCAGGGAAGTGCTCAGGAACTCTGCAGCCTTGCCTGGGTCTCAGAGTGGAAGCCCAGGCATGTCTTCTAGACCAAAAGGGGAGCCCAGCTCAGTCCAACCGTCCCTGGTTGTCTGTATACCTGAAACAAGGAGCTAGTTTGCAGTTCACTTCTTAAGAGAGGGACTTCATCTCTTGCTGGGGAGATGAAATTCAACCCATAGTTTCAAGGAGCAAAACAAACAGCTTCTCTTGAATCAAATTTTTTATTGAAAAAAGGTCACCCAGCCAGAAGTTCTCTACTCCATCCAGAGTTTAGTCACTGACAATCCCACCTTTGTTGATCTATCAAAACTAATCAAATCCTATTGATGCTAGAGCTCAATCTTATTCAGTCCCCATTATTGTTAGCCAGGGGGAAACTGAGGCACATAACATTATTACAAGATGAACAAAATTAACACAGAAACACCATAAAACCCATATTCTACCACAGGGGTTGGCAACCCCTGGCATGCGTGTTGAGCGTGGCACGTGAGGCCATTTTGCTTGGCACGCTGTGGCCAGCCCCAGCTCTGGGAAGCTGTTGCCAGTGACGGAGCCCGGGCTGCTCTGAGCAGGGCTTGCAGCATCCCAGTTGCCTGCTGGGAGCAGCCCAGAATCCCGGCTGGCAGCAGCTCCCCAGAGCTGGGGCCGACTGCAGCCGGGAGGCTCCAAACAGCTGCGCCAGGCTCCGGCACCAGCTCCGCACTGGCACGTGCACCGGCATGTACACCTCAGTGGGCAGTGGGGGCGGGGCCTGAGGCAGCGCAGCTCCGGTCTCTCCCCCGCTCCTGGCACCGAGGTGATGAGCCTGGTGCAGCTGTTTGTAGCCAGCCTGGGCTCCGGGCAGCGGCAGCAAGCAGGCTACAAACAGCTGCGCCGGGCTCATCACCTCCGTTCCAGGAGCGGAGGAGAGACCGGGGCTGCGCTGCCTCAGACCCCGCTCCCACCGAGGCGCTGGTGCACGTGCCGGTGCTAGAGCCCGGCACAGCTGTTTGGAGCCTCCTGGCTGTAGCTGGTCCTGGCTCTGGGGAGCTGCTGCCAGCTGGGGTCCTGGGCTGCTCCCAGCAGACAGCTGGGATGTTGCAAGCCCTGCTCAGAGCAGCCCGGGCTCCAACAGCTACCCAGAGCTGGGGTAGGTGCTGGCAGCCAGAGCCTGGGCTGAGGGGCAGGGGAAAGGAGCGGTAGGGCTGGGGGGAAGGGACACAAGTAGGGCATCCTGCCATGTACCCCTTGCCCTCATTTTGTTTTTCTGCCATGCTGGCACTCCGGCACCTTCCGAGGTAGGCATTATGGTGTTTTTCGGCACTCCAGCCAAAAAACGTTGCCAACTCCTGCTCTACCACATCTGGATTTAAAAAAAAAAGTAAGAAGTGGGCCAAAAGACATGAAATCATTTCCCAGAGGTCATGCACAGGTCAGTAGCAGAGCAAGGAACACAACTCCCAGTTTAGCATTAGCAGTAAAATGTAAAGATTATTAAACTCTCAGGCTACTTGCAGATGATGTTAACAAAAAAACCCAAAACAAACCCCTGCCCCCTCAAAAAAACAAGCTTTACGGGAAGAAGCTGCATGTTACTTTGACCTGGCTCGGCAGCATCTGTATAGATTGGGTGTTTCAGCAGGGTTTTTAGTGCTTCTAGCTAAAGCCGATTCAATCAGCTTTTAGATACAAGTGCCAAAAAAGCACCACTACAGCATCTGAAATATACAGACATCGGGTGACCTGGGTCCAACTATGGCACTGCTTCTTTTGGGCATGTGTGGGGCTTGGTGTGGGAACATGCCGAATTCAAAGTAATGCACCCTTTTTTTTTTTTAATGTCTGCAAGCAGCCTTAGAGAACATTTCAAATAATCAATTTATATGTCTCTATTGCAAATCTAACTGAATTTATTCTGAGACAATGGGTGCCTAAACTTATGCAAACTGGGTCATTTGATCAGCTTTTTCATGTTTTATATTTATTTATTTGATATAATATGCATGGTATGCAAGAGAATTTTGCAAAAAATAAAATATTGTAACACAGGAACCAAAATTTTCCAAGCCTGGGTTTCTGAAGCTAAAGTTCCAAAATTCACATATATGCATGTAAATAAAGAAAAGGCTCTACTTTCCAAGATGCTGAAATCACTTCTTGAAAAATTATAAAACAAACTGCTATTTCCAATCAACCAGAACTCAAATTATTTAATCAGAATCATATCTGACTTCTATGACTCATATTAAAGACAGTACATGTGTATCTCATGGAAGTTTCTGCTGGCATACAACCACAACTAAAGGATTAATCATTTTTGCTATAGCAACCAGTGTATTGCAATTACCATAGTGATATGAGGAGAATAGAAAAAATAATAATGAAGAGCTCTTGCTGGTTTGGAGCACTATGTCAGCCAAATAAGACTAGAAATCTCTACAGCACAGTTCTTCTCACCTTAATCACTTGAGATGCCATTTACAATAAATCTGTGTCACAAAGCATTTCTGATTTCTTTTTAAAAAAGGTAATACAATTTTGGCAATTGTTTTTCTCCTCTTGGTCAAGTTAATGTATTGCCATCACTATCACATAAAAGATCATATAGCGACTTGGTTTAGAAAGTCTGATTTCCCTTGAAGTGAAGCTTAATGTGTAGTGCATTTCTGAGCACACATTTGGTTGTCTGTTTTTCATTTACAATATCAATTACATTTGAATGATCTGAGTGATAGCTATTTTAGGATTTGTTTTTACCTCAGAAATAGTGTTAGTCCCATTTAGGAATACTAATACAAAGGCAACATTAACATCTCTTATACGTCACAACCCAAAGTTGTGGTTTTTGTTTGTGTGTGCGCTTCGGCACCGCTAAATTATTTTCCCGCTATTTGTCGCTTTCTTTGCACGGTAGAGTTCTCTGCTGCGAGAGAGAACTCTGGTGCAGCGGGGAATTTCCTGCCAAATTACAGCTACTTTGCAGGGTGCATTTCTTTTGCATACGAGTGATACACGCTGCAAAGGAGTTCCCGCCATTTGTATTAGGATTCGTGCCACATTATTGGCCCATTCCTAATATAGGCACACGTGGTGGCTAGCGATTGGCTTGCTAGCCGTACAAAAAGCTTGTGTGGTTTCCGCCCAAGTTGGAGGACTCCATGAATATCCGGAGGAGGGAGGAAAAGAGAGAGATTCTGTGTGAAGATCTCCAAGCGCTGCGGACCCAACGCACCTCCCCTAAGCAGGCAATAGAGGCAATAGAACCGAACCTACGGAGCTTTCGCCTCTAGCCTCTCCCCGTCGCCAATTGCAATCCCAGACGTATCCCTTTCCTGTAACTTCGGACCCGCGGAGCCTAAGCAACTCTGGGGAACCTCGAACTGGACCCACGGAGTCTGAACAACTTTGTGGGAGCAATCGAATTTGTCGTGTTCCTCTAGCAAGGATCTAAGCGGGAGCTGTGCCTGGAAACCTGTCCAGGCTACACCAATACCATCTTTGGGTGTAAGTAAACAATCTTTTCAATCAACCATTACGCCTCCGTAACTAATTCTAGCTCGCGCGTAGCAAACCGCGCCACCGGTTCTCTCCAACCCCGTGTGCCCGGGCTGCTGGCCACAGCCCGCGTGCACGAAGACGGGCCCGGCTCGCCCCCGGCCCGCACGTGGCAGCGGGATCGGGGCCCGGCCCGCACATGGCGATGAGGATGGGATCAGGAGAGAATACGCTAGAGTTAGAATTGGTTAGGAACTGCCCTTGGCGCGATAACCAACGCCAAGTGAAAAGAATTAGAGATACATATCGCTTACCACCAGGTGGGCGGAACAGGTGAAAGATTTGTAAGTGGCCGTCTGTCGCTAAAGGGAGAAGAGGGAATCTCCGAAGACGGAGCCCCGAGAGAAAGGGAAGCGTACTTGCTCCCTGCGGCGTTCGGGTGTATAATGAGAGATGAGCGGGTCCTATTTAGGCCCCTCGATACTGTGTCCCTCGCCGAACCCAACCCGGCGGGCGAAACGAACCCAACTTTCACCCGGGAGTGTGCCCGATGCCTACGATATGCTCGGGAGAGTGAAGAACCGGAGCCCATCGCCCCTTTCCCCCCGGGGATGATAATGTCTAGATTACGGAATCGCAAGCTTCCATCTGAGCTCCGCGAAGATCTAAAGACGGAGGAACGCCCCGAGGATGAAAGAGTGGCCTTGCGGTATGACAAGGGGGGAGAAGGTAGTGCAACTATTCGTACTATAATGAATCTAATGCAAAAGAACTTAAGTTTAAAAACCCAGCTGCAGATGGCGATTCGATCGGTCAAAGAAGCGGCTGAGAAAAAGGAGCCTGAAATGCCAGTCCAAGATGGCGCCGAGTAAGAGGGAGACTGCGTGGAAGAACCGGAAAAGAAGGGTGGAGCTTCTAATGAACCCGCGAGAGTTCAGTCAGCGACTCCGCCCAGCGACGCAGCGTCGTCACCGGCAACCCTGCCTAGCGATGCAGCGACGTCTTTGCCGACCACGCCTTCCTGCCGACGGAGAGAGTCAAGCGGAGGAGTGCATCCGCCCCTCCTGCCTGAAGCAGCAAGAGCAGCAGTAATCCCCGCGGCAGCAGTTCAGCCTATGACAGCATCATCTCCTGAAAGAGCAGCTTGTTCTACAACAACAACTAACCAAGTTGCTACTACTTATTATGCTCGCACCAGAACTGAGTTGCAGGATTTGTGTAGAGCATCAAAAATTCAACCTGAAGAGACTCTAGCTGTATGGTTAGGACGTTTAGTCATAGAACTTGGATCCGACCTGCTGAACCAAGAAGAAGCAAGCTTCTTAGTCAGACAAGCTTCGTGGAGTAGAGGACATGTCACCGACATAAACATGATAACATGTAATACTCACTGGCCTATTCCACTGCCAGCGCTTGTTGCAGGACTGATTAGTCAAAAGGCCCACGTGTGGCATGCAGGACGGCCAGAATATACCGGCGCAGATCACCTTATGCTGGCAATGATTGGTGTCTTGTATTGTGCTTGGAACCCGAGAGCATGTGCGCTGGGACTGACATCAATCCAGCGAATAAGACCATGGCCTCACCGTCATTTGCGAGATCCTGGAACTGTTCCGCTAACCTCTCGCAGTCTAGACAGTTGCCTCGAGATCTGCGGGCAAAAGAACATCGTCGTACTTCGGATTCTGCTCAGTCCAATGGTAAACCAACCCCTGAGTAATCTTCTTTGTCAGTTGCCAAGACTGCGTATCCTGATGGAGCCAAGATTGTCTTTTAATAGGGACTGTCAACACCCGACCAGGCCCCAAGACACCAGACGACGTGGATCCGATCACCCACCACTACCACCGAGAACCCTAGAGGAGCGATACATGTTTGGATTTCTCCTACAGCATTCCGGACTTAACAAGCGGCAGCTTCGGATTTTAGGGGACGCAGGCCAATGGCAGTTAGCTTATGAGTTAGGTTTCCGTTGTTTGGAAGAACCAGATGATGACTCTTCAATGATTTCGTCTAATTAAGCCATGAAAATCGTTTAAAATTGTTTAAGTTTGTTGAATAAGGTCATTAATCTGTTTTGAGAGTTTCTGTTTACAGATCTGGAATTCAGAGTGCGTGGCGAGGAGGAGCCCTAAGAGGAATGACACCACCGAAAGAAGTGAGGGCCTGACATACGACTTTGCCACGACGCCCACTGAAGCCCTGATCATGCAATTTTGTTATGAATCAGATTATGTGTTTATGTTGATTATTATTTCTTGATTGTTATGTAACTTGATCCCAGGACAGCGAATTTTATGTTTATATATTTGTTTGTTGGCTTGTTGACTCGTTTGGTGATCACGACAAACTTTAGATTGCTTGAAAGAGTATGGCATAATTTAGCTATGCTCTCAGCAAGGGGGGATGTCACAACCCAAAGTTGTGGTTTTTGTTTGTGTGCGCGCTTCGGCACCGCTAAATTATTTTCCCGCTATTTGTCGCTTTCTTTGCACGGTAGAGTTCTCTGCTGCGAGAGAGAACTCTGGTGCAACGGGGAATTTCCCGCCAAATTACAGCTACTTTGCAGGGTGCATTTCTTTTGCATACGAGTGATACACGCTGCAAAGGAGTTCCCGCCATTTGTATTAGGATTCGTGCCACATTATTGGCCAATTCCTAATATAGGCACACGTGGCGGCTAGCGATTGGCTTGCTAGCCGTACAAAAAGCTTGCGTGGTTTCCGCCCGAGTTGGAGGACTCCACAAATATCCGGAGGAGGGAGGAAAAAAGAGAGAGATTCTGTGTCAAGATCTCCAAGCGCTGCGGACCCTCGCGGACCCAACGCGCCTCCCCTAAGCAGGCAATAGAGGCAATAGAACCGAACCTACGGAGCTTTCGCCTCTAGCCTCTCCCCGTCGCTGATCGCAATCCCAGACGTATCCCTTTCCTGTAACTTCAGACTTGTGGAGCCTAAGCAACTCCGGGGAACCTCGAACTGGACCCGCGCAGTCTGAACAACTCCGTGGAAGCAATCGAATTTGTCGTGTTCCTCTAGCGAGGATCTAAGCGGGAGCTGTGCCTGGAAACCTGTCCAGCCTACACCAATACCATCTTTGGGTGTAAGTAAACAATCTTTTCAATCAACCATTACGCCTCCGTAACTAATTCTAGCTCGCGCGTAGCAAACCACGCCGCCGGTTCTCTCCAGCCCCGTGTGCCCGGGCTGCTGGCCACAGCCCGCGTGCGCGAAGACGGGCCCGGCTCGCCCCCGGCCCGCACATGGCGGCGGGATCGGGGCCCGGCCCGCACATTATACATGCCTAATGTTACTAACTTGAACAGGGTACATACAGTGAAATCCCTGTTCCAGCATTCTACTAGCCAGAATACTCTGTTAACCGACACTGCGCCATCACTGCTATCCACTGTTCCACCCCGCTGCTGCGTGCAGCCACCCCACACTGCCACCCATCTATCACCCTGTGCCACCACTGTGTGCAAGGCCCCCCCCATTCTGGTATTCTTAGATATCCAGAATTTTTACATAACTGGCACCCAACATTCCCCACTCATGCTGGATAATGGAGATTTTACCGTATAACTAACAGCCTCAATCCCTACTTGTATCTAAACAACTTATACTTCGAATCCTGTGTCCAAATAGCTGCCTATGAGAAATGTGGAATTAGGATGATAGGTCTACTTAACATAGGTATTCTAAGCGCAGTTTGGCAGCGCGCAGAAACCTCTCGCACAACTCTAAAAATTATGGTGGAATTTTAGCCTTAAAATGCTTTTCTAAAAGAGTATTAAAAACAGCTAAAGTTCTAAAATTAAGTCACTAGTTACTTCATACTTTAAAAGTTAAAGAGTTTTTTCCACATAGTTATGATTTAAATATGCTCTGAGCATTCTGCATATAAAGAAGATCTGAGTTCTAGTAATGTTTTGTGAAGACAGCCAGAAATATATGTAGGGAGAACTCTGCATTCCCCCAATCCTATGTGAGCAAAAAAATGTAGTCAGACAAGTCAGAGGATGACAAAGCACTTGTAATCAAATCCAATATTTCTCTCTGCAAATTCAATTTCTCCTCTTACCCCACAGTACCTTTAGAATCTCTTTCCATGAATCTGAGTGTCACTCACCTACATAACTTTATCCAAACTATTGGTTTCATTTTAACACACCTCTTAACCTTAAACTGACCAAAGCCAGGAAATAAAAGGTTCTCTTCATGCAATATAACTTTAAAGCAATCTTTTTAGTATTTAAAACTACCATAAAACAAAACCACTACTTTTGGAACCAATGTCTGACATACTCAGTTTTCACACATTTCTGCTGCAGTAACGGGTGAAAAATTTAATACAGTTTTAAATAACCACACCAGGGCTGAACCTGTGAACGAAACTCTTCCTCCTAAAAACCCACCAATTTGTGCAAACCATATAATTAGAAGTGGGTCACAACAAAATGCTTTGAGGGTGTTGGCTGTAGCTGTGTTAGTCTAAGGACATAGACAGACCAGGTTTTTTTGGGCAAATGTGATACCTTCTCTTAAATCAACTAAATAGTTGGAAAAATTGTTCTTAGCAAGCTTTCAGGCACAAGCACCCTTCTTCAGCAGTTTGTTTTATAATCCAGTGTACCTGGGAGTAACTCTGGATAGGAACCTTACCAACAGAGAACACCTACTGAAAACATCTAAGAAGGACAACTCTCGCATTGGTGCTATAAGACAACTGACTGGCAGGAACAACCTGGGGAGTCAATTTCATCATGTTGACATCAGCACTTGCACTAGTATATGCACCTGCTGAATACTGCTGTCAAGCATAATAGCCACCCTAGCAAAGCTGATGTTGCTCTGAACTCAGCAATGAGAATAGTAATGGGGTGTGTAACATATGCTCCTATTGACATGCTGCCAATACTAACAGGGACACTACCCTCCCTAACTAAGAATACAGAAAGGAACTCTTGGCCTCGCTCAATGCACCCAACAAAACCAGGAGCACCTGCTTCATTAAGTTTTGGAGCAACCAGTACGTAAGTGACAGTAGTTAAGAAACTCAGAGACAGGAGGTGCAGGCACTGTGCAATACGTGGAGGCAGGAGCAGCACCCTACGGGCACTTGAACAGCACAACAAAAAGTGGGACAAGACTGATTCTCATCTCAAATGTTTCATAAGCAACCCCAAACCCTATCCACCTAGGTATGAGCTCTCGCACAATTTATGGCTTAAACTAAACAGGTTTCACTCTGGAGCTGGACGCTTTAATGCCATACTTTATAACACTGATTTAAAGGACAGTTCAATATCTGAGTGTGGTGATGCACCACAGACTGCTGACCACCTCCTCACGTGTGGAGAACACCCCCGCATCCAGGATAAGGACCTGGCAAGAGTCAACGATAAAACAGTTTTGTGGCTCCGCCACATTAATGATGTGTAGAGGGGGAAATTAAGTATACAAGAGAAGAACCATTCTCTTTATAAACAGCCCTTTTTGTATCTGAAGATTTATTGAATCTCCTTTCACTTTTCTCTTCTCTAAATAACCCCATTCTTCTTAAGTTTCCTCTTATGTCATGCTTTCTTGACTTCTAATTATTTTTGATGCTCTCTCCTGGATTTCTGCAGTATGTCCCTGTCTTTCTTGAAATGCAGCGACCCAAACAGACAGTACTTTAGTTAAGGCCCCACCGGTTTTGATAGAGCTTGTCCTTACTGAATTAATTTATTTTTCACACTTTTTCTCAAATAACTAGGTAATTTTGAATTCTAATCCTATGCTCCAATTTTTTCCTAGCCTACTCAGTTTGACGTTCTTCCCAAATTCACCAAGTGTGCACTCAGTTCCGTTCACTAAGTCATGAATGAAGATATTAAACAGTAGTGGGCCCAGGACAAGCCAAGGTGTACTGTACTTGATTCCACCTCCCAATTGGACTGTGAGCCATTGATGAATACTCTTTGAGGACCCTAATCCAGCCAGTAAGGCACCAAACTTGCGATACTTTCATGTAGGCTCTGTTTCCTTTGCTTATTTACTAGGGCTGTGTGACATTTTGTCGGGTGTTTCGTTTCAAAGCTGTTTCGATGCGTTTCGAGCTTGAAACAGCGAAATCAAAATGAAACAAAAGCCTTTGAAATGAAACAAGGGCACTCAAAACGTTTCAAAACATTTTGAGTTTTGCAGCCACGCTTACTTGGCTTCAGTGCTGGTCCCAGCCAGCAGCAGCTTCCTGTCATCCGGTACAGATCCAGGGGCTGCGCCCTCCAGGAGGATTCTGGCACATCTCCCAGCCCTCCCAGGGGTGCAGGTCCCTGGATCTACGTACCGGATGACAGCATGCTGTTGCTGTCGCTGCCACCTGGGGCCAGTGGCAGTACCAATCTTTCCGGCACTGGGTGCAGGCTGCACCCAGCACCGGTTCCAGGCGGCAGGAGCCGCCTCCTGTCATTTGGCAGACAGATTGGGGGCCTGCACCCCCAAGAGGAGTCTGGCAGAGCCTTAAATTTCCCAGAAACCTCTGCACCTATCTCCATGAAACATGGCAGGCTTCATTCTCTCAGAAGGGGCTACTGTCCTTGCAAGTTTCATCTGAATCAGGGAAGAATATGACAAAGTTACAGGCAGTTTCGTGCTTCCCCATTATAGCCTATGGGTGAAATGTCGAAACAGCATTGAAACAGTTTTGACGAAATAGACTAGTGCTTTCAAAACAAAATGAAACTTGAAACAAAACACTGTTCTGTCAAAATGGAAGTTGAAGTGGAATGGTGCTGTTTCGTACAGCCCTAACATGCATACAGAAACATCTTTATACTTCTCTAGATTTATTGTATTTAATACAAAATGTATAATTATCCAGACCGTTCTTCACTTTCGTTTACATAAGATGTATGAAAAAAATGTATTTAGTTGTTGGAAGTAGCAGTTAAGTGATGTTGTACCCATGATGGCCTAGGAGATGTGCTAGGGGCAAGCATTTTTTGTGAACGATAGCTTTTATTGAACCAACTGCATGGTTGGGAAAGAACTGGGCAAGCTTCTGAGTGCCACATTGCCCTTCCTCAGAACTAAGAAAGAAGCTGGCACAGCAGAACTAAATAGCTGATGGAACAAGGGCTTGTGTAAACTCCATATGCAAATAAAAACAGGATATAAGAGAAATCGTCACCAGGGATCCTGGTTTTCCTTGTTTAAAAATCCCAAATTCTCCGATTAAAAACCATAAATCCGTGTTTTTCCACAATTAAAATGAAATGCCACTATATATGTAGGTATCTTAATTGTAAGAATGATTTTGATGATGCAATCATGTCCAATATACATTTTATGTTCACCTGTGTTTCAGAAGTAACTACATTTAAGGTTTAGCCACAAATAAAGATTTGGTGCTCCGATATGTTTATCTGGATGACTAACTGCTATGTTCTAAACCAGGCTACCCAACTTCTAAGTAGCCAGGGGCCGCACGCTCCTCAGGCTGCACCAGGGTGAGCCATAGGCCCCTAGACTGCATGTCACAGCATGTCTCCCCTTGTCTATCTGGCATATACAGCTTGTGCCCTTGTAGGTGCCTTTCACCACTGCTCTCCACTGCTGCATAGGGCGCTCCCTCCCCAGGTACACCATGTGGGCACATAGATGCAATTCCTCCCCTCTTCCCCCTGCACGGTGCACCTCTGGACTCACCCTCCATTTCCTGTACTGCAGTCTCCCATCCCTTAGCCCAGGGGCGGTAAATGGCTGTTGAAGGACAGAGAAACCTGGAGACTCCAGCTGCTGCTGCAGCTAGAGGT